>NC_044033.1:233735115-234440115 GCF_901765095.1 Microcaecilia unicolor | reverse complement strand
CACAATTTCTAAGTTCTTACCTTGGGCTCTGGCGGCAGCAGTGACCGGCCTGCCTTCCCTTCTCAGCTGTGCCTCTGGTCCCGCCCTCATTTCCTGTTTCCGCTAGGGTGGGACCAGAGGCACAGCTGATAAGGGAAGGCAGGCCGGTTGAAGCGCCAAGCCTTTCACTGCTTCCGCCAGACCCCAAGGTAAGAACTTAGAAATTGTGGCCAGCACGCAGGAAGGCGAGGGGCAGGTGGAGGACTGGCAAAAGAGGGCGCCCAGCGCAGGTCGAACTATCACTCGGCGGGAGGGGGGCCTGGAACTCGGGAGGGCTGGTGGGCCTGGAACTGAGAGGGAGGGAGAGAGAGAGAGAAATGGGCCTCGAGCTCAGAGGGGAGAGAGAGAGGGGGAGGCCTCAAACTTGGAGGGGAGAGAGAGAGAGGAAGGGAAGGAAGGAAAGGGGGCCTTGAAGTCGGAGGGGGGAGAAAGAGAGAGCGAGGGAGGGAAGGAGGGGCAGCCTGGAACTCGGAGGGGGAAGAGAAGATAGGGAGGGAGGGAGTGAGGGAGTGGGGGCCTGGAACTCGGTTTTTAGTCTAGATATGAAGACGGCCAAAGATGGAGCTTGACGTACATACTCAGGAAGTCGAAGAGAGGGCTAATATGAACCATAGAACATTGGCAGAATAAAAGTCTTGCAGCAGAATTTTGAACAGATTGAAGGGGAGAGAGATGGCTTAGTGGGAGACCTGTGAGAAGCAAGTTGCAGTAGTCTAAGCAAGAGGTGATAATGTAATATATGGTAACATATATTAAATGTTTTTTTCTGGGGCTCTGGAGGGGCTGTTCCAGGGTGTTGGTGGATGCTGCTGGCTGGAAAAGGTTTAAAGTTTAGTTTGGGAATTGTTAATAGAGTTAGCTGAAGAAAGTGTGAGATGTTTCTTAAATATGGTTTTATTTTTCAAGAAATAAACCATGATTAAGTGGGGATTGTACTATAAAAGTTTTCTTGCTGTTTTGGGTACTCGTCAGGTTAAAATTAACTTTGAAATTCTCTGTGTAGTAAGTTTTGCAGTAACTCCTATGGGGGAGGGAGATTCTAAACAGATCAGAGAAAAAAAAACTGTCTTTCTCTGACAAGCTGATTGGTTGAGTGATGTCAGATCCTCTGGGGGGGGGGGGGGGGGGGGGGGGGGTGAGTTGCCAGGGAGACTGGTGAACTGGAGACCAGGACTGTGAGCATGGAGAGAAAGGCTGAGTGTGTGAAATATAAGAAATAAAAGTATATATTTTATGAGTTTAAAGTGAAATGTGACATTGAAAAAGGGGTACTTTGATATTGAAAGTGAGTGAAGGTGAGCCTTGGTACTGAGAATGAGATGATTAGAGTTTGAAAGTGAGTACTTAAATGAACAAGACTGCCTTTTTCATGGCTGTGTTGCTGAATACATGTGGGGAAAACTGATGTGTCTTGGGTGAGAGAGAGTTGTACTTATAGAAAGCTGTGAGAAATTTTAAACCAAATTTAGTTTGGTTTGGAGTGAAACAGAGGTATGTCCCTGTATGCAGTGCAAAAGTCTTCTCCTGCAACAGTTTAGGGAATCAACAGTGAGAAATAGGTTTTGTAGTGAGAAAACCTTTAACTTATTTTATTTCAATTAGAGAGTATGGCCACAGTATTGAGAACTGATTAATTGTCACCAGAGTAGAGTCCGTTCCTGATTCAGCTCAGGCAGTTCTAAGGTTTTGCTTCCCGAATTATTTTCTTTATAAGTGAGGTTTAGGGAGAAGAGATCGGTGAATTATCCCCTGAAGGGTTCCGGCTGAGCTCCAACGCAAGAAAGACCTCACCTAAATAAATTCAACCACAGCTAAGTGACATTGGCAAAGGGTGTTGAAGGACATATAAGTTTTTTTGGTTTACAACATTTTAAGGGAAAACTAAAGAACAAGAACAACATCAAATATAAAAAATCCATGTTTTCCTGACTTGCTTAAGTGTTCTGGGTTCAAGTGAGAATCTTGCACAAACATCCATAATACCTATAAAGACTCAAATTCTGACTTCAATAATAAGGAAAGAGTATAGAAACAAATATCTGATTTTGATTAAAAAAAAAAAAAGACAATTTAAATATTTATCTGAAAAAGTTCTTTTCTGCCTTTTTAGGTGATTTGTTGAAAGAATAAGTTAAGGGTATATAATGTAAAACTATATTTGAATGTGGAATATGTTATTGCAGTTCTATTAAGCCACACACTAAATGTGAATTTGAGTTTATTTGAATGAAAATTTGCTTGCATTGTATCCAATAAAGAAAAAGATAATTGCATATCTGAAGGTGTGGTTCTTCCAGTTCAGGAACAAATCCTAAATTTAGCTTCTTTTCCTCCTTTATTCTTTGAGAGTAAAGGACAAGGTTAGTTTATTTGTTCCACTCCTTCGGCTGTGAGTGTGTGTTCCCTGGATATTCGCCACGACTACAACCATCAGGTATCTGGAAGCACATCACTACAGTCCAGCCGAGAGGGGTGGTAACAATAAGAGTGTGGATAAGGGTTTTGGTAGTGTGCTCATAAAGGAAGGGACAAATTTTGGTGATATTATAGAGAAAGAAACAACAGCTTTTAGCAGGCTGTTGGATATGTACAGAGAAATAAGAGGAGTCAAAGATGACTCCAGTGTGATGAGCTGATGAGACAGGGAGGATTAGAGTGTTATCCAACAGAGATAGAGAATGGGGAAAGAGGCGTGGTGGGTTTAGGGGGAAAGATAAGAAGCTCAGTATTAGTTATGTTTAGTTTCAGATGCCGGTGAGACATCCATACAGCAATGTCAGACAGGCAGGCTGATACTTGGGCCTCTCTCTCTCTCTTTGTCTGTCTTTTCCAATAACCCCCACCCACCCCTCTAATTATTTCAACACAGCTTTCAGAAAAGCTGAATAAAAGAAAAAGTTCAGGTAGATATAATAGCCATTCGGAAAATCATGACGGAAGTGCACGAGCGTTGCAAGCTACTAGTGAATGATGTGCAGATCTATTTCCAGCTGCACCCCGCTCTGAAGACGTTAGAATCCGTTGAAGCCCTTGTCTGTCTGTTCCAATAACCCCCATCCACCCCTCTAATTATTTCAACACAACTTTCAGAAAAGCTGAATAAAAAAAAAACATATCTTCAGAAAAGGTGCAGGCAGGAAAGGGTAAACCAGGCAGCATGACATCATCAATGGGGTGGGGGATGAGTAGAAGGGGCAACATTGTGACATCAGCAGAGTATCAGCAACTTCACAACCAAGAGTCCGGCTGTTCAGCAGGTGTGGGCGTTCTAGCCAAGTGGACCTCCCTCCAGAGCCGGAAAGCAGCATTTCTCACACTTCCGGCCCCCGGAGGTGATGGAAACCAGCGTTTGAAGGGGACACATTCGAGCTTCTTCTCAGGGTCTTCTTCTATGGCCTGTCCCCAAGCACTGCCATCGCTAGGGGGCATTTTTTATCAGGCGATGCCACTTCCATCTCCTCCTGGCTCTCCCCATCCTTTTCTCTTTCTCAGGCTCACGCCAGAGGCAGCCCGAACATCGGTTACACCTCCAATTCCCAGCCATTCCATCGCTGGGGATAGCTGCCGGGGTGTCTCTACCTATAAGAAGCAAAAGCTACATAACTGCTATTTTTTCTATTTGGAGGGATCTTAAAATTGGATTGGGCAATACTTATAACCATTGAGGAACAAATGTGAACTACAGAGAAGAAAAGATGTGAAGAAATGGGATCCTCAAGTACGTTCCTGGATGATGCAGTAAAGAATCAAAGAAAGATCTTGGCGGGTCTGGTGAAACGCTTGGGGGAGAAGCATGTCCTTCTCCAGAAGTCTGCAATGGATGTTCGGACCCCAATTTGTCAAGTGGCAGATGCTCAGAAAAAGCTCAGGTAGATATAATTGCCATTCAGAAAATCATGACGGAACTCCACGAGTGTTGCAAGCTACTGGTGAAAGATGTGCAGATCTATTTCCAGCTGCACCCTGCTCTGAAGACGATAGAATCCGTTGAAGCCCTTGAAGCCCTTGTCTGTCTTTTGCAATAACCCCCCATCCACCCCTCTAATTATTTCAACATAACTTTCAGAAAAGCTGAATAAAAAAAACATATCTTCAGAAAAGGTGCAGGCAGCAAAGGGTAAACCAGGTAGCATGACATCATCAATGGGGTGGGGGATGAGTAGAAGGGGCAACATTGTGACATCAGCAGAGTATCAGCAGCTTCAGAACCAAGAGTCCGGCTGTTCTTCATTGCTGACCAGATTCTCTGAAAAGCGCCATAGGTAATTGCTGTTGCTTATGCAATTCTAAAATTGCCCCATTTGAAGGTATTAGGGGAGGTGGAGTCGTCACTGCAGCTGTTCCTGATTCTCCCGCCGCAGGGGTGGTGGAGGGATGTGGCAGCTCTAGGAGGCAGGAACACCATCCCAGCTGCAGAGATCAGGATAGAACGGCAGCAGGCGTGGGCGTTCTAGCCAGGTGGACCTCCCTACAGAGCTGGAAAGCAGCATTTCTGACACTTCCGGCCCGAAGACCAGTGTTGCCTGCCATTCCACCACAGCCGCACTCTTGTCCTCCCCGTCTAGAAACCATCTTTGAGGAACAGGAAAAGATGTGAAGAACAAATGTGAACTACAGAGCAGAAAAGATGTGAAGAAATGGGATCTCCTGGAATGATGCAGTAAAGAATCAAGAAAGATCTCGGCGGGCCGGGTGAAACGCTTGGGGGAGAAGCATGTCCTTCTCCACAAGTCTGCTATAAATGTTCGGACCTCAATTCGTCAAGTGGCAGATTGCTCAGAATAAAGCTCAGGTAGATATAATGCCATTCGGAAATTATACGAACTGCACAAGCGTTGCAAGCTACTAGTGAATGATGTGCAGATCTATTTCCAGCTGCACCCTGCTCTGAAGACGGTAGAATCCGTTGAAGCCCTTGTCTGTCTTTTCCAATAACCCCCATCCACCCCTCTAATTATTTCAACTCAACTTTCAGAAAAGCTGAATAAAAAAAAACATATCTTCAGAAAAGGTGCAGGCAGGAAAGGGTAAACCAGGCAGCATGACATCATTAATGGGGTAGGGGATGAGTAGAAGGGGCAACATTGTGACATCAGCAGAGTATCAACAGCTTCAGAACCAAGAGTCCGGCTGTTCTTCATTGCTGACCAGATTCTCTGGAAAGTGCCATGGGCAATTGCTGTTGCTTACGCAATTCTAAAATTGCCTCATTTGAAGGTACTAGGGAGGTGGAGACGTCACTGCAGCTGTTCCTGATTCTCCCGCCGCAAGGGTGGTGGAGGGATGTGGCAGCTCTAGGAGGCAGGAACACCATCCCAGCTGCAATGATCAGGATAGAACGGCAGCAGGCGTGGGCGTTCTAGCCAGGTGGACCTCCCTCCAGAGCCGGAAAGCAGCATTTCTGACACTTCCGGCCCGAAGACCAGTGTTGCCTGCCATTCCACCATAGCCGCACTCTTGTCCTCCCCGTGTAGAAACCATCTTTGAGGAACAGGAAAAGATGTGAAGAACAAATGTGAACTACAGAGCAGAAAAGATGTGAAGAAATGGGATCTCAAGTACGTTCCTGGATGATGCAGTAAAGAATCAAAGAAAGAACTTGGCGGTCTGGATAAACGCTTGGGGGAGAAGCATGTCCTTCTCTAGAAGTCTGCTATGGATGTTCGGATCTCAATTTGTCAAGTGGCAGATGCTCAGAAGAAAGCTCAGGTAGATATAATGGCCATTCGGAAAATCATGACGGAACGCACGAGCGTTGCAAGCTACTAGTGAATGATGTGCAGATCTATTTCCAGCTGCACTCTGCCTCTGAAGATGGTAGAATCCGTTGAAGCCTTGTCTGTCTGTTCCAATAACCCCCATCCACCCTCTAATTATTTCAACACAACTTTCAGAAAAGCTGAATAAAAAAAAAACATATCTTCAGAAAAGGTGCAGGCAGGAAAGGGTAAACCAGGCAGCATGACATCATCAATGGGGTGGGGGATGAGTAGAAGGGGCAACATTGTGACATCAGCAGAATATCAGCAGCTTCACAACCAAGAGTCCGGCTGTTCAGCAGGTGTGGGCGTTCTAGCCAAGTGGACCTCCCTCCAGAGCCGGAAAGCAGCATTTCTGACACTTCCGGCCCCCGGAAGTAATGGAAACCAGCGTTTGGAGGGGACACATTCGAGCTTCTTCTCAGGGTCTTCTTCTATGTCCTGTCCCCAAGCACTGCCATCGCTAGGGGGCATTTTTTATCAGGTGATGCCACTTCCATCTCCTCCTGGCTCTCCCCATCCTTTTCTCTTTCTGAGGCCCACGCCAGAGGCAGCCCGAACATCGGTTACACCTCCAATTCCCAGGCATTCCATCGCTGGGGATAGCTGCCGGGGTGTCTCTACCTATAAGAAGCAAAAGCTACATAACTGCTATTTTTTCTGTTTGGAGGGATCTTAAAATTGGATTGGGCAATACTTATAACCATTGAGGAACAAATGTGAACTACAGAGAAGAAAAGATGTGAAGAAATGGGATCTCAAGTACTTTCCTGGATGATGCAGTAAAGAATCAAAGAAAGATCTTGGCGGGTCTGGTGAAACACTTGGGGGAGAAGCATGTCCTTCTCCAGAAGTCTGCAATGGATGTTCGGACCCCAATTTGTCAAGTGGCAGATGCTCAGAAGAAAGCTCAGGTAGATATAATTGCCATTCAGAAAATCATGACGGAACTGCAAGAGCGTTGCAAGCTACTAGTGAATAATGTGCAGATCTATTTCCAGCTGCACCCTGCTCTGAAGACGGTAGAATCTGTTGAAGCCCTTGAAGCCCTTGTCTGTCTTTTCCAATAACCCCCATCCACCCCTCTAATTATTTCAACACAACTTTCAGAAAAGCTGAATTAAAAAAAAACATATCTTCAGAAAAGGTGCAGGCAGGAAAGGGTAAACCAGGCAGCATGACATCATCAATGGGGTAGGGGATGAGTAGAAGGGGCAACATTGTGACATCAGCAGAGTATTAGCAGCTTCAGAACCAAGAGTCCAGCTGTTCTTCATTGCTGACCAGATTCTCTGGAAAGCGCCATTTGAGGAAACTAGGGGAGGCGGAGATGTCACTGCAGCTGTTCCTGATTCTCCCGCCGCAGGGGTGGTGGAGGGATGCGGCAGCTCTAGGAGGCAGGAAAGCGAGGTTACTAACCTGCAGCAGGTATTCTCCGAGGACAGCAGGCTGATTGTTCTCACTGATGGGTGACGTCCACGGCAGCCCCAGGATTGGAAAGTCTTCCTAGCAACAGAAGTTTGCTAGCTCTCGCGAGATCCGCATGCATCGCGCATGCGCGACCGTCTTCCCGCCCATTCCCAGCATGCTCCTCAGTCCAGTATAAAGCAAAGACAAGGGAAGACATAACTCCAAAGGGGAGGAGGGCGGGATTGTGAGAACAATCTGCCTGCTGTCCTCGGAGAATACCTGCTACAGGTTAGTAACCTCACTTTCTCCGAGGACAAGCAGGCTTCTTGTTCTCACTGATGGGGTATCCCCAGCCCCCAGGCTCACTCAAAACAGCAAACATTGGTCAAGTGGGCCTCGCAACGGTGAGGGCATAACTGAGATTGACCTAAACAACAACAACTAACTGAGAGTGCAGCCTGGAACAGAATAAAAATGGGCCTATGAGGGCGGAGTTAGATTCTAAACCCCAAACAGATTCTGCAGCACCGACTGCCCGAACTGACTGTCGTGTCGGGTATTCTGCTGTAGGCAGTAATGAGATGTGAATGTGTGGACTGGAGACCACGTCACAGCCTTGCAAATCTCTTCAATAGTGGCTGACTTCAAGTGGGCCACTGACGCAGCCATGGCTCAAACACTATGAGCCGTGACATGGCCCTCAAGAGTCAGCCCAGCTTGGGCATAAGTGAAGGAAATGCAATCTGCTAGCCAATTTGAGATGGTGCGTTTCCCGACAGCCACTCCCCTTCTATTGGGATCAAAAGAAAGAAACAATTGGCCGGACTGTCTGTGTGGGCGTGTCTGCTCCAGATAGAAGGCCAATGCTCTTTTGCAGTCCAATGTGTGCAACTGACGTTCAGCAGGGCGGGTATGAGGTCGGGGAAAGAATGTTTGCAAGACAATTGACTGGTTAAGATGGAACTCAGACAAAACCTTTGGCAAGAACTTAGGGTGAATGCGGAGGACTACTCTGTTATGATGAAATTTGGTATAAGAAGCATGAGCTACCAAGGCTTGAAGCTCACTGACTCTACGAGCTGAAGTGACTGCCACCAAGAAAATGACCTTCCAAGTCAAGTACTTCAGATGGCATGAATTCAGTGGCTCAAAAGGAGGTTTCATCAGCTGGGTGAGAATGACATTGAGATCCCATGACACAGTAGGAGGCTTGATAGGGGGCTTTGACAAAAGCAAATCTCTCATGAATCGAACAACTAAAGGCTGTCCCGAGATAGGCTTACCCTCTACACGGTAATGAAAAGCACTAATTGCGCTAAGATGAACTCTTACAGAGTTGGTCTTAAGACCAGCCTCAGACAAGTGCAGAAGGTATTCAAGCAGGGTCTGTGTAGGACAAGAACGAGGATCTAGGGCCTGGCTGTCACACCAGATGGCAAACCTCTTCCACTTGGAAGCATAACACCTCTTCGTGGAATCTTTCCTGGAAGCAAGCAAGACTCGGGAGACACCCTCAGAAAGACCCAAGGAGGCGAAGTCTACGCTCTCAACATCCAGGCTGTGAGAGCCAGGGACTGGAGGTTGGGATGCAGAAGCGCCCCCCTCATTCTGAGTTATGAGGGTTGGAAAACACTCCAATCTCCACGGTTCTTCGGAGGACAACTCCAGAAGAAGAGGGAACCAGATCTGTCACGGCCAGAATGGAGCGATCAGAATCATGGTTCCACGGTCCTGCTTGAGTTTCAGCAAAGTCTTCCCCACCAAGGGTATGGGAGGATACGCATACAGGAGGCCCTTCCCCCAATGCAGGAGAAAGGCACCCGATGCTAGTCTGCTGTAGGCCTGAAGTCTGGAACAGAACTGAGGGACCTTGTGATTGGTCTGAGTGGCAAAAAGGTCTACCAAGGGGGTGCCCCATGCTTGAAAGATCTTGCGAACGACTCTTGAGTTGAGAGACCACTCGTGAGGTTGCATTATCCTGCTCAACCTGTCGGCCAGACTGTTGTTTATGCCTGCCAGGTGTGTGGCTTGTAGAAGCATGCCATGACGGCAAGTCCAAAGTCACATCCTGACGGCTTCCTGGCACAGGGGGGAGAGATCCGGTGCCTCCCTGCTTGTTGATGTAGTACATGGCAACCTGATTGTCTGTCTGAATTTGAATAATTTGATTGGACAGCTGATCCCTGAAAGCCTTTAGCACGTTCCAGACCGCTCGTAACTCCAGGAGGTTGATCTGGAAACCCGTCTCCTGGAGGGACCAAGCTCCCTGGGTGTGAAGCCCATCGACATGAGCCCCCCACCCCAGGAGAGACACGTCCGTAGTCAGCACTTTTTGCGGCTGAGGAATTTGAAAGGGACGTCCCAAGGTCAAATTGGAGCGAATCGTCCACCAATGAAAGGATTGAAGAAACCCTGTGGACAACTGGTTCACGTCTTCCAGATCCCCCGCAGCTTGAAACCACTGGGAAGCTAGGGTCCATTGAGCTGATCTCATGTGTAGACGGGCCATGGGAGTCACGTGAACTGTGGAGGACATGTGGCCGAGCAATCTCAACATCTGCCGAGCCGTGATCCGCTGAGACGCTCGTACCTGGGAGACCAAGGACAGAAGATTGTCTGTCCTGGCCTCGGGGAGGTAGGCATGAGCAGTTTGGGAGTCCAGCAGAGCTTCTATGAATTCTAGTCTTTGGACTGGGAGAAGGTGGGACTTTAGATAATTTATCACAAACCCTAGTAGCTCCAGGAGTTGACTAGTCACCTGCATGGACTGCAGAGCTCCTGCCTCCGAGGTGTTCTTTACCAGCCAATCGTCGAGATAAGGGAACACATGCACTCCCAGTCTGCGTAAAGACGCCGCCACTACCGCCAGGCATTTCGTGAACACTCTGGGTGCAGAGGTGAGACCAAATGGAAGCACACAGTACTGAAAGTGCCGTGTCCTCAGCTGGAACCGAAGACACTGTCTGTGAGCTGGCAGTATCGGGATGTGAGTATAAGCATCCTTTAAGTCCAGAGAGCATAGCCAATTGTTTTTCTGAATCACGGGAAGAAGGGTGCCCAGGGAAAGCATCCTGAACTTTTCTCGGACCAGATATTTGTTCAGGGCCCTTAGGTCTAGGATGGGACGCATCCCCCCTGTTTTCTTTTCCACAAGGAAGTACCTGGAATAGAATCCCAGCCTTTCCTGCCCCGGTAGCACAGGCTCGACTGCATTGGCGTTGAGAAGGGTGGAGAGTTCCTCTGCAAGTACCTGCTTGTGCTGGAAGCTGAAGGATTGAGCTCCCGGTGGGCAATTTGGAGGCTTGGAAACCAAATTGAGGGAGTATCCTAGCCGGACTATTTGAAGAATCCACTGGTCGGAGGTTATGAGACGCCACTGTTGGTGAAAACATTTTAACCTCCCCCCGACCGGCAAGTCGTCCAGCACAGACACTTTGATTTTGGCTATGCTCTGCTGGAGCCAGTCAAAAGCCCACCCCTTGCTTTTGCTGGGGAGCCGCAGGGGCCTGCTGAGTTGCACGCTGTTGACGAGAACGAATGCGCTGGGGCTTGGTCTGGGCAGCAGGCTGGCGAGATGGAGGATTGTACCTACGCCTATTAGAAGAATAGGTAACAGTCCTTCTTCCGCCATAAAAACGTCTACCAGTTGAGGTAGATGTTGAAGGCGCTCAGCGGGAGAATTTGTCGAATGCGGTGTCCCACTGGTGAAGCTGTTCTACCACCTGTTCGACCTTTTCACCAAATATTATCCCCTCGACAAGGAGAATTCGCAATCCGCTGCTGAATCCTATTCTCCAGGTCGGAGGCACGCAGCCATGAGAGTCTGTGCATCACCACACCTTGAGCAGTGGCCCTAGACGCGACATCAAAAGTATCGTAAACACCCCTGGCCAGGAATTTACGACACGCCTTCAGCTGCCTGACCACCTGCTGAAAAGGCTTGGCTTGCTCAGAAGGGAGCTTATCCACCAAGTCCGCCAACTGCCGCACATTGTTCCGCATATGAATGCTCGTGTAGAGCTGGTAAGATTGGATTTTGGCTACGAGCATTGAAGAATGGTAGGCCTTCCTCCCAAAAGAATCCAAGGTTTTAGAGTCTCTGCCCGGGTGCGCCGAAGCATACTCTCTAGAACTCTTGACCTTCTTAAGGGCCAGATCCACAACCCCAGAGTCGTGAGGCAACTGAGTCCGCATCAACTCAGGGTCCCCATGGATCCGCTACTGGGACTCGATCTTCTTGGGAATGTGGGGATTAGTTAGCGGCTTCGCCCAGTTCTCCAGCAGTGTCTTCTTGAAGACATGATGCATGGGTACTGTGGATGATTGCTTAGGTGGCGAAGGATAGTCCAAAAGCTCAAACATTTCAACCCTTGGCTCATCCTCCGTAACCACAGGGAAGGGAATTGCCGTAGACATTTCCCGGACAAAGGCCGCGAAAGATAGACTCTCGGGAGGAGAAAGCTGTCTTTCAGGGGAGGGAGTGGGATCAGAAGGAAGACCGCCAGACTCCTCATCTGAGAAATATCTGATGTCTTCCTCTGCTTCCCACGAGACCTCACCATCGGTGTCGGACACCAGTTCATGGACTTCTGTCCGAAGCCGTGCCCGCCTCGACTCCGTAGACACAAGACCACGGTGGGAACGTCGAGAAGCAGACTCCCGCATCAGCGGCGATGAAGCTCCCTCCATCGATGTTGTCGGGGAGTCTGCCTGGGTGGCAGCCGACGCAGGTACCGCAGGCGGTACCAGTATCGGAGATCTCACGACGGGCAAGAGGTCAGCCGTCGCCTCACTCGACGCCACTGGCGGCGCAAGCACCCCCGGTACCGGAGGAGAAGGGCACAACAGCTCCTCCAGGATCCCTGGAAGGATGGCCCGGAGGCTCTCGCTTAGAGCGGCTGTCGAGGAAGGCTCCAATTCGGAGCCACCAACAACACCGGACCCGCATGACATTCTACCCTCTGTAGGACTCGACCTATCAAGGTCCAAGGGGGAAACATGTACAGCAACACCCATTGAGGCCACGGAAGGCCCAACGCATCAGGGCCGTGCTGATGCAGTAACGCTACTGCCCTGCCGTCTGTCTGCTTACTTGCAAAATCTTTCACCTGAACTTGTGATTCTCCTATCTCCACTGCCCACCCCTTTTCATGCAAAGGAGCAGTATTAATTGAGGCAGGCACACTCTTCAAGTTACGTGAGAATACAACCAGATTGCTATTTATGCTTCGGTTTGGGACTAGCTCCTCAGCCAGGGTGAGTTTCAGAGCTTGAAACAGCATTCAAATTAAAGAGAACCTGAAATTTTAAAAGTGCTAAAAATAAGTTTTAAAAGTATTTGCCTTAAATCTAATTGCAGAATTCAGGTGCTGGGAGTCTGTACTTGGTTGTCATATGCTCAGATTTGTTTAAATCATATGCAAATTAGTCCGGTGTTTTTCACTAAACATTCCCATGAGTATGTTAATCTGCATTCAAATAGAGCTCTCTGATTGGATGATCAGCTTCTGTTAAGAAATCTGCCCTGGAAGTGAACAGAGTGAGAGCTGTCCTTTGCCAAGAGAGACATCCAGCTGTGACTTCCTGTGTTTGTTGACTGAAGTTATAAAAGAGTGCTTGATTGTGGTAAATGAGAAAATATAAGTGAAAAGAGATTGGTGGTGATAGAAGTTTCTCTAGTGAGAAAAGGATCTGAATATTTCAGGATTACTTGAAGTTTATGAAGAATAGAAAAGGGTGAATTTCAGTTTAAGAGTGTTTAAATCCTATAAGCTATATAAAGGCTAGGTAGATTTAAGTGACTGTAAGCAAGGAAACCTTAATATTTGATCTGAAATAAATATTTGATCTGAGATAGTTGATCAGAGATAAATGTTTGATCTGAATTATATCCTTTGGTGCAAAGGAGATTAGAATGCAATAGAGTATTTCTTTCTGTTTACCAGTACAGTCAAATAATTCCATTCCACTTAAATAATTTTTTGTTATATATATGAGGGAGTAGTATCTGGATTTATTGTAAATCAAATTGATTCCATTCACAGGAATTCATATTCACCTTCATGCATTCATCCGATATTATCTTTTAAGGATGAAGTTTTATTTTATGTTCACTCTGTCTCTTGTGAGCTGAGCACAGTTAGTTTCCTCGGCTGGCACGACTACATATTAGAGGTATTTTGATACTGTGTGAAGTTTTACCACAGACGGGTGACATATATAAAACATTCTCCTTGGATAGGATGTGATATGTGAAAATACATTTTACTTTAATGAAATTGCTAAACTTTAGAGTCAGAGACTTATCAATGAGGGATACATACAGTGCTATTTTTTCCTGAGGTCCGGCTTACTTGCCTGCTCCCTTCTGTTCCTGCTCTGCTGGACGGGGGGTGGGGGGCGCCAACCGATAGTCTGCAGGGGGGCACCAGAGACCCTAGGCACGGCCCTGGATCCCTTCCGCTCGCGGATCCCGACGCCGACTGAAATACAGAGGAACCTGAGCATTCTGTGCCGATGCCATGAGATCCACTACTGGTATTCCCCACTTTAGAACTATCTGGTCGAACACCAACTGGTGCAGAGACCATTCTCCGGGGTCCAACATGTGTCTGCTTAGAAAATCCGCGTTCAAGTTGTCCACCCCGGAACGTGCGCCGCCAAAATCTGCACTAGATGCCTTTCCTCCCAACTCATGAGCAGAGCCATCTCGATTGCCAACCGCGGACTCTTTGTACCGCCCTTCCGGTTGACATACGCTACCGCTGTCGCGTTGTCGGACATGACTCTTACCGCCTTTCCGACCACACTTGAGCGAAACGCCAACAGAGCTAGCTGAATCACCCTCGTCTCCAACCGGTTGATAGACCACTGAGCTTCCTCCGTCGACCACCGCCCCTGCGCGGACCAACCGAGACACTGAGCTCCCCAGCCCAGCAGAATGGCATCCGTTACCAGAATCACCCACTGGGGAGGTTCCAACAGTATGCCCTTTTTCAGATGGGCTGAGCACAGCCACCACTGGAGACTGCGCCGAGGAGTCCCCCTCAATGGCAACCGGAACTCCAAACTGTGTACCTGGGGAGACCACCGGGACAACAGAGCCACCTGAAGCTGACGCATATGAGCCCTGGCCCATGGTACTACCTCTATCATCGCTGCCATGAGGCCCAGAACCCGAAGGTACATTCGAACCATCGGACTCTGAAAGGACATTAACAGCCGGACCTGCTGCTGAAGAGAGGCGATCCGAGAATCCGGCAGAAAAACATGACCCACTGCCGTGTCGAACCGCACTCCCAAGTACTCCAGACTCTGCAATGGGATCAACTAACTTTTGACTACATTCACTACCCATCCGAGTGATTCCAGAAACGCGACCACCTGAGCCGTCGCCACAACACTGTGAGCCCGAGACTTTGCCCGGATCAACCAGTCGTCCAGATACGGATGCACCAGAATTCACTGCCTCCGCAAAGCCGCTGCTACCACCACCATTATCTTGGAGAAGGTGCGTGGAGCCGTTGCCAGACCAAAAGGCAGAGCACAGAACTGAAAGTGCCTCCCTAAAAAAGCAAAACGAAGGAAACACTGATGGGCCTCTGGAATCGGCACGTGCAGATACGCTTCTGTGAGATCCAATGACGTGAGAAATTCTCCCTGACGAACAGCCACTATGACCGAGCACAGAGTCTCCATGCGGAAGGATGGCACCTTGAGCGCCCCATTGACTCTCTTGAGATCTAAAATGGGTCGAAACTGGTCCTCCTCCTTCGGCACCACAAAGTAAATGGAATAACAACCCATTCCCTGCTCATGCCGAGGAACAGTACCACAGCTCCCAACTGGATTAAGCGACCTAGGGTCTCTTGAATAGCCTTTAACTTGACTCGAGAGTGACAAGGAGAGGGAAGAAACAGATCCGGCAGTGGGTGCTCGAACTCGAGCGCATAACCATCGCGAATGACCTCCAGCACCCACTGATCTGAAGTAATTTGGGTCCAACACTGATAAAACAGACGAAGGCATGCCCCGACCTTCACCAGAGGCTGGACCCGCACACCTTCATAAGGAGGAATTATTACCATTTCCGGCACCTCCGGAGGAATCCCCGACCTCCTCGACGACCCCCTCAAAAGGACTGCATCCGCTGGAAAAACTAGCTTTTAGAAGGAGATACAAATCTGCCCGGCCTGTACCGCCTTGCGTCCTTAAACCGACCTCTACTACTACTACTACTACTACTTAGCATTTCTATAGTGCTGCTAAGGTTACGCAGCGCTGTACAATTTTAGACAAGGGGAAGGACAGTCCCTGCTCAAGAGAGCTTACAATCTAAAGGCCTCTAGCCGAATCACCTTGACTAGCCGCCTTAGGCCGCAACTCCGGCAACCGTGAGACCTTGGTATCCCCAAGACCACTCATCAGTTTATCCAAGTCCTCTCCAAACAACATAGAACCTTTGAAAGGAAGAGAACACAACTTTGCTTTAGAGGCCGCATCTGCCACCCAGCCCCTAAGCCAAAGAGCCCTGCGAGCCCTCACCGCCAGAGCCATATTCTTAGCCGAAGCCCTTAGCAAATCATAAAGGGTGTCCGCCAAAAACGAAGACCCCATCTCCAATTTGGCCAGCTCCTGAACCAAACCAGTCCTATCTAATGCAGGCTCATCCAAGAGCTTCTCCGCCCAATGGAAACAAACTCTGGCTACCAAGCCCCAACACATAGAGGCTTGCAAGGCCAATGCCAACAAATCAAAGCTACGCTTCAGAAAGGACTCTAGCTTCCTATCCTGAGGATCCCGTAAGGCTGTACCGCCATCCACCGGAATGGCTGTAGCCTTAGTAACCACCGTAACCACCGCATCCACAGTAGGTGGTTTCGGCAGGGCCAAATCTTCCGGAGGCAAGGGATACAGCCGCGTCATAGCCCTAGACACCTTACAAGCAGCCTCTGGCACAGACCATTCCTGAAAAACCATGTCTCTAATGTCTGAATTCATGGGAAAGGAACGGGAGGCTCTCCGAATCCCCTTAACCAAGGGATCTACCTGGGTCCCTCCGCAGAGGGAGTGGCCGCCGGAGCAAACTTCAAATAGAGATCACCTGATCACTGAGCTCTAACAACTCCTCCTAATGAAAAATGCGAACCACTGAAGAATCTTCCCCAGGCCTTAGCCCATCCTGATCCTCAGACTCATCTAAGAGATCCGCCTCTCCTGGGTCACTCCAAATCTCCAACCCAGGCAGAGAAAGTATCTCCATAGGCTCGGAAATATCCACCCACGGGCGCTTAACTCCCACTGAGCTAGCAGCCTCTGGGGAACAAACAGCCTGAGAGGGGCCAGCTCTCCAGGCATTATACAGAGACCAAACAAACTCAGGGGGAAAACCAGACCCCCCCGACACTAATGAAGCCCCAACACTTCCCACAGTCTCCGCGACAGACCCCACCTCGCTCCCGAGGCGGCAGGTCCATCACGTGATCCGCGGCTAAACTAGGCGCGCTTCCCTCCACACACGGGTCCCCTGGCTCCAGTACGGAATGCGCAGCCAAAAGGGCCGCGCTTCCCGTCAAAAACTGCTCCGGCGAGGCTGACCCGGGACGCGCAGCCAAAATGGCTGCGTTTCCCGCCAAAACCGGCCCCACCGTTGCCGGCCCGGAATGTGCGGTCAAATCACCGCCCAACACCTCCACCGACTCAGGGGAAAGCACGGGGAGCAAGAGCGCTGACAATGTAAGCTCCCCACAAAATTTACATTGGCCACCTTTCACTTCAACACCACGCTTCGCGCAAAACCAACACCTCGCCGGCTTAGCCATAATGGCCGCGAACACAATAACAACAAACATTACTTTGTGCTCTGACAGACTAATAGGCAAAACCGCCTAAAGCAAGAACGCCCTTGAAGACGTTTTATCTCTGGACTGCCACAAGAACGGCTAAAATAGCCGCCTTTTAAAAACATTTTTTTTAAACCTCCCTCGTTGCTGATGCCTAAACGCCTCAAGGGTACAGAACGAGGTCAAGCAGTCCTCCAGAGGAAGAGCACAGGGGGAGGGACCCGGCCACCCGGGTGTGACACCCCACAGGGAATAAGAAGCCCCTGTAACAGAGATCCAAGTGTGGGTTCTCTAACATTTACAACCCAACCTAGAAACCCCAAACGGGCCTACCAGACTGAGTATACTGCACAGGCTGCAACACATCTACCCTCTGCTGAGACTGAGAAAATACTGCACAGGCTACTTGTATAAGAAGTTTTAGTGTTCTCAGTCTCCCTCTGCTGGTAGGAGTGCATAACCCAAGTGTCTTGGTCTGGAGGATTGCTGAGGAAAGAATTGAATAAAAAAATACTGAAATGTTTTCTGAGCTTGTGCCTTACATACTTATTTTGTTCAATAAAGAAATTAAAACAAAAAAGAAATGTGAAATCTATGTCTGTGTCACCAAATTCTGCTGCTGGAAAGAGGGTGTTGGAGGGGGTGGAGGGAAGGAGAGAAGAAAGGGGAGAGGTCTTTATATGTATGTTTCTGAGGTAGATACTAAACCATTAGTAGACCCAAGTGGTTTACATGCTAACAAATGAGTAAAAAGGAGCAACAAAACATACAAAACATAAACCTTAAAAACTAAACCCTAAGTTGCTAAAATCTGCATGCAGTGCAACACCAGAGAAATAGAAAAAAAAAGAAAAACGTTACTACCAGAAGCAGGGAGGAGGGAAGCAAGCGACCAAAAGACACACGAGCGTGTTCAGACGTTGATCGAGTGCGCGACAAAGAGAAACACGAGCTCAGACGCTGGGATGCTTCTCTTCATCTGACAGCACACCCTCCCTCCCTTCCAAGTTCCAGGCCCCCCTCCCGCCAAGTGGTAGCCCAACCCATGCTGGCCGCCTTCCTCTGCCAGTCCTCCGCCTGCCCCTCGCCTTCCTGGGTGCCGGCCACAATTTCTAAGTTCTTTCCTTGGGCTCTGGCGGCAGCAGTGAAAGGCGCGGCGCGGCACTTCAACCGGCCTGCTTTCCCTTCTCAGCTGTGCCTCTGGTCCCGCCCTGGCAGAAACAGGAAATGAGGGTGGGACCAGAGGCACAGCTGAGAAGGGAAGGCAGGCCGGTTGAAGCGCCGCGCTTTTCACTGCTGCCGCCAGAGCCCATAAGTACATAAGTAATGCCACACTGGGAAAAGACCAAGGGTCCATCGAGCCCAGCATCCTGTCCACGACAGCGGCCAATCCAGGCCAAGGGTACCTGGCAAGCTTCACAAACGTACAAACATTCTATACATGTTATTCCCGGAATTGTGGATTTTTCCCAAGTCCATTTAGTAGCGGTTTATGGGGCCTGGAACTCAGAGGAGGGATGGGGGAGGGGGGCCTGGAACTCAGAGGAGGGGGGCCTGGAACTCAGAGTAGGGAGGGGGACTTGGAACAGAGTAGGGAGGGATGGGGGCCTGGAACTCAGAGGAGAGGAATGGAGGGGGGCCTGGAAGTCACAGAAGAAAGAGGGAGGGAGGGAGGGAGGGGGCCTGGAAATCAGAGGAGAGGGAGGGGGCCTAGAAATCAGAGGAGAGAGAGGGAGGGTGGGAGGGGGGTATGGAACTCAGAGGAGAGAGAGAGAGGGAGGGGGGCCTGGAACTCAGAGGAGAGAGAGAGGGAGGGAGAGAGAGCGAGGGAGGGAGAGGGAGGGAGGGGGGCCTGGAACTCAGAGGAGAGAGAGGCCTGGAACTCAGAAGAAAGAGGGAGGGAGGGGGCCTGGAACTCAGAGAAGAGAGAGGGGGGCCTCGAACTCGGAGGGGAGAGAGAAAAGAGAGAGGGAGGGAGGGAATGAAAGGGGGCCTTCAAATCGGAGGGGTGAGAAAGAGAGAGCAAGGGAGGGAAGGAGGGGCAGCCTGGAACTTGGAGGGGAGAGAGACAGGGAGGGAGGGAGGGAGTTGGGGTCTGGAACTCGGAGGGGACAGAGGGAGGGAGGTGGGCCTGGAACGCAGAGGAGAGAGGGGGGCCTGGAACTCAGAGAGAGGGGGGGCCTGGAACTCAGAGGAGAGAGGGAGGAGGGCCTGGAACTCAGAGGAGAGAGGCAGGAGGGGGCCTGCAACTCAGAGGAGGGAGGGGGACTTGGAACTCAGAGGAGGGAGGGATAGGGGCCTGGAACTCAGAGGAGGGAGGGGGACTAGGAACTCAGAGGAGGGAGGGATGGGGGCCTGGAACTCAGAGGAGAGAGGGGGGCCCTGGAACTCAGAGGAGAGAGGGAGGAGCGGGCCTGGAACTCAGAGGAGGGATGGGGGAGTGGGGCCTGGAACTCAGAGAAGGGGGGCCTGGAACTCAGAGGAGGGAGGGGGACTTGGAACAGAGGAGGGAGGGATGGGGCCTGAAGCTCAGAGGAGAGAGGAAGGGGGGCCTGGAAGTCAGAGGAGAGGGAGGAAGGAAGGGAGAGGGGCCTAGAACTCAGAGGAGAGAGGGAGAGGAAGAGGGAGGGAGGGGGGCCTGGAACTCAGAGGAGATAGAGGGGGGAGGGGGACCTGGAACAGAGGAGAGAGAAGGAGGGAGGGGGGCCTGGAGCTCAGAGGAGGGAGGGAGGGGGGCTTGGAACTCAGAGGAGAGAGGAGGGGCGTCGAACTCGGAGGGGAGAGAGAGAAAGAGAGAGACAGAGGGAGGGAAGGAAAGGGGGCCTTGAACTCGGAGGGGGAAGAAAGAGAGATCGAGGGAGGGAAGGAGGGGCAGCCTGGAACTCGGAGAGAGACAGGGAGGAAGGGAGGGAGTTGAGTCCTGGAACTTGGAGGGGACCGAGGGAGGGGGACCTGGAACTCAGAGGAGAGAGGGGGGCCTGGAACTCAGAGGCGAGGGAGGGAAGAAGGGGGGGCCTGGAACTCAGAGGAGAGAGAGGGAGGGGGGCTTGGAACTCAGAGGAGAGGGAGGGAGGGGGGCCATGAAAGAGGAGAGCGAGAGAGGGGGAGAGGGAAGGAGGAGGCTTGGAACTCAGAGTACAGAGAGGGAGGGAGGGGGGCCTGCAACTCAGAGGAGAGAGAGGCCTGGAACTCAGAGGAGAGAGGGAGAGGGAGGAGGGGGGCCTGGAACTCAGATGAGGAAGGGGTAGGGAGGCCTGGAACTCAGAGGAGGGAGGAATGGGGGGCTGGAACTCAGAGGAGAGAGGGAGGGAGGGAGGGGAGCCTGGAACTCAGAGGAGAGGGAGGGAGGGAGAGAGAGGGAGGGGGGCCTGGAACACAGAGGAGGGAGGGAGGGAGAGCAGCCTAGAACTCAGAGAGGGAGGGGGCCTGGAACTCAGAGGAGAGAGGGAGGGAGGGAGGACGGCCCTGGATATGGGTGGATGGAGGATAGGGCAGGGGAGAATGCAAAGTTCATGCACATCTAGGCAGGGGACAGAGAATTGCTGGACCTCGATGGATTGAGAGGGGAGGGCAAGGGACAGCAGTGAAAGTCGCCGTGCAGTGCTTCAACCGGACTGCCTTCCCTTCTTAGCTGTGTCTCTGGACCCGCCCTGGCGGAAACAGGAAATGACGGCGGGACCAGAGGCACAGCTGAGAAGCAGGCCGGTTGAAGCACTGCGTCTTTCACTGCTGCCTCCAGAGCCCAAGGTAAGAACTTAGAAATTGTGGCCAATACGCAGGAAGACGAGGGGCAGGTGGAGGACTGGCAGAAGAGGGCGCCCAGCGCAGGTCGGACTACCACTCGGCGGGAGGGGGGCCTGGAACTTGGGAGGGAGGGTAGGCCTGGAACTGGGAGGGAGAGAGAGAGAGGGGGGCCTCAAACTCGGAGGGGAGAGAGAGAAAGAGAGAGAGAGAGGGAGGGAGGGAAGGAAACTGGGCCTTGAACTCGGAGGGGGGAGAAAGAGAGAGTGAGGGAGGGAAGGAGGAGCAGCCTGGAACTCGGAGGGGAGAGAGACCGGGAGGGAGGGAGGGAGGGAGTTGGGGCCTGGAAATTGGAGGGGACAGAGGGAGGGAGGTGGGCCTGGAACAGAGGAGAGAAGGGGGCCTGGAACTCAGGGGGGCCTGGAACTCAAAGAGGGGGGGCCTGGAACTCAGAGGAGGGATGGGGAGGGGGGCTTGGAACTCAGAGGAGGGAGGGATGGGGCCTCGAACCCAGAGGAGAGAGAGGGGCTTGGAACTCAGAGGAGAGAGGGAGGGGGCCTGGAACTCAGAGGATAGAGGGAGGAGCGAGCCTAGAACTCAGAGGAGGAGGGATGGGGGAGGGGGCCTGGAACTCAGAGTAGGGGGGCCTGGAACTCAGAGGAGGGAGGGGGACTTGGAACTCAGAGGAGGGAGGGATGGGGGCCTGGAACTCAGAGGACAGGAATGGAGGGAGTGGGGGCCTGGAAGTTAGAGAAGAAAGAGGGAGGGGGGCCTGGAAATCAGAGGAGAGAGAGGGAGGGTGGGAGAGGGGCCTGGAACTCAGAGAAGAGGGAGGGAGGGGGTCTGGAACTCAGAGGAGAGAGAGGGAGGGAGGGAGAGAGAGGGAGGGAGAGGGAGGGAGGGGGGCCTGGAACTCAGAGGAGAGAGAGGCCTGGAACTCAGGGGAGAGAGGGAGGGAGGGAGGGGGGCCTGGAACTCAGAGAAGGGAGGGAGGGGGGCCTGGAACTCAGAGGAGGGATGGGGTAGGGGGTCTGGAACTCAGAGGAGGGATAGGGGCCTAGAACTCAGAGGAGAGGAATGGAGGGAGTGGGGGCCTGGAATTCAGAGAAGAGGGAGGGAGGGGGGCCTGGAAATCAGAGGAGAGAGAGGGAGGGAGGGAGGGAGGGATGGGGGCCTGGAACTCAGAGAAGAGAGGGGGGCCTGGAACTCAGAGGAGAGAGGGGGGGCCTGGAACTCAGAGGAGAGAGGGAGGAGGGCCTGGAACTCAGAGGATAGAGGCAGGAGGGTAGGGTTACCATATGGCTCCAGAAAAAGGAGGACGGATTTAGCCAGCCGGGTTTTACTTCCATTGCTTTGAAAGCAATGGAAGTAAAACCCGGCTGGCTCAATTACTTCCATTGAAAGCAATGGAAGTAAAACCCGGCTGGCTCAATTACTTCCATTGAAAGCAATGGAAGTAAAACCCGGCTGGCTCAATTACTTCCATTGAAAGCAATGGAAGTAAAACCCGGCTGGCTCAATTACTTCCATTGAAAGCAATGGAAGTAAAACCCGGCTGGCTCAATCCGTCCTCCTTTTTCTGGAGCCATATGGTAACCCTACAGGAGGGGGCCTGGAACTCAGAGGAGGGAGGGGGACTTGGAACTCAGAGGAGGGAGGGATGGGGGCCTGGAACTCAGAGGATAGAGGGAGGAGTGGGCCTGGAACTCAGAAAAAGGATGGGGAAGGGGGCCTGGAACTCAGAGGAAGGAGGGGGGACTTGGAACTCAAAGGAGGGAGGGATGGGGGCCTGGAACTCAGAGGAGAGGAATGGAGGGAGTGGGGGCCTGGAAGTCAGAGAAGAAAGAGGGAGGGGGCCTGGAAATCAGAGGAGAGAGGGAGAGTGGGAGGGGGGCCTGGAACTCAGAGGAGAGGGAGGGAGGGGTGCCTGGAACTCAGAGGAGAGAGAGGGAGGGAGGGAGAGGGAGGGGGGCCTGGAACTCAGAGGAGAGGGAGGGAGGGAGGGGGCCCTGGAACTCAGAGGAGACGGAGGGAGGGGGGGCCTGGAACTCAGAGGACAGAGAGGGAGGGGGCCTGGAACTCAGAGGAGAGAGGGAGGGAGGGGGGGCCTAGAACTCAGAGGAGAGGCCTGGTACTCAGAGAAGTGAGGGAGGGGGCGGGCGCGGGAGGAACTACTGGCCGCTGAGGAGGATGAAGCAACTTCACCCCCCTCAAAAAACGGACCACATCTGGGGAAGACGCAACCAACCTGCCCTGCACCTTGCCCCGAAAACACGCCAAAGCAGCCAGCTGCACCTTCAAAGATGACAATGAAAGACCCTTCTCAAAACCATCCTGCAAGAAATCTAAAATGCACGACACAGAAGCTGTCGAAGGGACACACGCCCGGTTCCCACACCAATCTTCAAATATGCGCCACACACGCACATAGGCCAAAGAAGTCGAACGTCTGCGAGACTGCAGCATCGTCTGAATCACCTGAGGAGAATACCCTTTCCTTCTCAACCGTTCCCTCTCAGGGGCCACACCGTAAGAGAGAACCGAGCCGGATCCGGCATGACAACTGGACCCTGACACAACAGCACGAAGCCCCCCAGCTGCAGAGGCTTGCCTTCTAACAGGCGCATCAGATCCCCGAACCACAGCCGACGTGGCCAATTCGGAGCCACCAACAACACCGGACCCGCATGACATTCCACCCTCTGTAGGACTCGACCTATCAAGGGCCAAGGGGGAAACACGTACAACAACACCCACTGAGGCCATGGAAGAACCAACGCATTGATCTCTTCCGCTCACGGATCCCGACGCCGACTGAAATACCGAGGAACCTGAGCATTCTGTGCCGATGCCATGAGATCCACTACTGGCATTCCCCACTTTAGAACTATCTGGTCAAACACCGACAGGTGCAGAGACCATTCTCCGGGGTCCAACATGTGTCTGCTTAGAAAATCCGCGTTCACGTTGTCTACACCGGACACATGCAACGCCGAAATCTGCACTAGATGCCTTTCCGTCCAACTCATGAGCAGAGCCATCTAGATTGCCAACCGCGGACTCTTTGTACCGCCCTTCCGGTTGACATATGCTACCGCTGTCACGTTGTCGGACATGACTCTTACCGCCTTTCCGACCACACTTGAGCGAAACGCCAACAGAGCTAGCCGAATTGCCCTCGTCTCCAACCGGCTGCTAGACCACTGAGCTTCCTCCGTCGACCACCGCCCCTGCGCGGACCAACCGAGACACTGAGCTCCCCAGCCCAGCAGACTGGCATCCGTTACCAGAATCACCCACTGAGGAGGTTCCAACAGTATGCCCTTTTTCAGGTGGGCCGAGCACAGCCACCACTGGAGACTGCGCCGAGGAGCCCCCCTCAATGGCAACCGCAACTCCAAACTGTGTACCTGGGGAGACCACCGGGACAACAGAGCCGATTGAAGCTGACGCATATGTGCCCTGGCCCATGGTACTACCTCTATCGTCGCTGCCATGAGGCCCAGAACCCGAAGGTACATTCGAACCATCGGACTCTGAACGGACATTAACAGCCGGACCTGCTGCTGAAGAGAGGCTATCCGAGAATCCGGCAGAAAAACACGTCCCACTGCCGTTTTGAACCGCACTCCCAAGTACTCCAGACTCTGCGATGGGATCAACTGACTTTTGACTACATTCACTACCCATCCGAGCGATTCCAGAACGCGACCACCTGAGCCATCGCCGCAACACTGTGAGCCCGAGACTTCGCCCGGATCAACCAGTCATCCAGATACGGATGCACCAGAATTCCCTGCCTCCGCAAAGCCACTGCTACCACCACCATTATCTTAGAGAAGGTGCGTGGAGCCGTTGCCAGACCAAAAGGCAGAGCACAGAACTGAAAGTGCCTCCCTAAAACAGCAAAACGAAGGAAACACTGAATCGGCACGTGCAGATACGCTTCCGTGAGATCCAGTGACGTGAGAAATTCTCCCTGACGAACAGCCACTATGACCGAGCACAGAGTCTCCATGCAGAAGGATGGCACCTTGAGCGCCCCATTGACCCTCTTGAGATCTAAAATGGGTCGAAACTGGTCCTCCTTCTTCGGCACCACAAAGTAAATGGAATAACAACCCATTCCCTGCTCATGCCGAGGAACGGGTAACACAGCTCCCAACTGGATTAAGTGACCCAGAGTCTCTTGAATAGCCTTTAACTTGACTCGAGAGTGACAAGGAGAGGGAAGAAACAGATCCGGCAGCGGGTGCTCGAACTCAAGCGCATAACCGTTGCGAACGACCTCCAGCACCCACTGATCTGAAGTAATTTGGGTCCACCCCTGAAAAAACAGATGAAGTCGCGTCCCGACCTTCACCAGAGGCTGGACCCGCACACCTTCATAAGGAGGACTTATTACCATTTCCGGCACCTCCGGAGGAGTCCCGACCTCCTCGACAACCCCCTCGAAAGGACTGCGTCCGCAGGAAAAACCAGCTTTTAGAAGGAGACACAAATCTGCCCGGCCTGTACCGCCTCGCATCCTTAAACCGACCTCTAGCCGAACCCCTTCAACTAGCCAACTTAGGCCGTAGCTCCGGTAACCATGAGACCTTGGTATCCCCAAGACCACTCATCAGTTTATCCAAGTCCTCTCCAAACAACATAGAACCTTTGAAAGGAAGAGAACACAACTTTGCTTTAGAGGCCGCATCTGCCACCCAGCCCCTAAGCCAGAGCCCTGCGAGCCCTCACCGCCAGAGTCATATTCTTAGCCGAAGCCCTTAGCAAATCATAAAGGGTGTCCGCCAAAAACGAAGACCCCCATCTCCAATTTGGCCAGCTCCTGAACCAAACCAGTCCTATCTAACGCAGGCTCATCCAAGAGCTTCTCCGCCCAACGGAAACAAACTCTGGCTACCAAGCCCCAACACATAGAGGCTTGCAAGGCCAAAGCCGACAAATCAAAGCTGCGCTTCAGAAAGGACTCTAGCTTCCTATCCTGAGGATCCCGTAAGGCTGTACCGCCATCCACCGGAATGGCCGTAGTCTTAGTAACCACCACAACCACCGCATCCACAGTAAGTGGTTTCGGCAGGGCCAAATCTTCCAGAGGCAAGGGATACAGCCGCACCATAGCCCTAGACACCTTACAAGCAGCCTCTGGCACAGACCATTCCTGAAAAACCATGTCTCTAATGTCTGAATTCATGGGAAAGGAACGGGAGGCTCTCCGAATCCCCTTAACCAAGGGATCTACCTGGGGTCCCTCCGCAGAGGGAGTGACCGTCGGAGCAAACTTCAAAGTAGAGATCACCTGATCAATGAGCTGTAACAACTCCTCCTTATGAAAAATGCGAACCACTGAAGAATCTTCCCCAGGCCTTAGCCAATCCTGATCCTCAGACTCATCTAAGAGATCCGCCTCTCCTGGGTCACTCCAAACCTCCGACCCAGGCAGAGAAAGTATCTCCATAGGCTCCGAAATATCCACCCGCGGGCACTTAACTCCCACTGAGCTAGCAGCCTCTGGGGAACAAACAGCCTGAGAGGGGCCAGCTCTCCAGGCATTATACAGAGACCAAACAAACTCAGGAGGGAAACGAGACCCCCCCCCCCCCCCCGACGCTGCTGAAGCCCCAACAACACTTCCTGCACTCTCCGCGACGGACCCCCCTCGCTCCCGTGGCGGCAGGTCCATCGCGTGATCCGCGGCTACACTAGGCGCGCTTCCCACCACACACGGGTCCCCCGGCGCCGGTACGGAATGCGCGGCCAAAAGGGCCGCGCTTCCCGCCAAAACCGGCCCCAACGTTGCTGGCGCGGAATGTGCGGTCAAATCGCCGCCCAACACCTCCGCCAGCTCAGGGGAAAGCACGGGGGACAAGAGCGCTGACAACATAGGCTTCCCACAAAATTTACATTGGCCACCTTTCACTTCAACCCCGCACTTCGCGCAAAACCGACACTTCGCCAGCTTAGACATAATGGCTGCTATCACAATAAAAACAAACAGTTGCTTTGTGCTCTGACAGACTAATAGGCAAAACCGCCTAAGGCAAGAACACCCTTGAAGACGTTTTATCTCTGGACTGCCACATGAACAGCCAAAATAGCCGCCTTTTAAAAACATTTTTTTTAAACCTCTCTCGTTGCTGATGCCTAAACGCCTCAAGGGTACAGAACGAGGTCTGTAGCCGAGGTCAAGCAGTCCTCCAGAGGAAGAGCACAGGGGGAGGGACCCGGCCACCCGGGTGTGACACCCCATAGGGAATAAGAAGCCCCTGTAACAGAGATCCAAGTGTGGGTTCTCTAACATTTACAACCCAACCTAGAAACCCCAAACGGGCCTACCAGACTGAGTATACTGCACAGCAGTGGCGTACCAAGGGGGGGGGGGGGCGGTGGGGGCGGTCCGCCCCGAGTGCCAGTGGGTGGGGGGTGCTCCGCTCCCGCCGCCTCCCGTGGCCGTTCCCGCGGCGCCGCACATAAAAAAAAACGGCGAAGCAGCGTCGCAGGCAGCGCCTCGCGCCCTGCTTGTAAAAAAAAAAAATCAAATCTCCTTCCTTCTCCTCCTCGTCTTGACGTCTTGACGTCGACTCGGGCCTTCCAATCAATTTGATTGGAAGGCCCGAGTCGACGTCAAGATGGGGAGAAGGAAGGAGATTAGATTTTTTTTTTTTTTACAAGCAGGGCATGAGGCGCTGCCTGCGACGCTGCTTCGCCGGTTTTAACGGGACTGAGGTGGGGAAGGAGAGGGGTGAAAGGGACTCGGGTGGGGGTGTTCAGAGGGGACTGGGGTGGGGGTCTCAGACAGGGGAGGGGAGAAGGGGACTGGGGTGGGGGTGTTCAGAGGGGAAAAGGGGAGGGGAGAAGGGGACTGGGGTGGGGGTGTTCAGAGGGGAAAAGGGGAGGGGAGAAGGGGACTGGGGTGGGGAGAAGGGGACTGGGGTGGGGGTCTCAGACGGGGGAAGGGGAGGGGAGAAGGGGACTGGGGTGGGGGTGTTCAGAGGGGAAAAGGGGAGGGGAGAAGGGGACTGGGGTGGGGATCTCAGAGGGGAGAAGGGGACTGGGGTGGGGTGTTCAGAGGGGAAAAGGGGAGGGGAGAAGGGGACTGGGGTGGGGATCTCAGAGGGGAGAAGGGAAGGGGACTGGGGTGGGGGGTGTTCAGAGGGGAAAAGGGGAGGGGAGAAGGGGACTGGGGTGGGGGTGTTCAGAGGGGAGAAGGGAACTGGGGTGGGGATCTCAGACAGGGGAGGGGAGAAGGGGATTGGGGTGGGGATCTCAGAGGGGAGAAGGGGACTGGGGTGGGGGTGTTCAGAGGGGAAAAGGGGAGGGGAGAAGGGGACTGGGGTGGGGGTGTTCAGAGGAGAGAAGGGGACTGAGGTGGGGGTCTCAGACAGGGGAGGGGAGAAGGGGACTGTGGTGGGGGTCTCAGACAGGAGAAGGGGAGGGGAGAAGGGGACTGGGGTGGGGGTGTTCAGAGGGGAGAAGGGGGCTGGAACTGGGGGCTGAAAAAAGGGGCAGAAAGAGAGAGAGGGGACAGATCCTAGATGGAAGGGGGAGCGAGAGGGAGGGCAGACCCTGGATGGATGGGAGAGGGAGGGCAAATGGTGGATTGAAGGGGCAGAGAGAAAGGGGAGGCAGTGGATGGAAGGGACGGCAGAGAGGGCAGACACTGGATGGCAGAGAGAGAGAGAGAGTGAAGACAGATTCTGGATGGAAGGAAGACGGTGAAAAGAAGATGAGGAAAGCAGAAACCAGAGACAACAAACTATAAATAAAATATATTTTTTTATTTTTTTTGCTTTAGGATAAAGTATTGTAGATGTGTTAAATGTTTATAATAGAACATTTAAATAAGGTAATCTTTTTATTGAACTACTTTTAATACATTTTGACTAACTTTCGGAGAACAAAACCCCCTTCCTCAGGTCAGGATAGGATACTGTAACAGCACTATACTGTACTGACCCGAGGATGGAGGTTTTGGCCTCTGAAAGCTAAATGTATTAGTCCAATAAAATGGTATTATTTTACTTTCTATATTTGTTTTATTTCTATTTGTTAATTTGTAAAGTGGTGATTGGTACTTGTTAGTTTTTTTCAAATTTACATCTGCTGTCTTTATATTTTGCACAGTACTAGGGGACAGTTTCTGTTTCTGTGGTGTTGCACTGTATGCAGAGTCTGGCATTGGGGGTTCAGTTTAATTTTTGTCTAAATAGAAAGTTTATGATTACTTATTCTATAGTGGATTAGGGTGTATCTGTGTTTGTGAAAAAGACATGGCTTTCAGTTGGCATTGACTGTGCAGGATCTACGATCTGTACTATTCTGTCTGGTTTTGTTTTACAATAGGTGAATTGATGTTCTAGTGCTCACTGTAGTGTTTAAGATGCTTTCCTTTTCCTTGTGTGACTCGTAGAAATGACTGCTTATGGTATGGTAGAATTGCTCTATAGGTCCTGAGTGTTTTGTATTCTCGGCATGCCTAGTACTGGATTTGGGGGGGGGGGGGGGTTAAAAAATGACCGGCCCCGGGTGTCAACTACCCTAGGTACGCCACTGCTGCACAGGCTGCAACACATCTACCCTCTGCTGAGACTGAGAAAATACTGGTTAGTAGAAGGTCTGCACAGGCTACTTGTATAAGAAGTTTTAGTGTTCTCAGTCTCCCTCTGCTGGTAGGAGTGCATAACCCAAGTGTCTTGGTCTGGAGGATTGCTGAGGAACAATGTTTTACTCACAGTTACTGCCGATCAGAGGTTCTGCCCACTGGCACAGACTAGATTCTCTGTCGTACTGAGATTAGCAGTAGCTCAGAGCTGGCAGAATGGTGTACAATGCCCTTTTTCAGATTCCTTCAAGGTAAAAACTAAGTGCACTAACTAAGGGTAACACAAGAAAGGGTTCTGAACTGTCTTACAAAATGGCAACTACCTCATGACTAGAGGGAATTAAACAGGGGACACTCTGACCCAGTAAGCAGGGGGGAAACCCACCAGTGGGAACATAGCTTACCAACTGGCAACAGCTTAACCAAACATTTAACAGTTCTAAACAGACAGGCAAGTGGAATCACATTGCCCTATAACTACACCCATCATAATGCATTGCTGATGTGACTCTGCAGTGAGCATGACAGAAAAAGTGTCACACTTACCCCAGAACCACATCACAACCAAGGAAAGGCTATCAGAGGACAGAACACTCCCCGCCTGGTATTATCGCTAGATATCATTATTACTATTATCATACTTAACAGCTTAATGACATGCAAAGTCCATTATCTGTATTCAGGCTATTCGTCAGCTGCAGGGTCATCTTCTTCACCACTCAGAACCTGCAACGAGAGACAGACAGACAACAACACTAAACACAAAAGAGAGAAAAAGTCTTTGAGTCTCTGGTCTTCCTGGGTAGATAATGACTCGCAGAGCTCATGCCTCTTCATGTGGTACAAGGAACACAACTTCAGTGATGGGTCTGCAGAAGTTCTTTGCTGTTCCTTGTTTCACAGTTCTGACTTCAATTTTTCTGACTCTTCCATCTGCACTGAGAATGGTTTTGGTGACTAATGCCAGGGGTCAATCGTTGTGTTGAGTTTGGTTGTCCTTGAGTAAGACAATATCGCCTTCATGGATGTTAGTCTTACTGTTATGCAATTTACTGCGAATCTGTAGGGTCTGGAGGTACTTTCATCTCCAGCGGCTCCAGAAGGTGTGAGCATGGCCTTGTCTCCATTGCCACCTGCACAGGTCTTGAATCTGGGTGAGTTTCTTTTTCTCTTGCTTTGGAGTAAGCTTCATACTCGCTATGGCATCCTTGGAATTGAATTTCCACACCCTGTGGTGCTCAGGGCAGTCATTGGACTGGGTAAGCTCTGCACTCCCCAGGTCTTTGCTAGCCAGATACTCTGCTGGCTCATTTTTTTGCTGTGGCTTCAAGTCGAGTAGCTGACGTCACTGCTGGTTGGTTGGCTTGGGCTCCTCTGAAGCTTGATGAGTAGTGTGGATGTCCAGCTCCCTCTGGTTTAGGCCAAGGGAGTTCAGCCAATATCCTGCTTGAGAGCAACTTCTCTGGTCTTTTTTGCCCCCACCCTGTGTGAAGGCTCAGACTCTGCGATGAGCGTTCTTGCTTGGGTCTTTGCCCTGACCCTGTGTGAAGGCTCAGACTCTTCGATGAGCTTTCTTGCTCGGGCCTCTTTTGCCACCACCCTGTGTGAAGGCTCAGACTTTGCGATGAGTGTTCTTGCTCAGGTCTCTTTTGCTCCCACCCTGTGTGAAGGCTCAGACTCTGCGATGAGCGTTCTTGCTCGTGTCTCTTTTGCCTCCACCCTGTGTGAAGGCTCAGACTCTGTGGCTGAAATGGACCGTCTCCGTTAGCGCGTTTTTCTGGAGCAAGTGCCAGTGGTAGTGCATCCGTGTGAGTACATGCGTGTGGTTTCTGAGGGTGGTATACCCCAAAGATAGGTAGGTACCAGTACTCTTCGTTCTCTTTCAATGGTGGGGCCAGCTCTGTGTGGCCATTGATGAGCATGTTCTGCATGAAGGTTATGAAATGCTGCCTCATCTCTGGTTTCCTCCTCAAGGTTTTCCTCAACGAGACAAGTCGGGAGAGAGCATAGCTTCTGTTGTTTGGGAGTCGAAACCTAGGCTTACGGAATGGGAGGGGTGCTACTCATTTGTTTGACTCATCTTTTCTGAGCTCTTTGTTCATAATGTTCAAGAATTCTTTATCTTCTATGGAGAAACCAGGTTTGTCATCATCTTTGATGGTCTGGAACACTGAGCTTCCCAGATGTTCTCCTAAATCTGCTGCGGAAATGGTTTTATAAAGTGTCGAGACAACGCTCCTCTCTTTGTAAACAGGAGTCTCTTTGATAGTTAGGTGGTTGTTACATGCTTCAAACAGTGAAGTGCGCCCGGTTGCTCTGCTCATCTATGATGACATACATTTTGATTGCCTTCTCAGGCCACCCTTCAGGATACACTTTGGCCAGGCATATCTTGGTACAGGATCTACCTTCATGGCCTTTCCCACACACTGTTGTGCATTTCGGAGTGACTTGAAGTGTCGGTGTACTTCCCTCTTCCTTCTCCCCGCCATGATTCATCTCGGGGTTGGGATGTGGCTTTGCCCCTTCTGGGTGTAGGGCATAGACGTGTTGGTTGCTACCATACTCTGTGCACTGGACAGGTATTCTGCAGTCTCTGGCGAGATGGTCTGAGGAAGAACAGCACCTGTAACAGAATCTATACCTTTTTAGTAATTCTTTATGCTCCCTCAAAGGTTTCCCTATGAACCCTCAGCACTTTCTGAGAGGGTGAGGTGCTCTATGTATAGGGCACTGTTCTTTGGGTTCCCCTACATTCTCTGTGGAGGAAGAAGAATCAGTCAGTGTAGACATTGAGGGTGACACTTCTGTCTTATGTACAGACAAGCCGTTAAGCTCATTAAAACGGGCAAGAGGGGTAACCTGTCCGGCTCCAGGCGCCCCTCCCCCTCACCCCCATAAACCTCCCTCCCTCCTCCTCCTCACCCCGAAAAACTCCCTCCCTCCCCTTCCCCCCTCTTCCTCACCCCCTCCCCTACCTGTCACCCTCTCCCTCACACCCTTCCCTATCCAAGTTCCAGGACCCCCATCCCCCTCCCCCTATCTCTCCTCCCCCCTTTCCCCTATCTCCTCCTGCCCCTATTTCTTCCCCTTCCCCCTATCTCCCCCTCCTATCTCCTCCTCCCCCTTTCCCCTCCCCCTCTCCAAGTTCCAGGACCCCCTCCCCCTTCTTCCCATCCCCCCTCCCTGAGTTTTAGGACCCCCATCCCGCCTTCTTCCCACCCCCTCCCCATCCCCCCATTTCCCCTTCTTCCCATCCTCCTCCCCTTTATCTCCACCTCCCCCTTTCCCCCTCCACCTATCTCCCCCTCCCCTCCAAGTTCCAGGACCCCCGCCCCCCTTCTTCCCACCCCCGATCCCCCGATCCTCCCCCTAATCCCCTCCCCCCGCAATTTGAGTTCCAGGACCCCCCTCCCACCCCTCCTATTCGAGTTCCAGGACCCCCCTCCCCTTCCAGTTCCAGGACCGGCCCTCCCCTTCCAGTGGAGTTCCAGGACCCCCCTCCCCCTCTGTCATTTCAGGACTCCCCCCCCTCCCCTCTGTCATTTCAGGACCCCCCCTCCCCTCCTCCCCTCTGTCATTTCAGGACCCCCTCCCCTCTGTCGTTTCAGGACTCCCCTCCCCCCTCTCTGCCCCTACCCTTCGTAAGAGCCAGCTGTTGTTTAACAGTTTGTACCTCCTGCAAGCACGGACGCCACTTCAGACAGGCTTTGCTTTCGCTTGGGTGATCGGCTGAAAGGGGCGGGCAGAGGAGGTGGGTGTGGGAGATCCATCAGTCTTCTACCCGGAGGCCAGCCCCACTGCCACCACTCTCTATCCTCCTAAACCTCTCTTCCCACTGCTGCCCAGTGCTCGCAACAGGTTCCACCTACGCTACCCCATCTTCTTTCCGATTGGAGAAAGCTCGCATGAATCCAAACTGTAAGATCGGGAGGGAATAGCGATTGGCCCTGACTGGCGCAAAGCTGCTCAGGTGGACGGAGGATCTGCCGCGAAACTGTTCCTTACTGCCTCTAACAACGTCGGGACAGTTCTGTGACGTGCTGCGCTGTTCTGCGCACGCGCGGCATGTCGGTCACTCTTCATTTATATAGTAGGAGGTTTTTTGTACAGTTTAACTGGTTTCCCCTCCAGGAACTGGCTTGATTCAGGTAGCTCAACCGTGAGCCAAGGATCATTTCTTCTTTTAGCTATGTCTCTAATGAACCTTGTGAAGACATTAAAAGGAGGATATTTCCCTTGATTTTCTTGTTTGTATTGTGTGCCAACTACTGACTACCTCTACCTAATGTCGTGTGGTAGCTTTACTAAGATGCTCTTGGTGCCCCGAGGTGTGTCTAGCTGGCTGAGGTTTGGAAAACTGTTTTCGGCCTTGACTGCTTCCATCTCGTGTAGGAGGTTTCCCAGCTCTTGCAGCTTGTAGTTTTCTGCCTGATATCGTTGGGACTCTATCCAGCCTGTTGAATAGTTAATTTTCAATGGCTTCTGGGCTGCCATAGTACTCTTCGAGTCTTTACCACATCTCTTTTAACCCCTTTGAAGGGTCATTCAAATATGAATGTTTCAACTCCTCTACTCGTACGGCTGTTTCTTTCCCCAGCCAGTGAAGCATCATGTTCATCTCTTGTTTGGGAGTAAGCCCCATGCCCTTGATGACGTCCTTGAAGTCTGATTTCCACGCCCTGTAACGCTCAGGCCGGCCGTTGAACTGAGTAAGCCCTGAGCCTCCCAGGTCTTTGCGTGATAAATACCTTACTAGCTCGTCTCTTGTTGAGGCTTCATGTTGAACAGTTGAGGCCCCTGCTGGCTGGCTGGCCTTGTCTTCTGCGGGGATAGATGTGGAATACGACCAACCTGCTGGTTCCTGCTTGCATGAAGAGTAAATAGCTGGTGTTCCTCCGGGAACTGGAATGGTGCCTCACATTCTCCTTGCCTCCTGTTACCATGTGGCTCTGCAGCTTATGGCTGCAGTGAGGTGTCTGCTTCGTTAACCACTCTCGGGACATGAACTGTAGATAATGCGTCAGAGCGTGTAAGCGCATATAAGTTGGTGGGAAGAAAGCTGGCTATCATGCCATGTTGTACCTTGAGCTTTCTTTCCTCAGGTGGTATTCCCACCGATAAGGATGGTTTTGGCTCCTCAGCATCCGAGGACTCCCCTGAATTCAACTGTTCCAATGCCCTGAAAAATGGTGGAGAGTGTGTCAACACATAATCATTAGTTCTTAGGGCAGGATCTTCAGAGACAAAGTAGCTAAGTCTTTTGTTTCCATCATTCTGCCCCAATGCGTTTTCAAGGACATTAGCCTTCACCTCAAGTCCAGCAATTTCTTTGTCTTGCTGGAGCATTTCTATCATGATGTCCAACTCAGCCTTTCGACGTGCTGCCTCAGCTTCCATTTCAGCTTTTGCACGTGCTGCTTCAACTTCTCTACATGCTGCCTCAGCTTCTAGCTCTGCCCTTTGTAACTTCAGGGCGGTTTCTTTCCCACTGTGGCGACAGCGAGCCTTGGCCATTTCCATCATAGTCCACGCCTGCAGGGCTGCCAAGCTGTCAAGTTTTCAAGGCAGAAACTAGGTTCGTGAGCCCTTGGGCCACTGCCGTGGAGCAGCAGTGGCAGGCAAAACCATCCCACACCAGAGACAAGGCAGAACTCTGACAGGAACAGCTAGACTTCACCTGCACTTGACCGCCGTTCCTCAGGAGTTGAGCCCCTGGGTGCAGGCGGCCGGCAGGACTTACCGGACAGGGCAGGAACTGGATACCAACTCGGCTGAACAGGCACTGAGGGTCAGAGGGGAAAGGAATATACATGGGCAGCAAGGCAGGAACTGGGCTAGGACTCACAGACAGAACATACTACACAAGGCAGGGAAAAGAACAAGCTACAGGACAGGAACTGAAAGCTGCCACGCAGCCACTGAAACAGGGTACAAATACTGACAGACAAGAGTCAGGACTGAAAGCTGCAGAGCAGCCACTAAGCAAGAGACACAGACAAACCAAGAACTAGACACAGAAATACAAACAAGAAACCAGACTAGGAAACAAGCAATAAACCTAAGCTAAACTACACACAGACTAACTAGAAACAGACAAGGAACTATACAAGAAACCAGACTAGGCAGAAGTGCAACAAAGCACCAACAAACCAGGGACCTTAGACGATGCAAAGGCAAACACAGAAGTTTCCAGGTGATTAATAAAGCCCATCAGCTGCTGAAGTTCAGCTGCAGGAATCACAAGGCAGCTATGGGTGCTGTTCAGGCACTAACAAGAGAAGCAAGTCTGGCAGCCCGGAAGATCCGGGCCGGACTGGGCTGAAGTCTGGAATGGGTGACAGTTCATAGCAACCACCAGTTCTGGCCACCAGAGGGCGAGGTGAGCACAGACAAGGAAACGGTCTCAAACGTGACACGAGCTAGCTGTCAATTGGCTGGAGTGGTTTGTTGCACTTGATCTGGAGGATCTTGAGGTTTTGGCCATATGCTTAGACGAGTGGGAGTATAGGGAGATACTGTCTTGTGGATCTGCAATTACAGTCTCTAACTTCTTTACAGCCTCAGCCACTTCCGCTCTATGCTTTTGATCTGTGGGCTCTTGGAGTTCCTTTTCTACCAGACTATGCTCAGTATTTGTCTCATCTAAGAACTGGTAGTGCTCTGCTGACTTCTGCTGATAGCGTGCATAGCTGGTCTCTATTGATGACAGACTAGCGCGCCCTTGTCTGCCTCTGCTTTTGAAGCTCTAAATATGTTTTCTTCTACTTCTCTCCAGAGATTGCTTAGCTTCTCTGAATACTTCTCCTGTGTTGCTTGATAACTTTCCAGGAATTTCTGGGTTAATTTTGCGAATTCTTTTACCTTGACTCTGTTGAGGCTGCTGTGCATGGCTATCTGCTGAATGTGCGTCACCCTCTAGCTTAGGGTTACCATATTTTGTCCTCTGAAAAAGAGGACACATGTCACGCTCCCTGCCCCGTCCCTGCCCCGCCCACACCACGTCCCTTTCGGATCCTCATCCCGCCCTGTCACATATTCCCCTCCCCTGCCCCCGTCACCTCTCCTCCCCCTTGTCACATATTCCCCTCCCCTTCCCTTACTTTCCTGCCCCGAAGAGGTCACTAGACCACCAGGGCAGATAGTAAGGGAAGGGGAGGGGAGGGGAGACCCATGGTGCTGCCCGCCTGCCCGTTTGTCCAGAAATCCGGACAAACGTGCGTGCGGGCAAAACCCGCTGGACGCCCTGGACATGCCCTCAAAAAGAGGCCATGCCCGGGGAAATCCGGAGGAATGGTAACCCTACTCTAGCTGCTTCTGTGTATCTGGTGCAGGAAGTACTTTATCTGTTTCAGTCTGTGTGATGTTGAGCTCTGCCATCCTGTGATTGCTATATCAGTCTGTATTTAGTAAGAAGACAGCTCTTATTTAAGAAGAAGCTGGAAGTGCTCAGGTACTCTGTGTACAAGCTGTAAAGAAAATCAATTGCAGTGGCTCTCTCTATTCTTTGACTCAGGTTATTGAACATAGGAGATGGGAGGGGTAAGAGTTGCTCTGTGTCAGAATCCTCCCTCCTTTTGTGTGGCTTAGCAAGAACACACCCTCCTAGCCCTTGCCTAGAGGGTTGTCAGATCAGGTTTCTATCTTAGCTGCAGCCAATGGGGCGGAGCTTCACTTGAGCAGAGTCAGGAAATTGTTACAATTTTGTTTCTGTTCTGCAGGCAGGGGGCGTTGGCTTCTCTCGAGCTAAGCAGCAAGTTGTTATAATTTTTGCTTGGGTTCTGCAGGCAGGGGGCGGAGCTTCACTAGAGCAGAGCCAGTAAATTGTTACAATTTGATCTAATCTGTAGGCAGGGGGCGGAGCTTCACCTGAGCTAAGCAGCCAGAAATTGTTTCAATATGGAACTGTTCATTAATATGTTCACCTAGGAACTGCCAGCATCTAACACAGGAATCAGCTTTCTCTATATCTTCTGCTTTTCCCATATGCTTAACTTCTTCTGTTGAATGACATAATTCGGAAGGCTTTCACTTCAAGCCATCAAATACAGTTCTTTGGCTCTCTTCCAAGCTGAACCCTCCTTTCTTCCTTTCCTGTTAGGCTAGATCTTTTGCCACCCCTCTGTCAAGTTAGTTTTACTTTAGTTTTTACTTAGTTTTTACCGTGCAGGCCTTTAGGACTTGTTGCCATAAATCCTATATCCCGCCGTACAATCTTGGCACACCAGTTCACACCTGGAGACTCTTATCTCTCTGAAAAGTCCTTTATTGAATAACAATGTTTTACTCACAGTTACTGCCGATCAGAGGTTCTGCCCACTGGCACAGACTAGAGTTTCCGTGGTACTGAGATTAGCAGTAGCTCAGAGCTGGCAGAATGGTGTACAATGAATGCCCTTTTTCACATTCCTTCAAGGTGCACTAACCAAGGGTAACACAAGAAAGGGTTCTGAACTGTCTTACAAGATGGCAACTACCTCGTGACTAGAGGGAATAAAACAGGGGACACTGACCCAGTAAGCAGGGGGGAAACCCACCAATGGGAACATAGCTTACCAACTGGCAACAGCTTAATCAATCATTTAACAGTTCTAAGCAGATAGGCAAGTGGAATCACATTGCCCTATAACTACACCCACCATAATGCATTGCTGATGTGACTCTGCAGTGAGCATGACAGAAAAAGTGTCACACTCACCCCAGAGCCACATCACAAGCAAGGAAAGGCTGTCAGAGGACAGAACAATCCCTGATCTGCGTAGTTTTTGAAACACTGAAAAACTGATTCACTTCTACCTGTTCTATACCACTCAGGATTTTATAGACATAAGTATGTAAGTTTTGCCATACTGGGACAGACCGAAGGTCCATCAGGCCCAGCATCCTGTTTCCAACAGTGGCCAATCCAGGTTACAAGTACCTGGCAAGATCCCAAAACAGTACAATACATTTTATGCTGCTTATCTTAGAAATACAAAAAACAAAAATAATGGCTAAGCCTTGTCCAACAATAATTTGTAGAAATACACAACAATACCTAGACAAAGTAAATGTATTGCAATAAAAAATCTAACGACTGAAGAGGTTATCTCATAACATCCAGAGTGTCCATGTATGCCAACTATTGTTATGGCTCACAGGTCTGTATATATTTGTAATCATTGAACACCTCCAGCCAACCAGTAGTACCAAAAAGTGCTCATATAAATAAGCTTAAATGCCTCTTTGTTATTCACTGATTTTTCATTAATTGAATGAAAGCATAGATATCTAGGCACGGGAATATCAATATGTACTACTGTTCAAAAAATTCAAAAATTAAACATTATTGCAATAAACAAGCAAATAATGCACAAAATCCACTTAACTTGAGAGCTCCAAGCACTATCTAGTATCTTCTACGGCTGGAGCTCATCGGGTTTCACCTTGACATTGTGAAACCTCATTGGCAACTCCGATAATGTTGTAAGCCCGACAAGACCCTGTTTCGCGGTCTCTTGCTTTGTCAAGGGCATAGATTTTGCAACAATGACTGATGTTTGGCGACATCAGTCATTGTTGCAAAATCTATGCCCTTGACAAAGCAAGAGACCGCGAAACAGGGTCTTGTCGGGCTTACAACATTATCGGAGTTGCCAATGAGGTTTCACAATGTCAAGGTGAAACCCGATGAGCTCCAGCCGTAGAAGATACTAGATAGTGCTTGGAGCTCTCAAGTTAAGTGGATTTTGTGCATTATTTGCTTGTTTATTGCAATAATGTTTAATTTTTGAATTTTTTGAACAGTAGTACATATTGATATTCCCGTGCCTAGATATCTATGCTTTCATTCAATTAATGAAAAATCAGTGAATAACAAAGAGGCATTTAAGCTTATTTATATGAGCACTTTTTGGTACTACTGGTTGGCTGGAGGTGTTCAATGATTACAAATATATACAGACCTGTGAGCCATAACAATAGTTGGCATACATGGACACTCTGGATGTTATGAGATAACCTCTTCAGTCGTTAGATTTTTTATTGCAATACATTTACTTTGTCTAGGTATCTTAGAAATAAGCAGTGGATTTTCCCCAAGTCCATTTTAATAATGGCTTATGGACTTTTCTTTCAGGAAGCTATTCAAACCTTTTTTATAAACCCTGCTAACAGTGGTGTAGCCAGACCTGACATTTTTGGTGGGCCCAGAGCTAATATGGGTGGGCACTATGTATATATAGGTGTGAGTAGTTTTGGGGGGATTCTAAATAATTTTTAATAAACAGTCTGTCCAACAGCTGTCCTACAGCAACATAAACCACATACATGTTCGGAACCTATGTTGCAAACCTTAAAACCACCAGTACTAGGCATACCGAGAATACAAAAAGACTCAGGACCTATAGAGCAATACTAGCATACCATAAGCAGTCATTTCTACAAGTCACACAAGGAAAAGGAAAGCATCTTAAACACTACAGTGAGCACTAGAACATCAATTCACCTATTGTAAAACGAAACCAGACAGAATAGTGCAGATCGTCGATCCTGCACAGTCAATGCCAAATGAAAGCCATGTCTTTTTCACAAACACAGATACACCCTAATCCACTATAGAATAAGTAATCATAAACTTTCTATTTAGACAAAATTAAACTGAACCCCCAAGATGCCAGACTCTGCATACAATGCAACACCACAGAAACAGAAAATGTCCCCTAGTACTGTGCAAAATATAAAGACAACAGATGTAAATTTGAAAAAAAACTAACAAATACCAATCACCACTTTACAAATTAACAAATAGAAATAAAACAAATATAGAAAATAAAATAATACCATTTTATTGGACTAATACATTTAGCTTTCAAAGGCTAAAACCTCCTTACTCAGGTCAATACAGTATAATGCTGTTACAGTATCCTATCCTGACCTGAAGAAGGGGGTTTTGTTCTCCGAAAGTTAGTCAAAATGTATTAAAATTAGTCCAATAAAAAGATGACCTTATTTACATGTTCTATTTATAAACATTTATTAACACATCTGCAATACTACTTTATCCTAAAGCAAAAAAATAAAAATATATATTTTATTTACAGTTTGTTGTCTCTGGTTTCTGCTTTCCTCATCTTCTTTTCACCGTCTTCCTTCCATCCAGCATCTGGCTTCACTCTCTCTCTGCCATCCAGTGTCTGCCCTCTCTGCCGTCCCTTCCATCCACTGTCTGCCCTTTCTCTCTGCCCCTTCAGTCCACCATTTGCCCTCCCTCTCCCATCAATCCAGGGTCTGCCCTCCCTCTCGCTGCCCCTTCTTTTCGGCCTCCAGTTCCAGCCCCATTATCCCACCTGCCCCTAGTTCCAGCCCAAGCCCACATCTCCCACATGCCCTTCCTTTTCAGCCCCCAGTTCCAGCCCCACTATCCTACCAGTCCCCAGTTTCAGGCCCAGACCTTTTCTCCCACCAGTCCCGAGCTTCAGCCCCCAGCCACTTCTCCCTGTCCCCTTTTCAGCCCCCATACCCCATTCCCCAGTTTCAACCCCAGCACTTTTCTCCCAACAGTCCCGAGCTTCAGCCCCAGCCACTTCTCCCTGTCCCCTTTTCAGCCCCCAGTCCCCACAGTTTCAGCCCCTGCCCCATTTCAGCCCCAGTTCCAGTACTAGCCCACTTATCCCACCTACCCTCCTTTTCAGTCCCCAGTTCCAGTCCCCTTCATCCATATGCCTTGCATTAGGGCCCCCCTTTTCAGCCCCAGACCCATTCTCCCACCTGCCCCAGGCATGGCCCCATTCTCCCTTCTTCTGCCCCTTCTCAGACCCCAGTTCCAGCTCTAGGCCCCTTCTCCCATCTGAGCCCACCCCACCCAGACCTGGTCCCCTGCTCCCATCTGAGCCCCCCACCCAGCCCCAGACCCAGTCCCCTTCTCCCATCTGAGCCCCCCTCCCCGACCCAGTCCCCACCTGCCTACCAGCTCCATCGACAGACAGATGACCCTTTTCTCCTGCCACCCAGCCTTAAAAAACAAATCTGTGAAGCACCTTGCGTCTGCTCTGCTGTACAGGAAGCAAATCACCTCGTCGCATCGGCCCTTCCCTCACTGTGTTCCGCCCTTGCGGAAAGAGGAATTTACATCAGAGGGCGGGACACAGTGAGGGAAGGGCCGATGCGACGAGGCGATTTGCATCCTTTACAGCAGAGCAGACGTGAGGCGCTTTGTAGTTGTTTTTTATTAAAGGCTGGGTAGCAGGAGAAGAGGGTCATCTGTCCGTCGACAGAGCTGGTAGGCACGTTTGGACTGCAGCGCCAGCGGAGCACCCCCCCACCTGCTGACACCCGGGGCGGACCGCCCCATCCCTGGTACGCCAAAGGATGTTGGCTGGGCGGGCATAGAGGGAATGTGGTTGGGCCTGGGCCCATCCAGGCCCGCCCGTGGCTATGCTCTGCCTGCTAAGCTGCTTTTACTACATTCTCTGGCAACGAATTCCAGAGTTTAATTACACGTTGAGTGAAGAAATATTTTCTCTGATTCGTTTTAAATTTACTACACTTATGTTACACCTGACAAAGAGCCTACTCCAGTGAGGCACTCCCTTATTATCAAGCTCACTGGATTTTAAGATATGAAACAGAACATAAATTGTTGCTTTCTTTTGCTGCAAGAATCATAGTTGCTGCAAACCCTGCTTAGAGTCTGCAAGAAGAAGTTTCTTGTCCCAACTGTTTAAATTATTTTACAGATCCAGTGATTGCAAACTATGGAAGATCGCTCCTGTATCACTCAGAGCTAGAACGGCAGAGACACAAACTTCCCCTGTCCACACTAGTGCAGGAAAACATCTCAGCACAGGAAAATAAGACTGAACAGGCAGCTGACAAAATATGACAGAAATAGGGAAAATGTTTTCTCAGTGCGGAGTGAGATCGGAAGAGGAATGTGACGGACCTGTTCTCCAGATTCGCCATAGCCGTGCCAACAAGGAACCAGTCTGCAAGAACAACAGCCAGGGAGCTGGTAACCAAGTGGTTTTCTGTGTATGGATTGCCGGAGAGGCTACATTCTGATCAATGGGCAAGTTTTGAGTCGAAACTGATCAAAGAGCTGTGTGAGTTGTACGGAATAAAAAAAACCAGGACCACCCCGTACCATCCACAGGGGAACGGACGATGTGAGAGGTTCAACCGCTCTTTCCTACAGATCATCCGAACTTTTCCAGAAGAGAGAAAGAAGTGCTGGTCGAAGTATGTCCCGGAAGTTAACCAAGTATATAATAGTTCGGTACATCAAGCCACTTGATATACGCCGGCATCCTTATTTCTGGGAAGGGAAGATCTGTTGCCCCATCACTTGTTGGTAAAAAGAGAAGAGTGGCCAGAGGATGTGGAGTTTGGGGGAAGCCTGGAAGAATGGGTGAGACAACACCGGGAAAAGCTGGAGTTTGCACGAGAGATAGCCGGAAGAACAGTTGAGCGACGGAATGAAAGAAAGAGAGCAATACAATAAGCATGCTCGAGCAGAGCCTCTCAAAGAAGGAGATTGGGTTCTGCTGTGGAGACAGATTTCTGGGCAGGCATAAGGTTCAAGACATATGGGAAGCTCAGCCATTTCAGATAGTGGAAATTCTTAGGGAAAATTCCAATGTGTTGAAGTTATTCAATGAAATAAAAGGTGAAAAAATAGTTCACAGGAATTTAGTAAAATGTTGTCTGTTGAAAAATGTGAAGTATGGTGTACCCCAGACCCAATGCAATGTACAGGAAGAGAGGTCAGTGATCCCGAGATCGGGGAATGTAAGGAATAAGTGTGGTTATATAATTTATACCGAATACAGTATGGAACCTGCAATAGTACAGGGTGAATTCAAACAAGAGAGTTGTGAAAGTGTAAGAAGGTCACATAGAGGGGACATGTTCCTCTTTCTTAAGAGAAAACTTTATTTTAAATTAAAGGTATATGGGAAAAAAACAATACCAATCATTTCTGAAAAGCGTTGTTCAGAATTGTCTTGGCCTGTTTCATTTCACATTTTTAGGGATGGGTTGAGTTTGAAGGGGACTGAGGGTACAGTGTTGATAAAATGATTTAGGTTTATGACTGCAGAGGTGATGAGTGGGAGGATGAGTAGTTGGAGGTTGGAGGTGGATAGTATTACGTTGTATGAAGTATTTGATAATGGGAGTTTGAAAGGGGATAGTATGTTTGTATTGAAAGTACCTGAGTTAGAACGTTAGTGAGGGGTAACAATATTGTGGACGATATTGATTTCTTAGCATGGGCGAATGTAACATAGGGTTAAGAATATAAAGAAAAAATTAAATACTTACCTGCTTCTTATGAGGGATCTTGGAGTCCCTCGGGTCTCTGAGGGCTGAAGGGCAGATAGCGCTGTTATGGGAGGTTTCTGGGGACATTCTTGGATGCTGGGGTCAGCTTCGAGGCCCTGGGGATGTTGTGGCGCCGCTGCAGGTAGCGCCACTGCTTTAAGTGGCCTGACACATCTTCGGGCCATCTCAGAATGGAGGAGGCAGTTCGAGGAGTTTTGGGGCCGGGTTTGAGCCTGACGGGTTGTTTCGGGCTGTCTTTGGGGCTTCGGGAAGCTGCACTGCTGGAGGTAGCGTCGGAGCCGATTTTAGGCCCGTTGTTGTGGTTGGAGCTGGCCGTCGAATCGACGATGGGCAGGAGAAGGAGCACCGAAGGAGCGATGCGCTGCAGGGAGCAGCGTCGGGTTTCGGTGGGCCGGTCCGGCCAGTGAAGGGGGCTGTTCTGTGGACCGACGGCAGGAGGGGCATCGGTTTGCTGGCAGAAGAGAGGAGAGAAGAGGAGAAAGTGCGGGTGCACTCCCGACGGGGTGCGTGCCACATGCATGAATCAGGGGCGCGCATTTTTCTGGAGCTCTGGCGAGGCCTAGAAGCCTGGGCCTCAATTTTTAACTGTAATCCCAGCAAAATGGCGGTTTTTGGGGCCGTTTTTTTAATTTTGGCTCCGTTTTCACCTCAGGACCAGCGGGACCGGAACCAAGGGCAGGCGTCATGTGTGAGGAAAATCAGGATGAAGGTAAGGGGTTGTTTGGCCCAAAATTTTAATTAGTTTAATTTTAAATTGTGGAAATTGCGTTTTTTATTTTTAACCCTCTAAACTAAATTAGGAATTTTTCAAACTCATATAACAATATAATAAACACACCAAATGTTTGAAAATATCAAATACCAAATGAGTGAGTCTCCCTCTGTGCAAGGAATTTAAAATTACAATTCCTATTATTCTGCTGACTTAACAAAGGACCTCAAATCTCCTACTGGGGAATCTACTGCAAACATTAGTCTGCAAGTATAAATCTTAACCCCATCTTTATAAGGAGTCAATTACTATCACAGGTCCTAGTGGGAGAAGAAACAGGAGAAAAACAGACCAGACGTAAAAAACTCACCGTAACGTGAGAAAACCAAATGATCTAAAAAAACTCACTGTCTTCTACACCACTTTAACTATATAGCACAGTGAGACCACCCACTTAGATTAAATTGTGAATTTATGATAATGAACCCAGACCTGACCCTCGTAGTTGTAAATCAAAAAATCAGTTCTTTCTTAAATCAATCTCAAATTTCCTTTTGAACTGAGACTGTTTCAGACCCTACAGATTGTTGTCTGCCAAGGGCACTGAGAGCAGCCCCTTCAGCCCAAGCCTGTGGACAGCGAGGGATTTTTCTGCAGTTGGAGTGTCGGATTACCCTGTCAGGAGCTGAACATTTGGGATGAGTAAAAGTGCTTTGCATGTTTTTTATGGATGTTGAACAGTTGAAGGATTTTGAAAATGCTCTTGAATTTAGGGGGAGGTGCCTTGGACTGATTTTTTGATTTACAACTACGAGGGTCAGGTCTGGGTTCATTATCATAAATTCACGATTTAATCTAAGTGGGTGGTCTCACTGTGCTATATAGTTAAAGTGGTGTAGAAGACAGTGAGTTTTTTAGATCATTCGGTTTTCTCACGTTACAGTGAGTTTTTTTTACGTCTGGTCTGTTTTTCTCCTGTTTCTTCTCCCACTAGGACCTGTGATAGTAATTGACTCCTTATAAAGATGGGGTTAAGATTTATACTTGCAGACTAAAGTTTGCAGTAGTTTCCCCAGTAGGAGATTTGAGGTCCTTTGTTAAGTCAGCAGAATAATAGGAATTGTAATTTTAAATTCCTTGCACAGAGGGAGACTCACTCATTTGGTATTTGATATTTTCAAACATTTGGTGTGTTTTTTATTTTTAAAAATTCAGGGATTTGTGTTATTTTAATTCTGTTTTCGGATTTGGGGTCTAGGGATTTTTTGTGATTTTTCTGGTGATTTAGTTTTAGAATTTTAATATTTTTAGGGAGTCTTTTGTAGGGGGTATGATTTTAAGGGGTTAGGAAAGGGTTAAAAAGATTTATTTGACGTGGTAGGTTAAGAAAGAGTTAATTTAATTTTTGGTACAGGTTTAATTAAATTGGGAATTTTTGGAGGGGTCTTAGAGGGGATAGTTTGTTGCGGACTTTAAAAAATGGTTAATTTTAAAATTTAAAATTATAGTTTAATAGGGAATGAGGAGTTTAATTATTTTGGGAAATTTGGGGTAGTTTGATTGAAGTTTAATAGGGAATTTATTTGTTAGAATAAAATCTCCATTGGTTTCTATAGAAATTTACTGTTTAAAATGGAGATTTAGCAGTGCTGCTCAGAATTCCGCCGGTCAGCAGGGAAATGTGGAAGCCTGAGGGAGGCTTGGGATTGGCTGGAGTTGCTCGGAATTGGTAGCCGAGGGACAGTTTCCTAGGAAACGGCTGTTGGGGGCAGTTGGGAGAAGGAGCTTGAGCGTGGAAGAGAAAGGATGTGTGTGGTGGTACTCTGTGACTGTGATTGAAAAAGTAAGAGTTAGTGGGTTTATAGGTATGAGAAGAGGTTGAAACTAAAGGGAATAGGGTAGGATAGGTGCTGAGGGCTGGTATCTGCAGTTGGAATTTGTATTTTGTCATTGAAATAAAAGGGAGGGAAAATACTTTATTGGTAAGGGTTAAGGTTAAGCTTGGAGAAGAGACGGCTGAGGGGAGACATGATAGAGGTATATAAAATAATGAGTGGACTGGAACAGGTGGATGTGAAGCATCTGTTCACGCTTTCCAAAAATACTAGGACTAGGGGGCATGCGATTAAACTACAGTGTAGTAAATTTAAAACAAATCGGAGAAACTTTTTCTTCACCCAACGTGTAATTAAACTCTGGAATTCGTTGTCGGAAAATGTGGTGAAGGCGGTTAGCTTAGCAGAGTTTTAAAAGGGGTTGGACGGTTTCCTAAAGGACAAGTCCATAAACCGCTACTAAACGGACTTGGAAAAATCCCAAATCCCAGGAATAACATGTATAGAATGTTTGTACGTTTGGGAAGCTTGCCAGGTGCCCTTGGCCTGGATTGGCCGCTGGCGTGGACAAGATGCTGGGCTCGATGGACCCTTGGTCTTTTCCCAGTATGGCATTACTTATGTACTTATATAAGGAGTGACTGCGTGGGGACGCAAAGGGAAAGCTGTGAAGGTGGTACTAGGAACCCTGAGGAATCCTGCTTTAAAACTTGATTCTGGGAGTTCGGGGTTATATTTTAAAAGAAAGGGTAAAGGAAGAGAAGTAAGTTTAAAAGAGGTTCTCTTTGCTACAAAAGAATGCTGTGAGTGATGGTGAGATGAGACTGAGTGAACACGCTACTGGTCCACTCCTTTTAGGCAGGGAAATGAAGTGAGTTAGGTTGCAAATAAAGGGAATTGAATTACTTTTCTTTACAATAGTTAGTGACCACAGTTTTGAACAACCCAATTAAATGCCATTTAGGAACGTGTTTCATTGAAGAGTCAGGGGGATATGGTTTTGCTTCCCTGTTCTGTTATTAAGGGGAGGTATAGGAGGAAGATCCAGAAGGCATCGCATCATCTGAAAGCAACAGGCCCCCACGCAAGAAAGGAAATTGCCTACGCTGGTACAAGAGAGTGAGACTGAGCAACACACCGAAAGGGAAGTGACTTTGGGGTGAAAGGAAAGGGGGTGAAAAGGAAAAACACTTACCTGAATCCTTCGGGAGGATATCCTGAAAAGCAAAAGAAAGTTGACACAAAGAATCAATTCTTAGGAATTTTGGGAAATTGAGAGAACATTATTCTATAGTTAAGTTGAGAAAGTTAGAGTTAATTTTAAATACTTATCTGATATTTTCTGGTAGTGAGTTGAAGGGTTGACCTGTTAAGAACAACAACAAAAGCACAAGTTGAATGAATTTGAATTTGTTAAATAATAATAATCTGAAATTGTGGCACTAATAGGGAATTTTTATCTAATTTAAGAGTTACATCTTCCTTATTTGTTTAATTTATATTTGAATAAACTAAATTTACTGTAAACATTGAAGTTTGCTTCTTTCTAATCAGACCAAATCCAACAAATTAGATTCTTTTCCTCCCATCTCTGGAACAGACTTGGGACGAGGTTAGTGTACTGTAATCTGACTCCCTCTGCTCTGAAGCGGGTGATTACTCTCTTGGCACACAGGTAAAGAGAGGTTCGTGTCACCTATTAGCTGAAGACCAAGCTCTTCAGAGCAGGGGGAGAGGTTTACAGTAACCCCCCCCCCCCCAGCTTTCTCCCAGTTTCACCCAATCTTGGCTCAGGCCCGCCCGCCCACCCACCTGCCAAGTCTCCCACATTCAGCGGGAGATGATTTCTTTTATCATTTCTGCGTCTACCTGCTCATCCTGGCGAGGCGGACGGTAGTACACTCCTATCACCGTCCTTTTCCCTTTTATACATGGAATTTCAACCCACAATGATTCAAAGGTGTGATTTGTGTCCTGCTGAATTTGTAATCTATCTGAGTCAAGGCTCTCGTTAATATACAATGCTACCCCTCCACCAGTCCGGTCCACCCTATCACTACGATATACTTTGTACCCCGGTATGACAGTGTCCCACTGGTTATCCTCCTTCCACCAGGTCTCAGTAATGCCTATTATATCCAATTTTTCATTTAGTGCAATATATTCCAACTCTCCCATCTTATTTCTTAGACTCCTAGCATTTGCATACAGACATTTCAGAGTATGTTTGTAGTTCCTATTTGCATGATGCTTAGTACTTGACACTAATGATTTGCCATCTTTTGTCTGATCTTTGGTTGTATTTAAGGGCACCTGGCCTACCACAGTCTGTTGTGCAACCTCACTATCCAGAAACCCTATCTTCCCTGTTTGTGAGGTATCCTTGCAAGATATCTTATCCCGAACCATGTGCTTTTGAGCGACTGTCGGCCTTCCCCCCATTTCTAGTTTCAAAGCTGCTTTATCTCCTTTTTAAATGCCAATGCCAGCAGCCTGGTCCCACCCTGGTTAAGGTGGAGCCCATCCTTTCGGAATAAGCTCCCCCTTCCCCAGAATGTTGCCCAGTTCCTAACAAATCTAAAACCCTCCTCCCTGCACCATTGTCTCATCCACGCATTGAGACTCCGGAGCTCTGCCTGTCTCTTTGGCCCTGCGCATGGAACAGGTAGCATTTCAGAAAATGCTACCCTAGAGAATCTGGATTTGAGCTTTCTACCTAAGAGCCTAAATTTGGCTTCCAGAAACTCTCTCCCACATTTTCCTACATCATTGGTACCCACATGTACCAAGACAGCCGACTCCTCCCCAGCACTATCTAAAATCCTATCTAGATGACGTGTGATGTCCGCCACCTTCGCACCAGGAAGGCAAGTCACCAGGCGATCATCATGTCCACCAGTCACCCAGCTATCTGTATGCCTAATGATCGAATCACCAACTACAACGGCTGTCCTAACCTTTCCTTCCCGGGCAGCACTTGGTGACATATCCTCGGTGCGAGAGGATAGTACATCCCCTGGTGGGCAGGTCCTGGCTACAGGAGTACTTCCTACTTCACCAGGGTGATGTTCTCCTTCTAGGAGACCTCCCTCCTGCAAGGTAGCACAAGGGCTACCAGACTGGAGGTGGGGCTTCTCTACAACATCCCTGTAGGTCTCTGTAGGTCACAAACAGAAGAAACAACCTCCGTGAATGAAGTACCCCAGACACAAAACAGTAGAGGAGACAAAAACAAGGAACCTCTCGCAGATGGTGTCCAAATTCTTTTTATTTTCCAAATGGTTCTATAGCAAGGAGATCTGACATGACTCGTGATTCAGCCACATTGGCCTGCATCAGGGGTCTAAAAACTTGTCATTGCATTCATATCTCCAGAGAAATCCACAAAAAGTCAATCAGTTGGTAGCTTCAGCATTTTGTCAGAAAGCGTTTTTTTTTTAAATTTGCATGAAGTCTTTATTAACCAGGAAAACAAAACAACACTGCTTCATTAACATTTAGAGTGATGCCATTCTTCATAAGTTTGTACAATCCTATAAGAAATAGTCAGCACACCCCATTTCTACATCCATACCTGTCATATTGTAACCATAATGAACTTCCAGAAAGCGTTTTATTCTGCACAGAAGCTACCGACTGACTGACTTTTTTTGTGGATTTCTCTGGAAATATGAATGACAAGTTTTTAGATCCCCTGATGCAGGCCAATGTGGCTGAAACACGAGTCATGTCAGGTCTCCCTGCTGTAGAACCATTTAGAAAATAGAGAATTTGGGCACCATCTTTCAGAAGTTCCTTGCTTTTGTCTCCTCTACTGTTTTGTGCCTAAATAGGAAATGATCCAGGCCAGTTCATTCGAACTTTGGGGAACATTTTCAAAGCACTTAGTTACTATATAACTTTATAAGTCTAAATGCGGTAACCAAAACTGCACACAGTATTCAAGGTGCAGTCGCACCATGGAGTAATACATAGCATTCTTACATTCTCAGTTTTATTTTCTATTCATTTCCTAATTCCTAATATTCTATTTCTTTGTTAGCCGCCGCTGCACACTGAGCAGAGGGTTTCAACGTATCATCAATGATGGCACCTAGATCCTTTTCCTGGCCGGTGACTCCTAATGTGGAACCTTGCATTACATAGCTGTAGTTCAGGTTCTGCTTTCCCAGTCACTTAAGGTCCTCTTGTAATTGTTCACAATCAGAAGCGTAGCGAGGCCAGCTGACACCCGGGGCGGTTCGCCACTGCGCCCCCCCCCCTGGGTGCAGCATGGCGCCCCCCCCCCCCCCGGAGTGCACAACCCCCCCCCCCCCCGGAGTGCAATCTTACCAAGGGGGGCAGGCGGGAGGACCGCTCCGCCCCGAGTGCAGTCGCTGGGAGCTGCGTCGGCTCCGTTGGTTCCCCTGCTCTCTCTGCCCCGGAACAGGAAGTAACCTGTTCCGGGGCAGAGAGAGCAGTGAACAAGCGGAGACGACACCCCCCCCCCAGCAGCGGGCACCCGGGGCGGACCGCCCCACCACCCCCCTTCCTACGCCACTGTTCACAATCCTCTTGCAATTTAACAAATTTGAATAACTTTGTGTCATCAGCAAATTTATTAACCTCAATAGTTATTTTCATTTCTCATTTATAAATATGTTAAAAAGCAACAATCCCAGCACATACCCCTGGAGAACCCCACTAGAAACTAGAAAGAGAGCTTTTTTTTTATCGCTGGTCCACTTTTAAGGTAGTCTGTACACATTAGGATGACTAAAGACACAGACAACCAATTCCATAAAAGTGGACCAGCGATCAAAAAAAGTTCTCTTTCTAGTTTCTTCAAAATGAATCTCTCAAAGCTGGAATATATAAGCGACAAGCACCTTCTGATCTCAACTATCAACTGGGAGAGTATATTTTGAGTACAACGGAAATATAAAATGTTGATTCCTTTTTTAAGGCCTTACGCGTGAGAAGTAATACTTGTAATGTACTTCAGTGTTAACCGGAAGCAGGTCCTGAATATTAATCTGTAACAGAAAATATTGGTAACACCCTCAATAGGTGCTGTCTAAAATTTGCAGCATTTTTTTTATTGTGCTTTAGTGAAAGAGTGTCTAAGTTTGAACCTGAAGCAATGGAGACTTAAATGATTTGCCCAAGATCACAAAGAGCAACAGTGGAATTTGAATCCTAATTCTCAGGCTGTTACTTAAAACATTAGGCTATTCCACCCTCCCCATCAAAGTACAGGCCTAGTCTTGTGAAACAGAGATAGAGAACATAGAGTAATAGGGTAAAAGAAGATGCCCTGAATGAGTGGGGTACTCTTTCCCAGTACATCAAACACAGCATGTTTCATCATTTGGATCAGAAATGGGTTGGGGAGAGACAGCGTACAGAATGGGACATGAGGGTACTCAAGGGGTCTGAATGGAGTAGGTCCCTAATACATGCTAGAAAAATCATAGCTACTGAGAGTCAGGCTGGTGAGCCTAGCTGACATTGCTAAAGTACTATCCCCCAATATTCAGCACTATTTAACTGGTCAGAAACAGCTGCTGACTGGTTAAATAGCGTTTTTGCGTCAACTGTAAACATTCAGCAGGAGATAACCGGTTACCTTTACTGAATATTCATAGTTAGTGCCTACCATGAAACCAGATATGTGGTGCAACTTATCCGGTTAGGCATGATTATTCAGTGCTAGACCAGATAAGATTAGCAAATCAGCCTACATAAATAGCAGTCCTATCTTTAACCGCTATAACTTAACCAGTCAGCTGCTGAATATCCGCTTAGCCAGTTAAGTGTTTAGCATCCAACCCCTCCTGGATATTCAATGCCACTCACATAAAATGGCCCGGCATTGAATATCTAGGTTTAACACTGTTGGCGGACAGTCAAAGTGTTGCCCACCACCAGCTGAATATCAGGGGATATCTTTTTAAGCCATATATTTTCAGCTTTAAAAGGAGATTTCTCAAACTGTACAAAAGCATGTTTTTCTTACAAATTATATCGTAGTGATAGGGTGAATCGGATTGGTGGAAGGGTAGCATTGTATATTAACGAGAGCCTTGAATCAAATAGATTGAAAATTCTGCAGGAAGCAAAACACTCCTTGGAATCACTGTGGATTGAAATTCCATGTGCAAAGGGGAAAAGGATAGTGATAGGAGTGTACTACCGTCCACCTGGCCAGGACGAACAGACGGATGCGGAAATGTTAAAGGAAATCAGGGACGCAAACAAACTGGGCAACACAATAATAATGGGGGATTTCAATTACCCGCATATAGACTGGGTTAATGTAACATCTGTACACGCAAGGGACATAAGATTTCTTGATGAAATCAAGGACAGCTTCATGGAACAGCTAGTTCAGGAGCCGACAAGAGAAGGAAAAATACTAGACTTAGTCCTTAGTGGTGCTCATGATCTAGTGCAGGGGGTAACGATACGAGGGCCGCTTGATAACAGTGATCATAATATGATCGGTTTTGATATTGGCATTGAAGGAAGTGAAACTAGGAAATCAAGTACGCTAGCGTTTAACTATAGAAAAGGTGATTACGACAAAATGAGAAAAATGGTGAAAAAAAGACTGAAAGGAGCAGCTCGCAGAGTAAAAAACTTGCATCAGGCGTGGATGCTGTTTAAAAACACCATCCTGGAGGTTCAGGACAAATATATTCCACGTATTAGAAAAAAGGGAAAAAAGACTAAACGTCAGCCGGCGTGGCTAAACAGTAAGATAAAGGAAATCATTAGAGCCAAAAAACAATCCTTCAGAAAGTGGAGAAGAGAACCAACTGAAAGTAACAGGATAGATCATAAGGAATGCCAAGCCAAATGCAAAGCGGAGATAAGGAGGGCAAAAAAGGACTTTGAGAAGAAATTAGCGTTGGAAGCAAAAATACATAGTAAAAACTTTTTTAGATACATTAAAAGCAGGAAACCGGCCAAAGAGTCGGTTGGGCCGCTGGACGAAAATGGTGTTAAAGGGGCGATCAAGGAGGACAAAGCCGTAGCGGAGAAATTAAATGAATTCTTTGCTTCGGTCTTCACCGAGGAGGATTTGGGGGGGACACCGGTGCCGGAAAGAATATTTGAAGCGGGGGAGTCGGAGAAACTAAACAAATTCTCTGTAACCTTGGAGGATGTAATGGGTCAGTTCAGCAAGCTGAAGAGTAGTAAATCACCGGGACCTGATGGTATTCATCCCAGAGTATTAATAGAACTAAAAAATGAACTTGCGGAGCTACTGTTAGAAATATGCAATCTGTCCCTAAAATCGAGTGTAATACCGGAAGACTGGAGGGTAGCCAATGTTACTCCGATTTTTAAGAAGGTTCCAGAGGAGATCCGGGAAATTATAGACCGGTGAGTCTGACGTCGGTGCCGGGCAAGATGGTGGAGGCTATTATTAAGAATAAAATTGCAGAGCATATACAAAAACATGGACTGATGAGACAAAGTCAGCACGGATTTAGTGAAGGGAAGTCTTGCCTCACCAATCTAATGCATTTTTTTGAGGGGGTAAGCAAACATGTGGACAATGGGGAGCCGGTTGATATTGTATATCTGGATTTTCAGAAGGCGTTTGACAAAGTGCCGCACGAAAGACTCCTGAAGAAATTGCAGAGTCATGGAATCGGAGGTAGGGTATTATTATGGATTAAGAACTGGTTGAAAGATAGGAAGCAGAGAGTAGGATTGCGTGGCCAGTATTCTCAGTGGAGGAGGGTAGTTAGTGGGGTCCCGCAGGGGTCTGTGCTGGGTCCGTTGCTTTTTAATGTATTTATAAATGACCTAGAGATGGGAATAACTAGTGAGGTAATTAAATTCGCCGATGACACAAAATTATTCAGGGTCGTCAAGTCGCAGGAGGAATGTGAACGATTACAGGAGGACCTTGCGAGACTGGGAGAATGGGCGTGCAAGTGGCAGATGAAGTTCAATGTTGACAAGTGCAAAGTGATGCATGTGGGTAAGAGGAACCCGAATTATAGCTACGTCTTGCAAGGTTCCGCGTTAGGAGTTACGGATCAAGAAAGGGATCTGGGTGTCGTCGTCGATGATACGCTGAAACCTTCTGCTCAGTGTGCTGCTGCGGCTAGGAAAGCGAATAGAATGTTGGGTGTTATTAGGAAGGGTATGGAGTCCAGGTGTGCGGATGTTATAATGCCGTTGTATCGCTCCATGGTGCGACCGCACCTGGAGTATTGTGTTCAGTACTGGTCTCCGTATCTCAAAAAAGATATAGTAGAATTGGAAAAGGTACAGCGAAGGGCGACGAAAATGATAGTGGGGATGGGACGACTTTCCTATGAAGAGAGGCTGAGAAGGCTAGGGCTTTTCAGCTTGGAGAAGAGACGGCTGAGGGGAGATATGATAGAAGTGTATAAAATAATGAGTGGAATGGATCGGGTGGATGTGAAGCGACTGTTCACGCTATCCAAAAATACTAGGACTAGAGGGCATGAGTTGAAGCTACAGTGTGGTAAATTTAAAACGAATCGGAGAAAATTTTTCTTCACCCAACGTGTAATTAGACTCTGGAATTCATTGCCGGAGAACGTGGTACGGGCGGTTAGCTTGACGGAGTTTAAAAAGGGGTTAGATAGATTCCTAAAGGACAAGTCCATAGACCGCTATTAAATGGACTGGAAAAATTCCTCATTTTTAGGTATAACTTGTCTGGAATGTTTTTACGTTTGGGGAGCGTGCCAGGTGCCCTTGACCTGGATTGGCCACTGTCGGTGACAGGATGCTGGGCTAGATGGACCTTTGGTCTTTCCCAGTATGGCACTACTTATGTACTTATTCCCTTGTAAGCAGTGCCTAAAACAATCTGATACTGATAGACATAGTGAGGGGGAAACATTCATCTTTCCCATCACAACTACACACCACACACAGGGCCAGCCTCAAATATTATGGGGCTCTGTGCAGACTAGTATGGGAGGGACTTCCAGTGGTTGGGTATACCCCATGTCTCTAAATACTCCCTACCTTAAAATGTGCATTTCTCCTTATTGGGCTCAGGGTAACAGCAGCAATTAATGTAGGCCATCTGATGACCTTAAGAAATTGGAAGACTGGGCATCCAAATGACCGATGAAATTTAATGTGGATAAATGCAAGGTGATGCACATTGGAAAGAACAATCTGAATCATAGTTACCTGAAGCTAGGGTACACCTTTGGAGTCAACACTCAAGAAAAAGATGTAGGTGTCGCCGAAATCTGCTCAGTGTGTGGCGGCGGCCAAAAAAAGCAAACAGGATGCTAGGAATTATTAGGAAAGTGATGGCGAATATGATTGCAAATACTATAATGTCTTTGTATCGCTCCATGGTGCCTTCACACCTTGAGTATTGCGTTCAGTTCTGGTCACCGTATCTCAAAAAAGATATGGTGTAATTAGAAAAGGTTCAAAGAGCGACCAAAATGATAAAGGGGATGATACTCCTGTCATATGAGGAAAGGCTAAAGAGGTAAGGGCTCTTCAGCTTGGAAAAGAGACGGATGAGGGGAGATATGATTGAGGTCTACAAAATCCTGAGTAGTGTAGAAAGAGTAGAAGTAAATTGATTTTTTACTCATTACAAAAGTACAAACACTAGAGGACACTTGAGGAAGTCACATAGAAATACTTTTAAAACAAACAGGAGGAAATATTTTTTTCACTCAATGAATAGTTAAGCTCTGAACTCTTTGCTGGAGGATGTGGTAACAGCATTTAGTGTATTTGGTTTAAAAAAAGGTTTGGACAAATTCCTGGAGGAAAAGTCCATAGTCTGCTATTGAGACAGACATGGGGAAGCAACTGCTTGCCCCAAGATTGGTAGCATTAAATGTTGCTGCTAATTGGGTTTCTGCCAGGTACTTGTGACCTTGCTTGGCCTCTGTTTGGAAAACAGGATACTGAACTAGATGGACCATTGGTCTGACCCAGTATGGCTACTCTTATTTTCTTATGTACAGAGGTATGGTAAATAGCATAACAGTACTACTACTACTATTTAGCATTTTTATAGCACTACAAAGTGTACACAGCGCTGACAAACATAGCAGAAAGACAGTCCCTGCTCAAAGAGCTTACAATCTAATAGAACATAAAATCTGGCAGGGGCGGACAGAGGTTGGTCGGGGCCCTCAGGCAGTAAAGATCATTGGGATCCCCTTGGCCACTGCCTGCCGCTCCACCACTGCACCGCCACCCCCTCCCACACATTTCAGCTCCCCCCCCCCCCCACTGCCGCAGTTGCCGCCCCCCTCCCACACACCCTCAGCCAAAGTGGGCCCTCTTTGGTCCTACCTTGAAGGGCCCTGGTGGTCTAGTGGCCTCTTGGGGGCAGGAAAGAACTCCACTTTTTCCTGCCCACTATCGCTACTATGCCCAGCGCTGCCATGTTTTCAAAATGACTTCTAAGACATACTGTGGAAGTCTCATGGGTCTCAGCAGTCTGAGCAGCCATTTTAAAACATGGCAGCACTGCCAAGTAGAGTAGAATAAGTGGGCAGAAAAGAGTGGGATTATTTCCTGTCCTCGCAGAGGAGACTAGACCACCAGAGCCCTTCAAGGTAGGACCGGGGAGGGCTGTAATGTGCAGCAGCGGTGGCAGTGGACAACCAGAGAGAGCCTCAGCATGTCCCATGGTAGTGCCTTATAATACACGGTAGCCATGTGCTAATGATACTGCGACTTAGTAAAAGGACTCCTAAATGAGCTATTGGAAATCAGATACTAACCAAAAAGGGATTAGAATTGCTATTATAACCAGAAAATCCAAATAAATGACTCAAAACTTGTGTGTATCTGTCTGACCTTGTAATAATTTGAAGGCTGAATTAAACCATCTATCTATCAGGTCTAAAACAACGTTGTGTGGTTACTTAGCCCTCAACTTTGTTTTTAGGGTCTTACTTTTTTATTTTTTGCTATTTTGGTATATGAAAGTTTTTCTAAGCAGAATTTTTTCCTGACTGATGATAGAAAGAAGTTCTATTAGGAAATGTGTTGTACACTCCTGGTTTGGAGCATGATTTACTGATTTTATTTAAATATTCTTATATTTACTTAAATTGTATTAAGTTATATAAAACCATTTTTTTTGTTGTTTAATTGAGACAGACACCGGCTGATATTAACCAAGCAAGAGAAGTTAAATCGCTTATCACTCATTAAGTGGTGTTATTCAGTAGCACTTAACTGGACAGTGCCACTGAATTACCACAGAATACTCTACAAAAAAACGTGGACAGGACAGGGAGCGGAACCGAAGAGGAGCTGGGGGTGATGCGGGTGCATCTAACTACACAACAAAAACTGTGTAGCTATGCGGGTCCCAGGGTTTCCATTCCTAAGTCCCCTCGATCCCCCTCCCAGCCCACGAAAAAGCAAGAGATCACAGCAGCCATTTGCAGGGGGCAGCTGCAGGTGCAGGAGTGAGTGGGTGTTGCTTCTTCCCCCATCTCCCTTACTAGGACCACCAGGGATGCAGGTAGGCCCAGGGGGAATTGGGGGTGGGTCATTCTTCGGGGGAGGAAGTAGAAAGGAAGGGGCTTTTTCCAAGAGCCAGGATGGAGATTGGGGGACTTAGGAATAGAAACCTAGTTATGCAGGTCCCGGCCCAGGGGGAATTGGGGGTGGGTCATTCCTGGGGGAAGGAGTTAGAAAGGAGGAGACTTTTTCAAAGAGCCAGGAGGGGGTTTGAGAGACTTAGGAATAGAAACCTAGTTATGTGCGGCCCGGCTAAATATTGGCTGGGATCTGCATAGGCTCCGGTGGCCATTCCCGTCAAATTTAACCCCTGATATTCAGTGCCAGTGCCTAGACATTGTCTGGCACTAAATATCTGGGGCTAATCCAGCCAGCAACAATTAACATAAAAAACAAACAAAAACAAAAAATAGAAAAAATGCATACATTGTGAATAGGCTCTTAAAATCCCCAAACCCCTCCAAAGACCTTTAGTCAATTTTTCGGCAGTTGCTCGGTCCCCCCAGTGTCAGTTCACCAAGCTCTACTCCCTCAGCAGAGGCCTTTTTCTTGTTTTCCACTAACAAAATTGAGTCCTTTCCTTATTAAAACCCTTTCTTCAGTCTCCCAGATTTTCACCCCTTCCTCTATGTATTCTCCTTCAAACAACCTTCCTGTAACCCAAGCTGGCTCCTTGGACTAGCCCTCTTTCCAAACCCCATTCTCTAAAAACTCTTATGTCCGCAATGAAGTTGACTTACTGCTCTTGTGATCTGATACCAACCTCCTGGCTCAAACTCCCTGAAATCGGTCTATTTCTGGCTCTGTTGTCTATAATCAATCTTCCACTGGTCTATTTATATACGTACAAGCCGTAAAGCCCGTTACAAGGGGTGCCATTTATGTAGTATGTAATGAAATAGCCTCACAGTCAAGATGTTTTATGTTTGAAATGTTATTTATTAGTTCCTTAATGTAATTATAGTTTATATTTACAGTACACTTCTGTAGACAATGTTTTTGGTGTAAACAGCATTAGATCCTTCGATTAATGTACCTTGTTCTAATGTCTGTTTAACTAAAACTTTTACATCAGAAGCATTTTTTACTCTTGAAAATGTGACATATAGCTGTCCGTGGCTGAACACAGGGTTTGGTAAATAGATTCCCACCTTGTGCAAAGTTTGTCCTTGTGCTTTATTTATAGTTATGGCAAATGCTAAATTCAGTGGGAATTGACGTCTTCTAAGTTTAAATGGTAATCCTGAATCTGTTATAAGGTCAATTCTTGGAATGAAGACTGTTTCTGTTTGTTCATTGTTACTTAACGTTGTTGCTATTATTAAGTTTGGTTTTAAGTCTTCAACAATCAGTCGTGTTCCATTACATAACCCTCCTTTAGTGTTGAAGTTTCGCAGTAGCATAACAATTGCTCCCTTCTTCACTTTTAAAATATGAGGTGCAGTTCCCGATGGACTTAAAGAATTGAGGAATTCTACTGGGTAGTCACTGATGTCATCTCCATCTTCACTGATGAGATCGTCACAACTTAGATATGTGTGTTCCTCCTCTTCTATTTTGCTTAATACTTCAAGATTTATTTCATTGACTTCTTCATTTTTTGGTGATAAAATAGCAATTTTTGAATATGCTGTAATATGTTTGGATGCTAATGTTGTACCAAACGTATCTTCAATAATATTGTTGGTTAAAATAGCAGATGGAATTTCGATTATGTCTTCATTGAGGCCCACAGTGTTGGTTAATTGTCCGTTACCAAGCTTAGTAAGCCAGTTACTATAAGTTAAGTCTGTACATCTCATATTTGTTTTCAGGTTCAATTTTGTAAAGTGTTTCCAATTGTGATGAAACTTTAGGGAAGACTGAACTACTTCTGAGGAATTTGCTCCTGGTATTACAGGTAAACATTGTCTGAAGTCACCACCCATTAATAGTAGTTTTCTGCCAAATGGAAGAGTTTCATCACATGTTATTTCCTTCAGCAAACGATCTACACAATCAAGTGCTAAGCCAGGTGTCATGGATGCTTCATCCCAAATGATTAGTATGGATTCTTTGATAGTTTTTGCATCTTGTGATGTCATTTTTATACCTGATACAGATGTATCGTTGTGTTAAAGGTACTTTAAATTGTGAGTGGTAAGTTCTCCCAGATGTTAGAAGATTAGCTGCAATTCCTGTAGATGCAACTACCAGTACAACTTGTCCAGTACTTCTAATGTAACTTATTAGTGCTCTATATAAATGTGTTTTTCCTGTTCCACCTGGCCCATCTAAGAAGAAGCAGTTAGTTTGCTTTGTGGTTGTTATTGCTTGAAACGCTATTCTTTGTTCATGGTTTAAAGTTGCTTGCAATTGTTCAGATACTTGTTTCTCAAGTTGGACATCAATTGCATCTTTAAAGTGTAAAGGTAGGTTTGGCAAAGGTATTTGCAGAGAGAAGTCATTGCATGTTTTCCCATGTGTTTTCAAAATTTCTTCTATATCTCTTAATGCATATGTTTTGCAGACATTGCAGAGAATGTTAAATAAATGTCCATGTTTTGTACAGTAGTCTTCAATTAACATTTCTTGATGATTACCCCATAAAGTGGACATGTCAGTGAGGCCACTGAAAATACAAATGTAGGCAAATAACTCCCTTACACCTTTGGGCATAGCAGTTTCTGTAGCATCATTTAGTGTATTGTTCCAGACATTTGGATCGTTTGTCAAACCTCTTGCTTTAGCTGCATCGAAGTATGTGTCATATTGAATACCATTAAATGTTTTTAGAAATTGAAAAGAGGTTACTCCTGGAACATGTAGCAGTAGCAATCTTAAGAAATAGCGTTCATTATCATTGATGCTTACAGGATACATTCTTCCAATTGTTTTTCCAAATCCAGCTTTCCTAGGTTTCCATTTACGTTGTTTTGCAATGAATACAAAGAGGGGCATAATCGAACGCAAACGCCTATCTCCATAGGCGTTTATCTCCGAGAACGGGTCCGTGAAGGGGCGGGCCGAACCGTATTTTCGAAAAAATGGACGTTTTTTAGCTGGGCGTTTGTTTTTTTTTAGCGATAATGGAAACTAAAAACGCCCAGCTCAAAAACGTCCTAATCCGAGCCATTTGGTTGTGGGAGGGGCCAGGATTGGTAGTACACTGGTCCCTCTGATATGCCAGGACACCAAATGGGCACCCTAGGTCAGTGCGGTGGACTTCAGAAAAAGCTCCCACATGCATAGCTCCCTTACCACGGGTGCTGAGCTCCCAACCCCCCTCCCCCAAAACCCACTACCCACAAATGTACAACACTACCATAGCTCTTAGGGGTGAAGGGGGCACCTACATGTGGGTACAGTGGGTTTTGGAGGTCTCCCATTTACCAGCACAAGTGTTACAGGGATGGGCCTGGGTCCACCTGGCTGAAGTGCACTGCGGTACCTACTAAAAGTGCTCCAGGGACCTGCATACACGCAGGCCTCTAGGACTTGTTGCTGCTGTATAACATTGGCACACCAGTTGACACCTGAAGACTAATCTCTCTGAAAACGTCTTTTATTGGAATAACCGTGTTTACTCACAGTTAACTGCAGATCAGAGGTTGTGCCCCACTGGCAACGAGTGTCCCTGGTACTGAGATTAGCAGTAGGTCAGAGCTGGCAGAATGCTGTACAATGCCCTCTTTCAGCCACATTCAAGGTAATAACTAAGTTCTCTAATGTGGCTAACACAGGAAAGGGAACTAAAACTGGCTTACAAAAATGGCCACTACCGCATGGACTACAACAGGAAACACAACAGGGCACACTCTGACCCAGTAGGCAGGGGGGAAAGCACCATGGGAGAAGAGCCTACCAACTACCAACATCATGAGACTGTAACACAAGCTAACACAATACCCTACATCCACCACAATGCAATGCTGATGTGACCCTGTACTGCACCCGAGAGCCACATCTGACCCAGGGAAAGGCTGTGACAGGATCAAACACATTCTGCTGTCATGGAGGTGAGTACGGCATTTGAGGCTGGCATAGAGGCTGGAAAAAAAGTTTTTAAAGTGGGGTTTTGTTTGGTGGGAGGGGGTTAGTGACCACTGGAGGAGTCCGGGGAGGTCATCCCCGATTCCCTCCAGTGGTCATCTGGGCAGTTGGGGCACTTTTTTGGGGCTTGTTTGTGAGAAAAAAGGGTCCAAAAAAAGTGACCCAAAATCGCGGTCGAAACGCCTTTTTTTTCGATTATCAGCTAAAGACGCCCATCTCTCCTCAGCTGATAACCACGCCCCAGTTCCGCCTCCACCATGCCTCCAACACACCCCCATCAACTTTATTCGTTTCCGCAACGGAGTGCAGTTGGAAACTCCCAAAATCGACTTTCGATTATACCGATTTGGGCGCCTTTGCGAGAAAAATGCCCATCTCCCGATTTGGGTCGAAATATAGGCATTTTTCTTTTTCGATTATAAGCTGGATAGTGTTCTGGTATGTCCGTGTATTTGTACACACATGCTGCTTCATTTTCTTGATTAATTTTAAACCATGCAGTTAAAGTAGAGTCTTTTTCTTGTTGCAGAGCAGTGAAAACACTTTGTAAATTTGGTTGATATACAACAGTTTGTGCTCCTTCTAGATGGATTGCTAGTCTCATTATTGAGTGGATTTTTGATGCATACCAAATCGAAATATTCTCCATATAGCCTCTGGAGGGCTTACGTAACGTGAATCAATATAAGTTTGTACTTCATCTACTGTCACATTGATTGACATTTGCACAATCTGTGCCTTTAAATGCATATTTGAATAAGTATTTTACGCTTTTGAAAGAAGCACAAATTTCCACATTTATGTGGCAATTGTAACGAAGTGATAAGTATGGATTGTACGGAACAACCCAAGTGTTATCTGTGCTATGTTTACCAACTATGGTTGTTTCTAATTTTCTTCTTTTATAAATAGGATATCCGTCATCATGTGCAGTTGTTTCATTTTGAAACTTCTTTGGAAACCCTTTACATCACTTTCCATTAACTAAGCATGGTGAATTTGGATTTCTGTCATCCCGTGGTCCATGTATCATAGTTGTTTTGATAATGTTGAGTAACGTAGGGTGCAGATTAGCATCTGGTATTTCTGCGGAAACTAATTTATTGATTGTGACTACGTCTTTTGGTTTGTCACATAAAGCCAAAGTAAAGATCATATGTCATGTGGTAGTCCTCTTTTTTGAAACTCAATTACTTGAACGTAGGCGTTCCAAAGATTTCATCCTTTACAATGTCGTCCATAAGTTGTTTAAGTTTCAGTTTAAATACCCTAGCCACTAAGTCGGGTCTATTTTCTGCTGTTTCTGTATTATCCATGTTTTCTGTCATTTCTTTCCATTTAGGATTACATGTCATCGTAATGAAAAGGTCTGGTTTTCCATATCTCATTGTTATTGCCATAGCATCTTGGTAACATTGTTGCATGTTTCTTGGACTTCCAGTAAACGTAGATGGTAGAATTATGCGTTTACCAACATTTTGTGCATCAGCATCATCTTCAATATAGTTTAATTCATTTAGTTTTTCTGCTCGTAGTTCTTTTTGTTTGCTTCTTATGAAATTCAGATCATTGCTTTCAGCTTTTACATAGGCATCGACAACATATTGTTGGGTCAAGCGTCCTGCTCTTAAGAATGGATTAAAATTGTCTCTAATTTGGAAATAATATGAATAGTATGTTTCAGAGATACTTGCCTTGAGCTGTGAGTTTTGACATTGTGTAACGCTAAGCCAATACCCCAACTTTGTTCACCATTTGGAAATAAAAGGGGATAACAAAGTGCATCTAAATTTCTGTCTCTGTAGTCTGTTCTACTTGTTGCACGTACATTTCCGTTTGGTCTCAAGTGAACCAATAAGTCTCTGTCGATTGGGGGTTCTCCCTCGGGGCTGACAAACACCATAGCAACCTCATTGCAACGTTGTGCATTGTATCGTCTTGGGTCTGTATTTCTGTTGTTCAAAATTCTCATATGTATAGTGAAAGTGTTGGCATTATTAGTTTGTATTTGTTTCTGTTCTTTTTCCACCTCATGCATCATTTTGTATGCTCGTGCTAAAGGATTAGACCCAATAATTTTGGCTAACTGTTTCATTACATGTGGTTTGCAAGTTTTATTTGCAGGATTGTTCATCCTTTCCTCATTTACAAGACATTCATCTAAAATACATAATTGAGCATATTTAGGTTCTTTATCTTCTGGTGGATGAATGGTTCCTGACAGATGATACATTTGTCCGTGTATTTTAAAACAGTATGGTCCAAAACCTTTTGGAACATTAATATGAGTTCCTACAGATACGAAAGCTAATGCGCTATTATACGATCGTATATTTTGCATGAATATTTTTCAATCAGGATGTTGTCCAGTCATGAGGTTCATAATGTAATCATTGGTACTTATAGCTGGTAAATCAACAGATCCTTTATTGCAGCACACATTAAATTTTTGGTCGTTTGGGCGCTCAGTTGTAAAATGTTTAGCTTTGCAATGTTCACAGATGTCATTTAAAGTTCCCAGGTAGCTAATTGATATATCTTTTTCTTTAAAGGTCTGTAAGTCTGTTAAACCTTGTTTTGTTGTCATTGAAATGTGTAGTAAGCGATTTTTAAGTCTTGATGTTTTATGTCTCTCTATTTCTGCCTGTCTTTGCTCTTCATTTCTCTGTGATCTTAATGTCCGTACTCTTTGTATGTCTGCTTGTCTTTGTTGTGGTGTTCTTTTTTGACATCTATTTTTTTTCTTTTCTGCTTTTATCCTTTTTTTTGTATTTGATTTTCTGTACAGCCATTTTCATGTTTTCTTTTTTTCATTGGTCCCATATGTCTTCAGTTATGCAGATTGTGAAGAAAAAGTGTGTGTGTGCGCGTCTATTTGAAAGAGAGTGTGTTAATGCGTACAGAGAGAGAGAGTGAGAGTGTGTTTGTGTGTGAGAGAGACAGAGTTGTTAGAAGTGTCTATGACAGTGGAGGTTCACTGCCTCCTAATAGGCTGTAGTTTAATTTTGTATTAATTTTTTTGTGTGTGTGGGATAGACAGTGTGTGTCTGTGTCTGATTGACTCACAGTGAGGAAGTGTGTGTGTGTGTGGGTGGGTGAGAGACAGAGTGTGAGAGAGAAGGTGTGTGTGTGTGTGTGTGTTAAAAAGACAGCGAATGAGAGAGTTCAGAGAAAGAGAGAGAGATAGAGATAGTGTGTATGTGTGTGTGTGAGTGTGAAAGAGTGTGAGAGAGAGCTGCTATTAGTTGCTGTCTCAGTGGAGGGTCAGATGTTCCTTATAGGCAGTGTTCTTTTTGTGTACTATGTTTTGTCTGTGTGTGTGACAGAGAGAGTGTGTTTTTGTGTCAGAGATAGATAATGAAAATGTGTGTGTGTGTGTGAGAGACAGAGAGTCAGAGAGAGTAAAAGTGAGTGTGTGTGTTTATGTTAAAGAGACAGAGTGTGAGAGTGAGTTCAGACAGACAGAGATAAAGAGAGAGAGAGTGTGTGTGTATATATATATATATATATATACACACACATATATATATATGTGTGTGTGTGTGTTTGTGAGAGAGAGAGTGAGCTGTTAGTACTGCCTGTGACATTTGTACTTTATAGTTCCCCCCTCCCCCCGTGTGTGCCTCTTTCAGAGACAGTCAGAGTTTGTGTGTGTGTGACAGAGAAAGAGAGAGAATACGTGCGTTTGTATATGACAAAGAGAGATGGAGAGTTATAGAGAGAAGGTGTGAGTGTGTCTGTGTGGAAGACATTGAGAGAGTGTGAGAGTGAGTTCGCAGAGGGAGAGAGCGAGAGAGATAGAGAGAGAGTGTGTGTTCAACAGAGAGAGTGAGAGTGTGTTTTTGTGTGAGAGAGAGAGCTGGTAGGAGTGCCTGAGACAGTAGAGGATCTGTAGCTCCTTTTAGGCAGTTGTTTATTGTATAAAAAAGGGTTGTCTGTGTGTGTCACAGTCAGTGTATGTGTGTCTTAGAGAGACACAATACAAAGTACGTGTGTGTGAGAGACTGAGAGACAGTCTGTGAGTAAAAGTCTCACGGTGAGGTAGTAGTACCTGCGTCAGTGGAGGTTCAGCTGCTCCTTATAGGCAGGTTTTTATTCTTATAGTATTTGTTGCTTCTGTGTGTGAGAGAGAGAGATGTAGAAAGTGTGTGTGTCTGTCAGGAATAGAGAGACAGTGTGAGAGTGACTGTAGAGAGTGAGGGTGAGACTGATACAGAGAGTTTGTAAATGTATGTGTGACAGTTTGTGTCAGCTGTTATTAATCCCTGTGGCAGTGAGACTGTGAGTAAAAGTCTCACAGTGAAGGAGTAATACCTGCGTCAGTGGAGGTTCAGCTGCTCCTTATAGGCAGGTTTTTATTCTTGTAGTATTTGTTGCTTCTGTGTGTGAGAAAGAGATATGTAGATAGTGTGTGTGTCTGTCAGGAATAGAGAGACAGTGTGAGAGTGATTGTAGAAAGTGAGTGAGGGTGAGACTGATACAGAGAGTTTGTATATGTATGTGTGACAGTTTGTGTCAGCTGTTATTAATCCATCTGGCAGTGCTTCTCCTTGTAGCAGTATTGCGTGTTGACCGTTTTAAAGTGTTTAGCATTTGAAATGGGCGGGTGTAGAAGGTGGGTGTGGTGATGAATATGAGTGCTGTAGGGTTGATGATTAATTAGGGGTTTGCACTTGCTACTGATTTGAGGGCGTGCGCAGGAGGTGGGTGTGTTTAGGAACATGTGCGTGTTTTTGATTGGCTGGCTGTTGTGGAAGACATGGGATATTTCTAAAGCCACTTGTTCTTGTTCACATTTGCTGAGCTTTTTTAAAGGGAGGGACATGAGCAGGAGGTGGGTGTGTTCATGAGTGTGTTCGTGTGTACGGGGCTGCCGGAGGAGGTGGGATCGAGACCTCTCAGGAAGGGATAGCGGTTTGCGGATGTGGGTCGCTGTAAGCTGGCGTTGGTTGTGGACGTGCAGTGTTGTAAAGTGCTTAAGATATTCTGCTTTTGGAGGTGGGTGTGTTCAATAGTGTTCCGGTGGAGGGGGGTTGGTGGAGACCTCAGGGGGAGAGCGGTAGCGATGGCGGGGCGGGGCAGGGATGTGTGACGTTGCGCACATGGGCGGTAGCTGGAGGTGAGTTGGAAAGGGGTTTGGATTTAGGGTGTTGCGCGGTGTGATCGGGGCACTTAAGATATGCTGTTTGGTGAGTTTTGTGTGTTCGAGAGTGGTCAACATAGAAGGCCCGTTTGGTGGGGGGCCAGCAAAGACCTCAGGGGGAGAGCTGTAGCGATGTCGGCGGGGTGGGGTGGGGCGGGGATGTGTGACGTTGCGCACATGGGCGGTAGCTGGAGGTTTTACTCTGTTACATTGTCCAACAATGTCTGAAGCATTCTTCTGCGCATGTGCGGCATGTCGGTCACTCGTCATTTATATAGTAGGATGGAAGATGGCTATAATCCATCCCATTTTGAAAAAAACAAATCTAGATCCTTTGGTTCCAGATCACTACCATCCAGTCTCCACCTCTCCTACATGTCTAAAGCAGGGGCATAGCTACGGGTGGGCCTGGGTGGGCCCAGGCCCACCCAATCTGAGCTCAGGCCCGCCCAATTTATCCTGATTAACAGTGTGAGTACACACAGCCTTTGTGCTGTGGCTCGCTCTCTCATCCACATGCAGCCTGCAGCCCTCCACTGCAGCCAGAAGCTCTTCTCTGGTCCTCCTCCACAGTACCAACCTTTTTTTTTAAAGTGCTTCCTGATCCAGAAGTCTGTCGTAGCGCGGCGCCACACACTTACTGCCCTTCCTGCAAGTCTGACGTTCACTTTCACTCTCTCTGCCTTGTTGTCTTGCCTGAACCCCTCCCCCCCCCCCATGCACAGAAAGGTGCCACAGTGGCGCACAGGAAAGTCTTCCAGCTTCCAGACCAGTATCGCTGCTGTCGCGCGCTGTGGTGGATAGGGCCGGTCTTAGGCCTCGCGCCTAAGGGGGCCCCGTGGCACGCCACAACTCTGCCCGCTCCGCTCCCACAGTACCAGCGCTCTCAGCCCTCAGGACGGTTGCTCGGTGCGTCGCCTCTTCTTCCCTGGGCTTCAGTTAGCTCCTTTTCCTTTTGAAAAGACGTGCGGAGTTGTACACGGCCGCCACCTGTCCCTACCTGTCCCCCCTCCAAAGCCGCCAAACATGTCGAACTCGAACCTCAGCAAAAGCACGGGCAGCAGCAGGAACACCAAGGTGCGCATTCGGGCCTTTCCTGTAAGTAGTGACTGGAGTGGGCACTGCAGAATGGGTGATGGACATACTTGTGATCACCGGGTTGTGCTGCTCTTGATGGGGTGGGGAAGGCAGGCGCTTCCAACTGGATCTCCAGGCCCGGTTACTGTTTTATTTGGTGCTTGATGGACCGATGTGGTGTTCTGTGAGATTATTAAAAATAAATGCGTGTCCATCTGTAAAAAGTCTAAAGCTGTTCCAGTTGGATAAGCCTTAAAAGGTGGAGGAGAAAAGATTTTGCTTTCTTTTTTTACTTATTTGACAGCTTTTTAATTTATCTGAAAGCTTCCCCATATCTAGATTTAAATATCATGAAATAAAAATTGAACATCACTAAAACAGCTTAAAAATTATTATAGCTGGTAGAAACAGCAGTTATAATCCCTATATTTTGTGCTTATTTTTCTAAGCTGGTTCTATACAATACAGTTGGAGAAATTTCAGTGAGAATATCCTGTTTCTTGATCTTAACTGTTCATCTGTTTCTGTAATCTGCCTATGGGAAGCCTGGTGTTATAAAGATGGAATATATTGAAATTAAATGGAAGTAGAATTAAACTCTGCTTTCATTGGGGGCACATGGAATCACATCCAGTGGAGCTTGCAAATAGTGTCCAAGTCTGATAATGTGCTATCTTGAATAGAGCTAAACAAGAATGTCACTGGTAACACCAAACCAGTGCTCCAGGGGACAGCAATCCTTTTTATTACCTCCGTGAAAACATTTAATGAAGCCCTGGGCGTCCAGTAGTTCAGGATTCGGGGCTCTTAAGATAAGTTATTTTTTGTGACTTGCATCTTTTTAGTGTAGCTAGCCATTTTTGGTTGGAGTTAAGACTTAAATTTTGTTTGAGCACATCACTATACATGAATAGCGCGTTGGGAGGTGGTGGAGAGGAAAACGGTAACGTAATTCAAACATGCGTGGGATAAACATAAAGGAATCCTGCTCAGAAGGAAGGGATCCCCAGAAGCTTAGCCGGTGATGGGAGGCAGGGCGAGTGGTCGGGAGGCGGGGATAGTGCTGGGCAGACTTATACGGTCTGTGCCCTGAAAAAGACAGGTACAAATCAAGGTAAGGTACACACAAAAAATGGCACATGTGAGTTTATCTTGTTGGGCAGACTGGATGGACCGTGCAGGTCTTTTTCTGCCGCCATCTACTATGTTACTATGTTACTATCTGATGTCTGTTTTGGTTACTTGGTGGCCCTTTACTAGGTGAAAACATCTCTGCATGAATAGAGGGGGAGTCCCATAGCCAGCCCCTCCAAATGACACTGATTTTAAAAGGAAGAACGAATTAGTACTATAATCATCAAACTAATACTTCCTCTTTGTACATCCATATGCTGCACAAGCCAGCATGTTTGAAAATTAATTGAGATTAAATAATGCTACCAACAATAGAGAACAACAACAAGAATGTAGCAGCTCATAGGTTTGCTTGAATACATTTTTCCTATGTAATTATATTGCAGGATCCTGCCATGTGTGTTGAGAAGTTTGCCGTTGTAGTAGACCTATGTATGGTCAATTTTAAGATATGGGATAATGTAATCATATTAAAAATATCAATTTTTCCATTAAATATGTATGTGGTTATGTTGATGCGGGGCAGCTGTTGGGCAGACTACTTAGAAATCCATTATCAAGGGCATTCGAAGGCATTATTTTGTAGTATCACAAGAAACACTACTATATACACAGTGCCCACCCATATTAGTTCTGGGCCCACCCAAAATCTCAGGTCTGGCTATACCACTGGTCTAAAGCCCTGTGAAAAAGTCATTTTTAAACAGCTTTCTGATTTTTCTGAGAAAGTACTTGCATTGTACCCTCGCCAATCTGGCTTCAGAGCGCATTTCAGCATGGAAGCAGTTCTGGCAGAACTACTAAGTGAAGTTAACTCTCACTTTGACCAACACAAAATCATCCTACCTGTCTCCCTTGATCACTCAGCTGCCTTCGACTTGGTCAATCAGTGGTGTGCCGCTGCCAAATGCTGAAACTCTAGGTTGATGCCTAGTACGTCTTGTGGTAGAAGAAGCTTTGTGGGACCCTTTTACTAAAGTGTAGTAAGTTTTAGGCTTCACTGTGCTTCAGCAGGAAAAATTAACCCATGGTAAGTGTAAGTCTGTGTGGTAAGTGTTGGGGGTGTGTCTTCTATGTCCATTTCAGTTGCCACACTAAAATGTTCTTTACCATGCGTTACTGTTTGCATTTTTCATTGATGCGCTTAAAAGGAGGCAGTAAATGAACCCGTACCATGTGCTAACTGCAGTGAGAAGTCCACAACCATAATTCGCCCAGTTCCCACCCCTAATGCAGTTGACATGTGAATTAGCATATGCCATCTCACTACTGTGCTAAAAATTACGAGTGCAAATTTGGTCGTGTACCAAAATTGCACGCGCAGTTTAATTGAATAATGAGACAATTAGCACCAATAGTTTACTTTTTAACAAGCAATTATTGGCACTAATTGAAATCAATTAACATGTATGCACATAAATTTAGGTGCATGATCCATGCCTAAATTTTACACACATCCCAAAATAAATAAATTGAGCTGCTGTATTTTGAGCAGATTGGGGTCTTTTTAGGACCCGTTCTTTGCAACCTGAATAAACATGAAGGGAGTAACACACTGAAAAGCTACTCACATGTACAAAGTTAATCCAATAATAAGATACCACAGACAAAATTGTTATTGACCATTATATTTACTTAAATTTTATATTCAAATTGTGTATTAACATCTTATTTTAGCTATAATATAAAAAATGTGTAATTTAGGATGGCCTCAACCAATGATACAGTTTCTGGCAAAAACACAAATCATTTACTTTGGACTCACCCAACAAATAACAACAATAATACATTAATCCATCTTTTACAAAAAAATTTAATCATTCCAGTTTTTAGTTATGTATTTTCTGCTGTTCCTTTCAGGCCTCAGCAGAATAATGTAGCACTTAGGGAGAAAAATACAGCCCAGAAGTCCAGCACTTGAAGCCAGGATAGCAAATATCTCCACTGCCACCATGTACTTGCCCTTGGAGCTCAAATACGTTAGGATGAAGGAGACCCAGACGCTGCAGAACACCAACATGCTGAAGGTGATGTACTTGGCTTCATTGAAGCTGTCAGGTAGATTTCTTGCTAGCAAAGCTACAATAAAGCTGGTACCAGCCAAAAATCCTAGATATCCCAGAACACAGTAAAATGCAACGATTGATCCTTCATTACATTCAATTAGAATTGTTCCAGTTTCTGATCTCATATTAAGATATGGGAAGGGGGGAGCAGTGCACAACCAGATGAGACAGAAAAGAGCCTGAAGAAGGGAACAGGAAAGGACTATAGAGTTTGAGAACCTGGAACTCATCCATTTCCGGAGCTTGTTGCCAGGCTTGATGGCTTGAAAGGCCATGATGACAGTGATAGTTTTTCCCAATACAGAGGAGAGTGAAATGGAAAAAGTGATCCCAAAAACAACCTGTCGGAGAATACAGGTCACCTTTTCAGGACGGCCAATGAATATCAAAGAACAGAGGAAGCAGAGCATGAGTGAGATGAGGAGAATGTAACTGAGGTCTCGGTTGTTGGCTTTCACTATGGGAGTGTCTTGGTAGTAAATGAAGATTCCCAAAATAACAGTAGTGATGAGAAAGAAGAAAATTATGATGAAAGTCAAAGTTATCCCCAAAGGCTCTTCATAGGACAAGAACGTTATTACTTTTGGGATGCAGGCATCTTTCTTCTGATTGGGCCATTGGTTCTCTGGGCATGTTATACAGGTATCCATATCTGAGAATGGAAAATATTGTCTGATTATCTCACAAATAGGATCTGTTGCAGGACATACATGAATGTCTATGTTCTTTTATAGAATAGGCCCCTCCCAGGCATCTTCTAGGATCCAGTCCTTGCCTTACCCTTGTCTTGCACTTTTCTGGTCCCAGTTTTAGTATAGTTTCATGTCTTGCCTTTTTCTGCCTTGCCTTGTATTGCCTGGATCCAGTCCCAGTTTTAATCTAGTTCCGAGTCTTTCCTTGTCCTGTCTGGATTCCAGTTCTAGCTCCCTTGCCTTGCCTTGGCTTCCTTGCCTAATCTGGATCCGGTCCTTGTCTTGTCTTGTACTTTGTTACTTCTGCCTTGCTTTGTGTAGTCTCCTGGTTTATTGTAGTCCTATCTTGCCTTGTGCCTAGTCCAGTCTTGCTCTGACTTCTACCTTGTGCCACCCAGGTGACTTGTATGCCTTAGCTCCGACTGTGGTCCAAGGGCTCACTATACCTGAATCCGTGACAGCTTCTTTGTTCAAAAAACAAAACAAACAAACAACAGTTCTGCCGCAAGATAAAGCACTGTGTGGTTTGTATTTCTAATATAGTAGAGGAGTGTGGTAGCCGTGTTAGTCCACTCTTAAGGTTATCAATAGAAATCAAACAAAATAAAATATGGAAAAGAAAATAAGATGATACCTTTTTTATTGGACATAACTTAATACATTTCTTGATTAGCTTTTGAAGGTTGCCCTTCTTCGTCAGATCGGAAATAAGCAAATGTGCTAGCTGAAAGTGTATATAAGTGAAAACATTCAAGCATTACTATGACAGTCTGACAGGGTGGGAGGATGGGGGTGGGTCGGAGGTATGCATGGGGACATCAAAGCAAAATTGTTATTGACCATTATATTTACTTAAATTTTATATTCAAATTGTGTATTAACATCTTATTTTAGCTATAATATAAAACACGTGTAATTTAGGATGGCCTCAACCAATGATACAGTTTCTGGCAAAAACACAAATCATTTACTTTGGACTCACCCAACAAATGATAACAATAATACATTAATCCATCATTTGATGTCCCCATGCATACCTCCGACCCACCCCCATCCTCCCACCCTGTCAGACTGTCATAGTAATGCTTGAATGTTTTCACTTATATACACTGTCAGCTAGCACATTTGCTTATTTCCGATCTGACGAAGAAGGGCAACCTTCGAAAGCTAATCAAGAAATGTATTAAGTTATGTCCAATAAAAAAGGTATCATCTTATTTTATTTTCCATGTTTTATTTTGTTTGATTTCTATTGATATTTCTAATATGTAACCCAAGAAAGAAAGGCAGACTTTGGCCTTCCTTGCTTTCAGTAAAATCTTTTGGCACACAGCTTGTTGAACCCTTTTCTTCAGTATAACTTGAAACTCCTCAATAACTTTACAAGTCCTCCTCCACCCCCTCACAGCTCAGAGCAGAGTCCTATTTCCAGGTCAAACAGCAAATGGTAGCCATAGCCTTACTATGGCTTATGAAATAAAGTTCATTTCTTAGTTCCATTAGTTCGAACAGTCCAGCAATAGTTAATAGCTTTTCACTCTGCTTTGCTGACAGCCCCAGTGCAGTTTCAGCTGTGGCTTGTCCCCACCTCCCACTTTACCAGTTAAACTGGCTCCAGTCCTCCCAGGGGGCCTGTGTGAAGAGAAAAAAAATGGCAAATTTTATCCAGACACTGAATCTCCCTGCAGCTGGGTTCCTTCACTCCTCCAGTGCTACCTCCATTTGTGATGTCTGGAGTAGTTTGAGACACTGCCTGATCAGCCCACTCCATCTCTGGTTCCTCACTTCCTACTTCCTCCTTCATATTAGCCCATGGTGACCACTCCCCTTCCCAGCTGCAGCCTATATCCATACTATACTTAGTCAACCAGGGTGCCTGGGCTAAATCGGAATCCTGGTCTGTCTTTAAAGATTTTCCCTGATATTGAATGGAACCTGTCTGACTGGGATCCTTCTCCTTCTCTTGCCAGGCCAGGTTTTCCCTCACCCTCCAAAACCAATGCTGTGGCCGGGGATAATACAAGTAGGCCCTTTCCCTGCTCTGCCTGCCAGCTTTAGGCAGAACCCATTAGTCATTACAATATCTATGTGCAGTGTGTTTTTTCTAGCGAAAAAGGTGCCAGTACTCAAATTCTAGGCCACCCTTCAGGGGGTGGGGTGATCACTGAGGGACCCACCCCACGATAGCCAGGCTCCCTGCAGCAAGTCAAAAAATCTATGACAAGGCAGAATTGTTGTGTAGAGCCTGAACTCTTTTGTGAAAACTTGGGGACCAAGGGTCAATTTTAGCAGACAATGGAAAAGGTGCCAGTCATAGGCGTAGTTTGACTGTTTCATTTGGGGGGGCAAAGAATGGGCAAAGCATATTAGCATATCATTTGCAGATATACATATGCAAATGAATATGCTAATATGGAGAAAGGAATTGAAATTTACAGGCAAAATATCACAGATGCACATTTCAAAAAGCTGACACATTTCAATTAATAAATTATGAATAAAATACTTTTATCTACCTTTGTTGTCTGATCATTTAGTTTTTCTATTCGCTTTGGTCCCAGTGTCTTCTGTTTTATGCAGTGTCTTCTTTCCAGTAGGCTTCCCTCTGCTCCCCACCCTCCCAGTCCCATCCATCTCTTGCTCCTTCCCTCTGCTCCCCACCCCTCCCAGTCCCATCCATCTTCTGTTCCTTCCCTCTGCTCACCATCCCTCCGTCCCATCCATCTTCTGCTCCTTCCCTCTGCTGTGCCTGACCTCTCCCAATCCCATCCATCTCCTGGTCCATCCCTCTGCTCCACACCCCTCCCAGTCCCATCCATCTCTTGCTCCTTCCCTCTGCTCCCCACCCCTCCCAGTCCAATCCATCTCCTGGTCCTTCCCTCTGCTCCCCACCCCTCCCAGTCCCATCCATCTCTTGCTCCTTCCCTCTGCTCCCCACCCCTCCCAGTCCCATCCATCTTCTGCTCCTTCCCTCTGCTGTGCCTGACCTCTCCCAATCCCATCCATCTCCTGGTCCATCCCTCTGCTCCCCACCCCTCCCAGTCCCATCCATCTCTTGCTCTTTCCTTCTGCTCCCCACCCCTCCCAGTCCCAACCATCTCTTGCTCCTTCCCTCCGCTCCCCCACCCCTCCCAGTACCATCCATCTTCCTTCTACTGCCCCCCCCCCGCGAGGTCCAAGATGGTGACTCCGTTTACCCCCTTTCTTCCTCCCTCCCTCCGGCGCAGGCAACAGTCTTCAGCTTTTTCAGCGTTCCTGGCAGCGGTAGCGATGTACACGCTGCCTTCGGTCTGCCCCGGAAGCCTTCTCTTCAAGTTCCTGTTCCCACCTATGCGGGAACAGGAACTTGAAGAGAAGGCTTCAGGGCAGAGCCGAAGGCAGCGTGTACAACGCTACCGCTGCCAGGAACGCTGGAAAAGACTGCTGCCTGCGGCGGCGGAGGGAGGGAGGAAGAGAGAGGGGTAGACGGACACGCTCCTCTCCGTCCGCTTGGCTTCCCTGCCCTCTCTGTCTTCGTCCCGCCTTCCTCTGACGTCAGAGGAAGGCGGGACGAAGACAGAGAGGGCAGGGAAGCCAAGCGAATGGAGAGGAGCGCATGCCTGCATGTGTTTTTTTTTTTTTAAACTAATGGCGCGGCGGCGCCTCGTCGTCGTTTGGGGGGGCATTGCCCCCCCTCGCCCCCCCCAGTCTACGCCTATGGTGCCAGTAGTCAGTACCCCCTCAAAAAAAGCCCTAGCTATGTGAGTACTAAATTTGTCTGGATATTGGTGATCAATACAATGATGTGTTTATAACCATGGCTGCCAGTATTTTTAAACAATGCTATCTGCTAAAGCTGGATACAGGTTCAATAATGAATAACCAGTGCCCAAGAGCAGCCTCATTATAATCTTATCACTCACCAGTTTGGTTGGAGACCTCGCCTTCTGAACAGGGAACACAGTCATAACAGCAGATGGGCATTCCTTCCCTGGTTAATTTTCTGAATCCAGGAAGACAACTCAGGCTGCATCTAGACTGTGGAGTTGCCTGAGGATTGAGAAAATAATCTGAGAAAGTTGAAAGAACACTGAATTATTACTTTTCAGATGCAGTTTTACTTTTCTTTGTAAACATGAGCTGGTTCTATCATTTTTTTTGTCTCATTACCAAGCTATTCAGTAGAATACAGGGGTGAGGAAGGAACACTATTTTTATTGGAATATATAAATAAACTTTGAAACAAGGTTGACCTGGAATCAGTTATTCAGGTTCATTGGGGAATGTGTTGAAGAATGTTCTTGTGCTGGTCACCCTTAAAATTAATATCTTGATTAAACAGAATGATGAAATACCTCTGTTTCCTCAAATAAATTTGAAATTTCCATATGCTCATAAGATTCAGACAGATAAGATCTTTGTCCTCAACATGTAGCCAAAATTGATCTGCGCGTCTGAAGAAGGGAGCAAGGTTGTTCCAGGGGCAGACATAAAGTGCTATAGATATAAGTAATACTCATCTACTACCCATATAACTTATCCATACATAGCAAATTATACCCAGAAAGAACAGGTCTATCTTTATATGGATAACTTATCTGTACAAAGTAAGGTCAACATATTCAGCAGACTTATCTATATGGATATTACCACTCAATACAGCATGAAGATATTCAGATAAATGATCAAGTTATGCAGTCATCCTATATACTAATTCTCACCTCCAACATTCTGTGCCTGGCTTGAAGCAACATTCTAAGGCTGTGTAGATCGGTGACGTCACCAACCGCATTGTGACATCACTCACAGCTGATTCACAGGCAAGGAGAAGGAGTAGGGAAACACAGCTCCCCAACCCCGAAGCACATCAACCCCCCCACCCCCTCGCCAACCGCAACTGCCCCTTGCCAACCGCAACTGCCCCTCGCCACCCGCAACTGCCAATGGAAACGATGACAGGCTGACGTCACTCACAGCTGATTCACAGCGGAGCATGTTTCCCTACTCCTTCCCCTGCCTGGGAATCAGCTGTGCGTGTGCCGCTCCCTGCCACTTGCAGACACTTGCTGCAAGTGGCAGGGAGCAGCGCATCAAAAAAAAAACTCCCCAACCCCGAAGCACATCAACCCCTCCCCCCAACCACATCAACCCCCTCGCCACCCGCACCTGCCAATGGAAACAATGTCCGGCCACTGCTGGTTCTCCTGTTGACCAGCAGCAACCACTACAAAAAGGAAAAACCCTAAAGTTTTGTATACCTCAAGTGCGGCACCGCAGACAGCCATCAGGCATTGGCTGTCGGCTCTGCAGCCGCTCCTCCTCTCGCCTCCACGTCACTGCCCCTGGAGGAAGACCCCAGAGGAGCGCAGCGATGTGAGAGGGGAGAGGAGGAGCGGCTGCAGAACCAACAGCCAATGCCTAATGGCTGTCGGCGGTGCCGCAAGTGAGTTTTAAAAACATTTATGCTTTTCCCTTTTTGTAGCATCCGCTACTGCTCAACGGGAGAAGCACCAGTGGACGGACAGCGTTACCAGTGCCAGCTGTGAGTGGCGAGGGGGTTTGATGCACCGGGGGGGGGGGGGGGGCAGGGGGGAAGGGTCGCTGGACATGGTTGGCTAAAGGGGGAGGGGGGAGGAGGGTAAGATCCCTGCTACACACTGAGCCCACTTTATACCATGGCCATGAAAACCCTTTTTTAAAAAGGAGGTCTTCATTGGCACTACGCTAATTTTACAACTGGCCTGCCATCATTTACTACTTGAGCCCTTACAGCCACCTATTTAATAGGAAGTGAGAGCTCACGCACTACTCACATGGTAATCGGGAACTGCGTGGCTATGGCCATAAACTGCCTGATTACTTCCAGCACACACCCATGCTAGAAAAAGTTTTTTGTATATTCCGGCATGGGAAACGACATGCGCCAAAAACAGAAATACCGCTGGGCAACTGGGCGTGCCCGGCAGTAGTGCTGTTTTCCCTCATGCTCCCCAGCGCCGGTGCTAGGGTTTCTGGTGCCCTCCTGCAGCCTATTAGTCGGTGCCCCCTACCCATCCAGGGGCGGAATCACAATGGCTCTGCCCCTAAAGTTGTGGCACCCACAGTAGCCACACCCCTTTACCTGCCATGCATCATTGAAAATATTACACCAGTTTAGGAGAAGAAAAATTAACTTGTGGGGGGGGGGGGGTTCATTATAAATAATTTATGTAAGCTGTTACAGCTCCAGTATAACCAAAATGACACAAACCAAATTAGCATGCAGACCAGGAATTAGGAGAACAGGCTTGCCAAGTCAGAAACAATATGTTACCAAAATCTCAGAACCTAACAAACAGATCCTTATTCAGACACTTGGCCTTGCAGTCACACATGCAAAACAGATATAGCCCCAAATCCTAAGAAGCTAACTCTGCATGCAGCACAATACCAGAAAAAACAGAAAGAAACACATTGCAAAATAAGACAGCAGATGGAAATTCTCAAATTGGACATATTCCAAACACTAAAATGAAAATAAAATGATTTTTTTCTACCTTTGTTGTCTGGTGACTTTGTTTTTCTGATCATGTTGGTCCCAGTCTCTGATTCTGCTGCTCTCTATCTGTTCTCTTAACTCTGTTTCCAGGGCTTCCTTTCCATTTATTTCTTTACTTTCATCCTTTCTTCTTCATTTCTTGCCCTACATACATAAGTAAAAGCCAGGTCCTCCGCAGACTAGATCCAGCTTCAACCTATTTTCTCCATCCATGTGCAGTTTTTCTCCTCTCTTCCTTTTCCCTCATCTCTATCAGTATGTATCTCCTTCCTCTCTCTTCCCTCCTCTCAATCCATATGCATCTCCTTCTCTCTTCCCTCTCCTCCATGTCCAGCATTTTTCCTCTTTCCCCTCTCCTCCATCCATGTGCATCTCTTCCCCTGTCTTCCTTCCCCCTCCATCTATGTCCAGAATTTCTCCTGTCTCCCCTCCATCCATGTGCATCTCTTCCTCTGTCTTCCCTCCCCTTCACCTATGTCCAACATTTCTTCTCTCTCCATTCCCCTCCATCCGTGTGCATCTCCTTGCTCTATCTTTCCTTCCCTCCATCCCTGTCCAACATTTCTCCTCTCTTTGCCCTCCATTCCATCCATGTCTAGCATTTCTCCTCTCTCCCCTCCCCTCCATGTGCATCTCCTTCCTGTCTTCCCTCCCCTCCATCCATGCCCAGAATTTATCCTGCCCTCCCCTCCATCCATCCATGCCCAGCAATTCTCCTCTCTCCCCTTCCCTCCCCTCCATCCATCCATCCATGTCCAGCAACTCTCCTCTCTCCCCTTTTCTCCCCTCCATCCATCCATGTCCAGCAACTCTCCTCTCTCCCCTGCCCTCCCCTCCATGTTCAGCAATTTCTCCTCTCTCCCTGGGCCCTGCCCTCCCCTCCATGCTCAGCAATTTCTCCTCTCTCCTCCCCCCATCCATGTCCAGCGCTTCTCCTTTGCCCCCTATCCTCCCCTCCCATCCATGTCCAGTGACTCGCCCCAGTCCTCCTTTTCAACCCCTGAGTTCCAGTTCCAAATCCAGCCCCACCTGCCCGCCCTCTTCTCCGGCAACATCTACCTTTTCATTCCTGCTGCCCTGCGGGACTTAAATCTTTTATTTTACCTCGTCGTAGCGGCAGCAGTGTCAGTGGCGTCAGTGGCAGTGAAAGCAGCAGGCTCACCTCCAGCCTTCCCATTCCTTTCAGAGTCCCGGCCTCACGGAAACAGGAAATTACATCAGAGAAAAGTGGGACACTGAGGGGGAAGGGAAAGCTGCAGATGAGCCTGCTGCTTTAAGTGCCGCCACTGCTGTGACTTGAGGTGAAATAAAAGATTTAAAACCCCCAGGGCGGCAGGAACAAAAGGAGGGCTGTCAGGGAGCTGAAGGCAGGCAGATGGGATCCGAGAGCTGCCTGCAACTGGGCTGGAACTGTGAGCCACCCGGGCAGTGGTAAGCATGGCTTGTGGCACCGTCCAGAGGTTGACACCCCCCTGCCATGCTTACCGGGTTCTGCTAGCCCTGATGCTCCCCATTTGTTATCCCTACTGCCCTTTAGTAAAAGGGCCCCTAACTGAAAAAAATATTTTCTCCTATTTGTTTTAATTATACTGCTTAGTAATTTCATGGCATGCCCTCTAGTGTTTGTACTTACTGAAAAAGTAAGCAATTGATTTGGCTTTATTGTTCCAATTCACTCTGGATTTTATCATATCTTTTATCATATCTTTCCTCAGCTCTTTATTTCCAAGCTGAAGAGTTCCAACCTCCTTTCAATCCCATTAATCATTTTAGTTTCCCTGCTCTGAACCTCTTCTATTATATCTTTTTTGAGATGCAGGTGACCAGAATTGCACACAATACTCATTGTACTACTGAATAACAGCTCCCATTTTAGAAATTGAAAGGCTAACCTTCAGAGGAATTAGGAGCCATATTTTTGGAGTCATGGTCCTAAATTAACTCATTTAAATAATGACAATTTTATTTATTTATTCATTTATTTGATAAAGTGGTTTTCACATGGTTACAATAGGGCAGTGTATAGGGCTGATTTAAGACATGTAGACATATGAGAATGCATCTTTCTAGTAAAACAAAAATGTGTGCTTAATTCTGAGTAAGGAGCTTTTGACTCTTTGGAGAGTAGTGACTTTAATTTGACTAATTTCTTAGAAACATCTTCTGATAATATTATTACTAGAGCCACTCTCTTGGTTACTTTTTTTTGTAAAAAAAAGGATACAATTTTATTTCTTCAATTGAAATCAAAAATTTCTCAAGTGGGTGGGACCATTTTTTTTTTTTAGTTTCCTTTGTAACTGTTTAATCTCTTGGCAAGGGAAACAATATATCTTTTTTGACCCTCTCCATTTGTAGAATTTTTTGAGTGATAAAGTTCCCTTATAAAGCTATTTGTTTGTGTGTAGGAGTGGGATATAGGTCTGTAATGTGATGGGATCATTAGCTGCAGATTTGAAATAAATCAAAATTTTCCTGTTATATTTTTGATAATTTTTTCAGCTTTCCCCTTGACATGGGCTAAGGTGATCAGCTTTTGTATTCTTATATAACAACATGCATGATAAGTGCATGGTTCAGTAGTTTCCATCTTATATCTGACCTGATTGAATAAGTCCTCCCACATACAGTGGGGGAAATAAGTATTTGATCCCTTGCTGATTTTGTAAGTTTGCCCACTGACAAAGACATGAGCAGCCCATAATTGAAGGGTAGGTTATTGGTAACAGTGAGAGATAGCACATCACAAATTAAATCCGGAAAATCACATTGTGGAAAGTATATGAATTTATTTGCATTCTGCAGAGGGAAATAAGTATTTAATCCCTCTGGCAAACAAGACCTAATACTTGGTGGCAAAACCCTTGTTGGCAAGCACAGCGGTCAGACGTCTTCTGTAGTTGATGATGAGGTTTGCACACATGTCAGGAGGAATTTTGGTCCACTCCTCTTTGCAGATCATCTCTAAATCATTAAGAGTTCTGGGCTGTCGCTTGGCAACTCGCAGCTTCAGCTCCCTCCATAAGTTTTCAATGGGATTAAGGTCTGGTGACTGGCTAGGCCACTCCATGACCCTAATGTGCTTCTTCCTGAGCCACTCCTTTGTTGCCTTGGCTGTATGTTTTGGGTCATTGTCGTGCTGGAAGACCCAGCCACGACCCATTTTTAAGGCCCTGGCGGAGGGAAGGAGGTTGTCACTCAGAATTGTACGGTACATGGCCCCATCCATTCTCCCATTGATGCGGTGAAGTAGTCCTGTGCCCTTAGCAGAGAAACACCCCCAAAACATAACATTTCCACCTCCATGCTTGACAGTGGGGACGGTGTTCTTTGGGTCATAGGCAGCATTTCTCTTCCTCCAAACACGGCGAGTTGAGTTCATGCCAAAGAGCTCAATTTTTGTCTCATCTGACCACAGCACCTTCTCCCAATCACTCTCGGCATCATCCAGGTGTTCACTGGCAAACTTCAGACGGGCCGTCACATGTGCCTTCCGGAGCAGGGGGACCTTGCGGGCACTGCAGGATTGCAATCCGTTATGTCGTAATGTGTTACCAATGGTTTTCGTGGTGACAGTGGTCCCAGCTGCCTTGAGATCATTGACAAGTTCCCCCCTTGTAGTTGTAGGCTGATTTCTAACCTTCCTCATGATCAAGGATACCCCACGAGGTGAGATTTTGCGTGGAGCCCCAGATCTTTGTCGATTGACAGTCATTTTGTACTTCTTCCATTTTCTTACTATGGCACCAACAGTTGTCTCCTTCTCGCCCAGCGTCTTACTGATGGTTTTGTAGCCCATTCCAGCCTTGTGCAGGTGTATGATCTTGTCCCTGACATCCTTAGACAGCTCCTTGCTCTTGGCCATTTTGTAGAGGTTAGAGTCTGACTGATTCACTGAGTCTGTGGACAGGTGTCTTTCATACAGGTGACCATTGCCGACAGTTGTCTGTCATGCAGGTAACGAGTTGATTTGGAGCATCTACCTGGTCTGTAGGGGCCAGATCTCTTACTGGTTGGTGGGGGATCAAATACTTATTTCCCTCTGCAGAATGCAAATAAATTCATATACTTTCCACAATGTGATTTTCCGGATTTAATTTGTGATGTGCTATCTCTCACTGTTACCAATAACCTACCCTTCAATTATGGGCTGCTCATGTCTTTGTCAGTGGGCAAACTTACAAAATCAGCAAGGGATCAAATACTTATTTCCCCCACTGTAATTGCCTTCTCATTGATGGTAAAGTCCTCCCCTAGTGGAGCAAAAGGGTTATAACTTCCAACAATTTCATTACTACGTGTCCCATTGGGTAGAATGACCAGTGCTTATAATATCATATCCAATGGCGAGATCACCATTCTTATCAAAAAAGATTTCCTCGCCCAGAACATTCTTAAAATGAAGGTTCTTCAGATAATGATGAAGCTAATGGAAAGCAAAACATTTTTGTTAGTGAATTAACTGCAGGGATACACTCCTAAAGTCAGGCACTCTAGATTCAATTCAAAAAAGTACTCAATCCTGAAAATATGATGAAAAAGTATATCGGATGCCTAGAGATGTAATCACTGTGATGTTTCTTAAAAGGGCACAAGGGAGAGTTCAGTATAGGCTGTACCTACAGCCGAGCATGAATTTCAGTGAGTCAAACCACAAAAGCGGCTCACTTTAAAGCTCTATACATCATAAAGTACTCTCTAAACATGAAGCCCTTAACTCCCCAAGTGAATATAACTTAAATTTAAGTGTCCCAAAACAATAATAAGGATTAAGTAAATCTGCTAAATAGAAATAGTTTTATCAATAGGTATCCATATACAATCCAGACCCTTAATCCAGCAGGAACATACTTTCCTCTCAGTGGTCTTAGTGCAAACTCTCTTGAAACTGTATGAATATAACAAGTAATACACTGCACTGGAAGATAAGGAACAAACGATACAAGAGGTATTAACAGAATTATCCGCTTTCTCCCCTCTTTTTTCTTTCTTTTTTTTTTGACATTCACATAATTTTTGTTTTGCCATTCTCAATTTTTAATTTATTCATTTTTTAATTAATTTAGCTTATTATTTTATTTTATTTTTTTTTGTTTCAACAGTTTTTATTGATGGTTCAGCATGTTATACATGAATATACATTTCGATGTAAAATTGTGTAAATAACATGACATACTTATATGAAGAAATCATTAATTTCTATTATCTAGGTTTTTTCCCCCCCACATTTTCTCCCCCCCCCCAAACCTTTGTGCCTGTGAACATAATATTTATATCTTTGTTGTTACATGAACTTCTAAATAAAATACTGAATTCAAATAATAACTCTTGTTGTGTATTGCTGATTATTAGCCTATCCTGATTTACAGAGACAGCAGATCACATATATGTCCGCTTAATATTGCGGCAATAACCTCTTGTATACCAGGATTAAAGATAGTGCAAAACAACCATCTAAGTTATGCTTTAGAAACTTTTCTCCCCCCTATGCCCCCCACCCCTTTCCCTTCCCTTCTCAAGTTGGTATTCTTTATTAACTTTATTAACTTCAAGATGACCTGAGCCTCAATCATCTAAAACCTTCCCTGAAACGAGAATTAACCGTGATATATATTGAAACTCATTAAACAAATGTCAGGTAGGATCCTGATAAACAGGGCCCTCTCCAGCCTTTAATCTACCTAACCAAATCTCTTTTCCTTATTCCCCCAAATTCCCCCCCTCCCCTCCCTTCCCCTCCCTGCGCATTGCTTATTGTCAAATTCCCTTTACTGGTCCCAGGGAAGTCTATTCAAGATATGGCTTCTCGCCTTAGGTGATATAGAAGGGCATAATTGAACGAAAACGTCTATCTCCATGGGCGTTTATCTCCGAGAACGGGTCCGTGAAGGGGCGGACCGAACCGTATTTTCGAAAAAAATAGACGTCCATGTTTTATTCGACAATTTGTGAGCTGGGCGTTTTTGTTTTTCAGCGATAATGGAAAATGAAAGTGCCCAGCTCAAAAATGAATAAATCCAAGGCATTTGTTCGTGGGAGGGGCCAGGATTCGTAGTGCACTGTCCCCCCTCACATGCCAGGACATCAACCGGGCACCCTAGGGGGCACTTTTACAAAAACAAAAAAAAAAGTAAAAGAGCTCCCAGGTGGATAGCACCCTTCCCTTGTGTGTTGAGCCCCCCAAATCCCCCTCAAAACCCACTGCCCACAAGTCTACACCATTACTATAGCCCTAAGGGGTGAAGGGGGGCACCTACATGTGGGTACAGTGGGTTTGGGGGGTTGGACGACTAATAAGCATTAAGCAGCACAATTGTAACAGGTAGGGGAGGGATGGGCCTGGGTCCACCTGCCTGAAGTCCACTGCACCCCCTAATAACTGCTCCAGTGACCTGCATACTGCTGCCAGGGAGGTGGGTATGACATTTGAGGGTGAAAATAAACAATTGTGAAACGGCATATTTTGTGGTGGGAGGGGGTTTGTGACCACTGGGGGAGTCAGGGGAGGTCATCCCCGATTCCCTCCAGTGGTTATCTGGTCATTTAGGGCACTTTTGGGGGCCTTATTCATGGAAAAACAGGGTCCAGGAAATGTGCCCTAAATTCTCGCTAAAAACGCATATTTTTTTCCCATTATCGGCGAAAGGCGCCCATCTCTGATCGGCCGATAACCACGCCCCAGTTCCGCCTTCACCACGCCTTCGACATGCCCCCGTCAACTTTGTACGCTTCCGCGATGGAGTGCAGTTGAAAACGTCCAAGTTTGGCTTTCGATTATACCGCGTTATTCGTTTTTGGGAGATAAACGCCTATCTCCCGATTTAGGTCGCAATATAGGCGTTTTTGTCTTTCGATTATAAGCTGGCTAGTGTTTATATATGCCCCCCATATTGCTAGAAACCTCCGCTGCCTTCCCGGCGACAGTCCCGCCCCTCTAGACTCCCATGTCAGCAGTTCCTGGAGTCTATTCCTCCAGTGCCAAAAGGAGGGTGGGCAATCATCAGTCCAGTGTAGTAAGATGCATTTTTTCCCCAAAATGCAGGCCTTGCTAAAACAATTTCTCTCCCCTCGTGGTTCCCATCCAGAGTCTAGGCATACTGAATATAGCTCTTTCAAATGTTATACTGATTGTGCGCCCCAACACCCTTGTCAAGTATCTGCCAATTGCCGCCCAGAATGATGATATTGACCTACATTGCCAGATCCCATGGAATAAGTTTGCCTCCAACCTAAGACATTTCCTACAGTTCTGTGTGGTCAAAACTCCTGCTCTAAAAGCTTGTCTCTGAGAGAAGTAAGCCCGATGGATAGTGCGAAAGTGACACTCCTGTAATTCTGCACTGTGAACTATGGCTACCCCACTCTGAAGAGCTGACGATATTAACTGTGTAGAGATGTTTCTGCCTGACTCTATGCTCCATCTATTTGCTACCTCTGTCAGGTCCCGTTCCATTGCGAGCCTACCTAATTTATTGTAAAACCAGGACACTGAGATTTGCCCCGCTGCATCTCCTTCTAATAATTCTCTTAATTGTCTCCCAAATCGTGGGTGTAGACTATCTGGTGGGAGGGTGTTCACATAGTGAGATAACTGCCTGTACGCCAGCCAGGCAGCCGTTTTCTGCCCACACTTCTCCAAGAAGTCAGTGTACGAGAGTAAGGATCCATCTTCCCTTACCAGCTCGTCCATCGAATGGATTCCCTTACTCTCTAATAGTCGGAAAATCCTATTTTCATCTCCGGGCCTGAATGAAACATTCCCCCTCAAAGGTAACCACACACTTCCTCTACTATCCTGCCCCCAATACATGAGCACTGTTTTCCACACATGTCTCATTGACTTTAACAGCACACTTCCTCTTACTTTTTCTGGTAAATCTCTCCTTGGAGAATGTATCAAGGATACCAGGTGCCAAGGCCTGAAGAGGTCTCGCTCAAGTTCCACATGTGTATAGGTATCTGAATCCATCAACCAATCTCTCAAGTATCTTAACATGCACGCCTGGTTATACTTTCGGATGTCTGGGAGTCCTAAGCCACCCATCTTTTGTGCCCCTAATAAGTATTTCCATCTCACTTTAGATTTTCTACCCCCCCAGCAAAATTTCATCACTAATTTCCTAAGGGTTTCTAAATCTTTTTTGAGTAGCCACAGAGGAAGGGTTTGTAGAAGATAAAGCCATCTAGGGAAGACCATCATTCTGAACAAATGCAATCGTCCCAACAAAGTTAATGGCAAATTAGCCCAGTTCATCAGTTGCTCCTTTGTCTCCCGGAGGAACCGTTGCACATTAATTTCATATAACCTTGTCGGGCTCATTGCCAGCTGGATTCCTAGATATTTAAATGAGTCGTTTGCCCACTGCAATGGGAATCCCGCTCCCCACAACTTCCGTAAATCGTCTGAACTAGCCAACGCTTCTGATTTTAAAAGATTTAATCGGAAACCAGAGAAGTCCCCATATTCCGCCAGACTCTCCATCAGGTAGGGCAGGGAATCTCTAGGTTCAGTTAGCAATACCAATAGGTCATCTGCAAACGCAGCTGTTTTAAAGAGAAAGTCCCCTACATGTACCCCCTTCACATCGGGATTAAGCTGCAGTTCCCGCAGCAGTGGGTCCAAAGTTAAAACAAATAGTAAAGGGGAGAGAGGGCACCCCTGTCTAGTTCCTCTTCTAATCTTGAATCTATCTGAAGTTATACCATTTGCGTATACACAGGCCTCAGGGTCTTCATACAATGTTTGCACAGCCTCATTAAACCAACCTTCTATCCCGTAAGCCTTTAATATACCGAACATGAAGCCCCAGTCCACTCTGTCAAACGCTTTTTCAGCGTCAAAGCTGATGAGTAAAGCTGGGTGTCCTTCCAATCCAATTGTCTCCAAAGCCGCCAGGATCCGTCTTATATTTTTGGCTATAACCCTTCCCCGAGTAAACCCCACTTGGGGCTCAGCTACTAAGGATGGTAATACTCTTGCCAGTCTGTTTGCCAATATCTTGGCCAAAAGTTTGACCTCGGTGTTAAGTAGGGATATGGGACGGTAAGATTCTGGTTGATCTTCAGGTTTACCTGGCTTCCTTAATACTATAATCTGTGCTGTGTTCAGATGTCTCGGGAGGGCTCTTTGTTGGACAGATTCCTGAAAAACCTCTGTCAGGACCGGACCAATATCGTCCTGTAATAATTTATAAAACTCATTGCGGAGCCCGTCAGGACCCGGCGCCTTTCCCAGAGCACTTTGCTTAATTACCCATGCCACTTCCTCTGTGTCTATTGGGGCACTCAACTGTGATAATTCTTCACTCGTTACTCTAGGAAGCTCTATGCTATTCAGATAAACGTCACTATCTACCAACTGAGATTGCTGTGACTCATATAGTTTAGCAAAAAATTCCCGAAACACTTTGTTGATTGCCTTATCATCATTCACACGCTTCCCTTTAGAATCCACCAGTGTGGCTATCTTGCTCCGACCTGTACTACCCTTTGCTAATCTAGCCAGGAGAGCGCTACCTTTATTCGCGAACTTATAAAGCTGATATTTATAGTACGCCCATGATTTCTTTGCCTCTAAATGTATTAACTCGTTTAATATTTGTTGGGTTTCTAATAATTGCTTCTTTATTCGCAATGAATGACTCACTCCATATTGCTGTCGTAGGACAGTCACTTGTTTTTCTAGACGCAAAAGCTCTCGCCTCCTCACTTTCTTTTGGTGACTCACATATGAAATGATTTCTCCCCTGAGCACCACCTTTGCTGTCTCCCAGAACAGGGTTACATTTGATCTATGCTGTTCATTATCTATTTTATATTGTTGCCACTTGGAGAGTAAGAATGGAGTGAAGTTTCTATCTCTATATAGGTGCGAGGGAAATCTCCAACTGCTCTCCATTTGCCCAGAGCGCCCTCCTTGAAGGCTTAACTCTACCCAGGCATGATCGGATATCATTATGGGCCCTATTTTTGTGTTTTCAACCTGCGTGAAAAGTTCTCTTGATATTAGCAGATAATCTATTCTAGATAGTGTGGAGTGGGCCCTTGACATGTGTGTGAAGTCCTTCTCCAAAGGATTTAGTGTTCGCCACCCATCCACCAGACCCAATGCTGACCCTAATAAGTTCACCCCTCTCACTATCTTTGTTAATTCTCTATCAGTAGGGTTGGATCTATCCATTTGAGGATCTGCCACATCGTTAAGGTCTGCTCCTAATACTATCGGGATATCACCCATGTCCAATATCTGTCTGATCACCTTTGTATAAAATGTTCGATCAAAGATGTTTGGGGCATAAAGATTGCACAATAGCATAGGTTGGCGCTCAAGGATTACCGAGGCCAGAGCATATCTGCCCTCTGGGTCCACAATGACCTTCTTTATCTCTAAGTGCAGACCCTTCTTGAATAAAATTACTACACCCCCCTTCCTTCCTTTTGCTGGGGCTTCTACAAGATTGCCCACCCACCATCTTTTAAGCTTGGCATGTTCCATCGCGGAAAGGTGTGTCTCCTGCAAAAAGGCAACGGAGGTCCCCCTGTCTCTAAGTGTTTTCAAGATTTTATGCCTCTTTATTGGGGAGTGAATCCCTCCAACATTCCAGGTAGTAAATTTTAAGCTAGGCATATTAGCCTACCCCTAATCTCTCCCTATAGACAATGCCCTCCAGTGTCTTTCTTCTCTTATTTGTGAGAGGGCGTCCCAGCCTCCGCCCCCCCTCCAGACTTGAATGTTCCAAATTCTCAGTTTTCCCCCTATCCAGTGCTTCTACAAATTGTGCGCAATGCCCTCCCCCCCAAAAACCCTCCCAACTCCCCAAACTCCCATCTCCCCCCTCCTTCCCTTTTTTCCCCAGTCCTCCCATTCGGTTCCCCGAATCCATTCCGTTCTGGACTTGGAGCTACCCACCCTTTCATTTACAAATCACCCAATCCCTCCTCCGCTATTCGGATCCGTCCCCTCCCTCCATTCCTTTAAACATAACATTGTCCCTCAGAAATCATTCAATCATGCCTCCTCTCAGCCACTCTTCAGACTTCTCTCTGCCACTACATAGTCTAGTATATAGCCCCAAAAAAAAAAATAATAGTTGTTGTAATGGAAAGTACGCTCTCTACTTAAGTTAAACTAAGAAACCTCTTCAGTGGCCTTCAGTCATTCATTCTATACCGTGTGGTATATACTCCTATAGATATCCCACTGTGGTCCATCTTGGTCCATATGGACTCTACCTGTACTAGAGTTATGATCTTCATCTAGATTCTCTGTTATATAGACCACTGCAGGGCACAACCTTTTACATTTCAGGTGGCCTTAAACTTATCACCTTACCCCCCTCACTCCACTCATCACTTCAATCCTCCATTCATTCAGACGCTCCCTCAGCCATCCTGCCATTCATTATCTTGTCCGATATGTTTATAATAATCATCAAATAGTTGACCTACTGAGCTCAGTAATAGTTACATGTTTTTTTAAGTACTGCAGCTTGTCGACTGTATTGTCCCGACCATGTAATGTGCACTCATTAGACTCTTTTCAGTTGTTGATATCCTCCTTCATATATGCTCTCTGCTGCAGCTGCTTTCCGTGGCCGGGCCCATATTGCCATGCCTTGTCCCTCAATCCATCTGCAGTGCACTTAGGGTTTAGTTCCACTCATCCTATGTCCTGGAAAATTACTACTGCCAAACAGGTGCCAAACAGGTGATTTTACATCCACTTCAAAATTAAATCACCTCGATTTCCACATGGTATATCTGTCTTTCTTTATGATGTTACTTATGTGGGTTGCTGTCTGTCGTCCTGCAACTTATTCACATAGATTTTCGCTTCCTCCACGCGATCAAAAAAGACCACTTTACCTCCATCTTGAATTCTCAGTCTTGCCGGGTAAAGGAGGCTAAAACGGCAATTCATCTCAAACAGTTTTGAACAGAGTGGTACAAAAGCCTTTCTCGCGATCGATACCTTAGCTGAGTAATCCTGAAAACATAGGATTTTTTGGTTTTGGTATTGCAAATGTTTCCCGCCACGCAGCGCTTGTATTATTTTCATTTTATGGGCATAGTTGAGCGTTTTGAAGATTACTGTTCTGGGCCGATCTCCTCCTGCTTGCCGCTGCCCCAGCCGATGTGCTCGCTCCACCTTAAAGTCGCCAGCCAATTCCGGGAGCGCTGCTGCCTGCGGGATCCAAGTTTCTAAAAAGTTCTGCAGATCTTTGTCAGGCAAGGCCTCTGGGAGACCGACCAGGCGCAAGTTGTTCCGCCTCGATCGGTTCTCCAGATCGTCGATTTTTTCTTCTAAGTCCTGCACCCGTTTGGACAACTTTGGGTGTTCGGTAGTTATGCTCTTTAATTCATCCTCCACCGTCCCAAGCCGCTGCTGCGCCGCTTGTATGTCCGCCATCATGGACACGTGCCTCTCCTCCATGCTATCTAATTTATCAATGATTTTTTGCATCTTAGTGTCCATAGCATGTTCCACCGCCGCTTTTACTTCTGTGATTATTTCCACGGTCCATAGTGAACTCGGTGTAGGGGACGGCGGCGAAGTTTTCTCCGCCATTTTGGTTTCCACAGCCCGCCCTTTTTCGCGGCTTTCTTTTCGTGTCGATTTCGTTGCCATTCACTCTCTTTCCGTCTCCTCACCACTTTCTTCGTATACAGGGACGTTTTATATGTATTATTATGCTCTTGGGCTAGGTTTAGGTGTTGAATATAATGCCGATTTCTTGGGTGCTCCGGAGCAGCGATATTTCCCCTCTTCACTCCTCCATAGCCCAACCGGAAGTGCCGCTTATTATTTTATTTTTATAGATCTGTTTGTAATACAAGATAATATTATATAACACATATGTTTCATTTTGAATTTTTTCACATTTTAAAAATCTTTTTCTCTAATTTTATCTTACTTATTTGTTTGTAACATAAGTTAAATTTCATTTTATATTTTTATCATATATTTTTTAATCATTTTAGGGCTTATTTACAAAACATTTAAATATATTATGTGATCTTCATCGTTTTATTTTATTTTGTTTGATTAGCAATTAACGTTTTTATACTTGACAAGTAATCAATATTTCATATTGTTATTTAATTTCCATTGCTATCTAATTTGTATATAATTGTATTTTTTTACATCCAATTTTTATTGTCATCTAATTTGCATTATATTATTTAATCGTGTTTTTAAAATATGTTCATTTACAGTGGGGGAAATAAGTATTTGATCCCTTGCTGATTTTGTAAGTTTGCCCACTGACAAAGACATGAGCAGCCCATAATTGAAGGGTAGGTTATTGGTAACAGTGAGAGATAGCACATCACAAATTAAATCCGGAAAATCACATTGTGGAAAGTATATGAATTTATTTGCATTCTGCAGAGGGAAATAAGTATTTGATCCCCTACCAACCAGTAAGAGATCTGGCCCCTACAGACCAGGTAGATGCTCCAAATCAACTCGTTACCTGCATGACAGACAGCTGTCGGCAATGGTCACCTGTATGAAAGACACCTGTCCACAGACTCAGTGAATCAGTCAGACTCTAACCTCTACAAAATGGCCAAGAGCAAGGAGCTGTCTAAGGATGTCAGGGACAAGATCATACACCTGCACAAGGCTGGAATGGGCTACAAAACCATCAGTAAGACGCTGGGCGAGAAGGAGACAACTGTTGGTGCCATAGTAAGAAAATGGAAGAAGTACAAAATGACTGTCAATCGACAAAGATCTGGGGCTCCACGCAAAATCTCACCTCGTGGGGTATCCTTGATCATGAGGAAGGTTAGAAATCAGCCTACAACTACAAGGGGGGAACTTGTCAATGATCTCAAGGCAGCTGGGACCACTGTCACCACGAAAACCATTGGTAACACATTACGACATAACGGATTGCAATCCTGCAGTGCCCGCAAGGTCCCCCTGCTCCGGAAGGCACATGTGACGGCCCGTCTGAAGTTTGCCAGTGAACACCTGGATGATGCCGAGAGTGATTGGGAGAAGGTGCTGTGGTCAGATGAGACAAAAATTGAGCTCTTTGGCATGAACTCAACTCGCCGTGTTTGGAGGAAGAGAAATGCTGCCTATGACCCAAAGAACACCGTCCCCACTGTCAAGCATGGAGGTGGAAATGTTATGTTTTGGGGGTGTTTCTCTGCTAAGGGCACAGGACTACTTCACCGCAACAATGGGAGAATGGATGGGGCCATGTACCGTACAATTCTGAGTGACAACCTCCTTCCCTCCGCCAGGGCCTTAAAAATGGGTCGTGGCTGGGTCTTCCAGCACGACAATGACCCAAAACATACAGCCAAGGCAACAAAGGAGTGGCTCAGGAAGAAGCACATTAGGGTCATGGAGTGGCCTAGCCAGTCACCAGACCTTAATCCCATTGAAAACTTATGGAGGGAGCTGAAGCTGCGAGCTGCCAAGCGACAGCCCAGAACTCTTAATGATTTAGAGATGATCTGCAAAGAGGAGTGGACCAAAATTCCTCCTGACATGTGTGCAAACCTCATCATCAACTACAGAAGACGTCTGACCGCTGTGCTTGCCAACAAGGGTTTTGCCACCAAGTATTAGGTCTTGTTTGCCAGAGGGATTAAATACTTATTTCCCTCTGCAGAATGCAAATAAATTCATATACTTTCCACAATGTGATTTTCCGGATTTAATTTGTGATGTGCTATCTCTCACTGTTACCAATAACCTACCCTTCAATTATGGGCTGCTCATGTCTTTGTCAGTGGGCAAACTTACAAAATCAGCAAGGGATCAAATACTTATTTCCCCCACTGTATATGTTTATATACTATTCAGCATTAAGATGTCAGCAGTGTTTTTTCCTAGCTTATTAACTTAATTTACACTTAGGGCTTACAAGCCGGTCAAAAGATGATCATATTTTATATTTCATATTTAATTTGTCTTTTTAACCAAGAATTTGTCCTTTATATATCATTTATTACATGATCTATTTCACTTGTCTATTGCTTATTTTATTCATACAATCTTTATGTGTCACGCTATGCATTTTCCTTATATGTTTCAGCATTTATTTGTTCATATATATTATTTCTGATTTTATGTAGATTTTACAAGACCCCTGAGGCAGGCCTTTGGGCTGAAACACGGCCGTGCCGGGTCAATCTTTTATTTATTTTTTATTTATTTTTGTTACATTTGTACCCCGCGCTTTCCCACTCACAGCAGGCTCAATGCGGCTTATATGGAGCAATGGAGGGCTAAGTGACTTGCCCAGAGTCACAAGGAGCTGCCTGTGCCTGAAGTGGGAATCAAACTCAGTTCCTCAGTTCCCCAGGACCAAAGTCCACCACCCTAACCACTAGGCCACTTATTTCAATAAAGTTTCCTCTTTGGACCTACCTCACTGGTTTATTTTGGTAAGGGCTCCCTGTCACATGGCCATGTCGTAAGGGTTCCGAGGTCTTTTTACCCGCTGCGGTACAAAGCGCCCTGGCAGACAGGAAGAACTTCCCCTGCCGCTAGCACAGGGCCCTTTTTCCTGCAGCTTGGTAAAAGGACCCCATAGTAAATGACAACAGATAATGGTCTGTCCAGTATGACCAGCAGTCACAATCATTATCAATTCATGATTAAACCGACAATGAATGCGATATAAAATGCACGATCCTTATCTTTCCGTTTGTTCCAGATGCTGCAATTTAAAAGGATCAGGGTGAGGAATAAGCTCTCTTCCCCCCCCCCCCCCCCATCATTGGGCTCCAGTTTTGGGGTGGTTCTATCACAATGGGCATGGACTCTGTGGTTAAAGCAGTAGTTATAAAGGAAATAGTGTGATTATTGAAACTCAGATGCTGTCAGATACATGAATTACTATCTGATGGGTTTGATTGAAGTGGGAGTTTTGAATATTAACCACCTGGCTCTGCTGTAGGGTAAACTTAAAGCAGAGAAGAACAAAGGAGTCTTTCATGGTGGAGAATGGAGTTTGATTGGGGGAGTGATAAGATGGGGAAGGAAAAGACAAAAAGGGATAGAAAGTGGAAAATTTTGGTTATTTGTTTGTTAATACTAGTTGGCAAATTCATTCTGTTGTGCAATGTGTTAACTAGAAGCTTTCTGTTACATGATGCAGATGTTTTGACAAATTGAAAAAAGATACACCCGCTGTGGAAATAATTTATAAATAAAGCAATTTAAAAAAAAACCTTTTACAGTTGTGCAATTAATGCTATGGTGCACATTTCCGATGGTGGGAAGCATCTATGTGAGTATACAGACTTCACTGCATCCTGCAATTGTTGATCATCACTTCTTTCTGAAAATAACATTCCTCTATCAAAGGATATTACCTTCCATGGTAAAAAATCCAAAATGCTCTCAAGTTCTCCACTCCAAAGGTTGGTATTTCCAGATCTAGAAGAGATCATGTCGTGCAGTGCATGTGCCAGGCCGTACACAGCATTGTATACATTATAGCTGCTCCCAAGGATTGAGATGTCACAGTGTAAGAGGTAGTCAGATGTTTCATTACTGCTGCAGGATCTCTGGATGCTCTTGGGGCACTGGTGGTTACACAGGTCCTTCCACCATGTCTGTATCAATAAATCACTTGGAAATAGAGCAGGATTAACCTCACGAACAAATTTGTGAAAGTTTGGAATACTCTTTTTTCCCACAGTGAGGGAAGGAAAAATAACCTTTCAGCTGTGATGATCCAGACCTTTCCTGGTGCTTCCCAAATACTTGAATGTATTATGTACTCTGTATAGTCTCTATTACAATATAAAATAATCACTTTAGCTGAAGATGTAATGATGGTGTTGGAAATATAACCTGTATTTTGAAGCAAGAGTGAAGTGGACTGACGGATGGTTTCTATGAAATCAATGCAACCTCCACTTTGCTCAATCCCTTCTCTCAGGATCTGCACAGCCCTCATGCTGTTTTCATCACTGGCTGCAACGATACCGACCCAGGTCCAGCCAAAATGCTTCAAAAGTTTGACTATCCCATCACAGAGGTGCAGCTCACTGGGGACAGTCCGATAAAAATAAGGAAATTTAAATGTGTCGCTCATGACAAGATTCCCTGAGGTGTAACTGATCTGTTGAAAATAAAAGATTTAATTCATCATATCAAATATTTAGAACATAATTATACTGTATAGAGTGAAGGAGAAAAAGTATTGGATGACAAAGCCAACTGGTATGAAATATCAGAAAATCTGTACTGACCTATCAAAGAGATAAAGCTAAGCAAAAGAGTGCTGCGCACAGAAAATGTTTGTGTTTATTATTATTATTATTCATGTTTGTTTGATATTATGGTTGCTTCTTTTACTTAAAGTCAATCAAGCAAATAAAAGGAAGAGTATCTTACCTGAAGACAGCAAGAACGTGTAAATATCGTGGCTTTAAAAGGTATGCATTAAGTACACACGTACATAAGTGTTGCCATACTGGGACAGACTGAAGGTTCATCAAGCCCAGTATCCTTTTTCTAACAGTGGCCAACCCAGGTTACAAGTACATGGCAAGATCCCAAAACAGGTGAATTATGTAACAGACCTGCACACATGGTGCATCAGGTGCCTTGGGCCTTCTTCTATCTGTTTAAAAATGCAGTTGAGGACACAGAGGGTGCATCAGATCTAGCAGAAGAAACTTCTTGGCTCTTTGAATGCTGGTCCATAAACATCAACAAGTATTGAGTCTGGGACTAGGTTTTGTTCCATCCACGAAGTATGACCCTTTTTCCACACGGATGGCGCTGTTTAGATTTTTCAGGAAACTGCATTTAAAAAAAATGTTTCCTTAATCATCCTCCAGCCTCAGACAGATCCATTATCAACCCATGTTCATGTTCAACTTGGATGCCTTTAGAGAATTTGGACCCCTCTATTCTAGCATTCTAGAAATGTATGTTACTAGATCTCACTAAATGGGAGACGGAGCATGGTCGCGATGAGACCAGATATAACATTTCACGCTCATTACGTGAAGCACTAACATTGCTACAGAATCAAACTGATGTAGTGGTTCTCCAAGCAGACAAGGAGGAGCAGTGACCCTATAGAGAAAAGAAAAGTACTTGACAGAAGGTCACTGTCAGCTTCAAGATGTGACCACCTACAGGAAATTAGCTGCAGATCCCACTCCTAGTTTGTTAATTAAAATTAGAGATCTGGTTACTGAAATGGAAGCAAGACATATGCTGACTGCTAAAGAAGCAAGATTTTTGATAACTGAGTACCCCAGTATTCCAAGAATCTATTTTTTACCAAAGGTCCAAAAGGACATGGAGTCCCCTCCAGGCCATCCGATAGTAGCTTCAAGAGAATCCTTTCTGGAACCTTTGTCTCAATTTCTAGACCATTTTTAAAAGCCTTTTGCATCCCAAGTTGCTTCTTTTTTACAGGACACGACTGATTCTTTATGATGTCTTCAATTGGTTGACCTGAGGAATCCATCTTTGTCACGATAGATGTGACTGTCACGTCTGTGGCCGTGCCCACCCTCATACTTACCCTGTTTCTGGGAGTCAGTGGCTGTGCTGGCTTCTGCTTGTCTCTGTGTCTGTCTCTGTCTTAGTTTCTTTCTGGCTCTGTGTGCTGATTGCTCTACTGAACCTCACCTGTGTGGGCTATGCCTCTTCCAAGATGGCTGCTGACTCCTCTATGCCAGTATCCAAGATGGCTCCCACTGTTCCTTCCTGGGGGCTGACTTCTCTGTGTGTCAAGCCTCTGTTTGGAGGCAAGGAGATTGCTGCAGCTGTGCCTCTGGTGTTGAAAGGCTTTATTAATCACTTAGAGCCTGCAGCCCTGGCCTTTGCATTTCGTCTAAGGGCCCTGGTATGTAGAGTGCTCTGTTCACTGCTACATTGTTTGCTCTGTGTGAGTTTCTAATGTTTGACTTGTTAGCTTGGGCACAGCTTTGCTTGTTAGCCTGTGTACAGCTTTACTAGTTCTTCTGAGATTGCTCTGTGTATGTTTCTAGTGTATGACTTGTTAGCTTGGGCACAGCTTTGCTTGTTAGCCTGTGTACAGCTTTGCTAGTTCTCTGTGTATGTTTCCAGTGTATGACTAGCTAGCTTGGGCACAGCTTTGAGTGTTAGTCTGTGTACAGCTTTGCTAGTTCTCCTGTGATTGCTCTGTGGATGTTTCTAGTGTATGACTTGTTAGCTTGGGCACGGCTTTGCTTGTTAGCCTGTGTACAGCTTTACCAGATCTCCTGTGTTTGCTTAGTGTATGTTTCTAGTGTATGACTGGTTAGCTTGGGCATAGCTTTCTTGTTAGCTTGTGTACAGTTTCCTAGTCTTCTTGTGTTTAGCCTGCTGGTTTTCCCGTGTGGGTTGCTTCTGGAGCTTCAGCCCTTGTTCAGTCTGTTGCCAGCACTCCTTGATACTGAAGCTCCAGCCTCAGCCTTGTTCCTTGACTTGACCATTGCTTTAAACCTGCCTACTGCCGGAACCCGGACATTTCCTGCCTGTCTGCCTTGCTTTCGCCTAGGTGCCTGGGGGCACTCCTGGATCCTCATTCCTGCTGTTCCTGCTTGCAAGTTCCAGTTCTGGTTTTTCCTGTAAGCCCTGCCGGCTGCCCGAACCTGAGGGCTCAACCCTCGGGGAAAGGTGGCTAAGCGTAGGTGAAGCCTAGGTCCAGTGTGTTCCTGTCCAGCAGGTTCCGGTCCCGTGGGTTCCAGTCCAGCAGGTTTCACTCCTGTATGTTCCAGTCCAGTGGGGCCACTCCAGTGTGTTCCAGTCCAGCGGGCTCCACTCCAGTGCGCACCCGTCCGGTGCGTTCCAGTTCCGTGTATTCCTGTGTAGAACTCCAGTCCGGGGTTCCGGTCCAGTCTTGTCTCGTCTCTACCTTGAAGGTGATCTTGCCTGCCACTGCCACTCTACGGTAATGGCCCAAGGACTCACGAACCCAGTGCTCCCGGGGAAGAAGCCTGACAGTATGCCAAGGTCCTCGAGAACGCGACAGTGACGTCCTTATACATGGTCATACCTCAAGAGGAAGCCTTAACATTGATGGAGGAAATTTTGAATAAATGATTAGCTCCACAGCGTGTCTTCACTGGATTCTTGATTGCTCTAGCAGGCTAGCTATTAAAAAATTATTTTTTCTGGTTTCAGCAAGAATTTTATGCGCAAAGGCAGGGGATTGCAATGGGGGCTTCCCTTGAGCCCTCTATAGCCACCTTATATCTGATGAAATTTGAAGAAATGTTCATATATAAATCAGAAGGATTCAAGAACATTGTGATGTGGAAACATTTTCTCGATGACATCTTTTTTTATCTGGAATGGCTCTCCTCAGAAACTCACTCTTTTTGTTGACTGGATGAACTCTCTCCAACCAAACTTGAAGTTCACTTGTCATTCTAACCAACAAGGGTTAGAATTTCTTGATATATGGATATACAGGGAAAATAATAATATTCACACCACACTCTTTCAGAAGCCTTCAGCTCGCAATACATTATTACACTTTTCGAGTTCCCATCCTTACCATTTGAAAACAAGTTTACCCATTAGTTAATTCCTACATTTGAAAAGAATTTGTTCGAAGATTGAAGATTTTGAGGATCAAGCTCTTAAAATGTCACAAAAATTCTCTGAAAGAGGTTATCCAGGCAAAACAATCAGGAGAGCATATTTAAGATCTAAATACTTCCAACGAGAGCTACTGCTTCAACATAAACAACACTCAGATGAAGAGAAGCTAGTGGCGGTTCTACCTTTTTCACCTGTAAGTTCCTTGATTAATGCATCTATTCACTCACACTGGAGAATACTGCAAGTGCATGAGGGTTTTGAAAATCACCCAATATGTGCTTATCATCGTGGTAGGACGATAGGAGAAATTTTAACTTACAAATGTTTGGATTACAGTACTGGCCCTGTGGAGCTTCCAGGGCATTATAAATGTGACAAGTGTCAATGGTGTCCTTTGACAATTGAAAGTTTGAATTGGGGGCACCCTGTCTTACAGCGGCACATTACAGCATGCACGAGAACCAGCTGTATATCAAAGTATGTGATTTATTTCATTAGTTGCCCGTGTCAGTTAATCTACATTGGGCACTCGGAAAGAGCCATAAAAACACGTCTTAATGAACATAAATCACGAATTAAAAATAAAGTGATGATTGCCCTTTTACCACAGCATTGGCTGGAGAATGATCATCAATTGACTGACATCAGATGGAGAATCCTTGACAGTGTCCAGTTGGGGTGGAAAGGCGGCAACCTGGAACACTATCTTAATTATAAATAGCAAAAATGGATTTTCACTTTAAATATATTGTACCCTGCGGGGTTGAACTCTGAACTGGACTGGTGGTCCGTGATCTGATTGGTCAGAGCCAGCCATGTCATTCACCTATCAGAAACCTTGTGGTTTCAATCAGCTGATGGAGATTTAAAGGTCAACGCATCGGTAAGACGCCACAGCCATTTTGTTGAATAAGAAGACGGAAGCAGGAGAGTGAAAAGTATGTTGTGAAGGGAGACTACTGTAAAGAAATTTAGATAAGAGTAGGTTTGGAGATGCACGCAGTATGAACTGTAAGTAATGTGACTACTGTTGTTTGCAGAGAACCTCCGCCCTGACAAAGTCGCGAAACCTGGCCAAGTCAGTTGAGGTTCCTGATGTCTTGCACTTTGCTGCCAGTTAAGTAAATGAATAAGTTTAATGCTGTATTGTGGCAAATAAGAAATGAGTTGTGAAATGAAATATGAGACTTTTGAAGAACAGAGCACTAAGTAGAAAATTGGTTAAAAAAACATACATTAAAAAAAAAACCATACATCACAGGATCAATGACGATTTGCACCTGACTGCCAGAAAACTGTGAGTTTAGCATTCAGGATGCATGAATTCTGAAGATCCTTCACAACTTATTATTATAAATCACAAAATTTGATGTGTGCTTGTGAAATGTTTGAAGGTATTGGTCCATAAACATCAGCACTAAAAGCATCAACCTCGATGTCTGCTCAGATTTCATCTACTACTAGGAGTGCATCAGCATTGAGGAGGTCTCCACCTCCCTCAATATCAGGTGCTGATGGTAGGCCCCAGGACCAGTCAGCATCAGACCCGACTCCTAGGACAGAGCCACAACAAATAGCCAATATAGCTGGGTTAGCACATAATTTTGATATGGCAGACCCGACACAGGCACTACAGTAAGCAAGGAAGTCACAGATAATCCTAGACATGATATATTATGCGGGGTTACCAACCTGTCTAGGGGTGTAACCAAAATTATGAAAGAAAAAATCTGGAAGAAGGAATTTATTGACATCTTCTCCTTGGTCCTACGAGAGTAGGATGATGAGGGACAGGATATTTTACCCATTTTAAAGGGAAAGGAGACCAAGAGTATAATATGCATCCTTTGATGAGGACATCAAGATAATAAGGAAGCATGAGGTACAGGCAAAACTCGCAAAACCGGATATTGAGTCCGCAATCTGTCTCTTTCTAGTTCACCCTGAATCCTTTCGTTTGTTAGATTTCACATTTAATCAGCAAATCTCCTGGACCGGATGGTATTCATCCTAGAGTACTGAAAGAACTGAAAAACGAGCTTGCGGAGCTACTGCTAGTGATATGCAACTTATCCTTAAAATCGAGCGTGGTACCGGAAGATTGGAGGGTGGCCAATGTAACGCCCATTTTTAAAAAAGGCTCCAGGGGAGATCCGGGAAATTATAGACCGGTGAGTCTGACGTCGGTGCCTGGGAAAATGGTAGAGGCTATTATTAAAAACAAAATTACAGAGCACATCCGAGGACATGGATTACTGAGACCAAGTCAGCATGGCTTCTGTGTGGGGAAATCTTGCCTGACCAATTTACTTCAATTCTTTGAAGGAGTGAACAAACATGTGGACAAAGGGGAGTCGGTTGATATTGTGTATCTGGATTTTCAAAAGGCGTTTGACAAGGTACCTCATGAAAGGCTACAGAGGAAATTGGAGGGTCATGGGATAGGAGGAAATGTCCTATTGTGGATTAAAAACTGGTTGAAGGATAGGAAACAGAGAGTGGGGTTAAATGGGCAGTATTCACAATGGAGAAGGGTAGTTAGTGGGGTTCCTCAGGGGTCCGTGCTAGGACCGCTGCTTTTTAATATATTTATAAATGATTTAGAGATGGGAGTAACTAGCAAGGTAATTAAATTTGCTGATGACACAAAGTTATTCAAAGTCGTTAAATCGCGACAGGATTGTGAAAAATTACAAGAGGACCTTACGAGACTGGGAGACTGGGCGGCTAAATGGCAGATGATGTTTAATGTGAGCAAGTGCAAGGTGATGCATGTGGGAAAAAAGAACCCGAATTATAGCTACGTCATGCAAGGTTCCACGTTAGGAGTTACGGACCAAGAAAGGGATCTGGGTGTCGTCATCGATAACACACTGAAACCTTCTGCTCAGTGTGCTGCTGCGGCTAAGAAAGCGAATAGAATGTTGGGTATTATTAGGAAAGGTATGGAAAACAGGTGTGAGGATGTTATAATGCCGTTGTATCGCTCCATGGTGCGACCGCACCTTGAGTATTGTGTTCAATTCTGGTCGCCGCATCTCAAGAAAGATATAGTAGAATTGGAAAAGGTGCAGCGAAGGGCGACTAAAATGATAGCGGGGATGGGACGACTTCCCTATGAAGAAAGACTAAGGAGGCTAGGGCTATACAGCTTGGAGAAGAGACGGCTGAGGGAAGACATGATAGAGGTATATAAAATAATGAGTGGAGTGGAACAGGTGGATGTGAAGCGTCTGTTCACTCTTTCCAAAAATACTAGGACTAGGGGGCATGCGATGAAACTACAGTGTAGTAAATTTAAAACAAATCGGAGAAAATTTTTCTTCACCCAACGTGTAATTAAACTCTGGAATTCGTTGCCGGAGAAAGTGGTGAAGGCGGTTAGCTTAGCAGAGTTTAAAAAGGGGTTGGACGGTTTCCTAAAGGACAAGTCCATAAACCGCTACTAAACGGACTTGGAAAAATCCAAAATTCCAGGAATAACATGTATAGAATGTTTGTACGTTTGGGAAGCTTGCCAGGTGCCCTTGGCCTGGATTGGCCGCTGTCGTGGACAGGATGCTGGGCTCGATGGACCCTTGGTCTTTTCCCAGTATGGCATTACTTATGTACTTATATGTACTTATATACTATTACGACAACTGCATTTCGATGGGTTGTGCCATATCATATGCATATTTTGAGCAGTTTAGTTCCTTATGCACTGAGTAGTGGAGCAAATAGCCACAGCCGAGACACTAGCAGGAACACACACGATTGCAAGTCTATATTACAGAATTTTAAACAAGTAGCGATTACCGTTGGTATTCCATTAACAACTGACAAGACAGTAGGGCCATGTAGTGTACCTACATTCTTGGGCATTGAGTTAGACATTAAGAGCCAACACTGATAAAATATCCAAGCTACGCAGAGCGGTGGATACAATGCGACAATCCAAAAAAGCAACACTTAATTTCAAGAACTACTCAGATTATTATGCTTTGCCACAGAGGTCATTCCAATAGGCTGTATTTTTGCAAGGAGACTAACTTTAGCAACCACAGGAGTAACAAAATCCCATCATCACATCAGGGTATCCAAAGCCATTAAATGGGTTGGCTTTCTGGCAGGACTCCCCAACACAGGCCAAGCCACTCGAGTTTTCACAGACACTACGGAGGGAGAGGGATTTGGAATTTACTTTCAGGGTGCATGGTGCGCTGCTCTCTGGTCTCAGTCATGGATAAAGACAGGCACCGCAAGGGAAATTACATTCTTGGACTTGTTCCTTATCATGGTGACATTCCATATATGGGGCCAGCAACTAGCGAACAGGGCAATTTTCAATTCTGATAATATGGCGGTTGTAAAAGCTATCAACAGTTTGTCAGCCAATACACTCCATACCATTAACCTATTGAGGGAAATTGTACTGCAATGTCTGTGTTATAATGTGGGGATTAGAGCAAAACACATATTTGACAAAAAAAATTAACAACATAGCAGATGCTCTTTCTTGTTTCAAGATATCAGAATTCAGATCCCTCACTCCTACAGCAGACAGTCTACAGGCAGCAATACCGGACATTGTATGGGACTTTGGCCCACTGAACTTTGGTAGTTGATGCTTCAATCCCTGTCAGATGCCATGAGGAGAAGATATCCCAGTGTATTCTTAGTGTTCTTACATAGCATTGAGGAACAGGGCAATAGGGACATTTTCAAAGTCCATGCTCTTGTTAATTTCATATTACAGTCATGAGCAAAAGGGTGCAGCAAACACTATATAGCAGCCACTATAGCTAGCATTAGCTTTTTCACAAAAGTAGCAAGTTTGTCATTTCCAGAACGATGAGATGCTGGGAGAGGGCTAAGATATTAACTTTAGACAGGAGATGTCCCATTACTCACGAGTACCTGATTTCTCTTTGTGAAATGCTACTATGTGAAATGTGTTAACGAATATGAAGTCCGGCTATTCAAGTGCGCTTTTTTGCTGGCATTCCATGGGGCGCTCCATATAAGTGAGCTGGTCCTAACTCCAAGCAGGGCAGCCATCTCATGGGCCTGTCAATATAAGATGTCATCCTCAGAGGGAACATTTTACAACTATACATACAAAAATCAAAGACCGATGAATTGGCAACAGGTACTAGAATTTTATTAAATCGAGCAGTAGGTGACCTTGCTTGTCCCATCAATACCTTCACAACATACATGGAGGGCAGGCCACGGGGAGATGATTAGCTACTTATTCATGAAAACAGTGACCCGTCTTCAATTCACCAGAATTTTACACCTCTGCTTAGAGTGTGCAGGCATGCAAACCAAAAATTATGGGACTCATTCAGAATTGGGATAGCTACTTCAGCGGCAGCACAGAGTCTTCTGACTGAGCACATTTGAGCTTTGGGCAGATGGAAATCAGATGCATATAAACGTTAAATCGGGCCTGTTGCTAAAGTTGAAGGGCAGTGTTGTTCCGAGGAGCGCTGACACCCGGGGCAGATCGCCGATGCGCCCCCCCCCCGGGTGCAGCGCTCCCCCCTGTGCAGCGCGACCCCCCCCTCGGCGAAGGGACACCCCCACCCCGGTGAAAGAACCCCCCCCGGGTGCATGCCGCTGGGGGGGGTGCCGCGCGCTGGGGGGGGTGCCGCGCGCTGGTCAGCGTCGTTGGTTTCCATGCTCCCTCTGCCCCGGAACAGGAAGTAACCTGTTCCGTGGCAGAGGGAGCATGGAAACCAACACTGACCAGCATGAGGCACCCCCCCAGCGGTGTGCACCCGGGGTGGACCGCCCCCCCCCCCTTGGTACGCCACTGCTGAAGGGCACCCTATCCAATACACAGAACAGGCTTTATTGCTTTCATTTCCATTATAATATGCCTTACAGGTCATCCTGAAGAACAGCAAAACATTTGGATATGTTACCATTCATACATACCCTGGGTGCAGCTAAGAGCACAAGCTGAGAGAAAAGAATATTACGATGTTTGCTCAGAGTAGTGGAGACTATTATAAAGGACAAAATTACAGAGCATATACATAAGCATGGATTAATGAGACAAAGCCAAAATGGATTAGTCATGGGAAATTTTGACTCACCAATCTACTACATTTCTTTGAAGGGGTGAATGAGCCTTTGGATAAAGGTGAGCCAGTTGATATTGTGTATCTGGATTTTCAAAAGGCATTTGACAAAGTACATCATGAAAGACTCCTGAGGAAATTAGAAAGTTATGGGATAGGAGGCAATGTCCTAGTGTGGATTAAAAACTGGTTTAAAGATAGAAAACACAGAGTAGGGTTATGGTCAGTATTCTCAATGGAGAAGGGTATCTACCCTTCTCCATTGAGAAGCACTGTTAACTGTGCTTGGACCGCTGCTTTTTAACATATTTGTAAATGTTCTAGAGGCAATTAAAATTGCTGATGACACAAAGTTATTCAAAGTTATTAAATCAAAAGAGGGTTTTGTGATAAATTGCAAGAGGACCTTACAAGACTGGGAGACTGGGCATCCAAATGGCAGATGACTTTTAATGTGAGCAAGTGCAAAGTGATGCATGTGGGAAAGAGGAACCCAAATCATAGTTACATGATGCAAGTTTCCATATTAGGTGTCACCACCAAGGAAAAGGATCTATTTATCATCACTAATGATACGTTGAAACCCTCTGCTCAATGCACAGAGAAGTACATAGAGAAAGCCTACAAGGACATTGTAAAGAAGTCCCACCTCCAATCTGGCAGCCCCTGTGCTGCCTTGGAAGAGGGAGGCCTTCTAAAAGGAGAGTATCACCCTGGTGAGGCAGGACCAACACACCAGGGAATGCAATTTCCTCTTGCACCAAGGATGTGTCTCCAGAAGCTAGTGCCCAGGTGGGAAGGGTTATGATGGCTGCTGTAGTTGGTGATTCGATTGTTAGGCATATAGATAGCTGGGTGGCTGGTGGACGTGAGGATCGGCTGCAATGATTTGTAAACGTTGCAGTTCAGGAAGAACGCTGGAGACAACTGATGGTGCAAACGATACAGTATTGAACTTCCAAGATAAGTACCACATTGTGGGCATCAGCATTTAGCTTCACTGAGTTTATTCTGTATCTTTAGTAGGTATTTGTCAGTTATAACTACACAATGGAGTGGAGTTTTTTTATGACTCATGATTGAACGGAGCCCCCTATAATTCTGAAGGCATTGTCCTTACAAATAGGAGTGTCTCTGATATTCACTGGTCTTTTTTCTCCACTGTTTGAAACATTGTGGTTGATAATTGTTTTGTATGACATCCCTACAGATACAGAATATAGTAGTAGAAAATTCATTGTATAAATTTTGATATTATATTCTCCTGATTCCTTTAGAAACAATTATTTCAATTACCCCAATACTGACTGGGTAAATGTAACATCAGGGCATGCTAGGGAGGTAAAATTCCTTGACAAAATCAAGGACTGCTTTATGGAGCAGCTGGTAGAGGAGCCGACAAGAGAAGGAAAAATTCTAGACCTAGTCTTTAGTGGAGCACATGATCTGGTGTGGAAGGTAATGGTGAGGGGCCACTTGAGAACAGTGATCATAATATGATCAGATTTGATATTAGCTTTGATGTAAATATAAACAGAAAATCCAATAATTTAGCGTATATCTTTCAAAAAGGAGTCTACGATAAAATGAGAAGAATGGTGAAAAAAAAGAGGAGCAGCTGCGAGGGTCAACAATTTACATCAGGTGTGGATGCTGTTCAAAAATACCATCCTGGAAGCCCAGGCCAAATATATTCCATGCATTAAAAAGGAGGGAGGAAGACCAAACAACAGCCGGCATGGTAAAAAAACTGAGGTGAAGGAAGCTATTAGAGCTAAAAAAAAAAAAAATATCCTTCAGAAAATGGAAGAAGGAACCAACTGAAAATAATAAGAAAGAGCATGGAGGAGTGGCCTAGTGGTTAGGGTGGTGAACTTTGGTCCTGGGGAACTGAGGAACAGAGTTCAATTCCCACTTCAGTTCACAGGCAGCTCCTTGTGACTCTGGGCAAGTCACTTAACCCTCCATTGCCCCATGTAAGCCACATTGAGCCTGCCATGAGTGGGAAAGCTCAGGGTACAAATGTAACAAAAAAAAAATAAGGAATATCAAGTCAAATGCAAAGTGCTGATAAGGAAGGCAAAGAGGGACATTGAAAAAATGATTGCGTTGGAGGCAAAAACACAAAGTAAAAGTTTTTTTATAGGTATGTTAAAAGTAAGAAACAGTCAAAAGAATCAGTAGGACTGCTAGATGGCTGAGGGGTAAAAGGGGCAATCAGGAAAGACAAAGCCATAGCGGAGAGATTGAATTTATTCTTTGCTTCGATCTTCACCGAGGAAATTTGCGAGAGATACTGGTGCCAGAAATGGTATTCAAAGTTGACAAGTCAAAGAAACTGAATGAAATCTCTATAAACCTAGAGTATGTAATGGGGCAATTTGACAAATTGAAGAGTAGCAAATCTCCTGGACCTGATGGCATTCATCCCAGAGTACTGATAGAATAGAGAAATGAACTGGCAGAACTATTGTTAGTAATATGTAATGTATCTTTAAAATCGAGCGTGGTACCAGAAGATGGGAGGGTAGCCCATGTAACGCCGATATTTAAAAAAGGTTCCAGAGGGGATCCGGGAAATTATAGACCGGTGAGCCTAACGTCGGTGCTAAGCAAAATGGTATAGACTATTATAAGGGAAAAAATTACAGAGCTTATTCAAAAGCATGGATTAATGACAGAAAGCCAACATGGATTTAGTGAAGGGAAATCTTGCCTCACCAATCTATTACATTTCTTTGAGGGGGTGAATAAACATGTGGATAAAGGCGAGCCAGTTGATATTGTGTATCTAGATTTTCAAAATGTGTCTGACTAGTACTTCATAAAAGACTCCAGAAGAAATTGGAGAGTCATGGGATAGGAGGTAATGTCCTATTGTGGATTAAAAACTGGTTAAAGGATAGAAAACAGAGAGTAGGGTTAAATGGTCAGTATTCTCAATGGAGAAGGGTAGATAGTGGGGTTCCCCAGGGGTCTGTGCTGGGGCCGCTGCTTTTTAACATATTTACAAATGAACTAGAGATGGGAATAACTGGTGAGGTAATTAAATTTGCTGACAACACAAAGTTATTAAAAAATGTTAAATTACAAGAAGATTGTGAAAAATTACAGAAGGACCTTATGAGACTGGGATACTGGGCGTCTAAATGACAAATGACATTTAATGTGAGCAAGTGCAAAGTGATGCATGTGGGAAAGAGGAACCCAAACTATAGCTATGTAATGCAAGGTTCCACGTTAGGAGTCACCTACCAGGAATGGGATCTCAGCGTCATTGTTGATGATACGTTGAAACCATAGGCGTAGTTTGACTGTTTCATTTGGGGGGGGAAAGAATGGGCAGAGCATATTAGCATATTCATTTGCATATATACATATGCAAATGAATATGCTAATATGGAGGAAGGAATTAAAATTTACAGGCAAAATATCACAGATGCACATTTCAAAAAGCTGACATATTTCAATTAATAAATTCTGAATAAAATACTTTTATCTACCTTTGTTGTCTGATCATTTAGTTTTTCTATTCGCTTTGGTCCCAGTGTCTTCTGTTTTATGCAATGTCTTCTTTCCAGTAGGCTTCACTCTGCTCCCCACCCTCCCAGTCCCATCCATCTCCTGCTCCTTCCCTCTGCTCCCCACCCCTCCCAGTCCCATCCATCTCTTGCTCCTTCCCTCTGCTCCCCACCCCTCCCAGTCCCATCCATCTTCCCTCTGCTCCCCACCCCTCCCAGTCCCATCCAACTCTTACTCCTTCCCTCTGCTCCCCACCCCTCCCAGTCCCATCCATCTTCCCTCTGCTCCCCACCCCTCCCAGTCCCATCCAACTCTTGCTCCTTCCCTCTGCTCCCCACCCCTCCCAATCCCATCCATCTCCTGCTCCTTCACTCTGCTCCCCACCACTCCTAGTCCCATCCATCTCACATCTGCTCCCCACCCCTCCCAGTCCCATCCATCTCTTGCTCCTTCCCTCTGCTCCCCACCCCTCCCAGTCCCATCCATCTTCCCTCTGCTGCCCCCCCCCCCACAAGGTCCAGGATCGTGGACTCCGTTTACCCCCTCTCTTCCTCCCTCCCTCCGGCGCAGGAAGCAGTCTTCTTCAACCTTTCTGTGTTCCTGGCAGCAGTAGCGACGTACATGCTGCCTTCGGGCTGCCCCGGAAGCCTTCTCTTCAAGTTCCTGTTCCCACCTATGCGGGAACAGGAACTTGAAGAGAAGGCTTCGGGGCAGAGCCGAAGGCAGCGTGTACGTCGCTACCGCTGCCAGGAACGCTGAAAAAGACTGCTGCCTGCGCCGGAGGGAGGAAGAGAGGGGGGTAGATGGACATGCACCTCTCCGTCCGCTTGGCTTCCCTGCCCTCTCTGTCTGCGTCCCGCCCGAAAGGAAATGACGTCAGAGGAAGGCGGGACGCAGACAGAGAGGGCAGGGAAGCCAAGCGAACGGAGAGGAGCGCGTGCCTGCTTGTTTTTTTTTTCACTACTGGCGCTGTGGTGCCTCGTCGTTTGGGGGGGCATTGCCCCTCCTCGCCCCCCCAGTCTACGCCCATGGTTGAAACCCTCTGCTCAGTGTGCTGCAGAGGCAAAGAAAGCAAATAGCATGTTAGGTATTATTAGGAAAGGAATGGAAAACAAAAGTGAGGCCATTATAATGCCTTTGTATCGGTCCATGGTGCGACCACACCTCAAATATTGTGTTCAATTCTGGTCACCGCATCTCAGAAAAGATATAGTGGAATTAGAAAAGGTACAGCGAAGGGCGACAAAAAATGATAAAGGGGAAGGGACAACTTCCCTATGAGGAAAGGCTGGAGCGGCTAGGGCTGGTCACCGCATCTCAAAAAAGATATAGTGTGTGATGACTCAGTAACTCTACCTAAAGATGGCAGGCAGAGCAGGGAGAATTCCCCTCTGTTTTACCCTCGACCTCAGCCTAGGTTTTTGAGAGAGGTAGAAAATATAGTAACATAGTGAAATAGTAGATGATGGCATAAAAAGACCTGTACAGTCCATCCAGACTGCCCAACAAGATAAACTCATAGGTGCTACTTTATATGTGTACCTGACCTTGATTTGTTTCTGCCATTTTCAGGGCACAGACCGTAGATGTCTGCCCAGCACTAACCCCACCTCCCAACCACCGGTGTTTCTGAGGATCCATTCCTTCTGAATAGGATTCCTTTATGTTTATCCCACACATTTTTGAATTCCGTTACCGTTTTTATCTCCACCACCTCCTGCGGAGGGCATTCCAAGTATCTACCACTCTCTCCATGAAAAAATACTTCCTGACATTTTTTCTTGAGTCTGCTCCCCTTCAACCTCATTTCATGTCCTCTAGTTCTACCACCTTCCCTTCTCCAGAAAAGGTTTGCAGATTAATACCTTACAAATATTTGAACATCTGTATTATATCACCCCTGTTTCTCCTTTCCTCCAGGGTATACATGTTCAGGTCAGCAAATCTCTCCTCATACATCTTGTAATGCAAATCCCATACCATTTTTGTAGCTTTTCTTTGCACTGCTTCAATTCTTTTTACATCCAAACCTGGCCTGGCAAGAGAAAGGGAAAGTACTCAAACAGCCAGATTCCATGCCATCTCAGGGACAGCCCTTAAAGACAGACCAGGATCCCTATTTAGTCCAAGCTCTCTGCCTAACCAAAAAGTTTAACATGGACACGGGCTCCAGTTGGGAGGGGTTCCCAGGGGCTAATTAGAAGGAAGAGGAAGTAGGAAGTGAGGAGAACGAGTGGGTTGATGATCAGGATGTGTCCCAAACTGCTCCACAGATCACACTTCTTGAACAGGAGGAAAGGATGGAGGTAGCTTCAGAGAATGATTGAAAATAGCTGCTGTAAGTTTCAATGATTCAATGCAATGCACTCTACATTCTGCTTTCACATTATCCCTGTGGGAGGATTGGACCAGTTATAACCGGTAAAGTGGGACGTGGAGACAAACTCCAGTGTAAGTTAGGCTGGCGCTGTCAGCAAGAGGTGTGAAAAGCTATTAACTTTTTCTGAACTGTTTTGAACTGAGAAATGAACTTTTTTTTTAAGTTTATTATTTTAAACATTTACATTTATAAGATTCACTTATAAACAGAAAAATGGCAGGCAATACTTTGTTCTAAAATAGAAAGAAAATTCAAACGAGAGAAATGAACTTTAACTTATAAGCTCTAAGGTTTGTTTTGTGTTTAATTTAAGATAAGACTGTTCTTAGAATTGGGATAGTTTTCAAGTTTGCAGAAATACAGACCCTTAAGCTGTTTGGTCCAGGAGCTTTTCTCATCTGGAGAGGGAAAGTGAAGTGTGCCATCCTTTCTTGGATTTAAACCATAGGAGGACTAAAATTACAGAGGGCTGTGCAATAAGAAAGAACTATCTATGCTAAGGAGCACTGACTGCCACTTTGTCTTGGTGAAGCAAGACTGAAATCCTGGACTGGAATTACAGTTGGGATTGCAGTAGTTTTTTTTTTTTAATTATTATTGTCTGTTTTGTAATTTGGGGGGCTTGCATCGTAGCAGCCTCACATTACAACACCAGAAAGAACTCCATCCCGTCTTTTACAAGCATCGCAGCCAAGATTAGAAAATGTACAGAGAAGGGTGACAAAAATGATAAAAGGGATGGGAGGACTTTCTAATGAGGAAAGGCTAAAGTGGCTAGGGCTCTTCAGCTTAGAAAGAGACAGCTGAGGGGAACATGATAGAGGTATACAGGTAGATGTAAATCACTTGTTTTCTCTTTCCAAGAATATTAGGACTAGGGGGCATGCAAAGAAGCTACTAAGTAGCAAATTTAAAATGAACCAGGGAAAATGTTTCTTCACTCAATGAGTAATTAAACTCTGGAATTCATTGCCAGAGAATGTGGTGAAAGAAGTTAGCTTAGCGGGGTTTTAAAAAGTTTTAGATAAGTTCCTAAAAGAAAAGTCCATAAGCCATTATTAAGGTGGACTTGGGGAAAAAAAACACTGCATATTCTTTGTCCTGTTTGTCTGTCCTAATTAGGTAGTAAGCTCTGTCGAGCAGGGACTGTCTCTTTATGTCTAGTGTTTAGCGTTGCGTACATCTAGTAGCGCTATAGAAATGATAAGTAGTAGTAGTAATAGTATTCTAGGATAAACAATATAAAATCTGTTTTAATCTTCTGGGAGCTTACTAGGTACTTGTGCCCTGGATTGACCACTGTTAGAAACAATATACTGAGCTTGATGGACTTTCAGTCTTTCCCAGTATGGCAATACATATGCTCTTAATATCCTGAATGGTATGGAGAGGGTGAAGGTGAATCGATTTTTCAATCATTCAAAAGTACAAAGACCAGGGGACATTCAATGAAATAGCATGGAAATACTTTTAAAACAAACAGGAGGAAATATTTTTATCATTCAAAGAATGGTTAAGCTGTAGAACTCATTGATGGAGGATGTGGTAATGGCAATTATCATATTTGGGTTTAAAAAACGGTTCAGACAAATTCCTAGAGGAAAAGTCTATAGTCTGCATGGCGGAAGCCACTGCTTGCCCTGGCATTGGTAGCATGGAATGTTGCTACTAATTGGGCTTCTGCCAGATACTTGTGACCTGGATTGGCCATTGCTGGAAGTAGGATACTAGTTTAGATGGACCATTGGTCTGACCAAGTATGGCTATTCTTATATTCTTATGTAAATTGGACCACACTAATTTCAAATGAGGCTGTGGATATGGGAGGGGCAAGGGCGGTTTGTGGGCATTCCTAAACATTATATACAATGTTACTGAATATACCTCATCTGCGCCTAAATAAGACACAGGAATATACAACAGCTTTCAGTTCATATAAATGGCTGCACCTATATTTTCGTCATGAAATGGCCTATTTGTTTGATGCCATATAATCTGGTCCAAAATATATAACTTATCTTTAAATTTTGGGATAAGAGGGAATGGATATGGCCAAAGAGAAAGACACAAGAAGAAATCCACTCAGAGGTCCATCAACCTCTCATCAAAAATTATATGGAGACTTAATACAGGTCTTTTAGGCACCTTACTTTAGGTACTGAAATGGAAGTTGGCACATACTGATGGAGGTATAACAAAATGATATAAAAATCTATCCTTACATAACCCCCATATTTGCCACTGGGAATGTAAATGGTGGAAGACCTGCAGTAATTACCATATGTATCTCTTTAAGGATTACTGCCCACTTATCATGTGTTTAAAATTTGAATGCAATTAAATGCCCCAACCATGAATTTACTCTCCCTTCTGATGACCCACTTAGTCGATTGCTCAATTATTTGCGAGACCAATTGCCTTGCTGGATCTTCATCACCCTTCTGTCTCTCTCCTCCACCCCCATCTCTAACCCCTTATCCCAACTATCACCACCCTGTAAGTCTCCCTTTTATCTCCCCCTCCTACTTACTCACTTATTGGTCAACTGACCCACTGCTTCCTGAGGTCAGCACTGTAGCACCAGCATCAGAAAACAGAAGTCAAGTACAGGGACATTGCTCTATGTGTGCCATTGATGGTCCCAGAAACAGAAAGCTACCTCCTGTAGCTGTGGTGTGTACAGCAGTATTTGGTTACAAATTCTTACTGCAACTTATGAATTATCCTGAATGAAACAATCCAAAGTGTAAAATAGCTTGGGTTAAACTTCCTGGAAACAAAAGTGAATTTCTCTAACTGAACCCAAGCCAAAAGGAGAATAAAATAAACCACTATACAACCTTTTCTGGCCAACAATGCTGATTCAGGATCCTGTTCCAGGAAACAGCAGCTGCCAAGGTATAACTTAATGTTTCTGGCACTGACAGAGCCAGCTGTGGAACACACAGTGCAGTGCCCCCATGCCTTCCTTTAATTTGCTGTTACTGCCACTGCCAAGGAGACCTGGGAAAGCAATGGGTCTGAAAGAGAAGCTGGAAACCGAGTGAGTGGATGGGGGAGAGGAAAGGGAGAAAAATGGGGGAATGCAGGATGGTGGTGGTGAGGGGAGGGAGAGATAGGACAATGCTGGTTGGGAGGACAGGCAGAAAAACAGGCAATATTGGATGGAGTTGGTAAATGGAGGAGAGATGAGACAATACTGAATGGTGGGGGGAGAGACAAAGAGATAGTGCTGGATGGTGAAGGTGTGAAGTAAAATTAAGATATCCCCTTACCTGTGGGTAGTGGTAAATCCTGGACAGGCTGGAAAACTCACTTGATTGCTCAGCTGAAATACCTTCAATGACAGCACTCAGTCTTCTAGATGTTTTGCAGCTATAATTTGGGATCCCGGTGCTCATTCCTGTAAATATATTCATGGCAGCTATATACGTTAGGAATATATTGTTGCAAGGGTTATAAATGTGGAACCCCAGTGTATGATTGGGTAAGAGCTCCAAGCTGTTGTTAATCTCCTCCACCGCAGACACAAAGGCCAGAAAGTTGTAATAGTACAAAAATAAAGGACTTTAAGGATAATAAATGACAGATAATATGAAATTAGCATCAAATTAAAAATGCAGAAACAGAGACATTGGCAGTACACATGAGTGAAATAGGTTTAGGATTAGGGTTAAAAAAATAATTTGCTACATATTTGTCTGCAAACATGATGGAGAAGTGGATACTTCTCCATCATGTTTGCACGGAACTGTTCAGAAGAGCATACCCCAACCAACCCAACATAACAAACCTGGACACTTGAAACACAGTGTAACCAAAGACCGCAATTGAACACTACTTGTACCTCATTCCACCACATTATCACTTTGTACTCATTCATACCATGTGTTTGTTCAGACTGGAATCGGCTAACGCCGCTAACGGTAATATGTAAGCCACATTGAGCCTGCAAATAGGTGGGAAAATGTGGGATACAAAAGCAACAAATAATAATAATAATAATAATAATAATACTTCAGGTTTAGCACAAATTAAGCACATTTCTTCCCTCTCTCCCTGCCATTCTCTAGGGCCACAATGAGTACATCTATATCCTACCCACATGCACACAGCCTTAATCACTGGACTGTAGTACCTCTGATTCTCTGCCCATCCATATGCATCTGATCCATTAAATAAACTCACCACTCAAGATTAAGCAGGGGCTAGAGGAGACTGATTCAGGAATTGGCATCAGGGGGAGACGGTATGGCTGGAAGTACCGATGGAGGTATTCCACCCCCACCAATAATAATGAGGCATTTGATGTATATGCAATGCAGTGAAGATGTGGCTTAGAATGTGAGGAGTTTGGAAATATAGTAAGGAGGAGGGGGGAGGAGAAAGAGACGAAAGAGAAGAAAGCAAAAAGGAAAGGGGAGAAATGAAGGAGTAAGAAAGAGAAGGCCTTAAAAGGGAATGGAGGAGGAGGTGAAGTGCGAGAAGATGGGGGAGTAAGTGTAGGGATGGAAAGAAAGGATAGCTGAAGAAAAGAGAAGAAAAGCAGGAAGGGACAGACTAGCACCCCTAGACCCCTCCGCAGTAGTCCCCCTAAATGCCGACCCTTCTTGTACTCACAATGCCTCATGCTCACAGGACTCACACAAATAACATGCAACAAATGCACAACCACAGTAAACGTGTTTTTGTGATCTTTGAAAACTTTTCCAAATATGTGATCTTGATTTGTTCTTGCCATTTTTAGGGCATAGACCACAGAAGTCTGCCCAGCACCGGCCTTGTTCTAAAATTTCTGAATTCGTCAAGCCCTTGAAAAGCTCCACTCCAGGGGGGTGCTGTAGAGCCACTGATGAGATCAGATGCTTGAAGGATTCTTTCCCTGTATTTCTCTAGAAAATCATTCTAAAATATACTTAAAACAGGATTTTATTTCCTTAAACTGCCTGTATTCAGTTTATAACCGCATAATGTCTCTTTCTAAGTCAACAAAATTGGATTTTTTAAGTTTACTACAATCGGGATCTAAAAGAACAAAAACTGATCCACCGATGCCAGAAAAAGCTGCTCAAGCGAAACTACCACATTCTGCTTCAGATATTATCATGGAAGAAATTTGCGCCTTATAGAAGCTTACTACTAAACATTATCAAACTACATTCGACTTGAAAACCAAACTGCAAACTCTTATCTCTCTTCTCTCGGCTTTTCAGGTTAGGATTGAAAAGTTGTAAACACGTGCGGACGAATCCGCTCTCAATATAGCACAGAATCAGGAAAGAACAGACCAACGCATTCGTAAACTGGAATTGGAGTTAGAAGATCTCTCCAGCAGAAATTGAAGAAACAATATTAGAATTATTGGTTTGAAAGAAGGAGCAGAAGGGCCGGATATGGTTAAATTCCTTACAACATGGCTTCCCCAAACTCTTCAATTATCTTCAGATCTTCTGTTGCAATTTGAAAGGGCGCATAGATCTCCATCGCAACTCAAGCAAGGATCTCAGCAACCGCGTCCTATTGTGGTGAAATTATTACATTTTCCACAAGCACTGAAAATTTTAACCGCAGCGAGAAATTCCGACAATCTCAAGTTTGATGGGAAAAGATTTCTAATTGTACCCAATCTGGCTAAAACCTCGGTCAGGAAACGGAAGGCTTTTCTGGAAATGAGGGCCCGACTCAAGTCTTTAGGTGCCAGGTATGGCTTACAGTATCCTGCCCGCATGACAGTAACTCTACACAACTCCACCAAATTTTTTGATCCTCCAGAACAACTTCAACAATTCTTAGATCAACTTCAATCAACTGGAATGGATACTTGATTTTTCTTTCTCTCTTGTAATGATATATCACAGGTATTCAGTACAATTGTTTTCAAAATGAAGTCTCCTCCTTCACTTTAGTAATTTTGCAAGATTGCGATATTCTAAATATGTACCTCATATGCTTTCTCATGTTAATTAGATCCAGTTCTAATTCTATATCTCCAAAAGATGTTATACTTTAAATGTTTGTAATCTCTATCTTATTTCAAAGAGTTTTCACTAGAAATATAGGCGTATGACTAGGATTATACACACATAACTATATATTTGTTTATATAACGTGTTTGTAGGCTCATGTGTAACGTCTAATCGCTTATAGCCACAGGCATACCTGTGTTTATTTACGAGGATCTCTGGCTATACGCAGAACATGGCGCAAATGCCTACTTTCTCTTGTTATTCAAGCATTTCATTTCATATTATTCTTTGTTTGAAGAATAACTCTGCTGTTATCTATGTGAAAATTCCAATATCTCTAGCATCTCTAGGTTTGGGCATATAATTCTATTTTCTCTACCTTTAATGTTAAAACACAGGGATATCTTTGAGTGTTCTCTCATCTTTACTCTCAGTCTCACACACTCAAGATTCATTTTCTTGGTTGAACTATATATTTAGCTCTTTATGCTGTTTCTATCTATCTCTTGTTTAGTATGCATAATGTATTGTAGTCAGTATTCTCAAATTATTCAATACTAGTAAAAAAGGCCCGTTTCTGTTTTAAAGGAAACAGGTGCTAGCAAGGTTTTCCTCGGAGTGTGTATGTTTGAGAGAGTGTGTGTGAGAGTGACTGTGTGAGAGAAAGTGAATGTGCGAGTGTGTGTGTGACAGAGAGAGTGAGACTCGGTGCGAGTGTGTGTGTGAGAATGAGAGTATGTGCCAGGGTCCCCCCCCCCCCGCGGTCTGTCTCCCAGTTGCAGGGGGGCCCCCTCCCTTCCCTTTTTCCCAGTTGCAGGGTCCTCCCTCCCTCCCTTTTTCCCAGTTGCAGGGTCCCCCCCCCCTCCCTCCCACCCACCCAGTTGCAGGGTCCTCAGCCCTCACCCTTAGCTGTTCTCCTTTCGTTACACTCCAAGTGCAGCACATATTTCTTGGTTTTATGGCTCTGTTGTTCTTTCGTTAGCCCCTCCGCTCCCCTGAGAGTTGTGATCCTGAAGTCCTGCTTTGCAGTTAGCAGAAACCAATGAAAGAGGGCTTCCTGCTCACCTGCAGTGCTTTTTTCTTCCTAGGACCTTGAATCTTTCTTTCTTAGAGAAACATTGGAAAGAAAAGATTTTCAGGTGTTCCGCCCTCCCTCTTCGTCTGCTTGCTTTGTTTTGAGTGAACGGGGATGAGGGATGCGACTCCTCCCCCTGCCTGGGTCGCTGACTGTTTGGTGCTGGCTGGGTCACTCGCTCGCCGCCCTCCCTCTTCGTCCAATTCATAGGCAGGGGGAGGAGTAGGGAAACACGCTCCGTGTGTTTCCCTACTCCTCCCCCTGCCTGGGCTGCTGTTTGCTGCTGGCTGGGTCGCGGTTTGTTGCTGTGCGTGGGGCTAGTGACTTCACCCGAGGCGCAGCCAATCAGTGGGATGCATGACGTCACTGATCTACAGCACCTAGCAGACCACTGTTCCAGGCAGCCTCAGAACGTTGGAGGTGAGAATTATTATATAGGATTGTGGACTAACAACTATTGTCATGTATTTTTCTATGAATTATAATGTCTCAAAATAGCACTGACTTTCCTATTAACATGGTGACATGGAATGTAAATGGTTTAAGACACCCTATTAAAAGAAAGAAGGTTCTTTTATATCTTAAAAAACTCAAACCAGAAATCATTTTCTTGCAAGAAACTCATTCCCCAAACACTACACAATTTATTAAACAGTGCATTTGGATCTCCTCCTCAATAGATTCTCTAGCACAAGGTAGGAAAAAAGGGGTTTCAATTTTATTTCACAAAAACTGCAATTCATCCATACTAGACCAATATATAGATCCTGATGGTAGATGGATAATTGTTAAAGTTTCTATTAATAATATTCCAACATTGCTGGTCAACATCTATGCTCCTAATGTTGACTCCCCCAGACTTTTTCTCTAATATTTTTCAAATCATTCAGTCACAAGACCCTATTCCTATCATCATGGCTGGAGATTTTAATATTCCTATGGACTATCACCTTGATAGACACTCACAAATCAAATTAGTGCCTTATAAATCATTTACTATTTTACACTCATATATTGACCAGTTGCACCTTGTTGATCCATGGAGATTATGCAAGCCTACTTCAAAAGAGTTTACTTTTTTTTTCTGTACCACATAAAAGTTTCTCCAGATTGGATTATTTCTTAATCTCCAATTCTCTAGTTGAGGCAATTAAGACCTCCTCCATTTCACCTATAGTAGTCTCTGATCACACTCCAGTCTCCCTATCTCTAAACTGGTCAGCCTTCTCTCCCAGAAAGTCTTCGTTATGGAGATTATCTCCTAGTCTTCTCAGTGATGAGGAAGCTCTTGTCACGATTGTGGCCGTGACCCCTCCTTGATTTACCTTGTTTCCAGATGGTCAGCTTCTGAGCTGGCTCCTTGTCTGTTCTTTCCTGTTCACTTCCTGTGTGTTCCAAGCCTCACTTTGGTGTTCAGTGCATATTTCCTGCTTCTGTCCTGTAGGGTTTCCACTTCCTCTGTGTTTCAAGCCTCACTTTGGGTTCTGTGTATTTCCTGCCTCTGTCCTGTTTATAAGGAAGTGGTTCACTTTCATTCAGTGCCTTTGCAATGCCAAAGGTCCCCATGTTAGTTTGTGTGCGTGTGAGCACTTCTGCCTAGTACATAAGTACATAAGTAATGCCACACTGGGAAAAGACCAAGGGTCCATTGAGCCCAGCATCCTGTCCTCGACAGCGTCCAATCCAGGCCAAGGGCACCTGGCAAGCTTCCCAAACGTACAAACATTCTATACATGTTATTCCTGGAATTGTGGATTTTTCCCAAGTCCATTTAGTAGCGGTTTATGGACTTGTCCTGTAGGAAACCGTCTAACCCCTTTTTAAACTCTGCCAAGCTAACCGCCTTCACCACGTTCTCCGGCAATGAATTCCAGAGTTTAATTACACGTTGGGTGAAGAAACATTTTCTCCGATTTGTTTTAAATTTACTACACTGCCTAGATCCTTGTTGCTTTATTTCTTAGCCTATGTGCCCGTGGGCACTTCTGTTTCTGTTCTTCTCTGTTTGTTTGCTTTGTGTCCTGCCTAGTCTGCCTTGCTTATTCTAGTCCCTTCTACCTTAGCTTCAGCTTTAGTTCTGTTGTTTGTCTGTGTGGGTCAGCTTTGTTTCCTGCTTGTCTGTGCCTTGCAAGCCTTCAGCTTTGGCTCTGTCCCTGCTTGTCTGTCTTTACCCTGGTAATCTTTAGCTCCAGTTCCCTTCCTACTTGTCTCTGCCTTGCAAGCCTTCAGCTTTGGTTCTGTCCCTGCTTGTCTGTCTTTACCTTGGTAGTCTTTAGCTCCAGTCCCCTTCCTGCTTGCCTCAGCCTTACAAGCCTTCAACTTTGGTTCTGTCCCTGCTTGTCTGTCTTTACCCAGGTAGTCTTTAACTCCAGTCCCCTTCCTGCTTGTCTCTGTCCTTGTTTGCTACCAAGCTTGTTTGTAAATCCTGAATCTTGCTTGAGTATCCTGAATCCCATTCCAGTCAAGCCAAGCTTGTTCCTGAATCCAGTTCCAGTCCAGTCAAGCTTGTTCCTGTATCCGGTTCCAGTCCAGTCAACCTCCAACCCAAGTAGTCATATAGTAATAGCAAGAGTTGAGAAGACTTTTGCTGGGAGTTATGTCATCATAGGCAAAAACCCTTTTAGTTCCAAAATAAGTTAAAAAAGGTGCTAAAGCTCCACGGAATCAGCTCTGGATCCGTACAATATGTGAAAGTCAAAGAGTAACTTAGCTTTCAAGTGCAGGTTCAAAGCAACAAGTGGGTCATCGGTATTATCGAAAGTCGATTTTGGTCGGGTTCAACTGCTTTCCGTCTCGGAGCCGGCGAAACATCAAGGGGCGTGTCGTTAGGGTAGTGAAGGTGGGACAGGGGCAGGACTGGGGCGTGCTCACGAGATGGCCGGCTTCGCCTGATAATGGGAAAAAAGCCAGGCTTGACAAGCATTTCGCTGGCTGTACTTTGTCCCTTTTTTTCACGACCAAGCTTCAAAAAGGTGTCCCAACTGACCAGATAACCACCGGAGGGAATCGGGGATGACCTCCCCTTACTCCCCCAGTGGTCACCAACCCCCTCCCACCCCCCCAAAAAAACAAAAAAAAAACTTTTATGCCTCTATGCCAGCCTCAAATGTCATACCCAGCTCCCTGATAGCAGTATGCAAGTCCCTGGAGCAGTTTTTAGTGGGTGCAGTGCACTTCAGACAGGTGGAACCAGGCCCATCCCCCCTCCTACATGTTACACTTGTAGTGGTAAATGGGAGCTCTCCAAAACCCACCCAAAACCCACGGTACCCACATGTAGGTGCCCCCCTTCACCCCTTAAGGCTATGGTAATGGTGTAGAGTTGTGGGCAGTGGGTTTTGGGGGGGATTTGGGGGAGCTAAACAACCAAGGGAAGGGAGCTATGCACATGGGAGCTATTTTTATTTTTTTTAATTTTTAGAAGTGCCCCCTAGGGTGCCCAGTTGGTGTCCTGGCATGTCAGGGGGGCCAGTGCACTACAAATGCTGGCTCCTTCCATGACCAAATGCCTTGGATTTTCCCGGGCGTGAGATCGCCGGCATTATTTTCCATTATGGCCAAAAACCGATGCCAGCCATCTCAAACCCGGCAATCTCTGACATTTGGCCAGGCCGAACCGTATTAGAGAAGAAAAAGATGGCTGGCCATTTTTTTTCGAAAATACGGTTGGCTCCGCCCACTTGCGGCGCCGGCTCCGAAGATGGCCGCCCATAGAGATGGCCAGTGCCGTTCAATTATGCCCCTCTGTATCTCTCTCATCATCTCTTCACGTCCATATATACTAATAAACAAACTCCCTTTTGGAAAAAATGGATTGATAAAGGAATATGGACTCTCTGAGATATAATTCATAATAATAAGTCTTTTCGACCTTTCTCTGAACTAACAGAAAAGTTTTCCTTATCATCTTCTGCCTATTTCAAATGGCTACAGTTAACTCGTATTGCTGTTTCTCCTGTTTTTTCTCAATTGTCACCTCAACAGCCTTCTCTCTATAGCACTGCATAGTCTCTGCTTCTAGAAGGTCACACTGCCTCAAGGATATACAAAATGTTAATAAAATCAACACATAATTTTAATGTGGTGCTCCAAAGTAATTGGCAAGCGGATATAGGACAAATTCTCGATGAAGAACAGTGGTCTTATTTTTGGTCGAAGACGTTGAAACCATTGTCCTCTGCATCAATTCTCCAATCTATGTACTTTTTGTATCACAGAGTCAATTGGACACCTCGCAAATTAGCAAGAGCTAGTCTTCTCCCTTCAGATAAATGCTGGCATTGTTCTCAAAAAACAGGAACTCTACTTCACATGTTATATGACCTTGAGCACATATTCAAGTTCTGGCAATTAATCTGGTCCATCATACAGAAAATCTTATCACTGGATTGTGCTTTATCATCTTCGATAGTAATTCAAGCAAAATTATTGGATATCTCATTTACTGTCGCAATCCCAGGCTTTGAACAACCAGGCACGAACTCTGGAACAATGTAAGCCCTTGCTTGGCCTACTGTCGTCGAGCGGCAGCAGGAGGCAAACCCCCCCAAGCAAGACTGGGCAGGATTCAGGATGCACTGGCTTGGCTAGAGTCAGATACTGGAACAAGCTTGGCTTGACTGGACTGGAAACAAATGCTGGAATGGACATGGCTTGGCTAGACTGGAACAAGCTTGGCTTGACTGGACTGGAACCAAATGCTGGAATGGACTTGATTTGGCTGGACTGGAACCGGACACGGAACAAGCTTGGCTTGACTAGACTGGAACCAAAGGCTGGAACCAGATTCAGGAACAAGCTTGGCTTGACTGGACTGGAACTGGATACAGGAACAAGCTTGGCTACAAACAAGCCAGAGACAAGCAGGGAGGGGACTGGAGCTGAAGCCTACCAGGGTAAAGACAGACAAGCAGGGACAGAACCAAAGCTGAAGGCTTGCAAGGCAGAGGCAAGCAAGAAGGGGACTGGAGCTAAAGACTACCAGGGTAAAGACAGACAAGCAGGGACAGAACCAAAGCTGAAGGCTTGCAAGGCAGAGACAAGCAGGAAGGGAACTGAAGCTAAAGACTACCAGGGTAAAGACAGACAAGCAGGGGCAGAACCAAAGCTGACCCATAGACAAACAACAGAACCAAGGCTGAAGCTAAGGTAGAAGGGACTAGAACAAGCAAGGCAGACTAGGCAGGACACAAAGCTAACCCACACAGACAAACAGAACAAAGGCTAAAGGTAGAAGTGTACACAGGCACCAAATAAGAAAACAAGACACAGAAGTGCCCACAGGCACCTGTTCTGTACTTTGACAGCCTTGCCTGGTTCGGATGGGTTCTGAAATGTGTTTAATGTTTTACTGTAGTGCACTGTAATGTTAAGCAAGGCATTATGTGAAATGTAGTTCACAGGTAGTGCAAACACACTTGTTTAAAAACTTATTAGTGGTGTGCTGTTGCCTAGGCCTTTTTGCTCAGCCTAACTTGGCTGATACTAAGAGCATCTCCCGCCCCTGCAAATTGAGTTGTATCCATACCAGTCTCCCCTCTCCATCTTTGAACTCTAGTTTTGCCTGGCACATTAGCGATTTATGAATTAATATTGCTACCCCCCCCCCCCTTTCCGACCAGTTGCTGGCGAGCAAAACACCTCCCCCACCCAAGAATGTTTCAGTTTTGCATGTTCTTCCTGGGAAAGTCTTGTCTCCTGTAGGCAGGCTATCCCCACCCCATATCGTTTTAAAGCTGTCAAAATCTTAGTTCGCTTAATTGGGGAGGAAATACCACCCACGTTCCAAGAGATCAAGCGCACTTTATTTGATGCAGGGCTGTACCCTTAAGAGAATAAATCCCAAGATGAACTGTTGCTCAAAGTTCCCGGGGTACCCAGCCTTACCCCGGAAACCTACATTGGCCATCACGTTCCTCTCCCCAAAGTGCTCCCCAAACTTGTTTATTGTGTACCTGTTCTTTTTGTGCCCATCTCTAATAAGTGTTCTATTGTGTGTGTGTTCATCCTGCGCTCTCCCCATCCCTATCTGATCCCCTTCCCAACTCCCCCCACTATCTACTCCCCCCCCCCCCAATAACCTGACCTAAATCCCCTCCCTTATACATCAATTCTACCAAAAAGTAAAGAGCCCCTTCCATGCTCAAGGCCTCCCCGCCCTCGTGCCTTACAAACCTTTAAACCTCATCTCTTACTGAATTGTGTTACTGCATGGGGTTCCATGCTAGGTCTCATCACTCCCCCGCCATCTGCCCGGCCGAGTCTGCTGCCTTCCGTTCCAAATCTGCGATGTAGTCCTTCGCTGCAGCTTCGGTTTCAAAGGACTTCCAGCGGCCCTCATGACGAACTTTCAGCACTGCTGGGTAAATTAACATGAATTTTGTGTGCAAATCTTGAAGTCGACGGCATAGCGGAGTAAATTTTCTCCGTCGTTCCTGAAGCGGGGCAGAATAGTCCTGAAATATTCTGATAAGGTGTCCATCATATTTTGTGTCATCTCGCTTCATGCGGTAGCCCCTCAGTATCTCCTGTTTATGCAAATAATTATGGACTTTCAAGATCACAGCACACGGGGCCTGTCGGCCATCTTGAACGCGGCCTATGCGATGTACCCTTTCCAGGCATAAGGCTCCCGCATGGTCCCATAAGGCGAATTCTGCCTTCAGCCAGTTTTCCACTACTGTTGGAAGCGCAGTATCGCTGATCGATTCAGGTAGGCCTATCAGACGAAAGTTACTACGCCTGGCTCTGCTCTCCAGTTCGTCTACTTTATCTGACAACGATGCCACTGTGGTTTGAAGCTGGCGGAGTTGGTGTTGCATCGGGGAGCGTTCATCTTCCAGTTCTGAAACCCGATGTTCCAACTCCCCGGCCCGCCGAGATGCTTCCGCCAACCTTGCATCAAAGTTGTCTATCTTAGCCAATATGCGCTCCAAACGCGGTTCTAGGGCTTGTACTACTGCTGTGGTCAGCTGCGAGAGCTGCTCCTCTGAGAAGGGTGGCCCGCTCCTCTGCTCCGGTTGTTCCGCGCCAGTGTCTGCCGCTCGCGGTTTTTCTTTTTTCCCACTGTGCGCTGGCATTGTTTTTGGAGGCATGTCAAGGAACTTGTCCATCGACGATTCAGCTGGATGGACAGAGCTGTTCGCTGGCCAAAAGTGAGGTTTAAACAAGAATTTTGACAATTTTGGGCGTTGGGCCTTGGAGAGCAGGAGCACACGTCCTACTCTCTCAGCGCATCACGTGACTCTCCTATCCAGATTTTATAATTAGCCAAGTTAACTACCCAATCGAAACCCAGCTAAACATTTAGGAGTAATCTTTGATATGTACTTATCTTTTAAAACTCAAGCATCTGCCATCATAGCCAAACCTTTTAAGATCTTTTGAAGATTAAAAAGGATTAGAGACTATTTAACAAACCAGTCTTTATGACTGTTAGTACAAACGATGTTATTATCACAAATTGACAACTGCAATTTAATGTATGTGGGTAGAAAGGAAACTGATTAAAATGCTACAGACAGTTCAAGACACAGCATCCCACTTGATTTTCAGTGTATCAAAGTACGACAGAGTAACGTTGTTATTCCTTAAATTACACTGGTTCCCAATTAAAGCATGATTGATGTTCAAAACCTGTACCCTTATCTACAAACTTTTGTTTGGAATGGCACTAGGTTATATGGTAGATTTATTTGAACTATCTAGAAGGAATTTAGACCCCAAAACATGAGACTATATACTTCTCCACCTCCCCAGCTGCAAAAACACAACCTATAAGCTCACACAACAACTCTCAGTTACTTGGGATCCAAATGGTGGAAACAAATTCCCAAGAAAATAGGAGACATATTTCACAAAAACCTGAAAACATATCTTTTTAAGAAATTCTTTAATTAAGAATACAATGTAAAATTGTGAAATAGTGGCCACCCATCTGGAAAGTTATCTAACCAATTTTGCTATTTTACACAAGTCCCAGTCAGTGGCGTAGCCAGACCTGACATTTTGGGTGGGCCCAGAGCTAATATGGGTGGGCACTAGGTGTGAGTAGTGTTTCTTGGGATACTCCTTAATAATGCCTTAGAATGCACTTGATGATGGATTTCTAAGTAAACAGTCTGTGCAACAGCTCTCCTACATTAACACAAACCACATACCTGGTTCATGAAACACCAACATTTTTAAATATAGTGATTTTATCCCATATCTTAAACTTGACCAAATATGACTGCTATAAGGCAAACATGTCAATGGCACATATCCTTCAAACTTTGCTTTGTAACAAATGCAAATGCATGATTAAGCTGTATTCATAAAACAGGTAAATTCTGAAACTGGCATTCCCATTTAAAAAGCCAGAGAAGTCAGACTCATATAGATCCCCACACGAACTATATGCACACAGAATCTTTTACATCGGTCACATGCAGAACACAGACCACCCCTTACCAACTGCAGAATAAAAGACAAAACATTAGAAATCGCAGAGATGCCAAGAACACAGACCACCCCGTACAAATTGCAGAATAAAACACAAAAAATTAGAAATCACAGAGATGGCAAATTACCCAGTTCCAGGCTTGAGATTTTGTGCAGTCCTGATTTAAACTTTATAACCCAAATCAGTGTGGGATTTGCAGTGCCTGATTCTGCCCATGGAAATCAGCGCTGCAAGTCCCATAACAATGGGGTGGTCAGAAACGCAGGACTGTCCCAAAATCTCCAGCCTGGAACTGTAGCCCGGCATCACCCTGCCCTTCCCCCCTCCCCCATAGTTTGGCATCAGCCGTGGGAGAGAAGGCAGCGACAGCGATCAAAGCAGTGGCGTACCTACTACTACTACTATTTAGCATTTCTATAGCGCTACAAGGCGTACGCAGCGCTGCACAAACATAGAAGAAAGACAGTCCCTGCTCAAAGTAGGGTAGTTGACACCCGGGGCTGGTCATTTTTTAACACCCCCCTCCAAAATCCAGTACTAGGCATACATACCGAGAATACAAAACACTCGGGACCTATAGAGCAATTCTAGCATAACATAAGCAGTAATTTCTACAAGTCACACAAGGAAAAGGAAAGCATCTTAAACACTACAGTGAGCATTAGAAAATCAATTCACCTATTGTAAAATGAAACCAGACAGAATAGTACAGATCGTCGATCCTGCACAGTCAATGCCAACTGAAAGCAATGTATTTTTCAAAAACACAGATACACCCTAATCCACTATAGAATAAGTAATCATAAACTTTCTATTTAGACAAAAATTAAACTGAACCCCCAAGATGCCAGGCTCTGCATACAATGCAACACCACATAAACCGAAAATGTCCCCTAGTACTGTGCTGGAGGAGTGGCCTAGTGGTTAGGGTGGTGGACTTTGGTCCTGGGGAACTGAGGACCTGAGTTCAATTCCCACTTCAGGCACAGGCAGCTCCTTGTGACTCTAGGCAAGTCACCTAACCCTCCATTGCCCCATGTAAGCTGCATTGAGCCTGCCATGAGTGGGAAAGCACGGGGTACAAATGTAACAAAAAAACAAAAAAAAACAAAATATAAAGACAGCAGATGTAAATTTGAAAAAAAACTAACAAATACCAATCACCACTTTCCAAATTAACAAATACAAATAAAACAAATATAGAAAATAAAATAATACCATTTTATTGGACTAATACATTTAGCTTTCAGAGGCCAAAACCTCCGTCCTCAGGTCAATACAGTAGTGCTGTTACAGTAACCTATCCTGACCTGAGGAAGGGGGTTTTGTTCTCCGAAAGTTAGTCAAAATGTATTAAAATTAGTCCAATAAAAAGATTACCTTATTTACATGTTCTATTTATAAACATTTATTAACACATCTAGAATACTACTTTATCCTAAAGCAAAAAAATAAAAAAATATATTTTATTTACAGTTTGTTGTCTCTGGTTTCTGCTTTCCTCCTCTTCTTTTCACTGTCTTCCTTCCATCCAGCATCTGTCTTCGCTCTCTCTCTGCCATCCCTTCCATCCACTGTCTGCCCTTTCTCTCTGCCCCTTCAATCCACCATTTGCCCTCCCTCTCCCATCCATCCAGAGTCTGCCCTCCCTCTCGCTGCCCCTTCTTTTCGGCCCCCAGTTCCAGCCCCATTATCCCACCTGCCCCTCCTTTTCAGCCCCCAGTTTCAGCCCCACTATCCCACCAGTCCCTATTTTCAACCCCAGCCGTTTTCTCCCACCAGTCCGGAGCTTCAGCCCCAGCCACTTCTCCCTGTCCCCTTTTCAGCCCCTGCCCCTTTTCAGCCCCCAGTTCCAGTACTAGCCCCCTTATCCCACCTACCCTCCTTTTCAGCCCCCAGTTCCCTTCATCCACATGCCTTGCATTAGGGCCCCCCTTTTCAGCCCTAGACCCATTCTCCCACCTCCCCAGGCATGGCCCCATTCTCTCACCTGCCCCCTTCTCAGACCCCAGACCAAGTCCCCGTCCCCTTCTCCCATCTGAGCCCCACCCCACCCAGACCCCCATCTGAGCCCCTCCTCTCCCCACTCCACCCCACCCAGACCCCTTCTCCCATCTGAGCCCCCATCCCCGACCCAGTCCCCACCTGCCTACCAGCTCCATCGACTGACAGACGACCCTCTTCTCCTGCCACATGGCACCCAGCCTTAAAAAAACCCAGTGAAGCGTCTGATCTGCTGCTGTAACGCAAGCAAATCGCCTCGTCACGTCGGCCCTTCAATCACTGTGTCCCGCCCTCTGATGTAACTTCCTATTTCCGCAAGGGCGGGACACAGTGATTGAAGGGCTGATGCGACGAGGCGATTTGCTTGCTTTCCAGCAGCGCAAAGCAGACGCGAGGCGCTTCACCATTTTTTTTAAGGCTGGGTGCCGGGTGGCAGAAGGGTCATCTGTCCGTCGACAGAGCTGGTAGGCAGGTGGGGACTGCGGCGCTAGCGGAGCACCCCCCCCCCACCTGCTGACACCCGGGGCAGGGCGGACGTTGGTTGGGCGGGCCTGGAGGGAAAGTGGCTGGGCCTGGGCCCATCCAGGCCCACCCTTGGCTACGCCCCTGGCCCAGTAAGGTTTCAGACTCCACTTCAGCTCAGATATAGTACTGACCACACTAATAGCCAACTTCAAAAAACTAATCAGCAAAGGTCAAAACATTTCGCTCCTCCAATTCGACATGTCAAGTGCCTTTGACATGGTCGACCACTAAATTCTGCTGCTTGAATACATTGGTATCAGGGGAAAGGTGCTCAACTGGTTCACTGGCTTTCTCACATCCTGCTCCCTATAATGGAAACCATAAAGATTCTAGGTTTCATCGTGGACTGCCTTCAAAAAGCGGGCCAAAAATGTCACCAAAATGTTCCACATGATGTGGAAACTAAAGCGTATCAGGAGATACTTCCCCATATATATTTATTTTTATTTATTTTATTTAATACATTTGTACCCCACATTTTCCCACTAGATGCAGGCTCAATGTGCTTACATGAATCTGTAAAAAGGCTACAGTACAGAAAATACAATTAAACAGTGTAAAAGTAAGATAGTAAACATCATTTAAACAACAAAGTGTAAAAGATAATAGATAATTAGTGTCCAAGAGTCTTGATTAAACTAGGAGTTAATCAGAATTATATTGAATCTGTAGAATAAGCCTTTTTGAACAAGACGGAGTTCAATAATTTTCTGAAATTTAAGTAGTTCTGGGTAGATTTTACTGGTTTGGGTAAAGCATTCCACCATTGTGTACCTATGAATGTGAAGTTGGAGGCAAAGGTAGATTTGTACTTAAGGCCACCACAATCTGGGTAATGTAAATTTAAGTAGGATCTTGATAAACTGGATCTATTTCTGAGTGGCAAGTCAACCAATTCAAGCATATATTCTGGAACTTCCCCAGAAATAATTCTGTGAATTAAGGTGCAGACCTTAACGGCAACTCATTCTCTAATGGGAAGCCAGTGCAGTATTTCCCGGAGAGGCTTGGCAGACTCCAATTTAGATTTTCCAAAGATCAATCTTGCCGCAGTGTTCTGTGCAGTTTGAAGTTTCTTTTTTTTTATTATTTTATTTATCAATTTTCAAAATATACATTTACATATAATAAATGTGGGAAATACAGGAAAATTATATATGACAAATCCTTGTCCATTAAAAGAAAAAACAAATATGTAATGATATTGTTACTTAGTCCACATTATATTGATCAAGATACAAGGCAATTTTTTGCGGAAAATCTTTAAACAAACAATTGTGAGGGTAGAGTCCATTCCCTGCCAGCGGTTTCAGCTTCCTACCGGGGCATCCATAACCAATTCACCACCACTTTCTGTGGCAATTATAAATTGTCTAAAGAGAATCCACAAACAGTGGAGAACTCAATAGATCACTGTGACAGACGGTCCATTTGCACAACGGTCTTTTTTAAGGTACGTGTCTCGCGTTCTTTTTCCAATACATGCGGCTCGCGCCTCTGACGCCGCCGCGTTTTATCATTTTTGTTTTATTTGTGCGCTGTTTTTCTATTATTAATATGCAGTGCGTAGTTTCTTTTCTATCATTAATATGCAGTGCGTAGTTTCTTTTCTAATTTGTTTGTTTCTAATTTGTTTGTAGCTAATCTTATGTTTTTGAGCTAGTCTTGCGTTTCAACCCCGGACCAGTGCTGTAAAAAGGTTTAATAGGCAGATCACATGACTCTTTATCTTTGGGTTTTCTCTATTTATCCAATTAAATTGCTTGGCGTGACCCAACGGTTAAACATATTTATTGTCTCGTAAATGTTAATCACATCGTGATCATACGGACCTTTTTTTGTACTTTTTTGTATTTTTTCTTCTCTGTCTTCTATTAAAAATTTTCTTTGTCTTCTACAGACCATTTTCAAGATCTCATCTGTAGATCTTTGGAATCTTTTATCTGCGTTTTGAGATTCCTTTGATGTGTTATACTTAATTTCAATTTGACAAATAAGGTTAGTTTTTTCCATTCAATTTTTTACCCCCATGTATGTATATTTTGATTTGTTTTTCCCTTATAAAGTTCGTTCAACATATTATTTGGCATATACAGTGGGGGAAATAAGTATTTGATCCCTTGCTGATTTTGTAAGTTTGCCCACTGACAAAGACATGAGCAGCCCATAATTGAAGGGTAGGTTATTGGTAACAGTGAGAGATAGCACATCACAAATTAAATCCGGAAAATCACATTGTGGAAAGTATATGAATTTATTTGCATTCTGCAGAGGGAAATAAGTATTTGATCCCCCACCAACCAGTAAGAGATCTGGCCCCTACAGACCAGGTAGATGCTCCAAATCAACTCGTTACCTGCATGACAGACAGCTGTCGGCAATGGTCACCTGTATGAAAGACACCTGTCCACAGACTCAGTGAATCAGTCAGACTCTAACCTCTACAAAATGGCCAAGAGCAAGGAGCTGTCTAAGGATGTCAGGGACAAGATCATACACCTGCACAAGGCTGGAATGGGCTACAAAACCATCAGTAAGACGCTGGGCGAGAAGGAGACAACTGTTGGTGCCATAGTAAGAAAATGGAAGAAGTACAAAATGACTGTCAATCGACAAAGATCTGGGGCTCCACGCAAAATCTCACCTCGTGGGGTATCCTTGATCATGAGGAAGGTTAGAAATCAGCCTACAACTACAAGGGGGGAACTTGTCAATGATCTCAAGGCAGCTGGGACCACTGTCACCACGAAAACCATTGGTAACACATTACGACATAACGGATTGCAATCCTGCAGTGCCCGCAAGGTCCCCCTGCTCCGGAAGGCACATGTGACGGCCCGTCTGAAGTTTGCCAGTGAACACCTGGATGATGCCGAGAGTGATTGGGAGAAGGTGCTGTGGTCAGATGAGACAAAAATTGAGCTCTTTGGCATGAACTCAACTCGCCGTGTTTGGAGGAAGAGAAATGCTGCCTATGACCCAAAGAACACCGTCCCCACTGTCAAGCATGGAGGTGGAAATGTTATGTTTTGGGGGTGTTTCTCTGCTAAGGGCACAGGACTACTTCACCGCATCAATGGGAGAATGGATGGGGCCATGTACCGTACAATTCTGAGTGACAACCTCCTTCCCTCCGCCAGGGCCTTAAAAATGGGTCGTGGCTGGGTCTTCCAGCACGACAATGACCCAAAACATACAGCCAAGGCAACAAAGGAGTGGCTCAGGAAGAAGCACATTAGGGTCATGGAGTGGCCTAGCCAGTCACCAGACCTTAATCCCATTGAAAACTTATGGAGGGAGCTGAAGATGCGAGTTGCCAAGCGACAGCCCAGAACTCTTAATGATTTAGAGATGATCTGCAAAGAGGAGTGGACCAAAATTCCTCCTGACATGTGTGCAAACCTCATCATCAACTACAGAAGACGTCTGACCGCTGTGCTTGCCAACAAGGGTTTTGCCACCAAGTATTAGGTCTTGTTTGCCAGAGGGATTAAATACTTATTTCCCTCTGCAGAATGCAAATAAATTCATATACTTTCCACAATGTGATTTTCCGGATTTAATTTGTGATGTGCTATCTCTCACTGTTACCAATAACCTACCCTTCAATTATGGGCTGCTCATGTCTTTGTCAGTGGGCAAACTTACAAAATCAGCAAGGGATCAAATACTTATTTCCCCCACTGTACATATATATACATGTATAGTTTTCAATTGGTTTTATATTAATAGAATTTCATTACTTGTATTGATATGGTTTCTTTGATTTTTTTGATAATCTATATATGTTCCTCCTTTAGTAGAATTCTTGTTGCATATTATTATTTTTTTGATATATATTGTTTTGATATATATTTTTTTGATATATATATTTTTTGATAATCTATATATGTTCCTCTTTCAGTATAATTCTTGTTGCATATTATTATTATTTATTTCCATATGCTTAATTTATTTATCTATTGTTTGTTTATGTTTATAGACTCCTGATGTAGGCCATTCGGCCGAAACACAACGTTGTGTCGAGTCAATTTTAATGTGTTATTGTTATATTATTATTTGTTTGAAGATTAATAAATTTTGTTTTTTTAAGAAAAGATAATTTGGTTCCAATTATAAATTGTCTCAATTTTTCTGGTTCAAAGAATACAAAATATACATTTTTCAAGGAAATAATACATCTACAGGCAAATTTCAACTTGTATGTACCACCCAGAGAGAGAACCCGGGACCGAAGTCCCAGAAATTCTCTTCTCCTTCTTTGAGTAGATTTACTAAGATGTGGACAAATTTGTATCTTCGAACCCAGAAATTGGGCTGAGATGAATTTGAAGTATAATCTGAAAACATGGTTCCTATCGGATTCAAAAGCAAAGGAAGCAAGAAGAGTTGTGCGTTCCGTAATTGTTTCTAAGGAAGATTCCAAAAATTGTGTCAAGTTTAAGTCTGAAGCTGCAGCTTGAGTAGTGTTAATTCCTGTAATATAGTAAGCCTTTATAATTGGAGGTAAAGCTTCTTTAGGAATTTGAAGTATTTCGAGGAAATATTTTCTCAACATCTCCAAAGGTGATATCAAAGGAGACTTCGGAAAATTCAAAAATCTCAGGTTATTACGCCTGAGTTGATTATCCATAAATTCAAGTTTCCTTTGAGTCAGTTCTTTTTCTGTTACTATATTGCTTACAACTGTCTGTAGCTTTTTAATTTCAAGCAAATTCAACTCACATTTTTCCTCCTGCTGCTTGACTTTCGCTTCCAGGGTTTGATAAGTTGTTTTTAAATCCTTTAGTTCAGATTTAAAGGAATTGCTTGTCTGAAGTAGCGACGAATTAAGGGTCTGGATTGCATCCCAGAGGGTCTCAAGAGTGACGACTGCCGGTCTAGGCCTCCCGTCGAGTCCGATCAGCGGAGCCTCCTGGATAGGGGAGGGCGAAGGATCAATACGTCCCGCCCTACAACCTGATGTCATTCCTTCCGGAGTCGAGTGCTCGACAGGGCCGCCGCTAACCTCCAAAGCCTTCACTTGGGGTTCTCCCATCGCTCCCGATTCTCCGCTTGGTCTCGGCGGGGCAGTCTGGTGTGGCGGACTTAAAGACGCCGCCTCCGTGCTAAGATCCCCTAGCTGGTCCGGGGATCCAACCAGGGCAGGGACCTGGGCTCCTGAAGCTTGGAGGCCAAAACTTTCCAGGATCGGCTGCCGGAGCATTAAAGAACCGCCAGGGCCGGCAGCGGCTTTCGCCCCGACTTTCCCCTTTCTTTTCACCATATTTTAGGTGAAGGAAAGCTAACGCTACTGGAGCAGAGTCTGGGAGACTGCAAGCTACACTCCCTCACACGGACGCCATCTTGATCTCCACTGCTCCAGTTTGAAGTTTCTTGAGTAGATGTTCTTTGCAACCTGCATAGATACCGTTACAATAGTCCATCTGGTTTAATACCATAGATTTTATCAAATTTCGGAAAACATCATGGGGAAAATAAGGTTTTATTCATTTGAGTCTCCACATTGAATAAAACATTTTCTTTGTGGTCAGATTTATTTGGGTTTCCAGTGTTAGGTGCCAATCAATTGTGACTCCTAGAAGTTTTAAACTGTCCGAGATAGGTAAAGAAAGATTAAGAATAATATATTCCACATGCTGGTTCAATCTATGGTTTTAGCCCCTCTGATTAACACTGAAGAAATTAGAGACTGTGCAGAAAACCACTGTTAGACTTATATCTGGGAAGTCAAGGTTCAAAAGTGCCAAACCGCTACCACACAGCCTACACTGGCTCCCCATCAAGTCAAGAGTAGCCTTCAAACTGTGTACCTGGGCTTATAGAATTATCTTGTCCCAGAATACATGAGTGAACGTATAGCATTACCAACCCGAAATGCTATCATAGTCACGAGGAACTGTCTAAACCTTCACTTTCCTAACCCCCAAGGTATAAAGTACCGAATCACACATGCAATGTTTCTCCTGCTTATGTATCAAGGCATGGAATGTGCTTCGGAAAGATCTAAAATGCAGAAATAATTACATTAATTTTCAAAAACACCTCAATGCTTTCTTCAGAAAAATCTTCTTTGAAGAAGCATGGTAGCCCCAGCTACATCCATCCTATTCAATCGTTCAAGATGAATAACTATCCTTTGATAGAATATCTATGTTAAACTTGTAATGTAAGCCACTTTGAACAAAGTCATATTTGGTAAAATGTGGAGTACAAGTGTTGAAATAAAATAAATCTTTATGACTGATTCTTGTTTATTCTAATTTTATTCATTATGTAGTTAAAGTAGTTGCCTTGATCTTTACTGAAGATGATGTAAGAGATCTACATAGACCAGAGATGGTTTTCAAGGTAAAGATCTAGAGAACTGAAAGAAATCTTGGTAAACCTGAAAGATATATGAGCAAAACTGACAAATTAGAGTAGTAAATCAACTGGACTGGATGGTATACACCTCAGGGTATGGAAAGAACTCAAATATGAAATTGCAGATGTGCTGTTAGTGATCCGTAACCTGCCACTAAACCTGTCATTAGTACCTGAACATTGAAAGGTGGTCAATGTGAAGCCTATTTTTAAAAAGGACCCAGGAGTGATCCATGAAATTACAGTCCAGTAAGCCTAACATCATTGCCGGGCAAAATAGTTGAAACTATTATAAAGAATAAAATCAATGAACAAACATTAGACAGAGTCAACAGGATTCAGCCAAGAGAAGTTTTTTCTCACTAGTTTGCTTCATTTCTTTAAATGCATGAATAAACATATGGATAAAGGTGAGCAAGTTCATATAGTGTATCTAGATTTTCAGAAAAGTTTTGACAAAGTTCCTCATGAGAGACTCCTGAGAAAATTAAAAACCCATGGAATAGGAGGCAATGTTCTCTTATGGATTAGGAACTGGTTGATGGATAGAAAACATGTGGGATATAAATGTCACAAATAAATAAATAAATAAATAAATAAATAGCCAAATTCATTCTGTGGAGGAGAGTGAATAGTGGAGTGCCCAAGGACTTGAACTGGCACTGGTGTTATTTAACACTAGTAAAAAAAGCCCGTTCCTCATTGAAATGAAATGGGCGCTAGCAAGGTAATCACTTTCTGCCATTAATGTTTTTAAGGGAAGTTCCAGCGTCCCCCCTCCCTCCCAGTTCCAGGGTCCTTCCTCCCAGTTCCAGCGTCCCCCCTCCCTCCCTCCCAATTCCAGGGTCCCCCCTCCCTCCCTACCTCCCTCCCTCCCAGTTCCAGGGTCCCCCCTCCCTTCTTCCCAGTTCCAGGGTCATCGTCGCCCCCTCCCTCCAAATTTTAAAAGTCATCCTGACTTACCTCGTCGGGGCAGCAGCGGTAAAAAGCGTGCAGGCTCGGCACTTACTTCAGTTTTCCCTTCTCTGTCTCTCAGCTCTGGTCCCACCCTCATTTCCTGTTTCTGCAAGGGCAGGACCAGAGCTGAGAGAAGGGAAAACTGAAGACAGTGCCGAGCCTGCACGCTTTTTACCGCGCGAGGTAAGTCAGGATGACTTTTAAAATTCGGAGGGAGGAAGGAAGATATTACTGGCATTGGAACATGTCAAACATGTGAAAGCCCCCTCACTTCTTATTAGTTTTGATGCACACAAGGCATTTGATAGAGTGAGGTGGGACTTCATGTTTGGAGTTCTGGAAGCATATGGAGTGAGAGGTTTCTTTACAAAAGCCATACAAACTTTATATAAGGACCCGGTGGCAGAGGTATCGGTGAATGGAGTGATCTCTAAGCAATTTCCGATAGCCAGAGGGACAAGACAGGGGTGCCCACTCTCGCCTCTTTTGTTTGTAATGGTGTTAGACCCCTTAATTAGAGATATTATGGGCCAAACGACAGTACAGGGAGTGGGTTTAGGAACTGAACAATTCAAGATCTCTGCCTTTGCAGATGACCTACTAGTTGTACTTCAGAATCCGAGAGAATCTCTACCAGCTCTTTTGGAGATATTCAAGGAATATGGTGAGTTTTCCGGATTCTGCTTGAATTTAGATAAATCTGAGATCCAGCCCCTATGGATATCTGAGGAGGAATGGGCGCAGCTCCAATGTACCTTTAAGAGAACTGATGGCTCATTTAAGTACCTTGGTATACAGCTGCCAGGAGACCCAGTACAATTATACCAATTAAATATAGCCCAACTATTTGAACAAACAAGACAGATGTTAGGGAGATGGGCTAACCTACCAATATCATTGTCAGGGAGAATTTCACTATTCAATATGATATTATTTCCAAGGTGGCTTTACTGCTTTCAGATATTGCCAATTTATATGATTAAAAGAGATTGGAAAAAGCTGATGGGCCTGCTTTCAAAATTTTTTTGGAATAAAAGACGTCCACAAATCAAATGGCAAAATCTGCTGGACCCTTGGAATAGAGGGGGATTTGGGGTCCTAGACCTACAACGTTATAACAAGGCATGTTTGCTTAGACATATAGGGGACTGGCTTTTGGGAACAGCACACTATACACCGAGGATGATGGAGGAACAGTGGGTATACCCTTTGAAACTCCATTATGTGCTACAGGCAAAGTTAACTGAACTACCAACATACCTACGGAGGAACATAGTGATTCGTCCCCTTAGACTGGTTTGGAGGGACTTGGGCCAGATTCTGAAGTTTGATGAGCACCACAGCACACTAATACCAATAGTAGGGAATGGAGGATTTCTCCCAGGTATAGAGGGTCAGAGATTTAAAAGATGGCAGCAAAAGGGGCTTATTCTCCTACAGGATATTATTGAATCCGATGGTAGCATTAAAAAATTGGAGTCTTTGGGAATAGGAGATATGATGTGGATGGATAAATTCGCATACCAGCAGATATCCCATTATGTTGCCAGCCTCCCACGCCAATCTCTTGCTATTGATGTACCTAACATGATAGAAACACTGTTTGAAGTGCCCACTGAGGAACCCATATCTATCTCCTTAATACATAAACGGCTTATGCACAGCTCTGCACACAGAACACTACCACACCTGATGGAAAAATGGACAGAGGATTTACAAAAAAACATCACTGCACAAAGGTTGTTAAGCAGCATTAGACAAATCCCACAGAAAATAAGTAATGCAGACTTGAGAGAGTGTCAGGGTAGAGTGTTGTTTAGAGCATATACCTCCAAATTTAGATTGTATAAAATGGGAGGAGTGGATTCACCAAACTGTGGAAAGTGCGGAGGGCTGCACTGTACATACTTTCACGCCATGTGGGATTGCCCGGTGGTAAAACAATTTTGGGGAAAGATATGTAATTTCATGGCACATATAGAGGGGCATAATGGAACAGAAACGCCTATCTCCATGGGCGTTAATCTCCGAGAACGGGTCCGTGAAGGGGCGGGGCGGATCGTATTTTTTAAAAGAAAAAGACGCCCATGTTTTATTCGTCAAGGTGTGAGCTGGGCGATTTTGCTTTTCAGCGATAATGGAAAATGAAATCGCCCAGCTCAAAAACGAATAAATCCAAGGCATTTGTTCGTGGGAGGGGCCAGGATTCATAGTGCACTGGTCCCCCTCACATGGCAGGACACCAACCGGGCACCCTAGGGGGCACTTTTACAAAAAACAAATAAAAGGTAAAAGAGCTCCCAGGTGCATAGCACCCTTCCCTTGGGTGTTGAGCCCCCCAAATCCCCCTCAAAACCCACTGCCCACAAGTCTACATCATTACTATAGCCCTAAGAGGTGAAGGGGGGCACCTACATGTGGGTACAGTGGGTTTGGGGAGGGTTGGACGACTAATAGCATTAAGCAGCACAATTGTAACAGGTAGGGGGGGGGGATGGGCCTGGGTCCACCTGCCTGACGTCCACTGCACCCCCTAACAACTGCTCCAGGGACCTGCATACTGCTGCTTGGGAGGAGGGTATGACATTTGAGGGTGAAAGTAAAAAGTTGTGAAACATCATTTGTTGTGGTGGGAGGGGGTTAGTGACCACTGGGGGAGTCAGGGGAGGTCATCCCCGACTCCCTCTGGGGGTCATCTGGTAATTTAGGGCACTTTTGGGGGCCTTATTCGTAAAAAAACAGGGTCCAGGAAAAGTGTTCTAAATTCTAGCTCAAAACTGTTCCATTATCGGCGAAGGGCGCCCATCTCTGTTCGCCCGATAACCACGCCCCAGTTCCTCCTTCGACACGCCTTCGACACGCCCCCGTCCACTTTGTCCGCATCCGCGACGGAGTGCAGTTGAAAGCGACCCAAATTCGGCTTTTGATTATACCGCGTTATTCGTTTTTGTGAGATAAACGCCCATCTCCCGATTTAGGTCGGAACTTGGGCGTTATTCTCGTTCGATTATAAGCAGGATAATGAATCAACATATATCAGTGAGCCCAGAACAGGTATTGCTGGGAGGGGAGACGGTGGGGGGTACTGGTGCTGTCCATCATAATCACCTGCTATACAGAGCATTTTTAATAGGGAAAAAATGCATCTTAGCCAATTGGATCCACCAAGAGGCTGCTACATATTGGCAATGGCGTAATAGACTGCATGCGTTACTATTAATGGAACTCAAAGAAGTGCAATGGAAATTAAAAAGACAAAAAGAGTTTTACTTAGTCTGGAAACCGTACATACAAGCATTGGCTCCACGAGCACGCAGTTTTGTGCTAAACCGATTAGGGACCCTTTAATGAAAGAGGGAATGATATGTGCTGCAAGCTGGTGACAGTCAATCTCAGTATAAAGAATTCTTGACCCCTTATCTGGGGAGAGGGAGAGGGAGTGGAAATACGGGTAAGGGATAGAGGAGGGAAGGAATCAGGAGGGGGCAGGGAAGAATAGCCCACAAATAATTGACTTATATGTACATATTTAACATAAAGAGGGACTAGTTTTGTATGTAAGAGCTTCTTGAATCATAAAAGTTATTATGTAAATTCTATAGCGAAAGGAGTTATATTGAAATTGTTAATATACAAGAAGAAAGGAAGATGTAACAAAGAAGAATAGACAAGAGGTTTTGGGGAGGAGGGAGGGACAAAGGGGGGGAAAGAAAAAATGGAAAATTCACACAGACTTATGGTTGTAATGATTTATTGTTTGTTCAATAAAAAATTGTTTCAAACTAAAATTCAGAGGGAGGGACCCTTTAATTGGAAGGGAGAGAGGGACGACAAACTTCCGGTGGGTGAATATTATGTGCAGCCTTCCCTTCCCTCCGAGGGTGGGGCACTGAGAGCGAGTGTGAGGCCTTTGGTTGGTCCCTTCTCCTTCTGACGTCGCGTTTCTTTCCCTGGGCGATTACGAACCCTACACGGCTTCACTGCCGTGTAGTGTTTGTAGGGTTTGTAATCGCCCCACCCTCGAGGGAACTCTGTATAGTTGCCAGGGAAAGAAATGTGATGTCAGGAGAAGGGACCAACCACAGGCCTTGCACTCGCTCTCAGTGCCCCACCCTCGGAGGGAAGTGTTAGAACGCTGGTAGTGAGCCCTTGGGCCCTGCCTGAGCACGGTAGGCTGAAGAGTAGCGCCACACTCGGTCAGGCAGCCGAACAACCCCAGCTTCACCTGGGAGCAACCACCATTCCCCAGGAGTTGAGCCCCGAGGTGCAGGTGGTCACCAGGACTTCCGGATACCAACGGGGTCAGGCGGCAAAGCAGATAACAGTAGGTCCAACCCGAGAGTCGGGGCAGGCAGCAAGGCACAGAATGGTCAGGTTCAAACCGAGAGTCAGGGCAGGCAGCACAGCAGAGAATGGTCAGGTTCAATCCGAGAGTCAAGTCAAGCAGGAAAATAGATAGCAGAACGCTCAATCTCAAGCACCAGACCTCTACAACGATAGAAGCTGAAGCAAAGTGTGAAGGCTACTGTGGTTCTTAAATAGTCACCTCATCAGTACTAACCACAATCAGCTGGGAGAACGATCCTGGTTTGGCTGGCTGCTGGAGAGGGGTGGAGCAGAGCGAGGAGCGGCTAATCCCGTACCATCATACAAGGCGAAGGACCGTGCCGGAAGGAAGCCCCACCTCCACAAACGCCGACAGTCCGCATGGCCATCCTACAGGCAGAATCGGGATGGCCGGCCACGAGGCTGCAGCTAACCAGCCAGTTATCGCCCCCCCATTTCTTGATGCAGGACCCCCACCTGCATACGTAGGGGTGAGGTAATCCATGAAATAGACCGGGGAAGTGTGTCCCCTTGAATGGAGGTAACCTGGAGGGCCGGCTGACAAGGCACCATCGGCCCTCCCAACCAGGACAGGAGGCCAGCATCGATAACGTTTCCCCCGGCTCCTGAGTCCACCAATGCCATAGTATGAACCTTGAACCCTCGCCCCTGCAGCAGAACTGGAACAGACAACAGGTTGTCAGGAAGGGAAGACAACCGACCCAGAGCCACTCCCTTCATGGGGCCCGGGCCGGGGCGTTTCCCGACTTGTTAGGACAGGTTCCTGCAAAATGTCTTGGTTGTCCGCAGTACATACATAAGCGATTCCTGCGGTGGTGAGCTCTCTCCGCCTTGGAGAGTCGGTGTCGTCCCACCACCATGGGTTCCTCCTCAATCCTGGCCGCAGCCTCTCTGGAGGCTTTAGGTGCCCCAGGACGGCCAGGTCGGAATGTGGGTCTCTGGTCTGATCGCTGAGCGCCCTGGGCCCTCTCCTGGAAACGGATGTAAATCCGGGTGCAGACGGAAATGAGCGCGTCCAGAGTGGCGGGAAGCTCCCCGCCAGCTTGTCCTTTATTCTACCATTCAGGCCCTGCCAAAAAATGGCTGTTAATGCTTCCTGGATCCAGCGGAGTTTGGCAGCGAGGGTTCGGAACCGAACAGCATAGGCCCTGACGGACCAGGCTCCCTGCTGGATACGTAGCAGTTCACCCGCGGCAGATGAGGGGCGACCTGGAACATCGAACACCATCCAGAACTGCTGCAGGAATTCCCCCAAATCCGAAAGCACAGAATCTCGCTATTCCCACAACGGAGATGCCCAGGCTAGAGCAGGACCTGAGAACAAGGAGATGATGTAGGTGATCTTAACTCTGTCAGACGGAAAAGATCCGGGTTGCCGTTCGAATAACATCTGACACTGGTTCAGGAAACCCCGGCATCCTGAGGGTGTCCTGTCAAAACGGGGTGGCTCTGGGAGCCGCAGATGCGGGGTGGATGACTCCGCCCTGGGACCAGGAGCACTGGCAGAATGTTGCTGCTGGAGAGAGGGCATCTGGGAGCAGACATCCTGTAACACACTGGACAATCGATTCAGCTGAGCCCGTTGCTGCTGTAATACTTGAGCCAGATCAGACAGCTCAATCTTGTCCGGCGAGCTCATGGCTTTGGCTTACTGTTAGAATGCTGGTAGTGAGCCCTTGTGCCCTGCCTGAGCACGGTAGGTTGAAGAGTAGCGCCACACTCGATTGGGCAGCCGAACAACCCCAGCTTCACCTGGGAGCGACCACCGTTCCCCAGGAGTTGAGCCCCCAGGTGCAGGTGGCTACCAGGACTTCCGGATACCAATGGGGTCAGGCGGTCAAGCAGATAACAGTAGGTCCAACCCAAGAGTCGGGGCAGGCAGCAAGGCAGAGAATGGTCAGGTTCAATCCGAGAGTCAGGGCAGGCAGCATGGCTGGCCACCGCTACCGAGTCTGGAGGTGAACCGCCTGTGTGGTTTGCACCGCAGGTGAGGAACGTAACAGGAAGAGAAGGCTGCATATAATATTCACCCACCGGAAGTTCGTTCCCTCCTTCCAAGTTCCAGGGTTGTCGTCCGTCCCCCCCTTCCTCCCAGTTCCAAGGTCGTCGTCCTTCCCTCCCTTCAAGTTCCAGGACCCCTCCCTCCGAATTTTAAAAGTCATCCTGACTTACCTCGTGCAGTAAAAAGCGTGAAGGCTTGGCAGTTACTTCAGTTTTCCCTTCTCTGTCTCTCAGCTCTGGTCCCGCCCTTGCGGAAACAGGAAATGAGGGTGGGACCAGAGCTGAGAGACAGAGAAGGGAAAACTGAAGTAAGTGCCGAGCCTGCACGCTTTCTACCGCTGCTGCCGGCCACTGTAACCCCAACGAGGTAAGTCAGGATGACTTTTAAAATTTGGAGGGAGGGGGCCTGGAACTGGAAGGAAGGGAGGGGGGGACCCTGGAACGGGGAGGGAGGGGGGACCCTGGAATTGGGAGGGAGGGAGGGGGGACGCTGAAACTTCCCTTAAAAACACTAATGGCAGAAGGTAATTACCTTGCTAGCGCCCGTTTCATTTCAATGAGAAACGGGCTTTTTTTTTTTACTAGTATTAGATATTTATTAATGATCTGGAAATGGGAACAACAAGTAAGCCGATTACATTTGCAGACAACACAAAATTATTCAAAGATGTTAAAATGCATGTGGATTGTGAAAAAATGCAGGAAGACCTTAGTAAGTCGGAAGACTGGGCATCCAAATGGCGGATGAGATTTACGCTCCTGTTTACTAAGCTACGTTAGCAGCTGTCCTGGCGCTAATGCTGATAGAGCCCATTCAAAGTGAATGAGTTCTGCTGGCATTAGCGCCGGGACAGCCACTAGCGCAGCTTAGTAAACAGACCCTTTAATGTGGATAAGTGCAAATTGATGCACATTGGAAAGAATAATCCAAATAATAGTTATTTGATGCAATGCTTCACCCTAGGAGTCAGTACCCAAGAAAAAGATCTAGGTGTTATCATGGATAATATGCTGAAACCTTCTGCCCAGTGTGTGGCAGTGGCCAAAAAAATGAACAGAATGCTAGGAATTATTAGGAAAAGGATAAAAAATAAGACAAAGAATATTATAATACCTCTCTATCGCTCCATGGTGCAACCACACCTTGAGAATTCTGTGCAGTTCTGGTCACCGTATTTTAAAAATGATATAGCAGAATTAGAAAAGATTCAAAGAAGGGCAACCAAAATGTTTAAAGCAATGGAGCTCCTGTGATATGAGGAATACTGAGTGATGTAGATTGGGTAAATGCAAATCAATTTTTATTCTTTCAAAAAGTAGAAAGACTAGGAGATACTGAAGGAAGTTATATGGTACAATATTTAAAATGCAAATCAATTTTTATTCTTTCAAAAAGTAGAAAGACTAGGAGATACTGAAGGAAGTTATATGGTACAATATTTAAAATGAACAGGAGAAAATATTTTCTTCACTCAACAAATGGTTATGCTCTGGAACTTGTTGCCAGAGGATGTAGTGTCCGAGTTCCCTCCCTCCGTCTCCTCCGAGTTCCAGACCCCCTCCCCTTTGAGTTGCAGGACCCCCTCCCCTGCCCTTTGAGTTCCATGGCCCCCTCCCCTTCAAGCTGCAGGACACCCCCCTCCCCTTCAAGTTGCAGGATGCTCCCCCACCCTCCACTCCCCTCCGAGTTCAACGCCCCCGTGCCTCCCTCCCTCGAAGTGCAAGCAGGACCTGTCCTCTGGCAGCCCCTTGCCTTCCTGCGTGCTGGCTCTAATTTTAAAATTGTTATCTTGGGGTCCGGTGTCAGCATTGAAGGCGAGCGGCGCTTCACACTGCCTTCCCATCTGTCTGAACTCTGCCTCTGGTCCCGCCCTTCCGGAAACAGGAAATGAGGGCGGGACCAGAGGCAGAGCTCAGACAGATGGGAAGGCAGTGTGAAGGGCCGCTCGCCTTCAATGCTGACGCCGGACCCCGAGGTAACAATTTTTAAATTAGAGCCAGCACGCAGGAAGGCAAGGGGCTGCCAGAGGACAGGTCCTGCTTGCACTTCGAGGGAGGGAGGTGGGGGGGCGTGGAACTCGGAGGAGAGGGGGCATCCTGCAACTTGGAAGGGGAGGGCAGGGGGGGACGGACTGCTGAACTGGGAGGGGATGGAGATGGTGGTGCGAACTCGTACTGCCCATGCTTGAGACGTGTCGCGGTTTCCCAGGGAACACGGTGACTTCACCAGAAGGCTTCAGACAGCACAAATGGACATTGATAAGGTGAAGGAAATTCAAATGAAAAATTACCAAAATGGTGCATAATCTGCAGAATAGGTCACACACAGAGAGGCTGAAGGAGCTAAAGACGTAATTTACAGAAGAAGACAAAAGGAAGATACTGTATAATGCAAGTTTCAAATCCATATCTGCTTTCAATAAGATACAAGTAAGTAGTATTTCTAAAAGAATGAAAACCTCATTGTTAAGGAGATGTCAAAGGAATTAAGTAGGAGTAAACCTCAAGAACAAAATATGATTTTTTTTTTATTCACAGAGAGTTTGGTGAATATCTGAAGTAGTTCAATACGAAACAGCGACAGAATGCAAACAGGGAAGGCACTTTTCACAATCTGTTTACTCAGGATTTAAGGCTGTCCGAAAAATTCTCACTCTACATTGGAAAAACTGCACACACAAAAAAAGTGTATTTTTTCGTGTCAGAAAGGTATGAGGACAACACATCTAGTTGTGTATTCTATGATTAATTTAAGAGGAAAAGTATAGACAGAAAAAGATAAAAGTCTTAGCAGGTCATTTCCCCAGGGTAACTTTCAAAAGGAAAACACTCATACTTTATCTGAGAGAACTAGTAAAAAGTCCACAGGTTATATCTGCAGTTCATGCAGTGAAAACCAAAATGAAACTACAAGCCTGTCTCAGATAGGAGCTAAACCATGATGCTACTTACAATGCTTCTCCATCAAACCAAGGAACAGTGGTGAAGGAATCACGATCAAGTGAAAAATACTTTTCCACAGATATGAGTCCCCCAATCATGATGTCCCCATCTCTATGATATCCTGGCTTTAGATTTACTGATAAGTAGTTTCTAAGTGTACACTGACATTCAGCCGTCTTCCATAGGATGTCACAGAGCTTCAGTACAAACAGAACCAGATGAGCTTCCATCTTTAACATTGTGGAAACAACTTCTCCTATGATAATCCCACTCTTCCCACTCCAGTTGTTATACTTGGGTATTGTGTGGATGATGTGCAATTCTTGATGGTGCTATCAAATTGAATATTTGAATGAGAGGCAGAAAATATTAAGTGCTAATTAGACCTGTGTCTTTATACACAAGGAGAATGAGGAAAGACAATGAAATTATAATGCTTAGGGTGAGGTGACCTCTCTATTTCTAGCTGAGTTCGAACACCTGTGAGGACACTGTGTGGCCTCTGTTGGACCCTGCTGCTCAGAGGTTCAGCCTTAAGGGATATCTTCTCCTGACTTCTGCATTTACCATTAAATATAGGTTGTTTCTTTTAAATATAACCTTATAGAAACTGTCCTCATAAGCATAAAGACAAATAATTAATTTGATTGAAGTGCTTTTGCAGGACATAATTTAATAACATAATAGATGAAATGGCTCATCCACTGTGCAATTATTCTGTTCATACTGCCTGAATACATCTGATATTCCAGTCAGAGATTGTGAATGATACAAAGGGGAGAAATTATCAAGGAATGGCAAGAAGTGAGTCTTTACTGCAGCTTGATTTACCATCATTAACCTGCAGTACCTCTATACCACAGGTTGTTGATTCCTGTGGTAAAGGACTAACACTTTCGGGCCACATTGATCAAGGATAAGTACTGGCCAAAAGTATCAATGGCCCTTTTACCAAGCTGGGGTAAAATAAGCCCTGCAGTAACGGTGGCAGTTGTTTTTGCCGTGCACCAGGGCCCTTTTACCACAGCGGATGAAAAGCACAAAAAAAACCCACATGGCTAAGTGGTAAGTTTGCATTTACCATGTGGCGATGTGTGGGGGAGCACTTACCACAACCCATTAAGGTGGCAGTAAGGGCTACCGCAATACCCTGAGGTATATATATTTTTTAATCCAGCAGTGCTGGGAATGGCGCATGCTGGAGGCAGTACTGCCGCCAGTGGCCGAGTTGGGCCAGAGGTAGTTCCAGGTTGTCGCGCAGCAACCCTTTGTGAAAAGGCCCCTCATAAGGCCCTCCCCCAAACCAAATTCCATTCTAAGGTGCCCCCTTCTCACAAGACCATCCCCAAGAATGATTAATTTCTGTATTCTTGCACAAATGGTATCAATGTTATATTTGGCAAAGAGCTTTTTCTGACTAGTGATGTGCTCTGTATAAGGCTCTCTGGTACAGTTTTGGCCGGTAGCAGTCACTGAAGCCTTTTTCTCCTTTGCCATTTTTTATGTTTAGGAAGTATTAAGTGGTTGGATTTTCATATATTACTCACTTTAGAACTTTTACTGTGTAACTATTTGTGGCACTATTAGTGGGCTGGTATTTTTCACATTTATAATGGCCTCTAACTCATGGTTCACTGCTTATGGGTTTTCAGCTGAACAAGCAACTGACTTACTAAAAGATTCTACCATGTTTGGTGCATCAGATAATGCAAGAACTGGATCCAGATGAGACTGGACAAGGCAACAAGCAAGACAGACAAGCAAGGCTGGGTTTAGACACTAAAGGCAAAGTAATGAATGGAGAATGGCAAGGTCTAGGTAAGACTGGGCTAGTAGGGGCAAGGGCAAGAATCCAAGGCAAGACTGGCTAGGTCTATGGTAGGGCAAAGTCCGGAGATAAGGCACGACTGGAGCTTGGCAGGAACTCAACAAGTGTCACATTTGTGACTTTTTTCTTGGTTTGTGGTCCTCTCGCCCTCTGGTGGCCAGAACCGGTGGCAGCCATAGACTTTCCAGACTCTCTTTTTAGTCCGGTCCAGATATTTTAGTCCTCCAGTCTTGCTTGGAAGTTTGGCAGCTAGCCTCACCCTTAGCTGCCTTGAAATTGCTGCAGCTGAGCTCAGCTGCTGATGGGCTTATTAGCCACCTGGAAACTTTCTGCTTTGCCTTTGCAAACGCCAAAGGTCCAGGTTATTGTTTGGTGCTGATAGGAGCACTTCTGTCTGTTTGTTTGAGCTTCCCTGCTTTACCCTTGTGGCTTCCCTGCTTTACCCTTCTGGTGCTGTTAGGAGCACTCCTGTCTTGCTGTGCTGTTAGGAGCACTTCTGCCTGCTTGTTTAAGCATCCCTGTTTTACCCATTTGGCTTCCCCGCTTTACCCTTATGGTGCTGATAGGAGCACTTCTATCTTGCTGTGCTGTAGGAGCACTTTTGCCTTGTCTTGTGTCTTGTTCTTGTCTGGGTGCCTGTGGGCCCTAACCCTGTTTCTGTCAAGCTTGTTCTGTATCCTATTCCCTGTCTGAGAATCCCGTATACTCAGTAGTCCCGAACCCTGTGTTAGTCAAGCTTGTTTAGCATCCTGTTAGTCTAGTCTGTCTGCAAGCTAGGTCCAGTGTCCTGCCGGCTGCCTGTACCTGGGGGCTCAACCCCTGGGGAATGGTGGTTAAGCGCAGGTGAAGACTGGTTGTTCTGTCCTGCTTTTTCCCTGCCTGCCTACTGCTGTAGTTCCAGTCCTGTGGTTCCACTTCGGTTGTTCCAGCTTTGCCTGTCTACAGCTTCTCCTGCCTTGCTTGCTTACCCAGTCCTGGTTGAGGGTCTTGCCTACTGCTGCCGCTTGTCAGCAGCGGTCCAAGGGCTCATGTGGTGCCAGTGACCAAGAGCCTGAGACCGTGACAACAAGGCAGGGCTAGAGCTTGGCAGAACCTCAGAGGCAAGGCAGGGCTGGGGTTTGTCAGGGACTCAAAGACAAGGCAGAGCTGGAGCTTGGCAAGAACTTGGAGACAAGGCAGGGCAAAACAGGAACAAGAACACCAATTGCTAAGGTGACAGGAGCAAGCCCGGGTCTTCCTTAAGTACTGCATGACAGGAAGTGATGCTCCCCATGGGAATTCCCAGCAACACTGTAGCAAGACTATAGGAAATGTCTCTTCATCTTGCACGTGACCTATGGAGAGGCACACAGCACACCCCAGCAGACATACGGAAGTGGGCACCACCCAAAGAATGCTGCAGGACCTGAGAAAACCACGATGCATTGTAGCGAGAGTCATAGCAGAGCCATGACACTATCATTTATTTATTAGGATTTATTTACTACCTTTTTGAAGGAATTCACTCAAGGTGGTGTACAGTAAGAATAGATCAAACATGAGCAGTAGGCAATTAGAGCAGTAAAAATATTTGAACAACAATACAAAGTATGGCATGGTATACTAATTGCAATGACAACACAATATGTACTAGAACATTATAATTGGTAGTGAGGGGTAAGGCAAAGTTGTAACATGTAGATGAGTAAGAAAGTAGGAAGAATTAGAAAGTAAGGTGATTTGAAGAAAGTTGCACGTGAGGTCAGAGAGATGGTTAAATATTATCTCAGCAAGAGTAGGAGTGAATAAACATGTCCTGCTGCAGTATGTGCAGCCCGAGTCAATCCTTGTGTGTGAGACTAACAAGTTAGTTCCTTCTTCCATTAAAGGCTTGGTTGAAGAGCCAAGCTTTTACCTGCTTCCTGAAGTAGAGGTAGTCTTATGTTAAGCGGAGCCTTTCAGGCAATGCATTCCAGAGTGTGGGGGCTACTCCGGAGAAGGCTTGCTTGCGGGTATCACATCATGTAATGTCTTTTGGAGAGGGTGTAGTTAGTGAAAGTCCTTGGGAGGACCTTAGTGTCCTTGGCGGTGTGTGGAGGATCATCTTATTCTTCAGATACTCAAGGCCATTTCCTTTCAGTGCCTTGAAGATCAGACATAGATGTTTAAATTTAGCCCTGTATTGTACTGGTAGCCAATGAAGTTTTTGCAAAAATGGTGTGATGTGGTCACGTGACGGTCACGTGACCACATCACACCATTTTTGCAAAAACTTCTATGAGTTTTAGTTAGACAATACATTCTACAGTTGCTTATCAGCATAAGGGAGCTACAATTGTACAGCTGAGCTGTAGTGTAGGGTGTATTATTCTATTTTCTTACCTATATATTATATTTCAACGGTTTTTATTGATGACAATAAACATTGTAAACATAATCCATAAATTCAAACATTTCGTTAACCTAAGAACAGGTCACTGTTGCATACATACATCGTAACTGCATCATCAATATTTTCTATCATCATTTTCTCCCCCCCCCCCCCCCCCCGGGTTAACATCTTCACAATAATCTTTTTACTTCATAGCGTCTAGTCTTTTCCAATATCTATTACAGGACTATATCCATTTACAACTGAAGTGCTTATCTCCTGAACACCCCATTTGCTAAGGCGTTCCAAGTCTATTTAGCACCGCACTTCGTGCTTTGTGGGATATGTTTTGCAAATACTTACTCCATATATTAATAAACTCCTTTCTTTTCTTTGGATTACCATAAGCCGTCCTAGCCTCCCAAAGCATTAATTCATGCATCCTATTTCTCCAGTACCAAAAGGAGGGTGGATCTTCTTGCATCCAGTGTTTAAGTATGCATTTTTTCCCCACTGCATATGCCTTGCATAAAAATAGCTCTATATGTCTGTTTGATATCCCATATGCATCCCTTTTGTTCAACAACACTCCTCTCCAAGAGGGGAGTAATCTTTGCCCTATGAGATGTTCAATATAGTTCTGTATCGCTCTCCAAAATAGTTTTATTCGAGCACATTTCCAGAATGCATGCAAAAAGGTATTACTTTCTCTATTACACTTGGAGCATTGAGCTTCGCCTATCCAACCCGCTCTTGCTGCTTGATTTTGTGTTATGTATCCCCTGTGTATTACCCTATATTGACTCTCCTGTTTCTTACCTATATAATAAATTAATATATTTCACAGCAGTGACTTTACTTTTATTCCAGTTCTCTCTAACAGAAGAAAAGTTCTGGTGTAGGCCCAGAACAGCCAGGTTCCCTTATAATATATAACCCCTGGACAGAGCTAGGAAGTTGGTTTAGCCAGACTCCTGTAAACGGAACCTGGGAATAACTCATTGGGTAGCTTTGCCCAGAAGAGTTATTCATCTATAAATGCTTACATAACTAATAACTTACATAATTAATAACTAAGGTTTGCAACCTTCTATGAGTCTTGCTGCTGCATTCTGAATCAATTAGAGCTGGTGCAGGCCCTTTGTAGTCAGACCATTATAAGGAGAGCTAATAAAGGTGGAGTGGTGGTTGATTTGAACAAAAATGATTATGAACTAGAGGTATCCAGGCAATTCTCTGATAGCTCTACCTATAAACAACTTTGTATAGCTCCGACTGAGAGATTGTAGTCTGTGATTTCTGGAATCACCACTCTGGCTCTGAATGCAGGATTTTTGACCAAGAATAAGTTTCAGTTATTGAATCCCCAGGATCCTTCCACCCCAAGGTTTCTATATTCTTCCTAATGTAACTGTGACCTCACCCTGGGCATGATGATTCACCCTACAATACCCTTAGAATACCTCGGGCAAAATATCATGTATCGGACAGGGTTAAAGTACAAACATTAAAACTAGCCATGGGGAGAGGAAATAAAACTAAATTTGTGACAAAATACATAACTCAGGAAAACAAATGACATGTACATTGATAATTCAATCAATTATACTTTTTTATTTATGGTATGTATATGTGTAAACTTCAAACAATTTTAACAAGTTTATTTTTTTTTCCAGCACATCAACTTCCCATTGCATCAGACTTCTTCAAAGTTTTATCAGATAAGTACCATTTGATCTTAGCAAAATTCATTAATTAAATATGCATTTAATCTCAAAACCTTGTTTAAACTCCCCTCTCTTTACAAGAATTGATTCTTTGTTATTATTTCTTCTTCAGGTCTCTCCTCTATCAAGCAGGTAAGTATGTATTGTGATTCTCTTTCTTACTCCTTTAGTTGACCTTTTATAATTCAGTCTTTTGTGTTGCTTAGCTTTTCTTCCTGCTTTCTTGTATATCTTCTGTTCTTCTTTCTTTAACATTGGGTACCGTATTTTTATTGTCAGCTGGAGTCAGGAACCAGGTCCGGAGTACCTACTATCCTGAGCTTTAAAAAGCAATAAAAAAAAACCCTAAACCCTAACTACTTCATATGTTTCAAGAGTTTAGTACTCAATTTAGACAGTTCACTATCTAACTTCCCCAATGAAACAAAAGATAATTCAGTAGCACTATGCTAGCCCTCCCAGAACAATATTTTTTTCCAAAAGATTTTTGATTAGCCTCAGTGTAGTTTTCCTTTTAGCAAATAATCACCGAGACTCCTCTGTATGTCCAAAGCGTTAAATTTATTCTCAAAAGTTAGCAGCAACCCCCTATTTTCAAAGTACTGTGTATGTTTGATATTTATGTGTTATTTTTTAATTTATTTTTTTATTTCCTATGTCTTATATTAGAAGCGTGTTGGAGAAAATATAGTTACTATATTCGCCCACTGCTATGTTAGAACACTGCAGTTTTAAAAATACACCAGAGTTCAAATGAGTTCAATAAGCTAAATAAGGTTATTCTCTGGTAATACAGCTTATACCAGTTTTCCCAATTACCCCTTGATTTAGCCAAAATCAAAGTATTTTAAATTCAAACAGAGCAGTGGTGTAGCCAAGGGTGGGCCTGGGTGGGCCTAGGCCAGCCCACTTTGGGCTCAGACCCACCCAGTAGCAGCATACCTACGATGTGGCTGGCAGGGATCCCCAAGCCCCACCAGCCGAAAATTCCCAACTGTTCCTCCTGCATACCTTGTAAATAGCAGATCTTCACCTGCAGTGAGTAGCGACCGATACATACTGCTTGCACCGGCCCTACAGCCTTCCCTCAGATGTATTCCTGCCTATGTGGAAGCAGGAAGTTGCATCTGAGGGAAGGCTGTGGGGCAAACATAAGCAGTATGTATTAGTTGCTGCTCACTGCTGGTAAAAATCTGCAACTTAAAAGGTATGCATGGGGGAGGGATGTTTGAGAGACCATATGGCATGCAAGCGAGAGAGGGAGAGACTAAATCACTTGTGGGACAAGCCCCACCCATCTTGGACCCAGGCCCACCCAAAATTGGGTGTCTGGCTATGCCCCTGAAACACAGCCTTTCAGCAACTCTCAATCATGCCTCTTAAATCCTTTCTAAAACGCGAGAGGCTCTTTAAATTAGGAGATGTTACGCAATCACACTTGTGAACATACAGCTTCCTCTCAAAAACCCTCTTATCCATTTTAAAAACGGAATTTTTCACTCAGCTGACCAGAGACTGTGACTACAGGTATTGTCAGCACTTAACCTACCTCCCAACTGCCTAACAGTAACATTTAGAACTCTCACTATGTCACACACAGCACGAGCCCCTGCACCCACATAAAGCCCACCTAAACCCCCCAAAACACATTTTTAGTTCACATTACACATTTTTAGTAATTAACACACATTTGCTTTTAAAATAACATAAATTTAGTACCTTTTTTTCCCTTGGTATCCTTAAAAATCTTCATTTTCGTCCCGAGCACGAGCCTACTGCAGCTCCGTCCTGAGCTAGCATCCGGCTCGTGCGGTCAGCTGTTATCTCCCTCCTCGTGCCTCCTTCCCGGCGCGTGCCAGCCCGTTGCACACCCACCGTACTTAAATAAAAATGTCAGAGAAGTGCATCGGAGCACTTCCCCCTTCTTACTTTGTCTCACGCTGGCCTCTCTCCTGCTCAGGAACTGGCTCTGCAACTTAAAAGGAGCTGGTTCCTTTAAAAGACTGGAGATTCCCGGGCCCTGCGTCTAAAACGGCCGTCTGACGTCGTCACGTTGACGTCCGACGCAAGGCCAATCAGGCTTCTTCAGCTCTCCCGAGCTTCCCCGGCCTCCTCCACTCGCCCGCACCAGCGAAACAGCTGATTCACGCTGCTCCGGGCCCCGCCGCAGCCCAGCATCGCCGCCTCTCCAATGCAGCGATCCAGCTCTTCTCACTCCACCCACCGATACGCCGACAGCGTCCCACAACAGCAGCTGCCCAATCCAACTCCGCTGCCATCGGGCCCGCCCAGAATCGAAATTTCAGCCCTCACCCTCTAACAAAAACATGCCACTGCTTCCAATGTGGCCAAAACCCTCCAGGCTCCCCTTCTTCAACGCCGCTGTTCTGCATTGCAGAAACCTCCCCGGACCTCAAAGCACTGCTGCTGCCCGAAAACTACAGCCTGAAATCGCCGCTGCGGGAGTCCTAACAAAAACGCCTTCCCCGCTCCCAAGACAGGACCCAGTAAGTTTTAACCCCTTAGGGGGTTACACTAAGATACACAAAAGCTTAATATCTCCTCTTGGTAGACCTATCATGTCTTCTTGTAATTCTTTGCTTCAGCCACCGTCTACAAATGTAGATTGGTTCTTGAAACCCTTGGTGGAGGGTAGTACTTCATACATATGGGATACTATTCATTTTATTTGTATTCTGCAGCAGAGTAACATATAGTAACATACATAGTAGATGACAGCAGAAAAAGACCTGCACGGTCCATCCAGTCTGCCCAACAACTCATATGTGCTACTTTTTGTGTATACTCAACTTTGATTTGTACCTGTGCTCTTCAGGGCACAGACCGTATAAATCTGCCCAGCACTATCCCCGCCTCCCAACCACCGGCTCTGGCACAGACTGTATAAGTCTGCCCAGCACTATCCCCGCCTCCCACCACCGGCTCTGACACAGACCGCATAAGTCTGCCCAGCACTATCCCTGCCTCCCACCACCGGCTCTGGCACAGAGTCTCTGTCCTACAGTCTCACTTGCTAATGGCAACACTGGATGCTGTCTCTCTCAGTACCTCCATATCTCAGGATGCAGCCTTTTTTATTCTTGAGAAGTTTTTGGATTCTTGACCTCAACCACATCTGGTCTCCACTGAATTTCTTATTGATTTGTTGACACATGCTATGAAGGCGTTTAAAAAAATATTTATTCGGACCAGCTTTATTTGCAACTTATAGGTGTTGCTATGGATGATACTTTTGCCTCTTCTGTCGCGTGTTTTTATATGATCAATTTTGAAAACACCTGGATTTCGGAATATCAAAATAAAAAGAAGATTGTCTGCTGTTATTTATTTATTTGTTGCATTTGTATCCCACCTTATCCCACCTCTTTGCAGGCTCAAAGTGGCTTACAATACATCATGAGTAGTGGAAGAATGTTAGTAAATAAACATTTAGTATTGCAGGATCTTGGTCAGTATGATGATAATAAAACAAAGTAATAGTATACAAGCAGATATTAAGAAACAGTTCTGAATATCGATGGGCGAGTTGTACATATTCACATTGGTTGATCTTTGTGGTACGCTTTATTAAAGAGATGGGTCTTCAGTAATATACGGAAGTTCGTTCTTTCGTAGATCGATTTCAAGCTGCGCGGCAGTGCGTTCCATAACTGTGTGCTCAGGTAGGTAAAGTTTGACGCATGGATTAGTTTGTATTTCATTCCTTTGCAGCTGGGGAAGTGCAGATCAAGGAATGTGCGGGATGATCTTTTGGCATTCGTAGGAGGTAGGTCTATCAGGTCTGACATGTAAGCTGGTGCGTCTCCATGGATAATTTTGTGAACTAGTGAGCATATTTTGAACGTGATGTGTTCCTTAAGTGGGAGCCAGTGTAATTTTTCTCGTAAGGGCTTGGCACTTTCAAATTTTGGTTTGCCAAATATGAGTCTAGCTGCAGTGTTCTGGGCTGTCTGGAGTTTCTTGATTATTTGTTCTTTGCAGCCGGCATATAGTGCGTTGCAATAGTCTAGATGACTGATCGCTTCATAGATAATGTTTTTGTCATCTGGGCTGGTCATGTTACTTCTTTTCAGTCTCTTGTGGACTAGTATAATGGATATAATCCTCATATTAGATTTACCTCTCAACATTCTTTGACCAAGATATCTTTTGGGGATGTTACTGTGATCCAGGTTGGCTCATTTTTAAGAACCAAACTACATACTAAAAGTACAGAGAGGAATATCTTCTACAATTCAACAGAAGTCATCTCTTGAGTCTCAAGGAGAGTTTACCATATTCTCAAATATTACAGTTTTGCTGTGTGACAGAACAGTGTGTTTTAAGCCTGTAAATTTGCCTTTATTAAATCTTGAAGTGCATTTCTCTAGTTTGGCCAGCAGGTGGTGCATGTTTTGTTTTAAACTGTTCAAAGAACTGACCTTTCTTTCATTAGTTAACACAGGTAAGTGATGTAACCAGCTTTTTTCAAATGTTGTTATTGACTGGGCTCTGATTGGCCAGGGAGCCTTTTTTTTTTTTCCATTTCAATTGTACTGACGTTTGCTCCAGTTTCAGCCAGGGACGAGAGAGAGAGAGAGAGCTCTTTGTTGAAATCCTGTTAAAAAACCCCAAACAGTTATATTTGATAACTGGTGAATAGCTATATATATCCTGAACTCACCAGGTACTTTTTAGGAAGCAACCAAATGTTTACTTACAGATATAATTGATCCATATTTCAGTTGCCTGTTATTGTTTGCTGATTGCACGTTTTTTGTTCATTGCTCAAGTGTGACAATAAACCTGTTTAGTTTGTTGACTCTGCTGTCAAACTGTGGGACCACTGGGAGTGTGGCCCAAGTAACCCAGTAATCACTGGGGATAATTTGAGAGTGGAAGACTCGCCCAGAGGCGGTACTGACCTAGTCTGTGGGAGGAGGGTGCTAGTGTAGAGCACAAGCAGCAGGTGCAGGTGGACCTGAGCTGTTCTGGGGATCGACTCTCTAAGTGCCAAGGGGTAACCCTAGGCGGGTGACTAGGTGTTTCATGACAGACCTGTCCTTTTTTGGTGGCAGCGTGGTGGGATTTTCAAGGTCCTTATGCGGTGTGAGGGTCACCATCGACTGAGTGGTTCAGAGTTTTTTTTTTAATCTGTAACCTCCAGACACAGAGCACAATGAACAAGTGTAGCAGTAAAAGGGTCCCTTTCCTGTTCAGTTTTTTTTTTTTTGTAGTGTTAGGAGCAGGGGCGTATCTGAGGTTCGGCGGTAGGGGGGGCAGGGGCTAGAGTGAGGGGGCACATTATAGCCCCCCCCTACCGCCGTCAACCCTCCCCCCTACCGCCATTAACCCTCCCTCCCTCCCCTGCCTACCGCCGTCACCTACCCCCGAGGTCCGCTTCCTCCTGCCGGCTTTTTAAAATATTGCTTCAGCTGGAGGGGGACCCCAACCCCCCCCCCCCCCCCCGCCAGCTCAGCCGCGGTCTTCTTTAACTTCTTCATCCTCGTCGTGCTGAAAGCTGCATGCATCCTTAGTTCCAGTTGGACGGAGTCTGACATCACAGTACGTTGACGGAGTCGAGGTTAAGGCGGTGTGCGTCGGCAGCGGCAGCGAAGCGCCTGTTCTTCGTTCGGCGCACCTTCGGCCTTCCCTGTCTCTTAACCTCGACTCCGAGGACGGTACGCTTTTTAAATTTTAGGAGGAGGGGGGTTATTGGTGCTGGAAGGGAGGGAGGGCAGGCGGCCCGATGCTTGTTGGGTTGGAGGGAGGGCGGGAGGCCGGCCTGGTGCTGTCTGTGTGCTGTTGGGTGGGAGGGAGGCCTGCTGCTGCTGCGTGCTGGGAGGGAGGGAGACCTGATGGTGGGTGCTGGGTGGGAGGGAAGCCTGATGGTGGGTGCTGGGTGGGAGGGAGGCCTGATGGTGGGTGCTGGGTGGGAGGGAAGCCTGGTGCTGGGTGCTGCCGGGTGCTGGGAGGGAGGGCAGGGTGGAGAGGAGGGTGGCTGGACATTTGTGGCTGGAGGGGAGAGGAGGGTTGCTGGACATTTGTGGCTGGAGGGGAGAGGATGGTTGCTGGACATGGATGGAGGGCAAGAAATGAAGAAGAAAGGAGGAAAGTAAAGAAATAAATGGAAAGGAAGCCCTGGAAACGGAGTTAAGAGAACACATAGAGAACAGCAGAATCAGCGACTAGAACCAAGATGGATAGAAAAACAAAATCACCAGACAACAAAGGTAGGAAAAATCATTTTATTTTCATTTTAGTGTTTAGAATATGTCGAATTTGAGAATTTACATCTGCTGTCTTATTTTGCACTGGGTATACTGGAGCAGTAACAGCTTACAGAAATTATTTATAATGGAAGAAAATCATGTTATTTTATTCTCCTATACTAGTATAATATTTTCAATGATGTCTGTTTATATGCGCCATGGCTGGTGTAAGGGGGTGTGGCTATCATAGGGGTGGAGTCATATGTGGTGACCCCGTCCATGAGTACCGGCACTTCGCGATGAGTAATTAGATTTTGGGTTGCTGTTTGGGCACTCGGTCTCTGAAAGGTTCGCCATCACTGTTCTAGAGCGACAGCGGCTAGACCAACAGCTGCTGTGCTGAGAGGAACAGCAGCAGCGGCGAGAGGAATGGGAAGAAGGACAGCAGCAAGATGAATGGAAAAACAACTGCAACATGAAGAGCATGAATTCCAACAGAATGAGGAGTGCGGGCGGGAATTCCAGCTGCAGAAAATGAAGTTAGAGATGGAAATGGTTCATATCCAAAGCTCCAATCCAACCCCTTTGACAAGGCCAGACATAGGATCGGGCTTAAATTGTTTTTGCAGCTTGATGACCAAAACCGAGCTTCTCATTTTCCCCCCCAAACCCACCTCCCCGCTCCCCCCGTTTTCTATTTCTGTTGATGGCTCTCTCATTCTCCCTGTCTCCTCAGCTCGAAACCTTGGGGTCATCTTTGACTCTTCTCTCTCCTTCTCTGCTCATATCCAGCAGACCGCCAAGACCTGTCGTTTCTTTCTTTACAACATCCGTAAAATCCGCCCCTTTCTTTCCGAGCACTCTACCAAAATCCTCATCCACACCCTTGTCACCTCTCGTTTAGACTACTGCAATCTGCTTCTTGCTGGCCTCCCACTTAGTCACCTCTCCCCTCTCCAGTCGGTTCAAAACTCTGCTGCCCGTCTCATCTTCCGCCAGGGTCGCTTTACTCATACTACCCCTCTCCTCAAGACCCTTCACTGGCTCCCTATCCGTTTTCGCATCCTGTTCAAACTTCTTCTACTAACCTATAAATGTATTCACTCTGCTGCTCCCCAGTATCTCTCCACACTCGTCCTTCCCTACACCCCTTCCCGTGCACTCCGCTCCATGGATAAATCCTTCTTATCTGTTCCCTTCTCCACTACTGCCAACTCCAGACTTCGCGCCTTCTGTCTCGCTGCACCCTACGCCTGGAATAAACTTCCTGAGCCCCTACGTCTTGCCCCATCCTTGGCCACCTTTAAATCTAGACTGAAAGCCCACCTCTTTAACATTGCCTTTGACTCGTAACCACTTGTAACCACTCGCCTCCACCTACCCTCCTCTCTTCCTTCCCGTTCACATTAATTGATTTGATTTGCTTATTTTTTATTTTTTGTCTATTAGATTGTAAGCTCTTTGAGCAGGGACTGTCTTTCTTCTATGTTTGTGCAGCGCTGCGTATGCCTTGTAGCGCTATAGAAATGCTAAATAGTAGTAGTAGTAGTAATGATACCATAGGTGACTGAGATGAACATCTAACTGTCTAAAAATTTGCTGCCTCAATGAAATTCCTCAGAAAGACTGGGTACACTGTCTGGGAGGAAAGCTCACTGGTAGAGCACTTGAGGCATTCCAAGGACTGTCTATAGAGATGTGCTCCAAGTTTGAGGAGGTGTGCAAAGCATTTTTTGAACTGTTATGCCATTACCCCCAAGATGTTCAGACTAAAGTTCCGGACTTTGCAAAACGGGGTGTTTGATATTCACAGCGAGTTTGTGATTCAGCTAAGATACCAGCATCAGCAATGAGTCAGTGGAGCTGAGGTTAAAAGCCTGGAGGACTGCCAAAACCTGATGGTCCTGGAGCAGTTTCTTCAGCGTTATCCTCCAGAGGTGAGGAAACATGTTTAAGATCACTAGCCCCATACTGCAGAGAAAGCGGCTGAGTTGGCTGACATCTTTATGGCTATGATAGAATATACTGAAATTAAATGGAAGTAGAATTAAAACTCTCCTTTATATTTTTTTTGTTACATCTGTACCTCACACTTTCCCACTCATGGCAGGCTCAATGTGGCTTACATATTGTATACAGGTACTTATTTGTACCTGGGGCAATGGAGGGTTAAGTGACTTGCCCAGAGTCACAAGGAACTGTCTGTGCCTGAAGTGGGAATTGAACTCAGTTCCTCAGAGCCAAAGTCCACCACCCTAACCACTAGGCCACTCCTCCACTCATTGGGGCACATGGAATTCATCTGTGTTGTAGAAGTTTACCTTTTAGATACACAAATGGATTATTCTGTTTTTGAACATATTTCAGGGGCATGTGATTTTATAAGTCAAAATAAAATGAAATATTTTGTTTCATGCAGATCTCTTTTGTTTAAACATAAATGGGCAATAAGCCCCTAATGCAGTCCATTTGTTTTCTTATATTTTGTTCTTATGATGGTAGTGGAGGAGTGGCCTAGTGGTTAGGGTGGTGGGCTTTGGTCCTGAGGAACTGAGTTCAATTCCCACTTGAGGCACAGGCAGCTCCTTGTGACTCTGGGCAAGTCACTTAACCCTCCATTGCCCCATGTAAGCTGCATTGAGCCTGCCATGAGTGGGAAAGTGCAGGGTACAAATGTAACAAAAAAAATATATTGTGCCAAACTACAGTGATACACATAAAAACCATTTGTGATGCATAGGCGTAGTTTGACTGTTTCATTTGGGGGGGCAAAAAATGGGCGGAGCATATTAGCATATCATTTGCATATATACATATGCAAATGAATATGCTAATATGGAGGAAGGAAATGAAATTTACAGGCAAAATATCACAGATGCACATTTCAAAAAGCTGACACATTTCAATTAATAAATTATGAATAAAATAAACTTTTATTTACCTTTGTTGTCTGATCATGCAGTTTTTCTATTCGCTTTGATCCCAGTGTCTTCTGTTTTATGCAGTGTCTTCTTTCCAGTAGGCTTCCCTCTGCTCCCCACCCTCCCAGTCCCATCCATCTCTTGCTCCTTCCCTCTGCTCCCCACCCCTCCCAGTCCCATCCATCTTCTGTTCCTTCCCTCTGCTCACCATCCCTCCGTCCCATCCATCTCTTGCTCCTTCCCTCTGCTGTGCCTGACCTCTCCAAATCCCATCCATCTCCTGGTCCATCCCTCTGCTCCCCACCCCTCCCAGTCCCATCCATCTCTTGCTCCTTCCCTCTGCTCCCCACCCCTCCCAGTCCCAACCATCTCTTGCTCCTTCCCGCTGCTCCCCACCCCTCCCAGTCCCATCCATCTCCTGCTCCTTCCCTCTGCTCACCTCCTTTCCCAGTCCAATCCAATTCCTGGTCCTTCCCTCTGCTCCCCACCCACCCCTCCCAGTCCCATCCATCTCTTGCTCCTTCCCACCCCTCCCAGTCCCATCCATCTCCTGCTCCTTCCTACTGCTTCCCACCCTCCCAGTCCCATCCATCTCCTGCTCCTTCCCACTGCTTCCCACCCTCCCAGTCCCATCCATCTCCTGCTCCTTCCCACCCTCCCAGTCCCATCCATCTCCTGCTCCTTCCCACTGCTTCCCACCCTCCCAGTCCCATCCATCTCTTGCTCCTTCCCTCTGCTCCCCACCCCTCCCAGTACTATCCATCTTCCCTCTGCTCCCCACCCCTCCCCCCCGCGCGAGGTCCAAGATGGTGACTCCGTTTACCCCCTCTCTTCCTCCCTCCCTCCGGCGCAGGCAGCAGTCTTTTCCAGCGTTCCTGGCAGCTGTAGCGATATACACGCTGCCTTCGGTCTGCCCCGGAAGCCTTCTCTTCAAGTTCCTGTTCCCACCTATGCGGGAACAGGAACTTGAAGACAAGGCTTCGGGGCAGAGCCAAAGGCAGCGTGTACAACGCTACCGCTGCCAGGAACGCTGGAAAAGACTGCTGCCTGCGCCGGAGGGAGGGAGGAAGAGAGAGGAGTAGACGGAGACGCTCCTCTCCGTCCGCTTGGCTTCCCTGCCCTCTCTGTCTGCGTCCCGCCGAAAGGAAATGACGTCAGAGGAAGGCGGGACGCAGATAGAGAGGGCAGGGAAGCCAATCGGACGGAGAGGAGCGCGTGCCTGCATGTGTTTTTTTTTTTTTTTTTTAACTTTTTTTTTTTTTAAACTAATGGCGCGGCAGCGCCTCGCGTCGTTTGGGGGGGCACTGCCCCCCCTCGCCCCCCCCAGTCTACGCCTATGTTGTGATGGTATGAATATTAATATGCAATTCTAACAATATTTCCTGGAAGCATGACTGTTAAAGCCATACATTAGAAATTACTGTTTAAAGTACTGCCATTAGCGATAAATGACTCCTTTTATACCATCTCTGTTAAAGGAGAATTCACTTATTATTAGATTTGTAAGATTAGGAAAAGAGGAAAAAGATATATCAATATAGAATCTTATATTAGCTTCCTGTTGAAATGCCATTAGTTGTATTAGGTATATCATTCACAACAATATGAAGATAGAATTTATATTAATATCCATCATGATGTAGTGACAGACAAACATTCATACCACGTCGACTACAGTGGGAGAGAGATCTTCAACAAACGACGCCATGGGACTTGGATCTGTGAAATCCTTAGTGCGGTTGTTGATGGTGATGCGCGTACATCCAGGATATAATAGATCAAATTGTGCATTTAGTTCTTTAAGTTTGGGGCGGAATTCCAAAAATGGTTTATGAATTTTCACTATGTTCTTGTGAAGGTCTAGTAAGAATTGAATTGTTGATCCGTCTTTTTTAATCGGAACACATATCAGAGCATGCTGCGTGATGGTAGCCACATGTTCGTATCAGAGCACTCTCATAACGCTAGGCCTGGGGTATTTGTTTTGTGGTATAAGCCTTGACGGGACCCGATGAACTCTTTCTATTTCAAAGCATCGTTCAAATTGTAAATCATAGTAACATAGTAAATAATGGCAGATAAAACTCATTTTACATGGTATGTGGAACTTTATACCCGAGTTTGATTTGTCCTTGCCATTCTCAGGACACAGACTATAGAAGTACATAAGTGTTGCCATACTGGGACAGACCAAAGGTCCATCAAGCCCAACCTCCTGTTTCCAACAGTGGCCAATCCAGGTCACAAATACCTGGCAAGATCTCCAAAAAGTACAAAACATTTCATACTGCTTATCCCAGAAATAGTGGATTTTCCCCAAGTCCATTTAATAATGGTCTATGGACTTTTGCTTTAGGAAGCCGTCCAAACCGTTTTTAAACTCCACTAAGCTAACCTCCTTTACCACATTCTCTGGTAACGAATTCCAGAATTTAATTACACATTGAGTGAAGAAACATTTTCTCCGATTCGTTTTAAATTTACTACATTGTAGCTTCATCGCATGCCCCCTAGTCCTAGTATTTTTGGAAAGAGTAAACAGACGCTTCACATCTACCTGTTCAACTTCACTCATTATTTTATAGACCTCTATCATATCTCCCCTCAGCCACCTTTTCTCAAAGCTGAAGAGCCCTAGCCACTTTAGCCTTTCCTCATTGGGAAGTTGTCCCAGCCCCTTTATCATTTTTATCGCCCTTCTCTGCACCTTTTCTAATTCCACTATATCTTTTTGAGATGTGGCAACCAGAATTGAACACAATATTTGAGGTGCGGTCACACCATGGAGCAATACAAAGGCATTATAACATCCTCATTTTTGTTTTCCATTCCTTTCCTAATAATACCTAACATTCTATTTGCTTTCTTAGCCGCATCAGCACACTGAGCAGAAGGTTTCAACGTATCAACAACGACGACGACGACGACATCTAGATCCCTTTCTTGGTCTGTGACTCCTAACGTGGAACCTTGCATGACGTAGCTATAATTCGGGTTCCTCTTTCCCACATGCATCTCTTTGCACTTGCTCACATTAAACGTTATCTGCCATATAGATGCCCAGTCTCCCAGTCTTGTAAGGTCCTCTTGTAATTTTTCACAATCCTCCCACGATTTAACGACTTTGAATAACTTTGTGTCATCAGCAAATTTAATTACATCACTAGTTATGCCCATCTCTAGGTCATTTATAAATATGTTAAAAGGAAGCGGTCCCAGCACAGACCCCTGGGGAACCCCACTAACTACCCTTCTCCTTTGAGAATACTAACCATTTAACCCTACTCTGCTTTCTATCTTTTAACTAGTTTTTAATCCATAATAGAACACTACCTCCAATTTCTTCTGGCGTCTTTCATGAGGTACTTTGTGAAACACCTTCTGAAAATCCAGATACACAATTATCAACCAGCTCCCCTTTATTTTTTTTATTTTTATTTATTACATTTGTACCCCGCGCTTTCCCACTCATGGCAGGCTCAATGCGGCAGGCAATGGAGGGTTAAGTGACTTGCCCAGAGTCACAAGGAGCTGCCTGTGCCGGGAATCGAACTCAGTTCCCCAGGACCAAAGTCCACCACCCTAACCACTAGGCCACTCCTCCACATGTTTGTTCACCCCTTCAAAGAAATGTAGTAGGTTGGTGAGGCAAGATTTCCCTTCACTAAATCCATATTGACTTTGTCTCATTAATCCATGCTTTTGAATATACTCTGCAATTTTGTTCTTTATTATAGTCTTTACCATTTTGCCCGGCACCGACGTCAGACTCACCGGTCTATAATTTCCCGGATCTCCTCTGGAACCTTTTTTAAAAATTGGCGTTACATTGGCCACCCTCCAATCTTCTGGTACCACGCTCGATTTTAAGGATAAATTACATATTACTAACAATAGCTCCGCAAGTTCATTTTTCAGTTCTATCATTACTCTGGGATGAATACCATCCGGTCCAGGAGATTTGCTACACTTCAATTTGTATAACTACCCCATTACATCCTCCAGGTTTAAAAAGAATTCATTCAGTTTCTCCGAATCGTCGGCTTCAAATGCCATTTCTGGCACCGGTATCTCACCCAAATCTTCCTCGGTGAAGAACGAACCAAAGAATTAATTTAATCTCTCCGCTTCGGCTTTGTCTTTCCTTATTACCCCTTTTACTCCTCGGTCATCTAGCGGTCCAACCGGTTCTTTAGCCGGCTTCCTGCTTTTAATATACCTAAAAAAAATTTTGCTGTGTGTTATTGCCTGCAACGCAATCTTTTTTTCGAAGTCCTTCTTAGCCTTCCTTATCAGCGCTTTGCATTTGACTTGACATTCCATATGCTATTTCTTTTTATTTTCAGTCGGTTCCTTCTTCCATTTTCTGAACGATTTTCTTTTAGCTCTAATAGTTTCCTTCACCTCACTTTTTAACCATGCCGATTGTCGTTTGGTCTTCCGTCCTCCTTTTTTAATACGCAGAATATATTTGGCCTGGGCTTCCAGGATGGTGTTTTTGAATAGCATCCACACCTGATGTAAATTTTTGACCCTCACAGCCGCTCCTCTGAGATTTTTCCCGTCTCCGAAAAATGTTTGTTTGTGGATTAACACCTTTCAAATATTTGAACGTCTGTATCATGTCACCCCTCTTTCTACTTTCCTCCAAGGTATACATGTTCAGGTCAGCAAATCTCTCCTCGTACGGTTTGCAATGCAAATCCCATACCATTTTTGTAGCTTTTCTTTGCCCCGCGTCCAGTCTTTTTACATCTTTATCAAGATACGGCCTCCAAAACTGAACACAACACTCCAAGTAGGGCCTCACCAATGACTTGGAAAGGGGCATCAACACCTCCTTTCTTCTGCTGGTTATAAAGTAATCCTTACAACATTAGTTTCTTCAATATATTTATTAATTACACATATGCCTATATCTACTAATTACACATATACCTATATGTGTAATTAGTAGATATAGGACCAGCACAAGATATAAAGAATCCGGAGAATTTAAAGGGACTTTTCAGCTGCAGTGAATGTTTACATATAAGGTACCTCGGTAGCCTTTCCCTGGCAGTGGCGTTCCTCATGGACACGGTTCTCAAGAGAAGGGAACAAAGTTTCCATAATATATGAACTTATATTCAAAGACTTTGTTTGCGTCAGCGCACAATGGATTGAACAAGCTAGAATATGACCACGGAGACTTGTGTATACTAAATGATTGAAGCAGGTTCTTTGAACTTATGCCTTTTTGTATAAGCAACTGAAGGTTTGGGTACTAATTGACTAGAAGTGACAATGTGAACACGATAGTGTAGAGAACAGTGTGTTTTGAGTGAAATCGGCGAGTGACAGAGTTCCGAGGATCTAAGCAAGATACAGGTATATGTGTAATTAATAAATATATTGAAGAAACTAATGTTGTAAGGAGTACTTTATATATGAATGTAAATAAATTTTAACTGCCAGACCCTCGACCATGCAAACATTCAGAGATCCCTTCTCATCGTTTCTACTCCCTCCAGGGTATCCACTCTATTGGCTATTTTTGTGTCTTCCGCAAAAAGGCAAACCTTTCCTTCCAACCCTTCAGCAATATCTCTCATAAATATATTAAACAGAATAGGCCCCAGCACTGACTCCTGAGGAACTCCACTGTTCACCTTCCTTTCCTCTGAGCGGATTCCATTTACCACCACTCGCTATACAGTTCACCACTTTCGGTCCTAAGTTCAACCCTTTCAGCTTATTCATGAGTCTTCTGTGGGGGACTGTATCAAAGGCTTTGCTGAAATCCAAGCAGATTACATTTAGCGCACGTCCTTCATCCAGTTCTTTCGTCACCCAAAGAACTCAATAAGATTCGTTGGGCAGGATTTTCATTTGGTAAAGCCATCGGGTCCTGTAACCCATTGGCTTCTAGAAAGTTAACTATTCTTTCTTTCAGCAGCGACTCCATTATTTTTCCTACCACCGATGTGAGACTTACCAGTCTGTAGTTTCCCACTTCTTCCCTGTCTCCACTTTTGTGAAAAGGGACTACATTCAATCATCTCCAGTTTCGCAGTACTGCTCCCGTCTCTAAAGATCTATTAAATAAATCTTTAAGAGGTCCTGCTAGGACCTCTCTCAGTTCCCTCAGTATCTTGGGATGTATCCCATCCGGCCCCATAGCTTTGTCTACCTTCAGATTCTCAAGTTGTTAATAAACCCTTTCTTCTGTAAACGGTGCAGTATCCACTCCATTCCCAGACGTTCCCTCGGCAGCAAACCGTTGTCCTTCTTCAGGATTTTCCTCTGTGAACACCGAAGAGAAATAATTGTTTAGCACATTTGCTTTATCTTCATCACTCTTCACATAACCATTCTCATTATCTTTCAGTCTCACAATTCCATTCCTATCTTTTCTCCTTTCTCCAATATATCTGAAAAAGGTCTTGTCACCTCTCTTTACATCTTCAGCCATTTGTTCTTCTGCTTGCGCTTTCGCTAGCCGAATTTCCCTCTTTGCTTCTTTGAGTTTAGTCCAATAATCTTTTCCGTGCTCCTCTCATTGCGTTCTTTTGTATTTCTTGAAAAAGCCTCTTTTGCTTTTATTTTTTCAGCTACTTGTTTGGAGAACCATATAGGCTTCCTGCTTCTCTTGTTTTTGTTTACTTTCCTCTCATTAAGATCAGTCGTCATATTTATAGCAGCCTTTATCTTGGACCACTGTTTTTCCACATCTCCTACGCATTCCCACACCAACAGCGCCTTCTTCGGGTATTCCCCCATTTTATCAAAATCAGTACATCTGAAATCCAGTACTTTGAGTTTTGTGTGTCCGCACTCTGCCTTTGCCCTTATATCAAACCATACGGTGTGATGATCACTATTACATAGGTGGACGCCCACCCGGATATTGAAAACACTTTCTCCATTCGTGAGCACTTTCCAGTAGAGAAGGGATGAAGGATTCCAAATATTTAGTAATATTATTACCTTCAGCTGCTTCTGGTATTCCCAAAATTCTGATGTTATTTCTTCTCGCACGATTATTCATATCTTCAATCTCTCTCTCAAGGATCCCAATACTTTTATATTGTCTTTGTAATTGTTTGATATTATTGTCTGCAGCTTCTTGTTTACCCAAGATTTCAATATGAGATCTGAATTGAGATAATTTAGATTTTATTGAAGATATGTCTTCTTTTATCTCATGGAAGTCTTCTTCATTTTCTAGTAGAATTTCCTTTAAGGAGTGATTTTCTTCTTGTCAGATATCTCCAATACTTTCTAATGTTTTAATGATGACCCTGGGGAAGTTCATAATCTGGAAAAGGATCAGTTGTATCTTTATGTGGATGATATTCAGTTACCAAGCTCAATGGATGCTGGTATTAAAGAGATAACAAGATACTTTAATTTGATGGAACAATGGGCCGCTCAATATAAATTGAACTAAACACCAATAAGACAAAGATCCAATGTTTATCTCCTCCATCGATAGAGCCAGTTAATACATCATTAACCATTACGGGCTCTCATTTTATATTGGAAACCTCTTTCAGGGTATTTGGGATTATTTTAGACAATCAATTAACTATGAAGAATCAGATTAAGCAACTTGCTAAAAGGGTTTTTCTCAAGCTGAGACAGTTGCAGAGCATAAAAAAGGTAATTACTCAAGAATATTTTCAAGTGGTGGTTCATGCGCTGGTGCAGTCTCAGCTTGATTATTGTAACTCTTTATATTCCTGTTGCTCTAAATCATCGATACAGCGTTTGCAAATTTTGAAGAATGCGGCAGCAGAATCGATCTTTAACAAGCAAAAATCAGATCATGTTTCACTGTTACTGAAAAGCCACCATTGGCTTCCATTAGAGTCTCTTTGCTGATTTAAAGTACGTATACCACACAAGATATTCTATGGTTTTGTCCCAGATTATTTGGTTGACATCCTTTCTTTTGGGAATTCAGGCTGATCTTTTAGGTTGCAAGATCAAGGTCTACTACAATTTCCTACACCTAAAGGGGTCAGGTAAATCAATTTATTTAAGGAGTTTTGCTTACATCTCAGTACAATTTTGGAATTCATTGCCCTTAGAACTAAGAATAACTCGCAATCATCTAGCAATCATCTAGGTTTTCACAAGTTGTTAAAAACCCATTTATCTGGTCTATATTTGTAGTCAAGGGATTAAGGTTGTATTTGTTACTTCCTAGGGCTGACTAGCTTCTTTTATATATTGTAATCCATATGGATCTAGTAATGGTATGTAGCAGAATATAAATTTTATTGTATTTGTATTTGAAAGCGGGCAAATTTAGGATTGCTCAAAAGCTGCTCTAATTCTATCTGGTTAGCTATGCAGGTGCCAGCATTAAATATTGTCCAGGACCCACATAACTTTTATTTTAACACCTTGATCCTCCTCCTGGCCCCCTTCTTCTCTCCTACCTTCTCCCCTGCCCACATCATGTAACCACAATGACAAGGAAAATAAGGAATCAAGTAAAGGAAAAAAGGAACGGAAATAAAATAATCATAGATGCATCCTCAGTCTTATGCTTCCAAGAAAACCATAGCAGAAAGATTTAATTATGCCACAACCCTCAAATAATGAAATGCAATAGTTGTTGTAGATCAAACCTTATTTTCAAAATCTACCACACATGTACAAGGAAAATGTAAGACAAACCCAAAACCCAGCTTCAGAGCTCTTGGACAGATAGCCATGAACTCCTGTCACACGTTTTGGGTTGTGTCCATCAACCAGCAGAGGGAGATAGAGAGCACACTTTTTCAGTGCCTCATACCAGCTTGCTCCACTGCCTCTCTTCAGTATTTGAAGCTTCCAAAGCAGTATGGCAAACCGCAATGGGAATAACATGAGCTTTCCTCACAGCGAACGATGGCCCTACAACAAAGGGCATTAATTCAGAATGGAGGGAATGAAACATCCTCCTGGAGGGCATAAACTCATCCTCCACTGAGACATAACTGGAGGGAATAAACTCATCCTCCCGGAGGGAATAAACTCATCCTCCAAAACATGAAACTGGAGGGAATTGCATTATGGTCATTCTCCAGAGTAAAAGTACAAGTGAAGTTCTTAATCTAACAACATCCAAAAATGACTCCAAGAACTCTGTAAGGTTTATACTGGATTTATTTGTACCATAGGAGGAATAGCCTCTGGTGGCAACCTCAATATTTCCCTCATGTATTTATGGACCATGTCCAGCTGGGCCACTAAACATGATTTAGGGAAATCTGTAAAGCAGAGGGTATTCTTCCTTGTCTGGTTCCAATTTCCTTTAGTATCATAACTTCTGTGGAAACATTTCCTAGTTCTGATCTGCATCTGTTGTTGGGGGGGAGGGGGTTATTAGGAGTCCAGATCCTTGTCAATCCACACATGATCTTAACAGAGGCCAACATTGAAAACTCCTCCCTGAATAATAGAACCCCAAAACTCTGTCCTATGCAATTAAACTATGGAACTACATATCCCCATTATCCATAAATTCCTTGTACTGACTATATTATCTGGATATTCAGCACCGGAACTTATTCAGATAGTAGAGCTGAATATCTAGATATTTTTACCACCACAGTAGGCATTTAAAAAATTCTAACCACTGTGGCTGAATATCAACCAATTTGATTTCAATAAATTAATGAAAATGACTATATTCTGGATCAACTATATAGTTTCTGGGTACAACACCAATTTGTCAACTTGGATTAGCCCAAGTAATGAAAATAATATTTAATAGATACATGAATACTATATAAGTCTACAATGGGACCCCATTTAGATTATTGTGTTCAATTCTGTAGACTGCACCTTCAGAAAGATATAAAGAGGAAGGAGTAAGACCAGAGGGTGGCTACTAAAATGGTAAGTAATAGTTATCAAAAAGCATATGAGGGAAGACTTAAATATCTCAAAATGTATTCTTTGGAAGAAAATCAGGAGGTGGGACATATGTTTCTATTTATTAATCATTCCATTTTTTTGTTAGATACTTCCTGTTGTTTCTCTCAGGCCTCAATAGAATAATGTAGCATTTAGGGATAAAGATACAGCCCAGCAGTCCAGCACTGGAAGCCAAGATAGCAAATATCTCCACTACCACCATGTACTTGCCCCTGGTGCTCAGGTATGTTGGGATGAAAGAGACCCAAACACTGCAGAACACCAGCATGCTGAAGGTAATATACTTAGCCTCATTGAAACTGTCAGGTAAATTTCTTGCTAAGAAAGCTACAATGAAGCTGATACCAGCCAGAAATCCCAGATATCCCAGAACACAGTAAAAAGCAATGGTTGACCCTTCATTACATTCGATTAGTATTGCTCCAGTCTCTGAATGCATATTATGATATGGGAATGGGGGAATAGTGAATAACCAGAAAAGACAGAAAAGAGCTTGAAGAAAGGAGCAGGAAAGGACTATATAGTATGAGAATCTGGAATCCATCCATTTCCGGAGCTTGCTTCCAGGCTTGGTAGCATGAAAGGCTATGACCACTGTGATGGTTTTTGCCAGTACAGAGGAGAGAGAGATGGAGAAAGTCATACCAAAGGCAGCTTGTCGGAGAATGCAGGTCACCTTCTTAGGATGGCCAATAAATATCAAGGAGCAGAGAAAACAGAGCATGAGTGAGATTAGGAGAATGTAGCTTAGGTAACAGTTGTTGGCTCTCACTATGGGAGTATCTCGATAATGAATGAAGATTCCCAGAATGACAGCATTAATGAGAAAGAAGAAAATGCTGATGAGAGTCAAAGCTATCCCCAAAGGTTCTTCATAGGACAAGAAGGTTATCACTTTTGGGATGCAGGCATCTCTCTTCTGATTGGACCATTGGTCATCTGGACACTTTATACAGTTGTCCATGTCTATAAAGAAAGAATATTTACTCATTAACTCACAAATAACTTTACATAGTAACATAGTAGATGACGGCAGAGTCAGTGAGCTTCAAGCCTTGGTAGCTCATGCTCCTTATACCAAATTTCATCATAACAGAGTAGTCCTCCGCACTCACCCTGCTCAACAAGATAAACTCATATGTGCTACTTTATATGTATACCTGACCTTGATTTGTATTGCCATTTCAGGGCACAGACCATAGAAGTCTGCCCATCACTAGCCCCGCCTCCCAACCACTTAATCTCTGCTAAGCTTCTGAGGATCCATTCCTTCTGAACAGGATTCCTTTATGTTTATCCCATGCATTTTTGAATTCCATTACCGTTTTCATCTCCATCACTTCCCGCAGGAAGGCATTCCAAGTATCCACCACACTCTCCGTGAAAAAATACTTCCTGACATTTTTTCTTGAGTCTGCCCCCCTTCAACCTCATTTCATGTCCTCTAGCTCTACCACCTTCCCATCTCTGGAAAAGTTTGTTTGTGGATTAATACCTTTCAAATATTTGAACGTCTGTATCATATCAACCCTGTTTCTCCTTTCCTCCAGGGTATACATGTTCAGGTCAGCAAGTCAAAGCTACCTGATATCTGAATAAATAGTGACTGGAGCTAGATAATGCTGCTGAAAATGACTGCAGACTGCCTCACCATTATCCAGATAGCATTGGGGCGGTCAAAGGCAAAGCCAGGATTCAAATGGAGACCAGCAGTACTCAGCATCAGTACTCAGATCATTATCCAGATATCTTAATGAGGACAGGAAAAATGCTATCTAGATTCATATTCAGATAATGGTGCAGAATATTGGTGGTGGTCAGCATCATACCCAGATATTCAGGTCTGTTAATTGGATATTGGCTGCCCTTAAATATGTGGGTGTAATTTTAAACACTGCAGCCAACATTTAAAAGAAATGTCGACCACGGAATATAAGTTTTGTACTCTTTATTTATAAGGCGGTGAATAAAAACATATCCGTTATTTAATGGGATACTTTTGAACTGAAACTTAGAATAATACAGTAAAAATACAGAGGACAATTTCCAAGTGTTTTACCCAGGTAAGTGATGCAGCTCTGTTAGGGGGCCTAGTAAAGCGAGGTTACTAACCTATAGCAGGTATTCTCCGAGGACAGCAGGCTGATTGTTCTCACGATTGGGTGACATCCACGGCAGCCCCCAGGATCGGAAGATCTTCCTAGCAACAAAAGTTTGCTAGCTCTCACGTGATCCGTGCGCATCACGCATGCGCAACCTTCTTCCCTCCCGAACGTAAGCGTGCTCGCCAGTCAAATAAAAAGCAAAAGACCAGGGAAGACACAACTCCAAAGGGGAGGTAGGCGGGTATGTAAGAACAATCAGCCAGCTGTCCTCGGAGAATACCTGCTACAGTTTAGTAACCTCGCTTTTTCCGAGGACAAGCAGGCTGCTTGTTCTCACGATTGGGGTATCCCTAGCCCACAGGCTCACTCAAAATAACAAACATTGGTCAATTGGGCCTCGCAACGGCGAGGACATAACTGAGATTGACCTAAACAGAAACAGCTGAGAGTGCAGCCTGGAACAAAATAAAAATGGGCCTGGGGGGGGGGGTGGGGGGTGGAGTTGGATTCTAAAACTCAAACAGATTCTGTAGCACTGACTGCCCGAATCGACTGTCGTGTCGGGTATCCTGTTGAAGGCAGTAATGAGATGTGAGTGTGTGGACAGATGACCACGTCGCAGCCTTGCAAATCTCTTCAGTAGTGGCTGACTTCAAGTGGGCCACTGACACTGCCATGGCTCAAACACTATGAGCTGTGACATGGCCCTCAAGAGTCAGCCCAGCTTGGGCATAAGTGAAAGAAATGCAATCTGCTAGCCAATTAGAGATGGTATGTTTCCCGACAGCCACTCCCCTTCTATTGGGGTCAAAAGAAACAAACATTTGGGCGGACTGTCTGAAGGGGGTTGTCCGCTCCAGATAGAAGGCCAATGCTCGCTTGCAGTCCAATGTGTGCAATTGACGTTCAGCAGGGTGGGTATGCGGTCAGGGAAAAAATGTTGGCAAGACAATTGACTGGTTAAGGTGGGACTCAAACACCACCTTTGGCAAGAACTTAGGGTGAGTGCGGAGGACTACTCTGTTATGATGAAATTTGGTATAAGGAGCATGAACTACCAAGGCTTGAAGCTCACTGACTCTGCGAGCTGAAGTGACTGCCACCAAGAAGATGACCTTCCAGGTCAAGTACTTCAGATGGCAAGAATTCAGTGGCTCAAAAGGAGGTTTCATCAGCTGGGTGAGAACGACATTGAGATCCCAATGACAAAAGCAAACCTCTCATGAAGTGAACAACTAAAGGCTGTCCCGAGATAGGCTTACCCTCTACACAGTAGTGGAAAGCACTAATTGCGCTAAGATGAACTCTTACAGAGTTGGTCTTAAGACCAGCCTCAGACAAGTGCAGAAGGTATTCAAGCAGGGTCTGTGTAGGACAAGAGCAAGGATCTAGGGCCTTGCTGTCACACCAGACGGCAAACCTCCATTTGAAAGAGTAACACCTCTTCGTGGAATCTTTCCTGGAAACAAGCAAGACTTGGGAGACACCCTCAGAAAGACCCAAGGAGGCAAAATCTACGCTCTCAACATCCAGGCCGTGAGAGCCAGGACTGGAGGTTGGGATGCAGAAGCGCCCCCTCGTTCTGAGTGATGAGGGTTGGAAAACACTCCAATCTCCACGGTTCTTCGGAGGACATCTCCAGAAGAAGGGGAAACCAGATCTGTCGCGGCCAGAATGGAGCGATCAGGATCATGGTTCCATGGTCCTGCTTGAGTTTCAGCAAAGTCTTTCCTACCAAGGGTATGGGAGGATACGCATACTGGAGGCCCTTCCCCCAATGCAGGAGAAAGGCATCCGACGCTAGTCTGCCGTGGGCCTGAAGTCTGGAACAGAACTGAGGGACCTTGTGATTGGTCTGAGTGGCAAAAAGGTCTACCAAGGGGGTGCCCCACTCTTGAAAGATCTTGCGAACTACTCACGAATTGAGAGACCACTCGTGAGGTTGCATTATCCTGCTCAACCTGTCGGCCAGACTGTTGTTTACATCATAACGGCGAGCCCAAAGCCACATCCTGACGGCTTCCCGACACAGGGTGCGAGATCCGGTGCCCCCCTGCTTGTTGATGTAATACATGGCAACCTGATTGTCTGTCTGAATTTGGATAATTTGGTTGGCTAGCCGATCTCTGAAAGCCTTTAGCGCGTTCCAGACCACTCGTAACTCTAGGAGGTTGATCTGGAAACCTGTCTCCTGGAGGGACCAACATCCCTTGGGTGTGAAGCCCATCGACATGAACTCCCCACCCCAGGAGAGACGCATCCGTAGTCAGCACATTTTGCGGCTGAGGAATTTGGAAGGGACGTCCCAAGGTCAAATTGGAGCGAATCGTCCACCAATGGAGGGATTGGAGAAAAGCTGTGGACAACTGGATCACGTCTTCCAGATTCCCCGCAGCTTGAAACCACTGGGAAGCTAGGGTCCATTGAGCTGATCTCATGTGGAGACGGGCCATGGGAGTCACGTGGACTGTGGAGGCCATGTGGCCGAGCAATCTCAACATCTGCCGAGCTATGATCCGCTGAGATGCTCGTACCCGGGAGACCAAGGACAGAAGATTGTCTGTCCTGGCCTCGGGGAGGTAGGCATGAGCAGTCTGGGAGTCCAGCAGAGCTTCTATGAATTCTAGTTGTTGAACTGGAAGGAGATGGAACTTTGGGTAATTTATAACAAACCCAAGCAGCTCCAGGAGTTGAATAGTCACCTGCATGGACTGTAGAGCTCCTGCCTTCGAGGTGTTCTTTACCAGCCAATCATTGAGATAAGGGAACACATGCACTCCCAGTCTGCTTAAAAGACGCCGCCACTACTGCCAGGTATTTCGTGAACACTCTGGGTGCAGAGGCGAGACCAAAGGGAAGCACACAGTACTGAAAGTGCCACGTTCCCAGACGGAATCGAAGATACTGTCTGTGAGCTGGCAGTATCGGGATGTGAGTATAAGCATCCTTTAAGTCCAGAGAGCATAGCCAATCGTTTTTCTGAATCATGGGAAGAAGGGTGCCCAGGGAAAGCATCCTGAACTTTTCTTGAACCAGATATTTGTTCAGGGCCCTTAGGTCTAGGATGGGACGCATCCCCCCTGTTTTCTTTTCCACAAGAAAGTACCTGGAATAGAATCCCAGCCCTTCCTGCCCGGGTGGCACGGGCTTGACCGCATTGGCGCTGAGAAGGGCGGAGAGTTTCTCTGCAAGTACCTGCTTGTGCTGGAAGCTGAAAGACTGAGCTCCCGGAGGACAATTTGGAGGTTTTGAGATCAAATTGAGGGCGTATCCTAGCCGGACTATTTGGCGAACCCACTACTGGTCAGAAGTTATGAGAGGCCACCTTTGGTGAAAAAACTGTAACCTCCCTCCGACCAGCAGATCGTCCAGCACAGACACTTTTACCTCGGCTATGCTCACCTGGAGCCAGTCAAAAGCCCATCCCTTGCTTTTGCTGGGGAGCTGCAGGGGCCTGAGGACGCGCACACTGTTGACGCGAACGAGCACGCTGGGGCTTGGCCTGAGCAGGCTGGCGGGCAGGTGGATTGTACCTACGCTTACTATAAGCGTAAGGAGCATTCCTCCTTCCCCCATAAAAACGTCTACCTGTTGAGGTAGATGCTGAAGGCGCCCGGTGGGAGAGCTTGTCGAATGCGGTGTCCCGCTGGTGGAGCTGTTCTACCACCTGTTCGACACACTCACCAAAAATATTATCCCCCTGGCAAGGAGCATCCGCAATCCGCTGCTGGACTCTATTCTCCAGGTCAGAGGCACGCAGCCATGAGAGTCTGCGCATCACTATACCCTGAGCAGCGGCCCTGGACGCTACATCAAAAGTATCGTAGGCACCCCTGGACAGGAATTTCCTACACGCCTTCAGCTGCCTGACCACCTCCTGAAAAGGCTTGGCCTGCTCCAACGGGAGCTTATCTACCAAGTCCGCCAACTGCCTCACATTGTTCCGCATCTGGATGCTCGTGTAGAGCTGGTAGGATTGGATTTCGGACACAAGCATAGCAGAATGGTAGGCCTTCCTCCCAAAAGTCTAGAGTCTTAGACTCATGCCCCAGGGGTGCCGAGGCATAATCTCTACTACTCTTGGCTTTCTTGAGAGCCGAATCCACAACTCCAGAGTCATGGGGCAACTGGGTCCTCATCAACTCCGGATCTCCATGGACTCGATACTGGGACTCAACCTTCTTGGGAATGTGGGGGTTACTTAACGGTTTCGCCCACTTTGCCATCAATGTCTGCTTCAGGACATTATGAAGGGGAACAGTGGACCACTCCTTAGATGGTGAAGGATAGTCCAGGACCTCGAACATCTCAACCCTGGGCTCATCCTCAGTAACCACTGGGAAGGGAATGGCCCTAGACATTTCCCAGACAAAGGAGGAGAAAGACAGACTCTCTGGGGGAGAAAGCTTTCTCTCTGGTGAAGGAGTGGGGTCGGAAGGAAGACCACAAGACTCCTCGTCAGAGAAATACCTGGTGTCCTCCTCCGCCTCCCACGAGGCCTCACCGTCGGTATCGGACACAAGTTCATGAACTTCAGTTCGAGCCGAGCCCGTCTCAACGCCGAGGAACCCGGTCCTCTATGGTGGTGCCGAGAGCAAGACTCTCGCGCCGGTGGCGATGAAGCTCCCTCCAGCGACGTCGGTGGAGAGTCCTCCTGGGTGGCAGCAGACGCCAATGCCACAAGCGGTACCGGCGTCGCAGTCCGCACCATGGGTGGAGAGCCAACTGCTGCATCTCTCAATGGTACCGCCAGCGCAGGCACCGGCGGTACCAGAGAAGGTCTCAGCAGCCCTTCCAGAATCTCTGGAAGTATGGCTCTGAGGCGCTCGTCCAGACTGTTGAGCAAGGCAGTGGGGCCGGTACCGGCGACGAGCTAAGAACCTGTCTGGAGTGCGGAGGCGGTATCGGGCTGTCCGGAACGGAGCGCATCGACACCTCTTATATGGAGGGTGAGCGGTCCTTCCGGCGTCGACACTTCATGGGTACCGAATCCTTCGGTGACCCGGTACTGTGACGGGAAGGTGACCAATGACAGTGCTTCTTCGCCTTCGCACGAAGCACGGCATCGATGAGGAAGACGTGGAATCCAAACGTCTCCTTGGGGCCGGATCCGAAGGTGATCAGTCTCGGGGGCCCTGCACCGCAGGAGCCCTCAAGGCAGGTGGAGACCCACTCGATGGCTCACTGCACTCCGGACGTTGATGCACCCTCCGATGCCGACATCGATGCTGGCAATGACCTCGGTAGTGCTGGCTCCACCAAAAGACTGGACGAAGCCCCAAACAAGATGTTCCACTGGGCCTATCTCGCTGCCTGGGTCCTCTTCTTAAGCTGGAGGCACAAAGTACAGGCGTTAGGGCGATGACCAGCCCCAAGACACTGAAGACATGAAACGTGCCTATCAGTGAGCGAGATCATCCGGTTGCACCGCATGCACTTCTTGAAGCTGCTGGCAGGCTTCGAGGACATGGGCGGAAAAATCGCACTGGCGAGGTCAAAAGCGATGATGCCGAAAAAAGGGGCACCAAAAAGGGGAAAACCCGCACGGGCGGCGAAAAAAGCCGCTAACGCAAAGAAAAGGAAACTTACAGAGGAAAAAATTTCTACGACGTAGCGGAAACCTCTTTTTTTTTTTTAACAACGAACACACGAGGAAGAAGATAGGCCGAAAAGGCACAAAAACCGCGCGAAGAATGCGACAGGGGCCTCTCTGGGGGAGAGAACAAACAAAACACGCCCGTTCTGACCGCGGAAAAAGAGAGACTGGCGAGCACGCTCGCGTTCGGGCGGGAAGACGGTCGCGCATGCGCGATGCGCATGGATCATGCGAGAGCTAGCAAACTTTTGTTGCTAGGAAGATCTTCCGATCCTGGGGGCTGCCGTGGACGTCACCCAATCGTGAGAACAAGCAGCCTGATTGTCCTCGGAGAATAGTATACACCCATGTTGCCTTTATAAAATAGTGTCTTCTCATATAGCTCGGTGATACAGAGATTAGTAGGTCTTCAAACACCTCTTTATGAGTTGTCTGTGGAGACTGACATAGATTTGGATTGTACCCTGTTTGGAAAAGGCTATTATAAATTTTTGCCTAAACTGTCATGGTATATATTTATATTTAACCTTTTCCCAATACCAACCACCCTACTAGAGAGTAAACCTATAGTGCACCACCTATCCTATGAGGAACCTAGTATTGATGCATATTCATTTAAAACACAATTAATGAGTCCACTTCTATTTAGTGCAGAAACAAATGGGTATAGATCATCAATCAGCTGAAAATTAATATTCATTGTCATTACTATTATTGTCTATGCACTAAGGGAGAAAGCATTGTGTCACAAACCTGGAGTGCCAAGTGCGGAGCAAGACGCACACACCCACGACACTGTTGATCCCTTCCTCCAGAGCGCCCACAGTCTGGGTGCATCTATGTCTGGGCGCGTCTACACTCCGAGCACAGCTACATCTGGGCGCGCCTACAGTGACGTCAGACGCCTTCAGCTTAAAACCAGGAACCTTGCGCTACTTCTTTGCCTCGGCTACTACCTTGTTGGTTGTACTGGTGTGTTCTCTCCTGTTGTCTACTGCCTGCCCTGTCTTCTGCCTGGACCTGACCACTGCTGGAACGCCGATTGCCCTGACTTCTGCCTGGGCCTGACCACTGCTGGAACGCTGCCTGCCTTGACTTCTGCCTGGACCTGACTTCTGCTGGAATTGACTTCTGCTGGAACGCAGCCTGCCCTGACTTCTTCCTAGGTCTGAGCTCGCTTCCTCCTCCTGTCTGAGCCTCTTTCTCTCTTGTCCGACTCATTAAGTCCTGTTGGCTGCCTGAACCCAGGGGTGCAACCAATGGGGAATGGTGGTCGCTGCAGGTGAAGTGTTGGGTTTGCTGACCGCTGGTTTTAGGACCAGTTTAAGGGCTCACTTACTTTTCCTGACAGCTTTAACAGATAGCCGAGGCCATGAGTTCATCAAACAAGTCCAACCTACCTGACCTAGCACAAATTGAGCAGCAACATCAAAGTCAACTGCATCACTTATTGGGAGTTCTCCAGGATGTTTGCTCTTAGCTCTCGACAATCCAGTCGCAGCAGCAAACGGTAATTTCACAGGTGGGGGCCTCTGCGCTGACCCCTGAGCCACCTCATTTCTATGGTTCCCCCAGTGGCCTTTCGTAGGTTCCTCAACCAGTGCCTCATGCACTTTGAACTGCAGCCAGCATCCTTTCCTTCAGACCATATTAAGGTGGTCTACATCATCTCCTTATTATCAAGTTCTAGGATGGGCATCTCCGCTATGGGAACAACAGGACCCAATTCTTACAGATCTCCCTGGCTTTGTCGACTCAGGATGGTCTTTGATGAGCCAGGGATGCTACTGAATTCCTCCGGCTCCAACAAGGAAGCCTCTCTGTAGAGGCCTACGCAGTTCATTTCTGGACCCTTGCCTCTGAGTTGCACTGGAATCAGGAGGCCCTGACAGCTATGTTTTGGCAAGGATTGGCCGAGTGGATCAAGGATGAGCTTGTGGGCCAGGAGACATTTGGTTCCAGAAGAGGGCCAAGAACATGCAGCTCAGCGGCGACCCCCTCGCCTAGCTCCTCGCTTTCAATGACCCTTGCTTCCGGCTCCTAATTTGGACCCCTCGTCGGAGAAATCTGATGAACCTATGGTGGTTGGCCATTATCGTTTATTGGAGAAGGAAAGGTCCCATCGCAGACTCAATAACCTGTCTTTATTGCAAACAGGCTGGTCACTTTCTTAACAAGTGGCCTCAGAAGGTGGGAAATGCCTAGGTCTGGGAACTTTGGGGAAAGTGATCCTGGGCCTATCATCGAATTTCCCCAAATCAATGTTGACTTTCCCAGTTACCCTCCAGTGGGCTGGGACGACGATTGAGACTGCCACCCTCATAGACTCGGGAGCTGCAAGAAACTTCATCAGTGCTTAACTACTGCAGCAGTATGATATTCCCACGCAAACCATGGCCCTGCAGGTGACCTCTATCCAAGGGGAGGTTCTCCCTGGGGCTGTCTCCCAGATCTCCTTTCCACTCCGCCTACAGTTGGGAAGTTTACATCATGAGACCATCCAATTTCTGGTCCTACCTCAATCTCCCAATATATTGTTTTGTTATTAATTTATTGTTTGTGTTTCATGTAGACCCCTGACGCAGGCGCTGTGCGCCGAAACACAGCCCGTGTCGGGTCTTTTTTGGAGACTGTTCTCTTAAAGTGTACGATTAAAGAATTGTGTCCCCTTTTTTTGAGGCCCCTGGTGCTTTTTTTTTTTTTTTTGTAAATACTAAATACCTGCATCTTCGGCTACCCTCCTATAAATTTGCTCCTAGATTCATTGGACAGCTCACTGTCTGGTCCCAAATTGAAACTCTCACTTATCAACTGCATCTACCTTTCAAGTCCAAAATACATAACACTTTCCATGTGCCACTTTTGAAGCCCTTTGTATCCTCTAAATGGCATCCTGAACCTTGTAATGACTGGAGGGCTCTACCTAAAGCTGGCAGGCAAGGTAAAGAGAGTTCCCACATGTATTACCCCCGGCAACAGCATAGGTTTTCAGGTAAGAAGGGAAACCCGGCCCGGCCAGAAAAGGAGGGAGATCCCAGACAAACAGATCCCATGTCCTATCAGGGAGAATCCCTAAGGACGGACCAGGATCCTGACTTAGCCCAGGCCCCCTGACTGACTAAAGAATATAATTTGGATACAGGTTGCAGCTGGGAGGGGGAGGAGTCTCTGTGAGCTAACATGAAGAAGGCATAGACATGGAGTAGACTGAGCAGGGACTCTTTCTAGCTACTCCAGAGATCACAAACCCTGAAGAGGTGGAGCAGATGGAGATAGCACCAGCACCAGAGGAGTGAAGGAAACCAGCTGCAGGGAGTTACAGTGGCTGGGCAAGCTTTGCAATTGGTGTTTGTTTTTCTCTCCACACAGTCCCCGTGGGAGGACCAGAGCCAGTTTACTGGTAAAGTGGGAGGTGGGGGACAAGCCCTGGCTGAAACTACACTGGGGCTGTGCCACGTTCTCAAAGCAGGAGCTGGGTTTGTGAGCCCTTGGGCCACTGCCGAGGAGTGGCAGTGGCAGGCAAAACCACCCCCACACCAGGGGCAAGGCAGAACTCTGACAACAGTTAGGCTTCACCTGCACCTGGCCACTTTCCACCAAGAGTTGAGCTCCTGGCTTCAGCTGGCTGGCAGGACTTTGCAGGACAGGGCAGGAGCTGGATAACAGCTAGGCAGCACACGGACTGAGGGTCAGAGGGGAAAGGAATGAACATGGGGGCAGGAAACCTGGGCTAGAACTCACTGAAAGACAATACAACACAAGGCAGGGACAGGATAAGCTAGGGGACAGAAACTGGAAGCTGAAAGTCGCCCTTAAACAGGGAACAAAACCCTGACTAACAAGACACAAAACTAAAAGCTGCAGAGCAGCCACTAAGATACAAACAGACAAGGACTAAACACAAAACTATAACCCAGAGACAAGACTAACAAACAAACAAACAAACAAACAACAAGCTAAGCTAACTATCCACAGACTAACTAGAACAGACAAGAATCAAGGCAGGGAACCAAACTAGAGGCAGGTGTCAGGCACAGAGAGTAGTCGAGGTACATGCTGGGTCAGTAGGCAGGCAGCAGGCACAGAGAGTAGTCAAGGACACTGCTGGGTCAGTAGGCAGAGAACATGAATGCAGAAAAGAACACACAATAGCACAAAACAACCTACCGGAGTAGAAGCCGAAGCAACAAGGGAGAACAGAAGAACAGCTGATATAGTGCTGGTGTCTGACATCAGCAGAAGCCAGCAGAGACAAAGAGAGAGAGCAGTCATAGGCCAAAGAAGAGGAAAGAACCATAGGCTGTCCAATAGCGGTGGAGCAGCAGGAGGGAGCAAAGGGAAAAGGAGCAGCTAATAGGGCAGGAGCAGGAAGAGAGGAGGAGCTAAGAAGACAGCCATGGGGACACCCAATCCCAGCATAGCAGGAGGCGAGACGGAGCATCTAGGGACAAACCAGGTGCCCCGAGGAGACAGAAGGGAAAAAAATGGCGCAGAAGCGCTGGAAGGGAAGAAAGGGTGTGCTGCCCAAGAACCCCGACGTGCAGCGCCGTGCCAATACTGGCATCGGGGAACCCCCAGGAATCCTGACATGCAGCGTCACGCCGGTTCTGGCAGCGGGAACATTGCACTGCCCATGAAGAGAGCAAGGTCACGGTATGGAATGACAATGTCTGGGCGTGTCTACAGTCCGAGCACATCTACATCTGGGTGCGCCTACAGTCTGGGAGCATCTACAGTGATGTCAGACACCTTCAGCTTAAAACCAGGAACCTCGCACTAGTTTTGCCCAGCTACTACCTTGTTGGTTGTACTGGTGTGTTCTCTCCTGTTGTCTACTGCCTGCCCTGACTTCTGCTTGGACCTGATCACTGCTGGAATGCCGCCTGCCTAGACTTCAATTTTGTGGTATAATTTTGTGGTACAATTAACCCAGATTGGTTGGTTCAGAAAGAACAGAGATTGATCTACATGTGGAACACTACACTGCCGGGGGGACTTAATAGGGAGATTGAGTGGGATAGGTAAATTGGTAGGACATCCTCTTTGTTATATATTGGAGAAGGAAGGGCACGGCCCTATGTGCTGCCAGAACTGTGAGTCTCACTGTTTTGAAAACCCATCCAAACTGAATGGTTGCTGCAGCATGTAAGTTAACAAAACATGCTAATGTAAGTGTGTGGTTTTGGATGTTTATAGGTAAAGAGGGTGGAAGGATTGATTAATGAAAAATTGAACAATGCAATGTGATTTGATTTGTATATATCTGTAGGGAATGATACTGCATGTCTTTAGAGAAAGCGTTAGAGTGAAACTCGGCCAGAGTCAAGGATGCGCAACATTGAAGACTCTATTGAAAGCAGTGGACAAATATTTCAAGTGAAGGATTTATCTAGTAGAAAACCTTGGAATCTCTGGGATGTGTCATGTGGATTACAATTTTGACAATTTATGATATAGCATAGTTGAAGTTTATTGAAAAGGAGTTGAATTTGTAAGAAGGATTCAGGGAATTTACCACTCATAAAATGGTCTTCCGTAGACATTAAGTCACCAGAGGAATGAACGTGGCTTTGCTCTAGAGCAACAGAGCCAATTGTTCAACACACAGGAGGATCAAGTGGACCTAAGTGGTATTAGGCATATGAATTGTTATGTTTCACATGATTCTCAACAGTGCTTGATATGTTGATTAAGCTACCCAGTGAATGTTAATTGAAGGGTCCATTGCAGTTTAGAGTTGATTATGATTAGATTGGATTTGGATTGTATAAATATATATGAATAATTGCATTATGAAGTCAGTTTTCTGACATGATAAATAAACAAATCTTTTGATTATTAAGAGCATTTCATAATATTCAATTTTTCCCATCCAATACAATGTGAATATATTATTTAAACTGTTTAAAGTGTAAGACAAATTGAGGTCCAGTCAAGTTTATACGTTTAAATTTTAACTGCCAGACTCTTGACCATTCTTCTAACGTTTGAAGATCCCTTCTCATCGTTTCTACTCACCCCAAGGTATCCTCTCTATTGGCTATTTTCATGTCATCTGCAAAAAGGCAAACCTTTCCTTCCAACCCTTCAGCAATATCACCCACAAATATATTAAACAGAATAGCCCCAGCACCGACTCCTGAGGAACTCCACTGCTCACCTTCCTTTCCTCCGAGTGGATTCCATTTACCACCACTCTCTACCACCTGTTGGTCAACCAGTCTCCTATCCAGTTCACCACTTTCTGTCCTAAGTTCAACCCTTTCAGCTTATTCACAAGTCTTCTGTGGGGGACCATATCAAAGGCTTTGTTGAAATCCAAGTACTAGTGAACATCCTTCATCCAGTTCTTTGGTCATCCAGTCAAAGAACTCAATAAGATTCGTTTGGCAGGATTTTCCTTTGGTAAAGCCATGTTGCCTCGGGTCCTGTAACCCACTGGTCTCTAGAAAGTTAACTATCCTTTCTTTCAGCAGCAACTCCATTATTTTTCCTACCATCAACATGAGACTTACTGTTCTGTAGTTTCCCACTTCTTCCCTGTCTCCACGTTTGTGAAGAGGGACCACATCCGCTCGTCTCCAATCCCGCAGAACCTCTCCCATCTCTAAAGATCTATTAAATAAATCTTTAAGAGGTCCCACCAGTACCTCTCTGAGCTCCTTCAGGATCCTGGGATGTATCCCATCCAGCCCCATTGCCTTGTCTACTTTCAGATTCTCCAGCTGTTTATAAACTCTTCTTCCGTAAATGGCGCAGTATCCACTCCATTCCCAGATGTTCCCTGAGCAGCCGACCGTGGTTCTTCACCAGGATTTTCGTCTGTGAACACCGAAGAGAAGTAATTGTTTAGTACGTTCGCTTTATTTATTTATTTATTTATTTATTTATTTATTTATTTGTAGCATTTGTATCCCACATTTTCCCACCTATTTGCAGGCTCAATGTGGCTTACATTTGCCGTAATGGCGGTTGCCATTTCCGGGTAACAGAATTGCAAAAGATATTGCGTTAAGGTGTATACATACATGGTAACATACATGAAACATAACATATATGGAATGGATCATGGTATATATATATATATATATATATATATATATATATATATATATATATACACACACACACATACCATGTGCTTACATATATGGTAATGAAGAGTACATTATGGTATAGCATGAAGGTTCCTGTGTAATAAATGTGAATATAATAATCTACATTAGGTCATCGACTATAGAGAGACCCTGTTTGAGGTCTTTCAGTCTCGCAATTCCATTCCTATCTTTTCTCCTTTCTTCAGTATATCTGAAAAAATGTCTTGTCACCTTTCTTTACATCTTCAGACATTTTTTCTTCCACTTGTGCTTTCGCTACCCGTATTTCCCTCTTCGCTTCTTTGAGTTTAATCCAATAAACTTTTCTGTGATCCTCTCGTTGCGTTCTTTTGTATTTCTTGAAAAAGCCTCTTTTGCTCTTATTTTTTCAGCTACTTGTTTGGAGAACCATATAGGCTTCCTGCTTCTCTTGTTTTTGTTTACTTTCCTTGAATAAAGATCAGTTGCCATATTTATAGCAGCCTTTAGTTTTGACCACTGATTTTCCACATCTCCTACGCCTTCCCATGCTAAGAGCTCATTCTTCTGGTATTCCCCCATTATATCACAATCAGTACGTCTAAAATCCAGTACTTTGAGTTTTGTGCGTCCGCACTCTGCCTTTGCCCTTATATCAAACCATATGGTGTGATGATCACTATTAAATAGGTGGGCACCGACCTGGATATTGAAAACACTTCCTCCATTCATGAGCACTAGATCCAGCATCAACCCTTCCCTCGTGGGTTCCGTCACCATTTGTCTGAGCAAGGCACTTTGACAGGTGTCCACAATCTCCCTACTTCTTTCTGATTCCAATTCCAATCCACGTCAGACAAATTGAAATCTCCCAACAGTAGCACCTCCCTTTCATACCAATCTTTTTTTAATATCTTTTATCAGATCTTAGTCTAACTTCTCTGTTTGTGCCGGAGGTCTGTAGATAATCCCTGTGTGGATGCAGGTTCCATCTTCCCTTTCCAGGATGATCCATAAAGCTTCTTCCTTTCCCCAGGTTCCCTTCATTTCAGCCGCTCTGATATTCTCTCTCACATGCAGCGCCACCTCTCCACCTCTTCAGCCCTCTCTATCCTTATTAAAAAGATTATAGCCCGGTATGGTCACATTCCATTCATGGGAATCTTTGAACCACATCTCCATAATAGCAACAATATCCAAGTTTTCTTCAAACATCAGGGCTTGCAAGTCTGGAGCAAACATCAGGGCTTGCAAGTCTTGTGGATAAAGGGGAGCCGGGTCAATATTGTATATCTGGATTTTCAAAAGGCGTTTCACAAAGTACCTCATGAAAGACTCCAGAGGAAACTGGAAAGTCATGGGATAGGAGGTATTGTTCTATTGTGGATTAAAAACTGGTTAAAGGATAGAAAACAGAGAGTAGGGTTAAATGGTCAGTATTCTCAATGGAGAAGGGTAGATAGTGGGGTTCAGCAGGGGTCTGTGTTGGGACTGCTGCTTTTTAACATATTTATAAATGATCTAGATACGGGAATAACTGGTGAGATAATTGAATTTGCTGACAACACAAAGTTATTCACAGTTGTGAAATCACAAGAGGACTGTGAAAAATTGCAAGAAGACCATACGAGTCTGGGAGACTGGGCATCCAAATGACAGATGTTTAATGTGAGCAAATGCAAAGTGATGCATGTGGGAAAGAGGAGCCCAGACTAGCTACGTGATGCAAGGTTCGTGTTAGGAGTCACCAACAAGGATCACTGATGATACTTTGAAACCCTCTGCTCAGTGTGCTGTGCTAGCAAAGAAAGCAAACAGAATGTTAGGTATTATTAGGAAAGGAATGGAAAATAAAAACGAGGATGTTATAATGCCTTTGTATCTCTCTATGCTGCGACTGCACCTTGAATATTGTGTGCAATTCTGGTCACCACATCTCAAAAAAGATATAGTGGAATTAGAAAAGGTACAGAGAAGGGCGACAAAAATGATAAAGGGGATGGGACGACTTCCTTATGAGGAAAGGCTGAAATGGCTTGGGCTCTTCAGGTTCGAGAAAAGACGGCTGAGGGGAGATATGATAGAGGTATACAAAATACTGAGTGAAGTGGAATGGGTAGACATGAATCGCTTGTTTACTCTTTCCAAAAATACTAGGACTAGGGGGCACAAAATGAAGCTACAAAGTAGTAAATTTAAAACAAATTGGAGAAAATATTTCTTCACTCAACGTGTAATTAAACTCTGGAATTCGTTGCCAGAGAATGTGATAAAAGCAGTTAGCTTAGTAGTGTTTAAAAAAAGTGGGGGTAGTGAGAGCAGGAGCAAAGCCCACTCGCTCCAAACCCCAGAGGCTTCCTTTCCAATATGGCTGACATGACCTCTTGTGGCAGCCTTGCAGTACTACCAAAGTACTGTGATGCTGCTGCTGCTAAAAGTCACAGCAGCTATTTTGGAAAGGCAGTTGCTAGAGGAAGGAATGAATGGGCTTTTCTCCTGCTCCTACCACCCCTTGGGGAGCCTGTCCTGCATGTTGGAGGTTTTCTTGGTTAATGGGATGGGGATTTGGACTTTCATGATGGGGAGGGTGATCAGGACTGCAGGCGGGATCAGAAGACCTTTTCAGATATTTTATGTTATGAGGGTGCCAGCCGATAGCTAAGTGCCTGAATTTTGGACAGCTCCTACAGTATCTCTGTCCAGGTCTTTTAGTTCATGACTGGGGTTTAGAATGCAGGCATAATCATGCTTGTTAAAGCTCCCTTGTTGAGTATCTCCTGATTTTGAAAGTTCTTATACTGACAGGCATATGTCTGTGTTTAGAGTCTCCCTCCTTGGAAATTTGGTTTTGTTTCTGTGTAGTGCTGTCTATGATCTTGTGGACCGGTTGGCATGCTTGACTGGGGTAGGGATCATGATCTTGTGGTATGACTTGGTCCTTATAGCATGTAAAATCAACTTGGTCTTAGGGTTCCCAAGTAGCTCAAAATGTTAGTGGCCACCTTTCAGTTTTGCTCTGCTGGGCGGGGAGCATAGGGGCAGAGTAGGGGGGTCAAACGTCTTTGGCCTAGAGAGCAAGTTAAAATATGGGCTCTGCCAGTATAGTTTAGGCAAATGTTTTGTTGATCTTTCTCCCCACTGTGGTAAATTGGGCAATATCCTTGGCACGGTTTAGGGCAGTAGAAAATTAGATTCTGTGCTGGACATAAGACAGATCACCTCCCCACATCTGGGTATTGTAGGGGGCAAATTCAGGGGAGGGGGATGACACTTTGAGGAGGCAGTGACCAGGGCATAGTTGTGTTCCCTGCATCTGGGGCCTTAAAGCTTTAGTATATCCCACTCATCTGGACTGGTTTAGCAGAAGGATAAGAGAAGTGGTTATTTTAACTAATAATTTCCTTTCCTTTAGTCCTATTACATTAATCCAGGTCCTACCCGAGAAGACTAAGCTGTCATGGTTTCCTTTTCCTTTTGTTTCTTATTAAATGGGACAGGCCCTCAGTTTTGCCTTCAGGCCCTCAGTTTCTTCCTCACTCCAGTGGGGGTGGGGGTTTCTGAGGTTGACTCGCAATATGCTTGAGTTTTACAGATTTGCACTGGCAAATTCTGGGATTGCACCACGTCTTAAACTGGTGATGATATCAAAGAAGTTTGCAATGCTTTTCCTCAGTCTCATGGTCAAGAAGCCTCAGTTGCACTCTTTTTCTCTCTCTCTCTTATACGTTCTCTGGGCTTCAAGAAGATCCCTAGAGTGCCAACCTCTGGAACAGCCTGTCCCACAAGCAAGAAAATGTGGCTCTAAAAAGACCAGGGCTCCCCACTAGAACTCCCCTCCCCCATGGGGTCTCCCACCAGTGATAACCTTCTGTTTGAAGATTCCAAAGTGCTCCTCCCTAGCTGCTGCAGCACCCACTGCTTTGAGTAAGGCAAATGAGCAGCAGTGTATAAGACTAAAATGGCATGCCAAGCCCTACTTTGTCAGAAACTGCAGCTTTGGACAAGCTGACCCACACACAGAGGTGCAAGAAAACCACAAAATAAGGGATTCCCTTTCCTTATATGTTTGAAACTTGAGCTCTAAAGTACAAGGTATTCTCCAAAGAGAATGGAAATGTCACAACAGATTCAAGACTGCCATTTTTGCCACTCTGTGCAGGAGTTCCCAAGAACCATAGCTGTAAATACCTGCGGTCCTGTAATTTATTTCAACTTTAAAATGTAAAAATATGCCTTTAGGAGTTCATCCTTTTCATTTACTGCTTAGATACATCTAATTTTCTAGAATATGGCTCTTCTGCGTATAAATCCAGCTATGGAGTAGGGTTACATGGCCATTTCTCTCAATGGAGGAGGGTGGATAGTGGAGTGCCACAGGGATCTGTACTGGGACTGGTGTTATTTAACATATTTATAAATGATCTGGAAATTGGAATGACAAGTTAGATCATTAAATTTACATAGGACACAAAACTATTCAAAGTTGTTAAAACACATGCTGACTGTGAAAAATTGCATGAAGTCCTTAGAAGACTGGGCATCCAAATGGCAGATGAAATTTAATGTAGACAAATGCACAGTGCTGCATATTTTAAAGAATAATCTGAATCATAGTTACCTGATGCTAGGGTACACCGTGGGGGTCGGCGCCCAAGGAAAAGATCTAGGTGGTGGTGTAGACAATACACTGAAATCTTCTGCCCAGTGTGTGGGGGACAGCGGCCAAAAAAAGCAAACAGGATGATAGGAATTATTAGGAAAGGGATGGTAAATAAAACCAAGATTACTATATTGCTCCATGGTGTGACCTCACATTGACTATTGCGTTCAATTCTGGTCACTGAATCTCAAAAAAAAGTACAGAAGAATTAGAAAAGATTCAAAGCGTTACCAAAATGATAAAGGGGATGTAACTCCTCTCATATGAGGAAAGTCTCCTCAGCTTGGAACAGAGACGGATGAGATGAGATATAATTGAGGTCTACACTGAACAAATAGATAAGCTCTGGAACTCATTGCCAGAGGATGTGGTAACAGCATTTAGTATATCTTGGTTTAATAAAAAGGTTTGGACAAGCTCCTGGAGGAAAAGTCCATAGTCTGCTATTAAGACAGACATGGGGAAGCCACTGCTTTACCTGGGACTGGTAGCATGGAATGTTGCTACTCTTTGGGTTTCTGCCAGGCACTTGTGACTTGGATTGGTCACTATTAAAAGCAGGATATGGTCCATTATTCTGACCCAGTATGGCTATTCTTATGTTCTTATTATTTGTTGAATGACTAAATAAAGTTCTTCTTTTCCTCAAACAGGATAGATAGATAGATAGATAGATAGATAGATAGATAGATAGATAGATAGATAGATAGATAGATAGATAGATAGCACCCTGTTTGGGGAAAAGAAGAACTTTGTTCAATCGTTCAGCATAGAAGCAATCAATTACAGCATGGATTTCAAGTCTAGTAGTTCATTTGCTGGGCCTCTTTACACTCAGTGTTACTTTTCCAGATACCAAAGTTCAGGCATTCATTCTGCCCAGCACCCACCCATTCCATAGACCAATATGGGTTCTGGTACTTCTTATGCTTCCAGGCATCCCTTGACGACAAAACAGACTTCATTAGATGGTTTTGAGTGGTTTCCTAATTAAGCTCTCGCCAAGGCCTGAACTTATGCAAATCAGGCCCATATGTAACTTCCTTCAACCAGAGGAGACTCATTGTGTGCCAGAGACCCATTGTATGAAAACTTATCTTATGCATATTCATTGTGCTAATCCTGAAAAACCTTACTAGTTATGTATGCCTCCAGGAGTGGTTGAGGATGTACTTCCTTATAGAACTAGAACAATAGTATTTTCTGTTTTATTAGTATGTTGTATTAATTTAATGTTTCTATATATATTTCTTCATTTTTTTCTATCATTTATTTTTCAGGGGTTAGCTTTTTATTTTAATACTAGAGAAAAAGGCCCGTTTCTGTTAGCAATGAAATGGGCACTAGCAAGGTTCCCGGGCCCCCTCCCTACCTCCCTCCATCCCTCTGTTTGTCGTCAGGCACCCCTCCCCGTCGAGTTCCATGGCACCCCTCCCTCCCTCTGAGTTCGAATGCCCCCCTACCTGCTTCCCCTTTGAGTTCCAGGACCCCCCTCCCTTTCGAGTTCCAGCACCACCTTCTCCCCGTCTTCCAGTTCCAGGACCCCCTTCCCCCCCTCTTGGAGTTGCAGCGTATTCGTTCTATCACCCGAAATCATACCGTACGGCTTTCGTTGACTGCTGGTGGGTTGGCTGGAGCAGGAGTGAGAGGGGTGCTGTGAGTGGCTGTGTGGTGTGAAGCAGGGCTGCGTAGCGAGTGACGTATTGTGCGGGGGCGGGGCTGAGGGCGGCTGTATGAGTGGTGCTGAGAGGTTACGAACACTACAGGGCTTGAAGGCTTCAGGGCTTCACTGCCACGGAGTGAGCTTCAGAATGTTGGAGGTGGGAATTATTTATATAGATTTTAGTTTTCTAAGTTCTGTAGATTCTTTAGTCCAAGCCTTTGTTTTTTCACATTTGATAGTTCACCTTTATTCTTTTTCAGTTCTTTGTGGTCACTAGGCTTATTCTATAAACAGCCTAGGTGTATTCTATATACCGCACCTAAATCTAAGCAAAGTTTATAGAATACGCCTACATTCTGCTCCAATTTTTCAGGCACTATGTATAGAATTGGGTCCTTAATGTTGGAAAAAGGCTTACTGCAAAACATGTTAAAGTATTTTGTAGTAATTTGCCTGTCAGTCCACACTAATCAGACGCTATTTATATTTCTTCCTATTTTTTAGGATGCGGAATGAGTAGGGAATGTACATAAAATTGTTATCCAGCTAATGCATTTGAATTAGCATACACTAACTGGATAATGCAGGGTTCATGCGGAGCATTTAGCACCACCTAAATATGAGATGGTAAGAACATAAGAATACCAAATGGTCGGTGGCAAGATGGCGTCCTAGCTGGTCTCTCAGCGTTCTCTGTGTTAGCGGGTGATTCCTCAGGTCTGTTTTCCTTCTTGAAAATTAAAATGCCACACACTAAAAGAAAAGGGACGACAAGGAGATTGCCGCCGATACCCCTAACGTCGTCCCCCGCCCAGCAAACAATTGACCGCTATGTGAGAAGCTTACCTCCTGGACAAGGATCGGCGAGCCCTGCTGTAAGCGACGTCGAGGGAGCGACGCCGACTTTGGGGCCGGAAACTTCTTTATCGCCGCCTATGCTGAATCCACCGTCCTGCCCTGCAGCCTCCAGGTTGGAAGTTGCGGACCGGACTGATTCCGAAGTGTTGAGTCTGAGCTCGCACGGCGGTGCTTCCCCTGGAGGAGCAGAGGGAGATACCGAGGAGCAGGAAGTGCTCAAGGAGGCAACAATGGAAGTCATTTGGCAAGCGGTCCAGAAACTGACGGAAGAGGTGGCAAACTCCACTAAACAAATGCTTATGATAGTGAGTAAACTGACGACTATGTCTGACTCTCTAGATAATATAAAACAAGATCATGCTAATCAAATAGGTCAACTAAAAGAAGAGGTTAACTCTGTGAAAATGGTAGTGGATACTTTGGTTAAAGATAAAGTTTTTTCGGCACGGAAATTAGAACAATTAGAAAATCACAATCGACGACTGACTCTGAGATTACTTAATTTTCCTATATCGTCAATAATGACACCCCGTGATTTTCTTAAGAAGTATTTTCAAGAAATACTGAATTTATCTTTAACAGATATACCTCCTTGCAGTAAAGTCTATTATTTGCCAAATGTTCAAAAAAATAGAGAAGTTTCAGAACCAGTGAAAACTATGCCCGCTATTGACATTCAAAATTTAACAGCTGTTCTGGAAGAATCTATGGATGAGATCACATCCAGAGGAACTTTGATTATAACTTTAGTTTTCGAACAAGATATAAATATGTTGATGAAACTGTATTTTAAATATTCTTCTAAAACATTTTGTGGCCAGAAAGTGTGGATGTTCCCGGATGTGGCAAAGATTACACAACAAAGGAGAAAACAATTTTTACTTATGAGAGATGAAGTCAAGGGATTAGGTGCAACATTTATGTTGGCCTACCCTTGTAAATGTTTGATTCGCCTGTCTGGGACAAAATATGTTTTTTTTGAACCATCTCAACTAAAGACGTTTCTGGACTCTAAAAGATCCTCTAGTTGAATGACATTAAGAACTATCAGCAATAATAACTCGGGATAAAGATCAGGACTTACCTATACGTTATTAAAATAGTTTCTTCTTAAGTTACATTCTCCTTGAAATTGTACTTACAACCCACTACCCCCCCCCCCTTCCTAGATTGTGGTCTGAGGCAGAGTATAAATAATTGTATTCTGGAAATCTCTGTTAGATTTTCTATGTTTTCTTTTCATTTTCTCGTAAATAATTTCTCTGTATTGCCTTACAAATGATTATTTGTTTGTATTATTAAAACTAATAAATAATAAATTAAAAAAAAAAAAGAATACCAAATGGTCCAGAAATATCAGGATAAGAGAGTCTATAATCTCCAACATACAACAATTACCTCTCTCATATAAGCTGCAACGTACTTAGTACACTATCCAGCTTATTTTCGAAAGAGAAAGACGCCCATATTTCGACCCAAATCGGGAGATGGGCGTCCGTTTCCCGTGGGCGCCCAAATCGGTATAATTGAAACCCGATTTTTGGCGTCTTCAACTGCAGTCCATCACAGAGATGAACAAAGATCATGCGGGCGTGTTGGAGGCGTGGTGAAGGCGGGACTGGGGCGTTGTTATCGGCCGAGGAGAGATGGGCGTCTTTAGCTGATAATCGAAACAAGAAGGGCGTTTTTGACGAGAATTTGGTCCGCTTTATTTGGACCCTTTTTTTTCAGGTCCAAGTCCCAAAAAAGTGCCCCAACTGATCAGATGACCACCGGAGGGAATCGGGGTTGACCTCCCCTGACTCCCCCAGTGGTCACTAACCCCCTCCCACCAAAAATAATCCACTTTACAAATGTTTTTTCCCAGCCTGTATGCCAGCCTCAAATGCCGTACCCACCTCCATGACAGTAGAATGTGGTCTATCCTCTGACAGCCTTTCCCTGATTCTGATGTGGGTCTCGGGTGAGTGTGACACTTTTTCTGTTAATGCATTGTGGTGGGTGTAGGGTATTGGGCTCCGTGATTCCACTAGCTTGTGTTAAATGCTCACGATGTTGGTAGTTGGTAGGTCCTACTCCCATGGTGCTTTTCCCTCTGCTTACTGGGTGAGAGTGTGCCCTGTTTTGTTTCCGGTAGTCCATGAGGTAGTGGCCATTTGTGTAAGACACTTTTAGATCCCTTTCATGTGTTAGTCACGTTACAGCACTTAGTTCTTACCTTGAATGTTGCTGAAAGAGGGCATTGTACACCATTCTGCCAGCTCGGACCTACTGCTAATCTCAGTACCAGAGAGACTCGTTGCCAGTGGGGCACAACCTCTGATCTGCAGTTAACTGTGAGTAAAGGTGCTTATTCAAATAAAGGATATTTTCAGCTAGATTAGTCTTCAGGTGTGAACTGCTGTGCCAAGGTTATACACCAGCAACAAGTACTGTCCCTGGAGCACTTTTAGTGGGTACTGCAGTGCACTTCAGGCAGGCAAACCCAGGCCCATCCCTCCCCCCCCACCTGTACCACTTGTGGTGGTAAATGGGAGGCCTCTAAAACCCACTGTACCCACATGTAGTTGCCCCCTTCACCCCTAAGAGCTATGGTAGTGTTGTACATTTGTCCCTCCCACGACCAAATGGCATGGATTGGGACGTTTCTGAGCTGGGCATTTTTAGTTTCCATTATCACAAAAAAAAAAAAAAAACGCCCATCTCAGAAGGGACCAAATCCATGGCATTTGGTCCGTCCAAACCGTATTTTCAAAACGAAAGATGGATGGCCATCTTTTTCGATAATACGGTCTGTCCCACCTCTTCACATACCCGTTTTCGGACATAGACGCCCATGGAGATGGGCGTTCGCGTTCGATTATGCCCCTCCACACTTCTCCTGTGGAGTGTAAAATTTAAAATGTGTGGAGGAGTGGCCTAGTGGTTAGGGTGGTGGACTTTGGTCCTGAGGAACTGAGTTCCACTTCAGGCACAGGCAGCTCCTTGTGACTCTGGGCAAGTCACTTAACCCTCCATTGCCCCATGTAAGCCACATTGAGCCTGCCATGAGTGGGAAAGCACAGGGTACAAATGTAACAAAAAATAAATAAAAAGGGAAAAAACTTCTGTACCCCAACCTCTACCCTATATGTGTTCAATGGGTAAGGAGGAAATCAAGAGGTCCACCTTTCTTCATCAGCATAAAAAAACCCTTTTCACTATAATTTTTTGCTAAAGACGCCACAGAAAATTCTAATTTTTAAAAGGATCAACCCCCAAAAAATGAAAAAAAACCCCACTTAGCTTTTGGGTTAGTGATAGACGCAAAAAACGTGCAAGCAAAGTCAGTCACACCGACTGTGTCCAAAGTTTCACTATCGTGGGCTGTTACTGATTGGAACGCTGAGCACACTTCATCTTCAACCTACCAGGATCTACTCATTTTGGGGGGTTGTGTGCATTATCCTGTTTCAGTGAGAAAACTTTTAGATCATCTAACGACATTTTTTGTGTGTAATACAGCAATGAACAGAGTAAGCATTTTGACATTGTTACCATAATGTATAACACACTTTTGAATGGACATAGCGTACCTACTCTAGAAATTTCAATTGCTGCATACCTTTTTAAGACTTGATGATGTCACTAGTCTATTTAAATGACTCCATTGGCGTGTGACGTGTCAGCGCCATCTTTTGCAGAGAAGCATATAGAACTAAAAGTACGTAAACCGGAGATTATAATACAAAGCTTTGTTAGTCAGAAGGATTTTTCCTTGCACTAACAATATTTTCTAATCTTTAGAAATTCCCAAGGTGATGATAAGCAACACAAGTTCCTGAAGAAGTCAGAAACGGGTGAAACAGTGGCCCCGCTGAACGTTAAGTGCTGTCATTTCATTACTTTGGTGCCTTTTCACCTCTTTATTGTATTTGAATTTAGAAGATTTTTGATGCACATTAAGTGTTGGCACATTGAGAGTAAAATAATGGTCCCTATGATATAAACCTGACAGTGGCTTAAATTTTATGCCGGTCACAACCAAGAATTTATAAATCCAGATGGTTTTTAAGGGATCTTTCTCTTGTTACTCAGTGAAACAAATGAATATGTTCTAATCCTTCAGTAGACTTGTTAAGCAGGCTCATTTTCAAAAGAGATGGACGTCCATCTTTAGACATAAATCGGAACATGGACGTCCATCTCCCAGGGACGTCCAAATTAGTATAATCGAAACCCGATTTTGGATGTCTCCAACTGCAGTCCGTCAGAAGGACATTCAAATCTCAAGGGGGCGTGCCAGGGGTGTGTTCAAGGTGGGACTTGGGCGTTCCTAAGACATGGACGTTTTTCAGCGATAATGGAACAAAACAAAGACGTCCAAGACTGAAACTTAGATGTTTTGAGCTAGACCTGTTTTTATAACGAATAGCTGCAGTGGCAATTGAACCCACTTCCCCAAGATCAAAGTCTGCTGCACTAACCACTAGGCTACTCCTCTACTCCAGAGGTGCCCCAAATGACTAGATGACCACTGGAGGGACTCAAGGATCACCTCCCCTTACTCCCCCAAATCACAAAACATTTTTCCAAACAGCACTTTCAAAAGGAAAAGATAGACTTTTTTTTGTAGAAAATGTCCTTTCCTGTTCTGATTTTGGACGTTTTACAAAAAATGTCCAAATTCAGACTTAGATGTCATATCCAAAAATGCCCTTTCTGTATTTGACTTGCCCAAAGTCTCAAGGAGCAGCAGTGGGAATTGAACCCCTGTTGCCAGAATCAAAGCCCGCTGCACTAACCATTAAGCCACTCCTCTTCCGTTTTGGGCATTTAGCATTTGGATGTTTTTTGTTCAAAAATGGACCAAAAACAAGGACGTCCAAATCACAAAGATGTCCGAATCACAGGATGTCCTTGGTATTTTTTGACCTTCTCCCCACCTCTGAATTTAGACATCTTTGTAAAACATCCAAATTCCGACTTAGATGTTTCTTTCGAAAATACCCCTCATAGTAATTTCTTTCAAAAATGCCCCGTCATTTAGTACTAGGATTCTAGGAATGTCCTGAACAGTTACCTTTAATTTGGGCAATTACTGTGTGGTAAGTATGTGTGGCTGTAATATTTTATAAAACTTCCTATTAGTGCCAATCCTACTGCTACTCTGCTCATTCTTCAATCCCAGGAATACCTTCAGCTGTACTGCACAAAAGCAGGTGATATGTTTCTGAGTGCTTCCATTTATGTGAGTGTAATACAGGGCAGTTATTTTAAATGACTACTTGAGTGTATAAAACAGAGATTTTCAGCCTTTTTCATCTCACAGCACATTTATATGGCACTAAAATTGTCAAGGCACACCTCCACACGTGGTCCGGCATTTTACCTTCTCGCCTTCCCCACCTGCATTCTCACACATGGTCCAGCATTTTTACCTCCCCCCCCCCCCCCCCCCAAAATAAATAGTCCAACATGTACATTCCCTTCCCCACCCCCCTCACAAATAGTCCAGTATCTCTCCCTCCTGTTCCCTCTCCAACCAGCGACCACGCATCTTCTCTTGTCTCTCTTCACAACCCCCACCCTCACACACACACAGTGAGCAGCGATTCATACAACCTGCTCTTGCCAATACGCCTTCTGTTTGATGCAACTTCCTGCTTCCCGCCTATTTGGAAGTTACATCAAAGAGAAGGCTCTGGAGTTGGGCGAGCAGGCCGTATGAGTCGCTGCACACTGGCACTGACCACTAGAAACAAGAAAATGGGCGAGCAGGCTGTATGAGTCGCTGCTCACTGGCACTGACCACTAGAAACAAGAAAACTTTTAAAACATACAAATTAAGCTGGTCCTACTAATAAATGGCCCTCAACTCCCACGGCACACTGGTTGAAAAATTGTTTATGTTCAAGTCACTTATAAAATTACTCCATTAGGGGCCCTTTTACTAAGCTGTGGTAAGCACTGTGTGCTTACTGCAGTTTAAAATGGCATACTGCGGGGTGCGATGTGTGTGCACTACTCCTGTTCTAAAAATAATTTTATTTTTTTAGTGTTGGGGATGTGTTTTGGGTGGCGAGTGGGCACGTCTATACTAATTGGTTAGTGTGAGGGCAATGCTGTGTACTAACCGATAAGCGCAGGATTGGTCTCTTTCCAATGGATAAAAGAAACATCCTACTCACTCCACTGCCAAAAGATGCTAAGAAAAGCACAATGGACCTAACCAATTATCGACCAGTTGCATCCATTCCGCTCATAACCAAACTGATGGAGGGCATAGTGACAAAACAACTCACTGAATACTTAACTAAACACTCAATTCTACACGAGTCTCAATCAGGATTTCGATCAAATCATAGCACCGAAACTGTACTAGTGTCCGCAATGAACTCATTCAAAAAAACAATTGCAACTGGTAAAAACATACTCCTACAACAATTCGACATGTCTAGTGTCTTCGACATGGTTGATCATGGAATTCTACTACATATACTAGAATACTTCGGAGTCGGAGGCCCAGTTCTCAAATGGCTCGAAGGATTCCTCACCACAAGATCTTACCAAGTAACAACAAACTCTGACATATCACCTCCATGGATACCGGAATGCGGAGTTCCTCAAGGATCCCCCCTCTCACCAACTCTCTTCAACCTAATGATGATACCATTAGCCAAACTCTTAGCCAATCAAAACCTTAACCCCTACATATAAGCAGACGATGTCATGATTTACATCCCGTTCAAACATGATCTAAACGAAATCACTAACGAGATCAACCAAAGCCTCCGAATCATGCACTCCTGGACAAATTCATTCCAGTTAAAACTCAATGCAGAAAAAACTCAATGTCAAGTACTCACTTCTCAATACAACACAAACAATTACTCCACCATAACCACACCAAACTGCACTCTTCCTATTTCAGAAAATCTGAAAATTCTTGGAGTCACTATTGATTGAAACCTCACACTCGATACCCACGTGAAGTATACGACGAAAAGATGTTCTACTCAATGTGGAAGCTCAAAAGAGTAAAACCTTTCTTCCCGAGAAACATCTTCTGTACCCTGGTACAGTCAATGGTAATAAGCCATCTGGACTACTGTAACACATTGTACGCTGGCTGTAAAGAACAGACTATTAAAAAACTCCAAACAGCCCAGAATACTGCAGCCAGACTCATATTTGGAAAAACCAAATATGAAAGTGTGAAACCCTTAAGAGAGAAACTTCACTGGCTCCCACTCAAGGAACGCATTGAGTTCAAGATCTGCATGACCGTACACAAAATCATTCATGCAGATGCCCCACTCTACATGCTAAACCTAGTGGACCTACCTCCCAGAAACGCCAAAAGATCAGCCCGCAAATACCTCAACTTACACTTCCCCAGCTATAAAGGACTTAAATACAAGCAGGCATACACCACTTCCTTCTCGTACAGGAGTACACAGCTATGGAACGCACTACCCACAGCCCTGAAAACCATGGATGATCTAATTAACTTTCGCAAATCTTTGAAGACACACCTCTTCAACAAAGCCTACAAAGAGAACCCTTAACGACACAAAATCACCACACCAACCCACCCAGATATCAAAATACACCTCGGACACTACCCTATCTAACACCTTCTTCCCTAATTCCTCACCCAATCTCTGCTTATTACTGATTGTATCTAAGATCCTGTCATGACTGTCATAACAACACTCTGTAAACCACATTGAGCCTGCAAATAGGTGGGATAATGTGGGGTACAAATGCAATAAATAAATAAATAAAATACATGAGCCTTTACCACCACCAAAATAGGTGTTGGCAAGTACTCATGTGCTAATGGCCATGCACTAATGGGAAAATTAGTGCATGGTCCTTATTCCATAATTGCTAAAAAAAAAAAAAAGTGGCCTTAGCGTGTGAGAAAGACCTGTGCTGGGGCTAGCGCAAGCCACATTTTAGCACTGCTTAGAAAAGGACTCCTTAGTAAACAACCAGTGGCAAGGGCAAGTCACAATATAACACGATTTCACTCACCAGTTTGGTTGGAAATCTCTCCTTCAGAACAGGGAATACAGTCATAGCAGCAGATGGGCATTCCTTGGTTGGTTAATTTCCTGAAGCCAGAAAGGCAGCTTTGGCTGCATTTGGACTGTGGAGGTATCTAAATATTGAGAAGAACCTTAGATAATGTGATAAAAACAGAGGATATGGCAATAAATGCAGCATTACTTTGCAGTCTAAATATGAACTAATTCTGATCATGTTCTTGTTTTGAGCTCATTATGAGTCCTATTTTGATAAAATGTGAAATACGTTTTAACCTGGAATTGGACATTCATGTTCATCTGTCATAGTCCTTGTTGATGTGTTTTTAAAAACACTTTATAGGGGTAATTTTTTAAAGCATAGTTTAGCAGTGAGTATGGGAAAATATTTTTTATTCAAGCTAATTTTTGGATTCCAAAATCTTTGTTTCCTTTGGGTCTATTCAAGTCAATGGCATAAACAATATTCCATATATTTTTAATGACATTTGCATAAAAACATGTTTGCAGGGGGCACTAGAGAATCAGTAAAGCGAAGATACTTACCTGTAGCAGGTATTCTCCGAGGACAGCATGCTGATAGTTCTCACATTTGGGTCAGCGTCCACGGCAGCCCCAGGAACAGAGATTTTCCAGCAAAATCTTCAAAACCTTTGCGACAGCCAGTAGAGCGCGGAACGGATGAACCACGCATGCACGGCCATCTTTCCGCCCACGCACATCTGTTCCCGCCTCAGTTAAATGAAAAGCAAATAAAGCAGAACACAACTCCAAAGGGAAGGAGGGCGGGTTGGTGAGAACAATCAGCCTGCTGTCCTCAGAGAATACTTGCTACAGGTAAGTATCTTTGCTTTCTCCGAGGACAAGCAGGCTGTTGTTCTCACATGTGGGGTATCCCTAACCCCCAGGCTCACTCAAAACAACAAAGAAAGGTCAATTGGGCCACACAACGGCGAGGACATAACATAGATTGACCTACGAAGAACAGCTAACTGAAAGTGCAGCCTGGAACAGAACTAAAATGGGCCTAGGGGGGGTGGAGTTGGATTCTAGACCCCAAACAGATTCTGCAGCACCGACTGCCCGAACCAACTGTCGCGTCGGGAATCCTGCTGAAGGCAGTAATGAGATGTGAATGTGTGGACTGATGACCATGTCGCAGCCTTACAAATCTCTTCAATAGTGGCTGACTTCAAGTGAGCCACTGACACTGCCATGGCTCTAACACTATGAGCCACCCTCAAGAGTCAGCCCAGCCTGGGTGTAAGTGAAGGAAATGCAATCTGCTAGCCAATTTGAAATGGTGCGTTTCCCGACAGCAACTCCCTTCCTGTTGGGATCAAAAGAAACAAACATTTGGGCGGACTGTCTGAAGGGGCTTGTCCGCTCTCTTGCAGTCCAATGTATGCAACTGACGTTCAGCAGGGAGGGTATGAGGACGGGGGAAGAATGTTGGCAAGACAATTGACTGGTTCAGATGGAACTCCGACACCACCTTTGGCAAGAACTTAGGGTGCGTGCGGAGGACTACTCTGTTGTGAAGAAATTTAGTATAGGGAGCATAGGCTACCAAGGCTTGAAGCTCACTGACTCTGCGAGCTGAAGTAGCAGCCACCAAGAAAATGACCTTCCAGGTCAAATACTTCAGATGGCAGGAATCCAGTGGCTCAAAAGGAGCTTCCATCAGCTGGTTGAGAACGACGTTGAGATCCCATGACACCGGTGGAGGTTTGACAAGGGGCTTTGACAAAAGCAAACCTCTCATGAAGTGAACAACTAAAGGCTGTCCAGAGATAGGCTTACCCTCTACACGATAATGGAAAGCACTAATTGCACTAAGATGAACTTTTAAGGAGTTGGTCTTAAGACCAGACTCTGACAAGTGTAGAAGGTATTCAAGCAGGGTCTGTGTAGGACAAGACTGAGGATCTAGGGCCTTGCTGTCACACCAGATGGCAAACCTCCTCCATTTAAAAGAGTAACACTTCTTCTTGGAATCTTTCCTGGAAGCAAGCAAGACTCGGGAGACACCCTCTGAAAGACCCAAGGAGGCAAACTCTACGCTCTCAACATCCAGGCCGTGAGAGCCAGAGACTGGAGGTTGGGATGCAGACGCGCCCCCTCGTTCTGAGTGATGAGGGTTGGGAAACACTCCAATCTCCATGGTTCTTCAGAGGACAACTCCAGAAGAAGAGGGAACCAAATCTGATGCGGCCAAAAGGGCGCTATGAGAATCATGGTTCCGCGGTCTTGCTTGAGTTTCAGCAAGGTCTTCCCAGGCCCTTCCCCCAATACAGGAGAAAAGCATCTGATGCTAGTCTGCCGTGAGCCTGAAGTCTGGAACAGAACTGACGGACCTTGTGATTGAGCCGAGTGGCAAAAAGATCCACCGAGGGGGTGTCCCACTCTCGGAAGATCTTGCGTACCACGTCCAAGTTGAGCGACCACTCGTGAGGTTGCAATATCCTGGTCAATCTGTCGGCCAGACTGTTGTTTACGCCTGCCAGTTATGTGACTTGGAGAAACATGCTGTGACAGCGAGCCCAAAGCCACATCTGGACGGCTTCCCGACACAGGGGGCGAGATCCGGTGCCCCCCTGCTTGTTGACATAGTACATGGCAACCTGGTTGTCTGTCTGAATTTGGATAATTTGATTGGACAGCCGATCTCAGAAAGCCTTCAGAGCGTTCCAGATCGCTCGCAACTCCAGGAGATGGCATTTGAGGCTGGCATACAGGCTAGAAAAAAAGTTTTTAAAGTGGGGTTTTTTTGGTGGGAGGGGGTTAGTGACCACTGGGGGAGTCTGGGGAGGTCATCCCCGATTCCCTCCAGTGGTCATCTGGGCAGTTGGAGCACTTTTTTAGGACTTGTTTGTGTAACAAAGGGTCCAAAAAAAGTGACCCAAAATCGCGGTAAAAACGCCTTTTTTTCAGTTATCAGCTAAAGACACCCATCTCTCCTCGGCTGATAACCACACCCCAGTTCCACCTCCACCACGCCCCCGACATGCCCCCGTCAACTTTATTTGTTTCCGCGACGGAGTGCAGTTGGAAACGCCCAAAATCGGCTTTCGATTATACCGATTTGGGCGGCTTTGCGAGACAAACGTCTATCTCCCGATTTAGGTCACACTATAGGCGTTTTTCTCTTTCGAAAATAAGCTGGAAAGTCCCTTTAGGTCTCAAGGTGAAGGAGTTTTATGACCGACGGTTATTATAAAAATGCACTTGCCTTTTTTATTACTGCTATTGCACAGAGAGGTATTAAATAATGAGGTAAGGGCTCCTTTCATGCAGAGGTTCTGTCCAGAGGCAGTCTAATTGTGCCAACATTGTCCAGTTCAGTACACCAAGTTCATACAACTACTACTACTACTACTACTATTTAGCATTTCTATAGCGCTACAAGGCATACGCAGCGCTGCACAAACATAGAAGAAAGACAGTCCCTGCTCAAAGAGCTTACAATCTAATAGACAAAAAATAAATAAAGTAAGCAAATCAAATCAATTAATGTGAACGGGAAGGAAGAGAGGAGGGTAGGTGGAGCCGAGTGGTTACAAGTGGTTACTAGTCAAAAGCAATGTTAAAGAGGTGGGCTTTCAGTCTAGATTTAAAGGTGGCCAAGGATGGGGCAAGACGTAGGGGCTCAGGAAGTTTATTCCAGGCGTAGGGTGCAGCGAGACAGAAGGCGCGAAGTCTGGAGTTGGCAGTAGTGGAGAAGGGAACAGATAAGAAGGATTTATCCATGGAGCGGAGTGCACGGGAAGGGGTGTAGGGAAGGACGAGTGTGGAGAGATACTGGGGAGCAGCAGAGTGAATACATTTATAGGTTAGTAGAAGAAGTTTGAACAGGATGCGAAAATGGATAGGGAGCCAGTGAAGGGTCTTGAGGAGAGGGGTAGTATGAGTAAAGCGACCCTGGCGGAAGATGAGACGGGCAGCAGAGTTTTGAACCGACTGGAGAGGGGAGAGGTGACTAAGTGGGAGGCCAGCAAGAAGCAGATTGCAGTAGTCTAAACGAGAGGTGACAAGGGTGTGGATGAGGGTTTTGGTAGAGTGCTCGGAAAGAAAGGGGCGGATTTTACGGATGTTGTAAAGAAAGAAACAACAGGTCTTGGCGGTCTGCTGGATATGAGCAGAGAAGGAGAGAGAAGAGTCAAAGATGACCCCAAGGTTTCGAGCTGAGGAGACAAGGAAAATGAGAGAGCCATCAACAGAAATAGAAAACGGGGGGAGCGGGGAGGTGGGTTTGGGGGGGGAAATGAGAAGCTCGGTTTTGGTCATATGTAATTTCAGGTGGCGTTGAGACATCCAGACAGCAATGTCAGACAAGCACGCTGAAACTTTGGTTTGGATGCAAGGTGAGATATCAGGGGTAGAAAGGTAGATTTGGGAGTCATCAGCATAGAGATGGTAGGAAAAGCCATGGGATGAGATTAATGAACCAAGGGAAGAAGTGTAGATAGAAAAGAGGAGGGGACCAAGAACAGAACCCTGAGGTACGCCGACAGGCAGAGGGATAGAAGTAGAAGAGGATCCACCAGAGTGAACACTAAAGGTGCGGAGGGAGAGGTAGGAAGAGAACCAGGAAAGGACAGAGCCCTGGAATCCAAGTGAGGACAGGGTATCGAGAAGTATGCTGTGATCGACAGTGTCAAAAGCAGCGGAAAGATCAAGAAGAATGAGGATGGAATATTGACCTCTGGATTTAGCCAGTAATAGGTCATTGGAGACTTTAGTAAGCGCAGTTTCGGTTGAGTGGAGAGGGCGAAAACCAGATTGTAATGGGTCAAGAATAGCATGTGAGGAGAGAAAATCAAGGCAGCGGCGGTGAACAGCACGCTCAAGTAATTATGTTCAGTGGAAAATAAATCTGTTGGCTCAGGCTGCCTGCTATGCGAATATTCCATTATTATTGCTACAAGTATTACATATTAAAGGCATTTACTTTCAATTTTATTTTAATTCATTTATCCAGTCCTTTCATGCACGTTTTTGCTTTTTAAACCCAAAGGTGAATTTTAAGGGTGGTTGAAAAATTAGGTATAAACTGTTTATTCTGAATTAATTAATTGTAATACGTCAGTTTTTGGAAATGCACATCTCTGATGTTTTCCATTTTATTGACTTCTTGAGGTTTCTAGTTCAGTTCTTTTGCCTTCATATTAATCTCTGGTCCCTTGTGATATATTTGTTGTGTCATGTGTTTTTCATGTATGACCATGGTGTGGTATTCTGCAGAGAGATCTTGTTTGTTTTGTTTTTTCATTAGGTAGTATATTGGTGTTTTAGGGCCCAGTGTAATGAGGTTGTAGCTCTTTGTGTCCTGGCAGTTAGTGCTATTATGGTATGGTAATATTCTGAGTATGTCTTTGCCCAGGTTGCTGTATACTGTTAAAGATGTCTTAAACAAGGTGTGGTTTGGATTTTAAATGTGCAGGGGGCAGTGCTTTCATGGTGTAGTAATGTCTCAGGAATAAGGAATAATGTGCAAGCTAAATTTCAGGAAATGGAGCCTCATGTTATCTGTGAATGCAATCTAGGACTATTTCTTTTTTGGTGGTGGCAGGCAGAGGGAGAATGTTGGGTTGTGTTCAGCATCCCCAATCATTTTGAAAAGTTGGCTCCTATGGCCATGTAGACTAGACAACAATAAGGAATGATAAATAACATCAAACCTGACAAAAGATCAATGGAACTGCTAATACAATGTTGCCATTATTGAAGGCAGGATGAATTTCATTTAGTAGCAAAGCACAAGTCTCAATCCTGAATCTGGATTGTCACAGATGGAGAACATTAGAAGATTCTACATGATGAGTTAACTGTTGAAATATATTTTTTCAACCAATTTTGAAATAAAAGGATGATTGGAAAAGGGTGATGAGCTTTGGTTGAGGGGTCAAGAGATACCTTTTTTATGGTGGGACATACAACCACCTTTTCCCATTCCAATTGAACAATGCCTGTGGTCAAACTGCTATTTGTATGGGATAGAGTGAGTAGCAGAAGGCCATGATGTTGGAAGCAAAGCTATGAGGAGAGTGATAGAGTCAAGGGAGAAAAAGTCAGCCTCATAGAAAAGATTACTTTTTCAAGAGCATTCAGAGTCAGTTGGTCGAAGGAGAGAACTCGTAAAAGGTCAATTGTCATGGATGGACAAAGGAATTTCTTTAAAAGGGAAATTTTATCTGAAAATTAATTTACCAAATCAGAAGCAGACAGAACTAAGAGCCCTGTTTACTAAGGTGTGTTAGCGTTTTTAATACGCCTACAATTAGTGTGCGCACTAACTGTGTAGGCGCCTATAGGGATATTATAGGCGCTTACATGGTTAACGCACGTTAAAGACACTAACATGCCTATAGCACGGCTTAGTAAACAGGGCCCTAAGGCTGGCTGACTGAGGAGACCTCATTAAATCAGCCAAGACTGAGAAAACATTTTAAAAAGTTACTTATTTTTATAGTGTAATGCCATTTCTTAGCTAGTTCTATCTGGCATTGGTAATAAGAAAATTTTTTTTTAATTATTCAATAGACTAGGTAGATGAAATCTATGCACCTGTCATTCAGCATGGTGGACCTGTCTTTTAGGGAAGCATAAACCAAAGTGGTACCAAGGTCTAGAGCATTTAGAAGAAGTACAGAGATAATGTGAGGGGACAACAGCATTAGAGATAGCAGAGAAAACAGCTTGAGGATTAGTCCTCAATCAAAAAGAAGTTAGACAGAAATTAGGATGAAAGTGGTGATAAGGAAATAGGGTCCAGTGGCCGAGAAATTGTGAATAGAGACGGTAGATTCAGATGAAGTAAGTATAGATGAGAAAAATTGATAGAAAATATTATGATAAAATGATCAGTCCATGAGATTGTGCTAGAGGAAAAATGATTCAAAATGGCAGAAAAGGCAGGGGTTGTGAGTATCCAAAGTGTGCCCAGTTTTCTGGGTCAGTTGATAAAAATGCTGTGTGAGATCCAACTCTGACAAAAGGGTACAAAAACACCTATCCTGCCAGTATCGAGGGTCATCCATGTGAAAGTTAAAATCACCTAATATAAGAAGGTAAAGGTACTGAAAGATAGCATAAGAAAATGTCTGTATTAGTAGTTCCCAGAAAGTATTGTTAAATAATGGGGGAAAGTAAATACTAAGCAAATATATAGAAGACAACTGTAAGTCATGTGAAAATACGTTTAGGATAGGGAAGATGATCACTGGAAAACTGGACTAATGGAAGAACCAAAATATGGAGACTAGCAATGCCTCTTCCTTGGCAGGAGTGACAGAAAATAGAGAAAATTGAATAATTAGGAAGGAGACAATCAAGGAACAGAGGGGTTTTACCCTCTCTGACCTAGGTCTCAGTCAAACTACTGCTGTAGTTTTGAGTAGAATTGATTTACAGTTTAAAAGACCAAACAAAAAAGTATGAAGTAGGGGGCACTAGCGATCTCCACAAAGATGGCAGCCTGAGATCACAGCTCCCAAGATCTTCTAACAGAATCATAAGTACATAAGTACATAAGTACATAAGTAGTGCCATACTGGGAAAGACCAAAGGTCCATCTAGCCCAGCATCCTGTCACCGACAGTGGCCAATCCAGGTCAAGGGCACCTGGCACGCTCCCCAAACGTAAAAACATTCCAGACAAGTTATACCTAAAAATGCGGAATTTTTCCAAGTCCATTTAATAGCGGTCTATGGACTTGTCCTTTAGGAATCTATCTAACCCCTTTTTAAACTCCGTCAAGCTAACCGCCCGTACCACGTTCTCCAGCAATGAATTCCAGAGTCTAATTACACGTTGGGTGAAGAAAAATTTTCTCCGATTCGTTTTAAATTTACCACACTGTAGCTTCAACTCATGCCCTCTAGTCCTAGTATTTTTGGATAGCGTGAACAGTCGCTTCACATCCACCCGATCCATTCCACTCATTATTTTATACACTTCTATCATATCTCCCCTCAGCCGTCTCTTCTCCAAGCTGAAAAGCCCTAGCCTTCTCAGCCTCTCTTCATAGGAAAGTCGTCCCATCCCCACTATCATTTTCGTCGCCCTTCGCTGTACCTTTTCCAATTCTACTATATCTTTTTTGAGATACGGAGACCAGTACTGAACACAATACTCCAGGTGCGGTCGCACCATGGAGCGATACAACGGCATTATAACATCCGCACACCTGGACTCCATACCCTTCCTAATAACACCCAACATTCTATTCGCTTTCCTAGCCGCAGCAGCACACTGAGCAGAAGGTTTCAGCGTATCATCGACGACGACACCCAGATCCCTTTCTTGATCCGTAACTCCTAACGCGGAACCTTGCAAGACGTAGCTATAATTCGGGTTCCTCTTACCCACATGCATCACTTTGCACTTGTCAACATTGAACTTCATCTGCCACTTGCACGCCCATTCTCCCAGTCTCGCAAGGTCCTCCTGTAATCGTTCACATTCCTCCTGCGACTTGACGACCCTGAATAATTTTGTGTCATCGGCAAATTTAATTACCTCACTAGTTATTCCCATCTCTAGGTCATTTATAAATACATTAAAAAGCAATCCTGTTTTTCTTTTGAGTACCTGATCTCTTTCTGCACCCATAAAGCCACCAAATATAATAACATCGCTAATGGCATTGAGAAATCAAAAAATTGACCCTGGAACTGTTACTCTTCCTGCTTTAAAAATACCGAAGCAGGAGAGACACACATCAGATAACGTGGCAGTGATTAAAGAAGATGGGGTCTCACTGCAATCAATTATGGATGAACTTATGTCACTCAGGGACCCTTTTACTAAGCCTCGTAGATGCCTACGCGCACCCAACGCATGTCAATTTTGAGTTACCGCCCGGCTACCACATTGTAGTTCAGAAATGAAAGAGCTTTTTATCTTTCCTTGATCATCTCAAATCCTTGGGAGCACAGTATGGTTTGTTATATCCTGCTCTCATAATAATACGCGCTCTTTTGATGCCTCGGAGTCTCTATGAAAATTCTTAAGACTAGCTTCGGCAATAATTCCTTGTGTACTGGAAAATCTACTTCCATCCTAATAGCCTGGATCCTTAATAAGATCACCTCTTTCATCAAAGTGAGTAATTGTCAGGATTCTGCTGACTTGAGAGGAACCTCCTTCTCCAGCTCCAGTCTATCATCAGTCTTCCACATGCTTTGCCACGTGCTTCCCCACCTGAACTTTATCATTTGCTACAGGATTCTATACAGTATATAAACTGTGCAAAAGAACAGGACTCACATTTAATTGACCAGTAAAGTTTAAAAATTATTTTTCTGATGTTTTATCTGTTTCTTTCATTCCCCTATAAAAATAGGGGCTTTCAGTCCAAGTTTAGGAATCAATGCCGATATGTAAGTTTTATAATGCATGGACGGAGAGAAAGGAGAACTCCCTGTTTGCACATTATCTGCTGTTGCTTCTGCTGTTACTGTTCTGCTTTGCAGTTGTCATGTTCTGAGTTAAGTATGAATTTCTAATATAATGAGAAAGTGAAATCCAGTGGGTGGGTGGATGGGAGGTGGGTGTACTGTTTCTACACATATATGTTCTGTATGACAACTTCCACATAACTAGAACATTTAGTTGTTAATTATTATTATTACCTTTTGTCAAGAGCTGTTGTTATTTTAAGTATTAATTAATTATCATAAGCATAAGAATAACTTTAATACCACTAAAAGATGGGAGCTATCTTAATCTTAATTCTCTTCTTTCTCTACATGTGTTCTCCATCCTGTTCCATTTTCCTTGTGCTTTTGCCCCCATAGTAGCAACACCCCCACATTAGCCACATCCATTTTACTAGCCATGGAGCATATAAAAATGTAGCATTGAAAATAGTACACAAGTCCCTAGGCCCAAAACAAGAACCCTGAAGACTGATTATAAACTAATAAAAATGTAGACAAAAAAAATCAGCTGCAACCTTATGCGTGGAAAGGCAGCACTATAATTACACCGGGCTCTAAAACACCATTACACAACCTAGTGAAACAAAACAAAAAGGGCTGCAAATACTACACTCTAGCAGAATACTGCATCTTGATCACACATGAAAAACTCATGACACAACAGATATGAAGGCAAAATACTGAACTGGAAAGTTACCTCAAGAAGTCAGACTCAGCATGCAGCAATACTAGAAAAATTGAAACTTACATGCAAAATATCACAGATGTACATTTCCAAAAGCTGACATATTCAAATTAATAAATTCTGAATAAAAAAATGTTTTCTACCTTTGCTGTCTGAGCATTTAGTTTTTCTATTAGCTTTGGTCCCAGTGTCTTCTGTTTTATGCAGTGTCTTCTTTCCATTTGATATTTTTTCTCTCACCATGTCCACCATCCTTCTGTGTTCGTGTCCTGTCTACCATCTGTAGCCTCTATCCATATCCAGCATTTCTCCTCACTCCCCTCCCCTCCATCCATGTGCATCTACTTCCTCTGTCTTCCCTCCCCTCCATCCATGACCATCATTTCTTCTCTCTCCCTTCCACTAAATCCGTGTGCATCTCCTTCCTTTGTCTTTCCTTCCCTCCATCCTTGTCCAACATTTCTCCTCTCTTCCCTGCCCTCCATTCCATCCATGTCCAGCATTTCTCCTCCCTTCCATCCCCATCTCCTTCCTGACTTCCCTCCCCTCCATCCATCCATCCATCCATCCATGTCCAGCAATTCTCTCCCCAGCCCTCCCCGCCATCCATCCATGTCCAGCAATCTCTTCTCTCCCCCTGCCTTCCTCTCCATCCACCCATGTCCAGCAATCTCTTCTCTCCCCCTGCCCTACCCTCCATCCATCCATGTCCAGCAATTCTCCTCTCTCCCCTGCCCTCCCCTCCATCCATCCATGTCCAGCAATTCTCCTCTCTCCCCTGCCCTCCCCTCCTCTCCAGCGATCTCTTTTCTCTTCCCCTGCCCTCCCCTTCTCTCCATGTCCAGTGATCTGTTCTCTCTCCCTGCCGTCCCCTCCTCTCCAGCAATCTCTTCTCTCCCCCTGCCCTCCCCTCCAGCGATCTCTGCTCTCCCCCTGCCCTCTCCTTCTCTCCATGCCCAGCGATCTGTTCTCTCCCCCTGCCCTCTCCTTCTCTCCATGCCCAGTGATCTGTTCTCTCCCCTGCCCTCCCCTCCTCTCCAGCGATCTCTTCTCTCCCCCTCCCCTCCTCTCCATGTCCAGCAATCTGTTCTCTTCACCCTGCCCTCCCCTCCTCTCCAGCAATCTCTTCTCTCCCCCTGCCCTCCCCTCCAGCGATATCTTCTCTCCCCCTGCCCTCCCCTTCTCTCCATGCCCAGTGATCTGTTCTCTCTCCCTGCCCTCCCCTTCTCTCCATGCCCAGTGATCTGTTCTCTCCCCCTGCCCTCCCCTCCTCTCCAGCGATCTCTTCTCTCCCCCTCCCCTCCTCTCCATGTCCAGCAATCTGTTCTCTTCCCCCTGCCCTCCCCTCCCCTCCATGTCCAGCGATTCTCCCTGACCTCCCTCAGCTCCCTGACAGCCCTTAGGCTTCCCAAGACAGATTCCAACAACAGTTAAGATGAACCAATCAGGAAACAGGATCTCAATGAAATTTGGCCATCTGTATCCAACTGGATTAGGTTTAGACTATACAGATGGACCATGCATAACCAGTCCGTTATTTCTAATAATCTTTTGCTAGTGTTGTCAATTCTATTGTTTTGGTGAACTAAAGCGGCGGCTTGCTCAGTCTATTGAAGGCAAGCTCCGCCTACTGGTTTTAGTGGTCTACATAGGAACAACCCGTGTCCTGTTTTATTCAACCTCCAAGAAAACAGATCCTGCTAAGTCACGGCCCCTGTGACATGCCGTTACCTTCCTGTGGAGAGGAACCAGTCAAATTTACGGCAGCACGGGGGCTCGCCCCTTTTAAGGTGGGCGAGATTGTGCACGAATAGGAGGGTCTGGAAGAATAATCAATAATCTCCAGCGTTAAATACCATCAACAGAGAAAACAAAAAAATTTTCTGCGGATATATGTAAAATGTCCATATCTAAACGACTGGCAAAAGAAAAAGAACTTTTAAAAGTTTTCTGATCGAATCAGGGAAGATCCCGAGGATCCCGCTGTATCCGTTTTTTATCTTTTGCTGCCCTCCTCTCCGTTCCTTCCTGTCCCCCCCCCCCCAAGCTTTTTACTGTCCGTGGCAGCGATGTCAGTAAAGAAGAAGGCACTGCAGACTCGCCTCCAGCTTCTTCTTGCCCTCTTCACACAGTGTCCTACCTTCTCCGGCAATGCATTTCCTGTTTCCGTGAGGGTGGGGCACTGTGTGAAGAGGGAAGGGAGAAGCTGGAGGCGAGCCTGCAGTGCCTTCTTCTTTACTGGCGTTGCTGCCACGGACAGTAAAAGGGTTAAACGCTTGGGGGGGGGGGGGGGGAGGAATGGAGCTGAGTCGGGCTGCCGGTCGGGGAGCTGAGTCGGGAGGGAAGGAGACCTGCGCCTGTGGGGTGGAGAATAAAAAGGTGCCAGTACGCCCCCTTGAACTTTTGCCGGTGCGGCAACTGGAAAGTGGCGATGGTATCAAAAACGCTGCTTTCGATTATACCAATTTCGCCGCTTTTGCGAGATCGCCGGCCATCTCCCAATTTATGTCGGAAGATCGCCGGCGATCACTTTCGAAAATAAGCCTGCTGGTAACATAGTAGATGACGACAGAGAAAGACCTGTATGGTCCATCCAGTCTGCCCAACAATATAAACTCATATGTGCTACTTTATGTGTATACCTGACCTTGATTTGTATCGTCCATTTTCAGGGTATCGTCCATTTTACAGACCGTAGAAGTCTGCCCAGCACTAGCCCCGCCTCCTTGATTTGTATCTTCCATTTTCAGGGCACAGACTGTAGAAGTCTGCCCAGCACTAGCCCAGCCTCCCAACCACTAGCCCCGCCTCCCACCACCGGCTCTGAGGATCCATTCCTTCTGAAGAGGATTTCTTTATCCTTATCCCGTGCATTTTTGAATTCTGTTACCATTTTCATCTCCACCACCTCCCGCAGGAGAGCATTCCAAGTATCCACCACTCTCTCCGTGAAAAAATACTTCCTGACATTTTTCTTGAGTCTGCCCCCCTTCAATCTCATTTCATGTACTCTAGTTCTACCGTCTTCCCATCTACGGAAAAGATTAGTTTGCGGATTAATACCTTTCAAATATTTGAACGTCTGTATCATATCACCCCTGTATGCATGTTCAGGTCAGCAAGTCTCTCCACATACGTCTTGTAACGCAAATCCCATACCATTTTTGTAGCTTTTCTTTGCACCGCTTCAATTCTTTTTACATCCTTGGCAAGATACGGCCTCCAAAACTGAACACAGTACTCCAGGTGGGGCCTCACTAATGACTTATACAGGGGCATCAACACCTCCTTTCTTCTGCTGGTCACACCTCTCTCTATACAGCCTAGCAACCTTCTAGCTACGGTTAACGCCTTGTCACACTGTTTCATCACCTTTAGATCCTCAGATATACTTAGATATCCTCAGATATAATGTGCTGCACACAGGGATGATGTCAGGCTGTCTAGCGTCAAGGTGGTCTTCCTGCCACCAAACACTACTTCAGTAACATCACATGTGGCAGACTCCCTCAAATACTCCCCCCTCCCACAGCTGCCTAGCACTGGATCTCTAACATCCAAACTAACCTCTCTCTCACTCTCTCTAGAACACACACACACACACAAAGGACATGGAGGAGATGAGAGGGGAGGAAAAAACCACCACGTACACACTCTCTCTCATTCTCTCTCTCTATTGGCTATAAGTGAGAAGAACCCGCTCAAATGTTTGTGTTCTGCTATGCAAAATTTTGCTGCTGGCTTCCCATTTTGACCCTAGCCTTGCACACTCTCTTTCACAAACACACACATACACACCCTTACACTGTCTCTAGCTCACACAGACAGACAGACAGACACACACTTACTCTGTCTCACACACACACACACACACACACACACACACACACACACACTTACTCTGTCTCATACACACAGAGACACACATACATATACACACACTCTCTCTCTTAACTCACTCCCAGTCTCTCTTTCACACAGACACACACACACACTTTCACTGTCTGTCTCTTCCACACACTCACTCACACACACACACACACACACACACACACACACACATACACTTTCTCTGACTCTCTCTCTCTCTCTCACACACATATACACATTCTCACTACACTTGAGAAATAATTTAAAAAAATTGACCGTTGTATTCAGACACACACACACAAGGGACACAGAGGAGATGAGAGGGGAGGAAAAAAACCACCACATACACTCTCTCTCTCTTAACTGCCTAGAAGGAGCAACTGACCCTCCACTGTCACAGGGACTACTAGCACCTCTCTCTCTCTCTCACACACACACACACGGGACAAGGAGGGAATGGAAGACAAAAAAAGAATCATTGGGTATGGAGGGGACGGTAGGGGAGATAAGATAACAACTGGCTCAAATGGTTGTGCTCTGCTATGCAAAATATTGCTGCTGTCTCTTCATTTTGACACTAGCCTTGCACATTCTCTTTCACACAGACACGCGCACACACACACACATCTACACACTCTCTCACACAGACACACACACACACTTTCTCTGTCTCATACATACATATACACACTCTTTCTCAACTCACTCTGTCTCACTTTCACAGACACACACACACACTTTCACTGTCTCTCTCTTCCACACACACACACACACAAACACACACTTTCTCTGTCTCTCACACACACACACAGACACACATACATACACACACTCACTCTCTTAACTCACTCTCACAGTCTCTCTTTCACACAGAGACACACACACACTTTCACTGTCTCTTCCACACACTCATTCTCTCACACACACACACATACACTTTCTCTGTCTCACACACAGACATACATACATACATATACACACTCACACTCTCTCTTAACTCACTCTCACAGTCTCTGTTTCACACACACACACACACACACACACTTTCACTGTCTCTCTTTCACACACTCACTCTCACACACGCACACACAGTCTCTCTCTTCTACACACTCACTCTCACACACACACACAGAGGGGGGGAGGGGGAAGGCAGGAGAGGGGGGGGACAGGGAGGAAAAGGAGGGGGGCAATGGAAGGGAAGAGTAGGAGGGGGAGAGGGAAGGGGGAAAACCAGACTCTCAACCTCTCAAACACACTGTATCTGTGTGAACACTCTGTTTCTTTCACTGTGTCAAACATACGCAGTCTCACACAGACATTCTGAAACACACACACTCACTCACAGATACACAAGCACCCAGTCTCAATCTCTCTGTGACACACAATCGCACACGCACTCTCTCTCTCTCTCTGACACAGTCACTCTCACAGACACAGTTTCTCAAACATACACACTACGAGGAAAACCTGGCTAGCGCCCGTTTCATTTGTTTCGGAAACGGGCCTTTTATACTAGTAAAATAATAAAGAGTAAAAAGGAGGTTTTTTTATGACCAACAATTGGAATGGAGTCAATTGAACCTGATGCTACGTTGTATTAAGAGTGTTATGGCTGAGGTCTTTTACCGGAAGAACAAAGTGAGGAGAAATCAAGGAGGATGTTCAATGAGTCTTTAATTCTCACAAGTATAAAAATGACCGAACACGGCCGTGTGTCAGCGCAAAGGCCTGCCTCAGGGGGTCAATGTGTCTAAATAATATTGAACATAAAGAATAAAAAATATATAAATGATAAGTAATAAAATAAAGTAGTGTATGTTGTGACTGGCTGATATCAGGAATTAAGTTCAAAAGGCTAAAGGATAATGGCGGGAAAAGCATTGAAGGACGGGAGATGCTAAGACATATTACGACAAAGTCTGCTTGTTACTCCCATAGTAGAAAACAAAGAGCCAAACATATGGACATAAAATAAAATGAAGCGCTTACCTTCAAAAAGAAAAACGCTGTGTTGGGCCGCTGATCAACCGGCAATCGTAAGTAATGTGGTACAAGTAAATGGTGAAGTACCAGCGCACCATTGTTTAAATAATGTGAAAGACATCGGCAAGTAATGTCACAGAGTTAAAAATAAAAGAGGAGATAAAAATTAAAATGAAAAACAATAAAAAAGAATGAATGTTGAAAATAGGACTAAAAAATTGATGAGGCGGTAAAAATAACCACATCTAGAGAAAATAGAGCATTAAAATGATACATAAGTAGGACATGGGTCCAGTGGAAACAATAATGGGAAAGTGTAGATGAATTGGCACTGTGGCCATCTGAGCCGGTGTAAAAAATAAAGGCAAAAAATGTGTGTTGCTGAAAGCTGAAGGAAAATGAAAACGTGTACTGTGAAAAACAGGTGCTGTAGTCTCAAAGAACCACTTCTAGGCCACTCTTTGTTTGTGAGAAAATGACAGGCAGAAAATGAAAAGTGTAAAAATGGCAAATGAATAAAGCTGGTTACATTGGTCTGGGAACGCTTATAGTACAGGAAGTGTATGATGTACTAGAATTAATGTATTGAATTAAAAACCATGTAATAAGAGTAGAGCTGGTTGAAATAAAATGATTATGAATATATGTGAAGTAAACGCTAATACCTTGAATGACATTTTATGGTGTAACCATGAAGGATAGCTCTATGTTATTCTAAGGCTAATTATATAAGCTGCTGAATGAAGTAAAACCATTGTGTGTAATGTATGACTTGTGTAAAGTCATGTGGAGATTGTAAAATATACGTGACCATCGAAACATGGTGCCATTCAAATGTTTAAGCTGACAACAGAAATAAATGGAACGATGGCAACTGAAAATGGAGCACGTATGAGCACTAGAAAATATGATGAAATGAAAAATTGGAATGCTATATGAAATGAAATATTGTGTAGAAGGTGTGTTTAAAAAAATTATATCACATGGGGCACAGGGTAGAACATGGGGGACTATCCAATTCAAGAGTGAATGTGTATACAATATGTGTGTGTTTGTCTGGGACTAAAGAAAAACGCTGTAATCAATCTCTGAATTAAGTCCATGGTGCTGCAGGCTATTGAGTAGAAAGATGAACCTCTGTTCTTCTCCATTTAAGATGGTCTCGACATTACACAAGTGAACAAATACCCAGTTTCAAACTACCTTTTGGGAAAGGGAAATGGGTCTTGATATACCGCCTTTCTGTGGTTTTTGCAACTACATTCAAAGCGGTTTACATAGTATATTCAGGTACTTATTTTGTACCAGGGGCAATGGTGGGTTAAGTGATGAACTCCCTCTAAAATCACAGGTCAGGAATCTTTGGATACTGCTAGACTCATCACTCACTCTGATTCCACAAATTCAAACAATCTTAAAAAATTGTCTCTATCACCTAAGCAATTATGACATCTCTCTCCATGTATTGAAAAGACGAATGTGACCACAGTGGTCCATGCTATGCTAACATCATGACTAGACTACTGTAATGCCCTGTATACTGGCCAAACCAAAAAGAGTCTGCATCAGCTCTAATTCAGAATGCTGCAGCATGACTGATAGAAGGCTGCAAGTGGTGTGACCACATCACACCCTTCCTCCAAAAGGTATATTGGATACCAATACCTTACAGGGCTAAATTTAAAACTCCATGTTTGATTTTCAAGACCCTCAGACAAAATGGGCCAGAGTACTTAATGAATAAGTTACCCTTTACATACCTTTAAGACCTCTAAGGTCCTCTCAAGGCCCATCACTATCTGTTCTCTCATCAAAAGAAATTGTACAATGTGATACCAGCCAGTGAGCCTTCTCAGGAGTAGCCCCCATGCTCTGGAATTTACTCCCAGATGGGCTATGTATAACTCGAGACTACCTCTACTTCAGGAAGCAGGTGAAAGCCTGGCTCTTCTCCCAAGCCTGTAATATGTAGGGTGACTGACTATACACTCATTCTGCACCTGTTGCTACACATACTGTAACTTAGATCAGTTCCTTATCTCTTGCTTAACTATGCAAAGAATTTGCCGGGGCCTACATAACTGTCTTATGTGGGCCCCAATTGAACGGCGACCAGCCCCATTTAAATTGGCACCTGATATTCAGTTTCCAACAATTCCACCAGACTAAAAAATATATAACCCAGCTAAAGAACTTTTTTTGTTATTTTTAAATTGCAGTGCTCAGTAGGTTGATTTCATTGAAACCCTTACATTTCTACTGAGTACCTGATATTCAGTGCACTGAATATCTGGGGCTAATTTAGCTGGTGATGATCATGTTTAAGAAAATGCTGACCACTGCCAGATTAATATTGACCCAATAGTTTCCCTAATGGAATGGGTGCAAACTATTTACGTGTTGTAAAATTACTTTCATGAATGAATTTGAATATCAAGCCCTAAAGAGTCTTTTCTAATGGTGACAAGAAAAAAAATCAGTTCAAGCAATGCATTTAACTTTCTTTGTGTAGTATTGAGTGTGAAACATGGTAATGCTGAATTGCGAAGGACTGGAAGCCTCTCAACACTAGTCCACTGGCAGACTTAAAGGTACAATGGAGTTCTATGGTATTTTCTCTTACTATTTTCAACAATTTTGAACTGCCTGTTACTTTATTATAATGAATCAAAATTTTAGGCAGCTAGTCACTCAGCAGCTGTTCATCCTATTATTTCATAAAACATGCATGATGTCTTCCATTTCTTCCATTGCGTTCTACAGTTATTTAATTCTGACCTGGGTGAATGCACTGTCCCATACGATCAACTTCTCATTGATGGTGAAATCCTTCTCTAAGGGATTATAAGGGTTAAAGCTTCCAACAATTTCATTAATCTGTGTCCCATTGGGTAGATGGACCTTATTTATAATGTTATATCCAATGGCTATATCACCATTCTTATCAAAAAAAATATTTTCACCCAGTATGTTTTTAAAGTGGACATTCTTCAGATAATGATGAATCTAAAAAAAATTAAAAAAAAAAACATTTTCAGTATTACTGCTTTCTGCAGAATTACATATCTAATTTTGAGCACATGCAATGAACCTAATTTTAGGGAGGGCTTTTGTTTTAAAACAATGTTAAATTCTGTGCGTGCATTTAGAAACCTTATGAGGGAAAAGGATTGATCAATTCTCTATGCTTAAAAGCTTGCTGCATGTATTACAAAGTGTTGGAACTGCAGTTTTTATTTACTTGTTCAGCTTGCGGCACTAAGTGTTTGGATTTGTGCTGCTAGACATGCCTTCGCTCTGCTTTGTTTTTTTTCATTTCTATAAGCTATTTTCCAGACTCCTAATGCAGGCCCTACAGCCAAAACATGGTCCATGTCGAGTCGAATGAAGATTCACAATAAAAGATTTTGAAGCATTTGTTGCTTCTTTGTCGTCTCAACTGTTTTGCTTGCCTTGGACTTCTTGTGGAGGATTTCTTTTCTGTGTTGTACACCAAGGAATCACCAGTGACTTTCACTAAATCTGCAGGTTTAAAAATAGTTTATGGACTTTTCTCCAGGAACTTGTCACATCTTTTCTAAACACATCTATGCTAACTGTTTTTACCACATCCTCCAGCAACAAATTCCAGAGCTTAATCACTGAGTGAAAAAGAACAGCTTCAATTTACTTTAAATGTGTTATTTGGACTTACCCCTAGATTTTATATAGAAACATGACGGCAGATAAGGGCCATATGACCCATTCAGTCTGCCCGTCCTCTGTAACCCCTAATACTTCCTGTTCCTAAGTGATCCCACATGCTTATCAAATGCCTTTTTAAATTCTGGAACAGTCCTGCCTTTTGAAAGAATAAACAACCAATTCATGTATACCTGTTGTACTCTTGTCATGTTTTTATAGTTCATTTTCCCTCAGCTGTCTCCTCTCCAAGATGATTAATCCTAACATTAGCCTTTTAGGAGGCCTCTCTATCATTTTGACTGTCCTTGTATTTTAAGGTGCTTTTATCCCTCCCAACATGGTGGTCCACCCACCAATAACTAAGGCTGCATCAGTTTGCTCTTTATTAGATACCTTATTTCATATCAAGTATTTGTACAATTAGCAGATCAGTGGTATCTCACTGGGAATACAGAACATTGCTACACGAAATTACTTCTATATCTGAGACTCCAAAGAATATACAAGCAACATGTACAATCAATTGCTTATGGGAATACAGTACCACAGCTACACCCACCAGAGAGGACTTAACAAAGATGTGGGTTTTCTAGCCCATCACAAACCATAAAATTCTACTGTATTGTCACCATGCATCTATCCTGTCTCTCATCCACCCAGTTCCCCGTTTCTCACCTAAGCCACCCCACCCTCTTCCTATGAGACTGTCACTGGAATGCTTTTGTGTTTCACTTGTATATACTGTTATTTATACATAAGTACATAAGTAATGCCATACTGGGAAAAGACCAAGGGTCCATCGAGCCCAGCATCCTGTCCACGACAGCGGCCAATCCAGGCCAAGGGCACCTGGCAAGCTTCCCAAACGTACAAACATTCTATACATGTTATTCCTGGAATTTTGGAGTTTTCCAAGTCCGTTTAGTAGCGGTTTATGGACTTGTCCTTTAGGAAACCGTCTAACCCCTTTTTAAACTCTGCTAAGCTAACTGCCTTCACCACTTTCTCCGGCAACGAATTCCAGAGTTTAATTACACGTTGGGTGAAGAAAAATTTTCTCTGATTTGTTTTAAATTTACTACACTTTAGTTTCATCGCATGCCCCCTAGTCCTAGTATTTTTGGAAAGCGTGAACAGACGCTTCACATCCACCTGTTCCACTCCACTCATTATTTTATATACCTCTATCATGTCTCCCCTCAGCCGTCTCTTCTCCAAGCTGAATAGCCCTAGCCTCCTTAATCTTTCTTCATAGGGAAGTCGTCCCATCCCCGCTATCATTTTAGTCGCCCTTCGCTGCACCTTTTCCAATTCTACTATATCTTTCTTGAGATGCGGCGACCAGAATTGAACACAATACTCAAGGTGCGGTCGCACCATGGAGCGATACAACGGCATTATAACATCCTCACACCTGTTTTCCATACCTTTCCTGATAATACCCAACATTCTATTCGCTTTCTTAGCCGCAGCAGCACACTGAGCAGAAGGTTTCAGTGTGTTATCGACGACGACACCCAGATCCCTTTCTTGGTCCGTAACTCCTAACGTGGAACCTTGCATGACGTAGCTATAATTCGGGTTCTTTTTTCCCACATGCATCACCTTGCACTTGCTCACATTAAACATCATCTGCCATTTAGCCGCCCAGTCTCCCAGTCTCGTAAGGTCCTCTTGTAATTTTTCACAATCCTGTCGCGATTTAACGACTTTGAATAACTTTGTGTCATCAGCAAATTTAAATTTAATTACCTCGCTAGTTACTCCCATCTCTAAATCATTTATAAATATATTAAAAAGCAGCGGTCCTAGCACGGACCCCTGAGGAACCCCACTAACTACCCTTCTCCATTGTGAATACTGCCCATTTAACCCCACTCTCTGTTTCCTATCCTTCAACCAGTTTTTAATCCACAATAGGACATTTCCTCCTATCCCATGACCCTCCAATTTCCTCTGTAGCCTTTCATGAGGTACCTTGTCAAACGCCTTTTGAAAATCCAGATACACAGTATCAACCGACTCCCCTTTGTCCACATGTTTGTTCACTCCTTCAAAGAATTGAAGTAAATTGGTCAGGCAAGATTTCCCCACACAAAAGCCATGCTGACTTGGTCTCAGTAATCCATGTCCTCGGATGTGCTCTGTAATTTTGTTTTTGATAATAGCCTCTACCATTTTCCCCGGCACCGACGTCAGACTCACCGGTCTATAATTTCCCGGATCTCCCCTGGAGCCTTTTTTAAAAATGGGCGTTACATTGGCCACCCTCCAATCTTCCGGTACCACGCTCGATTTTAAGGATAAGTTGCATATCACTAGCAGTAGCTCCGCAAGCTCGTTTTTCAGTTCTATCAGTACTCTAGGATGAATACCATCCGGTCCAGGAGATTTGCTACTCTTCAGTTTGCCGAACTGCCCATTTCTGATCTGAAGAAGAAGGGCTACCTTCGATAGCTAATCAAAAAATGTATTAAGTTAGTCCAATAAAAAAAGGTATCATCTTATTTTCTTTTCTATATTTTATTTCTATTGATTACCTTTGAAAGTGGACTAACATGGCTACTACATCACTCTACTCAGGGAGGTATGAGAAAGAGAGAGGCAGAAGGGGAAATGTAGCTCAGCCTATGAGCTGCACTAACACTATTTGTGATGATCAGAAACTTGAATCTTGGAACCCTGTAATCCCCCAACCAAAATAAAGAGAGATTATTTAAAAGACAGAGCGCAAGAAGCTGCAGATGGTTCCAGTGAACACTTAAAACAACACTTGTCTGCTCTTATCTCCACATTGGGGCATAAGGAGGAGGCAGTGCAGAGTGTTTTTAACAGACTTTTTCTGGCAGAGGGGATGGGATCATTATGATTGCTAAATCACATTATCAAAGCTAAATGCTATCTTAAGGTTCTTAAAACCATCTACCAGCCCTTAAAAATAGCATTCTTCTAACTTATGATGTTACCTTCCATGGCAAAGAATCCAAAGATCTGTGACTTCCTCCACTCCGTAAGGTAGTGTTTCCAGTGTCAGACATGATCATATCGTGCAATGCATGTGCCACAGCATATACAGCATTGTAAACACTATAGCTGCTACCAAAATATTTGGCTTCACAGTGTAAAAAGAAAGGTGAGGTTTGATTAGTGCTGCAGGATCTTTTAATGCTTTTGGGGCACCGACTGTCACACAAGCCCCTCCACCATTCCAAAGTATGATTTGTACGCGGTAACAGGATAGGATCCATTTCACGGACAAATTTTAAAAAACTTGGAATATTTTTCTTTGCTGCTGTGAACGTCAATGTGTTGTTCTTCGGACCCATGTGTAATGGAAAACTTGAAGGAAAGTCCATTTCAACTGCACAGATCCAGATCTTGCCTGGTATCCTTCGAATTTGAGTATGCTTATAGAGACTTGTTGCATACAGTTTATCACTATAAAGAATGATCACGTTAGCTGATGATGCATGAATTTTGTCATAAATATGTTGTGCCTCTTTTGGTGGGATGCCATTGATGTGACTGAAGATTTCTATAAATGCGATGCAGCCTCCATCCTGCTTGATCTCTTCTTTCAGTGTCTGAACAGCTCTCAGGCTGCTGTCATCATCAGATGCAATGATAATGACCCAAGTCCAGCCAAAGTACTTCAGTAACTTGACAGTCCAAGTAAGGAGAGGCAGGTCGCTGGGGACAGTTCGGTAGAAATAAGGAAACATAACAGCATCACTCATGGTAAGACTCTGTGAACTGTAACTGATCTAAATAGAAAACAATAATGAATTGATCACTATCTTTGATATGTTTAGATTATATTTATGACCTGCTGATTGAAAAGGTACCAAAAGTGGAGTTACAAATAACAGAGATAAAGGCCTGAGGCAGGGGCGTAGCTACGGGTGGGCCTGGGTGGGCCCAGGCCCACCCAATTCCAGCCCAGGCCCGCCCAGCGCCAGCGCCAGCTCCCATTGCCGGCCACTGCTGCTTTTCCTGATGAGCAGCAGGGCCGGTGCCCGGCGCTACAAAAAGAAGAAGCGTTCAGCTGACTGAGCTGAGCGCCAACGCGTCGCTAAGGACAAGAAAAAATGTTTTTAAAAAAATGCGGCACCGCAGGCAGCCTCGAAGCATTGGCTGCTGGCTCTGTGCAGGCTCCTCCTGTCTCTTACATCACTGCCCCTTTAGCGAAGCAGGGGCAGTGACGTAAGAGACGGAAGGAGCCTGCAGAGCCAGCAGCCAATGCTTCGAGGCTGCCTGCAGTGCCGCGTTTTTTTAAAAACATTTTTTCTCGTCGGGTTAGCGACGCGTTGGCGCTCAGCTCAGTCAGCTGAGCGCTTCTTCTTTTTGTAGCGCCGGCCCTGCTGCTCATCAGGAAAAGCAGCAGTGGCCGGCAATGGGAGCTGGGGCTGGTGGGCCTGAATGGGAGAGGGAAAATGGATGGCAGGATGGGGAGAAAGAGGAAAAATGGAAGGATGGGGAGAGAAAGAGGGAAAACAGATGGGAGGATGGCAGAGAAAGAGGGAAAATGGAAGGATGGGGAGAGAAAGAGGGAAAACAGATGGCAGGATGGGGAGAAAGAGGGAAAATGGAAGGATGGGGAGAGAAAGAGGGAAAATGGAAGGATGGGGAGAGAAAGAGGGAAAACAGATGGGAGGATGGCAGAGAAAGAGGGAAAATGGAAGGATGTGGAGAGAAAGATGGAAAACAGATGGGAGGATGGCAGAGAGAGGGAAAATGGAGGATGGGGAGAGAAAGAGGGAAAACAGATGGGAGGATGGCAGAGAAAGAGGGGAGATGGATGAAAGGATGCAGAGAAAAAGGGGAGAGTGGAAGGATGTGGAGAGAGAAGGGACACTGAACAGAAAAGGGTAGAGAGATAGACACTGGTTAGAAGGAGGGAGAGAGACATTAGATGGAAGGATCAGGAGAGAGGGTAGATGGGTGGAAGGATGGGGAGAGAAAGAGGGAAGACGCTGGATGGAAGGGTAGGGAGAAAGAGGTGACACTGGATGGAAGGATGCAGAAAGAAAGAGGGGAGACTATTGGAAGGATGGGGAGAGAGAGGGGAGACACTGGAAGGATGGGGAGAGAAAGAGGAGAGCTGCTGCATGGAAAGGGGGAGTAGTGAAAGATTGGAGAATAAGAGGAAGGGGCATGGGGAAAACAAGGGTGAGAAAAAGATGAAAAGCTATAAGTAGATGAAGGAAATTAAAGAATGGATAGTAAGAATGAATTAAATCTGGACACAGAGAGAGGCAGAAAAATATTGAAGAAAGCAAAGAAAAAGGAGAGAAAAATGACAAATGGCCAGGAAACCCTGGCAGAAGAGTCAAGCGAAAACGAAGGAAAGCAGAATCTAGAGACTGGGAGCAACACAATGAGAAAAAGTAAATGGCCATACAACAAAGGTAAAGAAAATAATTTTATTTTTAATTTAGGATAAAGTAATATGGTGTTAATAAAGTTTCAGAGACCAATACTTCCTTCCTTAGGTCAGGAGAGGATACCGTAACAGCATTATACTGACCTGAGGCAGGAGGTTTTGGCCTCTGAAAGCTCACTGAAAAGGGTGTTAAGGCTATTAAATAAATTGTTTGAAATCTGATGCACTGAAAAGCAGCACTTTACCTTGTGTGACAAATGCATCTGAGTGTGACTACATTTTGCTGGGGGGGGGGGGGGGGGGGGTAGAGAGAAAATTTTGTGCCCACCCACTTTGGGTTCAGGCCCACCCAAAATTGGCAGTCTGGCTACGCCACTGGCCTGAGGCTTAAATTTTGCAGGATTATGCAGTTGATAAGCAGTACTCTCAAATAAGCCACAATTAACTTTTTAGAGGCCCTCAATTACCACCATATATCTTCAGCCTTCAATATATAACAATTGAACTACGGGCCTCAGCAGTGCACCTTACTGGATCATTACTCAACACCAGGAAGACTTACCGTGTTTCCCCGAAAATAAGACACTGTCTTATATTTATTTTTCCTCCCCAAAACGCGCTAGGTCATATTTTTGGGGGGATGTCTTATTTGCTGGGAAACATCGGTCGCCCCCCCCCCCCGAGTTCGCCCCCCCACCACCACCACCCGAGGTCGCCTGCCCCCCCTCCGTTGCTCCCGGAACTAACCTGAAGCTCCTTTCACCTTCGCAAGTTCGGATTTGGAGCAGCAAGCAGCAGCAGGGCAGACCTCTCCTTCCTTCTGTGCCCCGCCCTCGCCTGACGTTATGTTACGTCAGACGAGGGCGGGACACGGAAGGAAGGAGAGGTCTGCCATGCTGCTGCTCCGAATCCGAACTTGTGAAGGTGAAAGGAGCTTCAGGTTAGTTCCGGGAGCGACTGAGGGGGGGGGGCCCGGTGACCTTGGGGGGGGGGGCGACCTCGGGTGGCTCTCGGCGGCCCTGCTTAAAAAAAAGTTTGGTAGGTCTTACTTTTGGGGGGATGTCTTATATTTTAAATTTGCAGGAAAACCCCGGTAGGTCTTATTTTCGGGGTAGGTCCTATTTTCGGGGAAACACAGTATGCACCCACCTCCTCATGGGTCACATAGTGTGAACACTTTTTTAATCAATTTTTTGAATGAATCCTTTAAATATAGTTTAAATCACTAATATTCATCTTAAGGTGTATCCCAGTCAGCCGGGGGCTTGAAATGTTATATATTAGAGGCTGAAGATATATGTTGATATCATAATGTCACCCGTCTGTGGTAAGACTTCACACAGTATCAAAATACCTCTAATATGTAGTCGTGCCAGCCGAGGGAACTAACTGTGCTCAGGTCACCAGAGACAGAGTGAACATAGAATAAAGATAATACCGGATAAATGCATAAAGATGAACATAAATTCTTGTGAATGGAATCAATTTGATTTACAATAAATTCAGATACTACTCCCTTATATATATATAACAAAAATTATTTATTAAAGTGGAATAAAATTATTTAACTGTGCTGGTAAACAGGAAGAAATACTCTTCAGTTAGATTGTACAGGATCAGATCAGTAAAACTGCTGATTCCCTACTGGATCCAGTATACACTCTAATTTCTTTACTAACCAAACATTTAGTCTCCTAAGCAAGTTACAAGTCAGTATAACACTTCGAAGATTTCCAACTCAACATAGGGATGTTTCCTAGGTGTATTTAATGTAAAATCTCAGTTCACTTGTGTGGTAAACAGGAGTTTCAGGAAAAGTGTGAATTGTCTTTCTCTGTACTTAGCTGAAGGAAACTTCCAGTTGAATCTTCAAGAGATCTCTCCTTTAACAGTCGTCTTCCAGATTCTTCTCCCTAAACTTACTCTAAAAATAAAATAAAAGGAGAAATACAGCCTCCCTGCAGTGTGTGTGTCTTTTAGATCAGCCTGCCTGAAACTGGACCCTGGACTGAGTGATAAACTATGAAAAAATAAAATAAATTGAATTTCCCCAGTTCTAATTTCCTAGGTAGCTTTATTATACTTTACCCTGACTATCTAAAGAGCAACCCTTTTTGTTTATTCCAAACTGCTGAGATCTTGAAGCCCACTGCTGGATCTCAACCACACACACACATTCATAGATCCACTCCCCTCTCAGCAGAGAAACCTCAAACTTGTAAATCTCAACCAATCTCTTTCAGAAATAAATCTTTTTCCTTAAATGTTTAATGAATTCTGATCTTTACTATTAGGACCAAATCAACTTGGAAACTCACAATCCTTTCCTCAGGAGAGAATTTCAAATCTAGTACAAACCTCTCCTCAATTTCCTGTTTTACTTTCAACCAAGTCATTCACTCTTTTTATATATCAATCAAATCTTATCAATTCTTTCTTTCAATTCTCACACACAGAGCTCACAGAATGCAGGTCCTGGCTCAGTCAAATCTTCAGCTGCTCTCCTCTGCTCTGTTCTGGGCAGGGTTGCCAGGTGGAAAATTTTTTTCCAGCCCGATCGAGCCCAAAAAACAGCCCAAAACCCGCCCAAACACAAACCCCGCCCCTGACACCCCCACCCCCGCGTCATCACGCCCGCCCCCGCCGTCATCAACCCCGCCCCCGCCGTCACTGGCCCCGCCTTCCACGTCACCGGCCACGCCTCCCCGTCATCGGCCCCGCCTCCCACATCATCGGCCCCGCCTCCCACGTCATCGGCCCCGCCTCCCACGTCATCGGCCCCGCCTCCCCGTCATCGGCCCCGCCTCCTACGTCATCGGCCCCGCCTCCCACGTCACTAACCCCGCCCAAAACGTCATTAACCCCACCCAAAAACGTCACTAACCCCGCCCCCCCGCGGCCGAAAAAACCGCACTGAAGGCCAAAAACAGCCCAAAAAACCGCAACCCGCCGCGGGCAAAAATTTCCCGCGGCGGGTCGCGGAAAACCGCCCAATTGGGCGGTAAAACCGCCCACCTGGCAACACTGGTTCTGGGCAGGGTTGCCAGGTGGAACATTTTTTTCCCACCCAATCCAGCCTAAAAACAGCCCAAAACCCGCCCAAACTCAAACCCCGCCCCTGACACCCCACCCCCGCGTCATCACCCCGCCGTCATCAACCCCGCCCCCACTGTCATCAACCCCGCCCCCGCTGTCATTGACCCCGCCTCCCCCGTCATCGGCCCCGCCTCCCCCATCATCGGCCCCGCCCAGAACGTCACTAACCCCGCCCAAAACATCACTAACCCCGCCCCCGCTGCCGAAAAAACCGCCCGAAAACCGCGGAAAAGAAAAAAAAGAAGCCCAAAAAACCGCGACCCGCCGCGGGCAAAAATTTCCCGCGGCGGGTCGCGGAAAACTGCCCAATTGGGCGGTAAAACCGCCCACCTGGCAACACTGGTTCTGGGGCAGAATTCTAACAAGAGCTGCTCAGCCAATCAGAGAGCTCTATTTGAATCTAGATTAACATAGACACTCTAACGGGGAAATTTTAGTCAAAAACACTAGATAAACCCTTCGTTTTTGGGTCAAATTTCACATTTTTGATCAGAGCCATGCCCTAGCACTAAGGCTGTAATATTTCCAACAACTGTTTACCCATAAATATGCAAATGAGAGCCTCCCAAAAACAGACTAATTTGCATATGATTTAAACAAATTTGAGTACATAGCATATCAATCCCATCTCCTAACACCTAAATTCTGCAATTAGATTTAATGCAAATACTTTTAAAACTTATTTTTAGCACTTTTAAAATCTTAGGTGTAAGTGCAAATCTCCATGGTATGTTCTGCTCATGTGCAGGAGTCTCTATGGTATAAATATTTCCACCATGGCAACTCAGGACACCTCTAGCAACCCCCCCTGCTCTCTCAGCAGTAAGGTAAACAATTTAAACCAATTTCTACAACTGGTTACAATAAGAACATAAAAACATAAGAATAGCCATATTGGGTCAGACTAATGGTCCATCTAGTCTAGTATCTTGCTTCCAGCAGTGGCCAATCCAGGCCACAAATAGCTGGCAGAAACCCAAATAACAGCAACATTCCATGCTACCAAACCCAGGGCAAGCAGTGGCTTCCCCCATGTCTATCTCAATAGCAGACAATGGAATTTTCCTCTAGGAACTTATCCAAACCTTTTTTAAACCCAGATGAATTTGCCACCTCCGATGTTAAAAAGCCCAACTCCATGGGCTTCATTTAGAAACTGTTTCAAGGGTTTAGAGGTAAACAAATATTGCTAATAGCTACAGCAAACTTAAATTTCCACTCTCTCATAGGAGTTTTCCAGCACTGCTTCTCTGAAAAACTTGCTCATTTAGCTACGTTTTTTGAAGATGTCATAAGTCTAGATGGGTGAGCCCTTAGACAACGACTGTTCTCCAAAACCAGAGATCAGGAGGAGCCCGACTGACAGCAAACAAGTCACTACTAGAAGGCAGGAGGCTAGTAGGTGGCTCTTAAAAGAGCCCTTCAGGGCAGGACCAGCAGAACTAGGACCTGGGGTGGCTTTGAGACGAGCCCTTGGGGCAGTAGCGTAGCCAGAAGGCAATTTTTGGGTGGGCCAACAGGTCGGATGGGTGGGCACAAGGGTTGCCAACTTTCTGAAAGAGAAAAACCCACCATCTGATGCACCTGTGCCCTCCCTCACCCCATGCTTCACCCCTACTTTGCTCCCAATAAATTCAATGAGGGTAGCAGTGCAGGCCACACTGAAGCTAGAGGGAAGTCCAAAAGACTGCACTCTTCAGTCCCCATTGAGCCATGGTCCCCCAACACATTTATGCTTCTCCTGTATCAGGGTTTGTCAATTCTTTTGTGGCCACAACCCCATAATAGTGGCCAAATAAAATTATGTGACCCCCCCTCCCCCTGGAGGTGCAGAACAATGTACCATAGAGAGCCCACTCAAGTTGTGACCCCAAATGTAGGTTTTGTGACTCCATTTGGTATCCCAACCCACAGTTTCGGAAGCTCTGTCTTATATGGTATTGAAGCCAAATACATTCTGCATCCACAGAACCCCCTGGCCCTTCCCCAACAGTGGATGCAGAGCAGGGCTAGTACACTTCCCCATAAAACTCACCAAATACATATTTGTCTCTTGTGTAATCTCAATAACAGATGTGTGAAGTAATTCAAGCTACTCAGAACCTAGATCAAATCTATCATTCCAGCACTAGTTCCCAAAACAAGGATTCTACCTATGATATTTTAGGGCCCTAAATATTACAGTGATGCCCTAAAATATCAACATCTATTAGGAAAACTGAACAAGCCAAATTACTACAGAATGCTACATTGAAAATTCATACTAAAAGAATACCTTGATCACACACACAGAACACAAATGCCAAATACAGAATAGGTGACCACAAATATAAGTATCAATTAAACCGAAATCCCAAGAAGCCAACCTTTTCATGTAGTACAATACCAGAGAAATAGAAAGAGATGCATTTCCTCCTATACTGTGCAAAAAAGAAAGATGACACATGCCAGGGATGGTGTTAGAGGAGCGCAGCTAGGGCAACTGCCCTTGGCCTCCTGGCCAGAGAGAGCCCCAAGCCTGCCAGAACTCGAAGAAGGTGCAGCCTGATAATGTGCTTTGGGCAGGGCTGGTCTTAGCAAGTGCGGGGCCCTGTGCAGAACAATTTGGTGGGGCCCCACCCTAGCCCTGCCCCACCCTAACTCCGCCCCCACCCTAGCTCCACCCCATTGATAAGATTATTCCATTTTTAGAAATTTTTTTTATTTATGAAATTTCAAATAAAGACAAATGAAGCTAAACTTGTACAAAAAAAATTGATTGAAATAATAAGCACAATGCTATCATCATGAAACCTCCCCTCCCCAGAAATTATTCAGTTCAAGTCCACTACAATTAGTAGTTCCAATTCTCATAACAAAGGAGAAAATAAGGAAAAATATTAAGACAAGATCCAGCACAGTGCTACAGTGTACAAGGCAGGGGCGTATCTGGAATCCGGCGGTAGGGGGGGCCAGAGCCAGAGAGGGGGGGCACATTTTTGCCTCTCTCCCCCCCCCCCGCCGCCGCCTCTCTCCACCCCCTCCCCGCCGTCAACCCTCCCCCGCTGCTTACTTTTGCTGGCGCCGAGGTCCCGACCCGCAATCTCCGTTTTTCGTCTTCCTCCGTGGCCATGCTTCCAGGAAGTAACGCTGCAGTGCTGATTCGTTGACTCCAGTTCGACGTCTGACGTCAGACGTCGAACTGGAGTCAACGAATCAGCACTGCAGCGTTACTTCCTGGAAGCATGGCCACGGAGGAAGACGAAAAACGGAGATTGCGGGTCGGACCTCGGCGCCAGCAAAAGTAAGCAGCGGGGGAGGGTTGACGGCGGGGAGGGGGGCCAGGGCGAAATCTGCGGGGGCCCAGGCCCCTGTGGCCCCACGCAGATACGCCCCTGGTACAAGGTATGCCAGGAATGCTTTATCTGCCTATGGCTGGAGAGAGGTTGAGTGACTCGATGTGGTCCGGGTCGGAGCGGAGGCACGAGGCAGAGTTGAGGCACACTGAGCGGGGCCCCCTTAGGGCCCCCTTAGGCGCGGGGCCCTATGCGGCCGCCTTGGTCGCCTCTGCCTAAGACCGGCCCTGGCTTTGGGGTCCCTCCTAGATTTCTGCCCTGGGCCCCAGCCATATCTAACACCACATCTGGCAGGATGTACATTTCAAATCTGACGTATTCTAATCACAAAATAGAAAATAAAAATATTTTTTCTACCTTTTGTTGTTTGGTCATTTTTTTTTTCTCCAAATAATGTTCATCCCAGGCTTTGGTTTCTGCTACCCACTGCCTTCTCTTAACTCTCTTGCTAGGGTCTTCTGTCCATTTGACATTTCTTCTCTCTTCATGCTCACCATCCATCTTTGTGCCACTATCTTTCCCCATCCAGCTTCTCTCCCCTCCCTCTTTCCCCCCGCCTGCCCGCATTTGGCTTGCCTGCCCTCCCTCCTTTTCTCACTTGTTTTGTGTGTTTAGTATTTGACTCCCTGTTCTTTCATCCCTTGGCTTCAGTACCTCTTTCCCTTCCCTTCTCCCAGGTTTAGCACCTCTCTTCCTTCCAGCCAATCAGCCACCGCCTCCCATGAGTACAACACCTTTCTCCCTCCCCCCCCCCGCCCCCCTAAGGGCCCAACACCTTTCTCCCTTCCCTCCAGACCCCCCCCCCCCCACAAGTTCAGTACCCCTCTCCCTTCTCTCCAGCCTACCCCCATGGATCCAGCATCTCTTTCCCTCCAGCCCCTCCTCCCACAGCTCTAGCCCCTCTCTCCCTACAGCCCCCCCCCCATATGTCCAGCACCCAGTCAGCCACTCAGCCTGCCCCTCCCTTCCTGCCAGACCCCCCCCCCCCCCTGCCCGGAAGGTAATCTCTGTCTTTTTCCTCCCTTCTGCTGCTCCTTTCCCTGTGCTGTCACCTCGATCTGCGAGTCCGGCACTTCAGTTTTTTTTCTCCCTGCTTCTGCCACGGTGCTTCTTAGTACTGGCGTGCACTGCGCAGCGATTCACAGACACGGGCCGGCTCCGAGGTTCCCTCTGCCACGTGCGTTCTGCCCTAACAGGAAGCTGCATCGGAGACGGCGGGATGCGGAAGAGCGAACCCTGAAGTCGGACTGTGTGTGTGAATCGCTGCGCAGTGCACGCCAGTACTAAGAAGCACCGTGGCAGAAGCAGGGAGAAAAAAAACTGAAGTGCCGGACTCGCAGATCGAGGTGACAGCACAGGGAAAGGAGCAGCAGAAGGGAGGAAAAAGACAGAGATTACCTTCCGGGCGGGGGGGGGGGGGGGGGGGGGGGTCTTCAGTTGGACGCACCGTTGCACAAGAAAAAACAAAACAAACAATTGAAGGACTTGTCGTGGGAGCGGAGGGAAGGGAGCAAGCCAGCCAGCTAGGGATGCAACAGCGAGTCAGTGGCATGCACCATTCCTGGGTGGGCCTTGGGCAAAAGGGGCTGGGGCCTGGGCCCCAGCCCACCCGTGGCTACGCCTCTGCCTTGGGGGCAGGCCCAGCAGCACCAGGGTCTGGGGTGAACAGAACCCTCGGAGGCAAGGCGGGTAACAGGCAAGATAAGGCAAGGCTGAGGACAAGATTGGGCTGGAGGCAAGGCAGGTCAGAGACAAGACAAAGCTAAGGACAAGGCTGGGATGGAGGCAAGGCAGGTCAGAGACAAGGCAAGGCTGAAGACAAGGCAGGGCTGAGATCAAAACAAGTCAAGGCAGGAGCCAAGGCAAGCCAAGAGTCAGGGAGATACGTTGCAAAGACAGCAAGAGAGGGTGACCACCTGCCATAAAAGGGACCGGGTGCCTGATGTCTTCAGAGTGTGTCCAGCCAGTCCCTACACTTCGGGCCCTTTAAAGGACGTTCCAGTGCGTGTGCAAATGTCTAAAAAGGCTAGCATTTTGGGTCACTGAAAGCAGTGGTGCAAGCAGCCTGCTGTGCTGAAGACTCAGTCCAGGGTTTCCCCTGGGAGGGCTATGGGACCTGAGCCTGACCCCCGCTAAGGCCCACCAGTGAGTCGGGGCACGGGGCATGGCCCTGCCATAACAGAAGATAGGCAATGATACAGAGGTTTACAATACTTGCTTTTTAATAGTGTAAGATGAATACAGAATTGTTTGTTTTCTAATACAAGCTGTTAAGGAGCTCCTCATTTTTGAAACAGAAATTTGTTCAAAAAGCAGCAGAAAATGGCAGCTGAATGGTTTCCTTGCCTAGATGTCCAAATCGCTATTTTCAAAATATATATGTAAGATGTTTTTCTATGCAGTTTGTATGCAGTGCATTCAAATCACAAGGCTATGTGTCGGGGGTGGGATTTGAGTATTCCAAAACTTGGGCATTTTTCTGCCATAATGGAACAAAACAAAAAAAGTCTAGGGAAGCAATTAAGACGTTTTGGTCTAGACCTGATGACCACTGGCATGAGCTCCCTTACTCCCCCAGGGGTCACTGACCCCCTCCCATCCCTCAAAGATGTGAAAGAAACAGTACATGCCAGCCTCAGATGTTATGGCCAGTCCTGTTGGAGCAGCAAGCAGGTCCCTGGACTAGCCTATTGATCAGTGCAGTGCACTGTACAGAAGGACACTTAAAGTCCCATATCTCACTCTAACTGTTAAATGTCTGAAGGAAAGTGTGAGCCCTCCAGAACTCACTAAAGAAACTTCTATAGCTACATATAGGTGATACTTGCAGCCATAAGGGCTATTGCAGTTGGGTACAGTAGGTTTTTGTTTGGTTTTGGAGGGCTCATCTTACAATATAAGGGGGTAATGGTGAGATGTGTACCTGGGACCTTTAATGTGAAGTCCACTGCAGTGCCCTCTAGGATGCCCCACTGCTCTTCGGAGATGTCTGTGTGGCCAGTCTGCTAAGAAAGCTGGCTCCTCCTATATTTATTTATTTATTTATTTAAAAATTTCTAATCCACCTACAACTAAGTACATAAAAACATACATTATAAAATTCACAAATAGACAGAACTGTTCGTGCTCAGCCCACTACAGAGATATTAACCCCACACTTTACAAACAAGTGTGTTTTCAATTCTTTTCTGAACTGCTTTATACTCCTGCAAAACCTCAAGTAACCATGCAGTCTATTTCCTCCCAATGGCTTGATTTTCAGTGTTTTTCTCTTGGTCTTTTTTTTTTCCCGAAAATGGACCAAAAGAGATGCATTGAGCACAAAAACATCTAGCAAATGGCCATTTTCAAAACAAAAAGGTAAACATTTTTCTGTTTTGAAAATTGCTATAGTCATCACTTGAATTTGGGACGTTTTGAGCAAAACATCCAAACTCAGAATTAAATGTCATTTTGAAAATGCCTCTCTAAGTGTGCTTAAGCACTTAGAGGAAGTAGGTGAAAAGTTCATCTGATGGCATTCTCTTTATTCATAAAAAATAAAAATAAAAAAGAATGAAACATTTAAACCTTCAACTTTAAATATCCCTAACTACTCACTACCTATTTCAGATAGCTTAAAACTACTTGGCGTCACAATTGATCGGAACCTGACCATGGAATCCCAAGTAAATTGTACCACAAAGAAAATGTTTTACTCAATGTGGAGACTTAAACGTATAAAACCTTTCTTTCCTCGAGATGTTTTCCGCAACCTGGTACAATCTATGGTATTGAGCCATCTTGATTATTGCAATGGTATTTATATAGGTTGCAAAGAACAACTAATCAAGAAACTTCAGACCGCACAGAATACAGCAACGAGACTGATCTTTGGCAAGCCAAAATTTGAATCCGCCAGGCCCCTTCGAGAAAAATTGCACTGGCTTCCTATCAAGGAACGTATTGCCTTTAAGATCTGCACCTTGATTCATAGGATTATTTACAGTGAAGTTCCTGGATACATGTTAAATTTAATAGATCTACCATCCAGAAATAGTTCCAGTTCTTCTCGATCCTACTTAATCTTACATTACCCAGATTGTAATGGCCTCAAATACAAATCTACCTATGCGTCCACTTTCTCCTTCTTGGGAACACAGCTATGGAATGCACTGCCTAAGTCCTTAAGATCAACTCAGAATCATCTAGACTTCAGGAAATTATTGAAGACCACCTTGTTCAAGAAGGCCTACCTTCCAGACGTTACTTACTTTACGTGATCTGTTACAGCAAATATAGGGACCTTAATCATTTTCTTTTATATTTTATTATCTTTGTTGTTTTAGACGATACGTTTACGATCACAATTTTTACTACGACATTGTTTACTATGACATTGTTTATTGATATTGTAGCATACCCTTGTTATTGTGTAAGCCACATTGAGCCTGCAACTAGTGGGAAAATGTGGGGTATAAATGTGTTAAATAAATAAATATAAAGGGTGGCTATTACAGTGGTATGTTGTTTAAAACATGTACTTACCCATTTAAGTAGGGGTTGGTACAAGAATATTAGGCACTCTAGCAGATTTGTACTGTGTTTAATTAACTTAGGCCTAAGCTCCTACATAAGAATTTGATAACTGAACAACCATGATCACCCCAACAGCGCCATTCCCAGAACAGACTGTGAAAGGGAATATTTGTTCATAAAACATTGTTTTTTGGAATCATTTACATATAGAAATAGTCACATTTACATTGGTAAATTGGATACACTTGTAAAAGGCAATTTCAGAGAGATGCTGTTTATACATGTTTACCCCCTAGCTGCAGATATTTCAAGGAGAAATGGTTTAAATGTGGTATGATTGGTGCAAAAAAATACTGATTTCAAATTTTCCAATGGGGAATTATGTATATATTTATGTCATCAAAATGGTAGTTTAATTCAAGGTTTGAGTTCTGCCCCCAAAGTCATGTGTGCACAATCTGCATTTGTCTCTCATATTTGTAGTTCAGTTTTGCTGTCACTTCCTGCTTGTCTTTGCATTCTGTACTTTGACAGGTCAACTTCTGCATATGACTTCTCTCTCCTACCATTGAAGTCTTGGCAGATGCTTGAATTAGTATTTTTAGTGACTTGCACTGTGCCTTAGTTTCAGGCATGTAGCCTATTGTTCTCTTTCTTTGCTGTCTAGACATGTGGGTTTTCTTTTTGATCCCACCTCCCTGTAAGGCAGAATCTCCATTTTGGCTCAGAGCATGCAGTATTGATTAGCTCTTTCCTTCCTGGAAAGCAGCCTCTCTTTTTCACCATCACCTCTTTTAAGCCCAATCACCAATCACATTTTATTCAACTTTTTTACACCTAGCTTCTCAATTTCTTTATTAGGATTTATTTACTGCCTTTTTGAAGGAATTCACTCAAGGCAGTATACAGTAAGAATAAATCAAGCATAAGCAATAGACAATTACAGCAGTAAAAATATTCAAACAATACAAAGTGTGGCGTGGAGGGGCATAATCGAACGCGAACGCCCATCTCCATGGGCATCTGTCTCCGAGAATGGGTACGTGAAGGGGCGGAACAAACCGTATTTTCAAAAAAAAATGGGTGTCCATCTTTTTTCCGATAATACGGTTTGTGCCAGTCAAATGCATCGGATTTGTGTGGATTTCAGCTGGGCAGTATCGTTTTTCAGCGATAATGGACCAGTGATTTCACAGTAAGAATACTGAAAGGTAATTTTAAAACGTAAGACCTTTGAAATAAGAATGATTGAATACTTTGACACCCAACAAACAGGACTTAATAAGGATCTGGGTTTTCTAACCCATTATAAACCATAAAGCTATATTTCTCTGTTTATTACCCTCCTCTCACCTACCAACACCCATCCTGTTAGAATATCAATGAAATGCTTTGATGTCCCCATGCATACCCCCACCCTCCCACTCTGTCAGACTGTCAAAGTAATGCTTTGATGTTTCTCTTCTATAAACTATCTGCTAACATATGTGCTTATTTCCGATCTGACGAAGAAGGGCAACCTTCGAAAGCTAATCAAGAAATGTATTAAGTTATGTCCAATAAAAAAGGTATCATCTTATTTTCTTTTCCATGTTTTATTTTGTTTGATTTCTATTGATAACCTCAGAGATAATGGAAACCGAAGGCGCCCAGCTCAAAAACGAACAAATCCAAGGCATTGGGTCGTGGGAGGGACCAGGATTCGTAGTGCACTGGTCCCCCTCACATGCCAGGACACCAACCGGGCACCCTAGGGGGCACTTGTAACAATTCTTTTAAAAAGTTAACTACCTCTGAAGTCCATAGCTCCCTTCCCTTGGGTGCTGAGCCCCCCAAATCCCCCCAAAACCCACTCCCCACAACTCTACACTATTACCATAGCACTTATGGCTGAAGGGGGGCACCTAGATGTGGGTACAGTGGGTTTTGGGGGCGGTTTGGAGGGCTCCCATTTACCAGCACAAGTGTAACAGGTAGGGGAGGGATGGGCCTGGGTCCACCTGGCTGAAGTCCACTGCACCCACTACCAACTGCTCCAGGGACCTGCATACTGCTGTGATGGAGCTGGGTATGACATTTGAGGCTGGCATACAGGCTGGAAAAAAAGTTTTTAAAGTTAGTGGTTAGTGACCACTGGGGGAGTCAGGGGTGGTCATCCCCGATTCCCTCCGGAGGTCATCTGGTCATTTAGGGTACGTTTTTGGGACTTGTTCGTGAAAAAAAGGGTCCAAAAAAAGTGACCCAAATTCGCGCTAAAAACGCCTTTCTTTTTCGATTATCAGCCGAGGACGCCCATCTCTCCTTGGCCGATAAACACGCCCCAGTCCCGCCTTCACCACGCCTCCAACACGCCCCCATCAACTTTGGCCATTTCCGCGACAGATTGCAGTTGAAGACGCCCAAAATCGGCTTTCGATTATACCGATTTGGGCGCCTACGGGAGAAAGACGCCCATCTCCCGATTTGGGTCGAAATATGGGCGTCTTTCTCTTTCGAAAATAAGGCGGATAGTATGCTAATTTAGTTTATGTCCCACAAATTTCCACCTGTAAATTAACTCATTCTTCAGACACTCCATGATTTTTTTTAAAGAAAACATGGCAAAGTTCATCATGAGATATTCATGTTTTGAAATAAAGCTCTAGAGGCAAGTGCGGCCAGATTTTTAGATGTTGATGTTGAGGGTGGAAGAAAGCTATTGTGCATACAGCACTGTTGCAGATAAGTATTCGCTATGTATAAACAGTTTATAAAAGGTTTGTGGACGCATATGAAAGCATGTTCATGGACTTGTAGATAAGTGTGAACAGTTTTTCTTTGCTGCATCAATTTGATTTATTGAAATGGAATTTTGTCATTTGCTCTGAACACTCATTGAAAACATTGGGCATATGATTAAAAATTATAGGGCAATTATTGAGAATGTAAGGAAATTATAGGGCAATTATTTATGGGGCACCGTTTTGCTGTTAGTACCTTAGTAATCTGAACTCATATCTGTAGACATAAAGATATAAGTAACTTTAGATGTTATGACCCATAGAACTAGCATAAGTTTATAATTCCTTCTTTATTTCACACTAATTAAATTATATCAGTTAATAGGCAGCGTTAGGCCATGGGCAGAGTTAGGCCCAGTTATTCAATACTAGGTCATGTCTGGCCACCAGTTCTTATGCAGATCCCAGCTGATTCAGCCAGAATCCACATAAGGCACTTATTCAGGCCGCAGCTAAATACTGGCCAGGACCCACATAAGATAAGCAAGTCAGGGCCGCCGAGAGGGGGGGTGCAGGGGGGGGGTCAAAATTCCCTGGGCCTCCAAGGGGGCCCGGCGCCGGGATCAGGCCGCCGGCACTGCAGTTCCTGGTCTCACCTGCCTGCCTCCTCGGCTCCAGGCCCCCTGCATTCGAAACGGCAGTCACAGATTGCCTCCCTTCGGGCCTTCCCTCCCTGCATCCCGCCCTCGCGGAAACCGGAAGTTACATCAGACGAGGGCAGGACACAGGGAAGGAAGGCCAGAAGAGAGGCAATCTGCGACTGCCACCTTGAATGTAGGGGGCCCAGAGCCGTGGAGGCAGGCAGGTGAGACCACGGACTGCAGCGGCGGGGGGAGCGACGGGGGGGTGGCAGTGGCGGGGGAGCGATGGGGGCAGCCTTGCCCCGGGCCTGGCCTAGTCTCTCGGTGGTCCTGAAGCAAGTGCCCTAACTACCTTTGAGTCCTCCCTCCCTTTCTTGCAATCTGGATCCTCCTTCCCTCCCACCCCTGATGCCAGTAAGCCCACAGCAAACCCCCCACCAACCTCCTCAAATCCCTGATAGTCCAGGGGGTCTTAAAGGCAGCAGCAATGCTCACTCCCTATCTTTTGCAGTTTTAGACTCAAACTGACTTCCATGTCCTCTATCCACAATCTTGTGTTACTCACTAGTACCAACAGGCTACCATAGGCATCACAGTTAAGCAGACCCTGCATTTTGATTCATATACACTTCTGTAGAGCTGGTATCAAAGAATTTCATTATATGAAACTTACATGGTTTCTGTGTTTTCAACTTGAGAAGCATATCTCATATATTCAACCACTTGTATAGTCTATGAAACTGTGACTTGAATAGCATCCTTCATTTGTATAACTAAATTCTTTTGCAGATGGTTAGGTTTATTACAATTACCATTTAAATGCGACCAAGATGGCATCCGGAAGTGGTGTGTGGTTCTGACCTCCTGTCATATCGTTGCATTCCAATGGGCCATGTGGAAATGTATGAACTTACCTTTTGGTGTATGGAAAGCCTCCCTGGCTGAAGCAGGTGAACCTGAAAGATATGGAGTCTGTCTGTGTAGGTTTCAGTGGCACTGGGTGCTTCAGGGGCTCCATGGAGCTTAGTATGGAGAGTGTGTCAATTAGCCCTGTAAAAGGACCTGCAGTTTTGGTGAGCTTCTAGGTTGAATGAGCCATGGAGAAGCTTTAACTGAGGATGGATCCATGCTGGCTGTTTCCTCCCTCCTGGGAGTGGAAGTTTGTAGTACCAGGGCAGAAGTTGGTTTTGCTTCTGCTAGGGATCTAGCATCTTAAATTCCCCAACAGTTGTGAGGCTTGAAAGAGAAACCTGCAGTCATGGTTTCCATTGCTATTTCAAACAGTTTATAATTCTTGCAGGTATCTTCTCAATTTTTAGACAATAATGGTGAGGTTTCCTCACAGATTGTTGGTCAGTCCCAGGCATAGGGTCAACAGGCTGCCAAGATAGAATGGGTGGAATCTTAGGTGACTGAAAAACAGAATTTTAACGTGGTTCCATTAAAGAAAGAAGCCTTATTCATTAAAGGTTGGACATTAATGTACAAAGAACTTTAGTTTTTTGAACTTTCCAAAGTCATCTTCAGTGTTTCTGGTGAATATGGTGTGGAGATATTTACTGGAGGTGTTGGGAGTTACCCATGGATAACCATGCTTCCTATTTCAAGAGCTGTATATCTACTTCTGACAATCAAGAGAGATCTTGGTGTAGCTACTAACCAAGGAGGACTTCAGCAGATTCTTTGAATCTTACTGAGTTCCTTGAGTGTTCTATGGAGCCTGTTACTGGAAGATCTATTCTCTTGGTTACATTTGAGCTTAAGCCAGACCACAATACTGTTTTGAGACTTTACTTCAGCCATATGGATCATACATTCACAATCTGTCTCATATGACCCAAGCCAGGCAATGGGATTTCTTGGTTTTAAAGCAAGGGTTCTAACTCTGGGGCATAAATTTATCTTGAAATTTCTTTGCAGGTCATTTATTGTTTACAGTGGGACAATGTTATTTTCTTTGATCTAGACCAAGAAAAGGAGGAAGAAACCAAAAGGTACATAATGTTTATTGAAGATGGCATCTACTTTCCTCAGGGGTCTACAAACATAAGGTCAGAAATAAATAGCATTAAAAACATATATACAAATAAAAATATTCAAAACACTAAGAGAAAAAGCAAACAACCATCAGATATTACCAATGAAATCTTCAATGTGGACTCAATGTGGAAAAGTCCAAACACACAATATTCCTGCAAAAAAAACCAAAACATAAAATGGCCTAACATACAGCAAAAAACCAGCAGAAATATTTGAAATTTAAAGCAAAGGGCTAGATTCTATATATGGTGCCTGAAAAATCCATGTGGTAAATAAACATGCCTAGGCATATTTTCTAAAGTATTCCTACATTTTAAAGAATAGGCTTAAATTTCTATGCAGTATATAGAGTACGCCGAGCGCCTCCCCTGTGACCAAATTTAGTCGCATCCATTTAGGCCATGATTTACGTGGCATAAATCCCGATGCCTAAATTAGGCATAGAGCAGATATATTCTATAATAATGCGTAATAGATTTTCAAAACGCCCACAACCCATCTATTCCATGCCCATAACCACACCCTTTTCAACAATGCAGCTTGGAATTTACGCACATCAATTTAGCACTGCATGGGTGGTGAGAATTCCTGCTAGGGAGACCAGTGTAAAGAATTATAACCCCTCCCCAACTGTCTTTAATTCCCTTGGCTTGATCTGGCAGGAGATATTGACTTAACCAAGGTAGAATAGCATTAAAGTTGATGATTCCTGGGCCATCAGAGTTGCAGTATAGCTGATAGAGCTGAGGTATCTATCCTTCATGGATATACACTGTGTTGCTGGGTGAATAACCCCAAAGAATGAACAATAAGTACATACGTATTGCCATACTGGGACAGACCAAAGGTCCATCAAGCCCAGTATCCTGTTTCCAACAGTGGCCAATCCAGGTCACGAATACCTGGCAAGATCCCAGAAAAGCTCAATACATTTTATGATGCTTATCCCAGAAATAAGCAGTGGATTTTCCACAAAGTCAATTTAATAATGGTCTATGGACTTTTCCTTTAGGAAGCCATCCAGACCTTTTTTAAATCCCGCTAAGCTAACCGCCTTTACCACATTCTCTGGCAACGAATTCCAGAATTTTATTACACGTTGAGTGAAGAAACATTTTCTCCAATTTGTATTAAATTTACTACTTTGTAGCTTCATCGCATGCCCCCTAGTCCTAGTATTTTTGGAAAGAGTAAACAAACAATTCACAACTACCCGTTCCACTCCTTTCATTATTTTATGGACCTCTACCATATCTCCCCTCAGCCGTCTCGTCTCCAAGCTGAAGAGCCCAAGCAGCTTCAGCCTTTCCCCATAGGGAAGTCGTCCCATCCCCTTTATCATTTTCGTCGCCCTTCTCTGCACCTTTTCTAATTCCACTATATCTTTTTTAGAGATGCGGCGACCAGAATTGAATACAATATTCGAGGTGTGGTCGCACCATGGACCGATACAAAGGCATTATAATGTCCTCATTTTTGTTTTCCATTCCTTTCCTAATACCGAATATTCTATTTGCTTTCTTAGCCGCCGCAGCACACTGAGCAAAAAATTTCGATGTATCACAAACAACGACACCCTTTCTTGGTTGGTGACTCCTAACGTGGAACCTCGCATTACGTAGCTATAGTTCAGGTTCCTCTTTCCTACATGCATTACTTTACACTTGCTCACATTAATCGTCATCTGCCATTTAGATGCCTACTCTCCCAGTCTCGTAAGGTCCTCTTGTAATTTTTCACAATCCTCTCACGATTTAACAACTGTGAATAACTTTGTGTCATCAGCAAATTTAATTACCTCACTAGTTACTCCCATCTCTAAATCATGTATAAATATGTTAAAAGGCAGCGGTCCCAACACAGACCCCTGAGGAACCCCACTATCTACCCTTCTCCACTGAGAATACTGACCATTTAACCCTACTCTCTGTTTTCTATCTTTTAACCAGTTTTTATTCCACAATAGGACACTACCTCCTATCCCATGACTCTCCAATTTCTCTGGAGTCTTTCATGAGGTACTTTGTCAACCCCCTTTTGAAAATCCAGATACATAATATCAACCGGCTCGCCTTTATCCACATGTTTGTTCACCCCTTTAAAGAAATGTAACAGATTGGTGAGGCAAGATTTCCCTTCACTAAATCTATGCTGGCTTTGTCTCATTAATCCATGCTTTTGAATATGCTCTGTAATTTTGTTCTTTATAATAGTCTACCATTTTGCCCGGCACCAACGTCAGGCTCACCGGTCTATAATTTCCCGGATCCCCTCTGGAACCTTTTTTAAATATCCATGTGGTTACATGGGCTACCATCTCAAGCTATTCTTGATCCACTTCAATCTGGCTTTCGCCCGCTTCATTCCACTGAAACAGTACTTGCTAAAGTGTCCAATGACCTGTTCCTGGCCAGATCCAAAGGCCTCTATTCTATCCTCATCCTTCTCGATCTATCTGCTGCTTTTGACTCTGTTGATCACAGCCTACTCCTTGATACGCTGTCCTCACTTGGATTTCAGTGCTCTGTTCTTTCCTGGTTTTCTTCTTCTCTCTCCCATCGTACTTTTAGTGTATACTCTGGTGGATCCTCCTCCACTTCTATCCCACTGTCAATTGGTGTACCTCAGGGATCTGTCCTGGGACCTCTTCTTTTCTCCATCTATATTTCTTCCCTTGGTACTCTGATCTCATCCCATGGTTTTCAGTGCCATCTTTACGCTGATGACTCCCAGATCTAGCTCTCCACACCAGAAATCTCAGCAGGAATTCAGGCCAAAGTATCAGCCTGCCTGTCTGACATTGCTGCCTGGATGTCTCAGCGCCACCTGAAACTAAACATGACCAAGACTGAGCTTCTTATCTTTCTCCCTAAACCAACCTCTCCTCTTCCCCTATTCTCTATTTCTGTGGATAACACTCTCATCCTCCCTGTCTCATCAGCTCGTAACCTTGGGGTCATCTTTGACTCCTCTCTCTCCTTCTCTGAACATATTCAGCAGACTGCTAAAACCTGTCGTTTCTCTCTCTATATCACCACCAAAATTCACCCTTTCCTTTGAGCACACTACCAGAACCCATATCCACACTCTTATCACCTCTTGCTTAGACTATTGCAACTTGCTTCTCACAGGTCTCCAACTTAGCCATCTCTCTCCTCTTCAATCTGTTCAAAATTCTGCCGCATGACTTATATTCCGCAAGTGTTGCTATGCTCATATTAGCCCTCTCCTCAAGTCACTTCACTGGCTCCCTATCTATTTCCACATACAGTTCAAACTCCTCTTATTGACTGCATTCACTCTGCAGCTCCTCAGTACCTCTACACTCTCATCTCTCCCTACACTCTTCCCAGGGAACTCCACTGGGTAAATCTCTCTTATTTGCACCCTTCTCCTCCACTGCTAACTCCAGACTCCGATCCTTTTATTTTGCTGCACCATATGCCTGGACTAAAATTCCAGAGCCGGTCTGTCAAGCTCCATCTCTGGCCGTCTTCAAATCTAGGCTAAAAGCCCACCTTTTTGATGCTGCTTTTAACTCCTATCCCTTACTCACTTGTTCAGTACCCTTATTTTATCATCCCCACCTTAGTAATTCCCTTTCTCTTATTTGTCCTGTTTTGTCTGTCCTAATTAGATTGTAAGCTCTGTCGAGCAGGGACTCTCTTCATGTTCAAGTGTACAGCGCTGCGTACATCTAGTAGCGCTATCGAAATGATAAATAGTAGTAGTAATAGTAAGACCGAAGCAAAGAATTCATTTAATCTCTCTGATATGGCTGTCTTCCCTGATCGCCCCTTTTACCTCTTGGCCATCTAGAGTCCAACGTATTCTTTTTTTCCGGCTTCTTGCTTTTAATATACCTAAAAAAATTCTTACTATGTGTTTATGCCTCTAACACAATTGTTTTTTCGAAGTCCCTCTTTGCCTTCCTTATCAGCGCTTTGCATTTGACTTGACATTCCTTATGCTGTTTCTTGTTATTTTCAGTCGGTTCTTTCTTCCGTTTCCTGAAGGATTTTGTTTTAGCTCTAATAGCTTCCTTCACCTCACTTTTTAACCATGCCAGTCATTTGGTCTTCCATTCTCCTTTTTTAATGCACGAAATATATTTGGCCTAGGCTTCCAGGATGGTATTTTTGAACAGCATCCACGCCTGATGTACATTTTTGACCCTTGCAGCCGCTCCTCTAAGTTTTTTTTTCACCGTTCTTCTCACTTTATCAGTCTCCTTTTTGAAAGTTAAATGCTAATGTATTGGATATCCTGCATATACTTACTCCAAAGCTAATATCAAATCTTATCATATTATGATCACTGTTATCAAGTGGCCCCAGCACCATAACCTCCCGCACCAGATCATGCGATCCACTAAGGACTAGGTCTAGAATTTTTCCTTCTCTCGTCGGTTCCTGTACCAGCTGCTCCATAAAGTAATTTCATCAAGGAATTTTACCTCCCTAGCATACACCAATGTTACATTTACTACCCAGTCAATTTCAGGGTAATTGAAATCACCCATTATTATCATGTTGCCCAGTTTGTTAGCCTCCCTAATTTCCGATAACATTTCTACATCCGTCTGTTCATCCTGGCCAGGCTGACAGTAGTGTACATTCCTATCACTATCCTTTTCCCCTTTACACATGGAATTTTAATCCACAGGGATTCCAAGATATATTTTGTTTCCTGTAGAATTTTCAATCTATTTGGAGCCAATGCTAATCCTTAAGAAAAGGAGTAAAATGAGGCTATTCAGGACTGACTTCAAAGACTGAAGCACATTATTCAAGCAGCCCAGTATACATAGTATTACAGTAATCTAATCCTGAAATCACTAGCAGCTGAGACAAATTCTTGAATTTGACCTACATATAAAAGCTGCAAATCTAACCTCCAGTCCAAACTTTTAACTGATAATGTAATCAGTATTTTCACATCCTTAAAAGATACTGAGGACCGACTAAAAACAATATCTATAAATTTAGGATCAATCCACTGTAGTTCTTTGGTTTTAAATTTGGGGAAAAAAACCTGTTAGACTAACCAATTCACAAATTCCAAGCAAGTTACTACTTTTCTACTAATACCTGCTCCTTCCTTTGCAGGTATAGGTATTTAGACTGTACTGCTGACATTGATGACCCCTGATGCAGTCATTCTGCTGAAACACTGCCCAAGTTGGGCCATTCAGTAACGCTTGGCTGTCAGCAAGGCGAGAATATCAATAAACTCACTCCTTTTAATTTTCTTTCTTTGAGACCCCTTTTACTGAAGAATTAACACAGCAGAACACCTCCTCACTATAGGGGCTCCTGAGTAAATTTTATTTCCTCTCTTAGGCGCAGCACTGAAAGGTTTTGCTGCCCCTCCCTATTCCTAGTACCTCATGCTTGGAGAATAGACAGCTGAGAGGAGATAGGATAGAGGTCTATAAAATAATGAGTGGAGTGGAATGAGTAGACGTGAATCGCTTGTTTACTCTTTCCAAAAATATTAGGTCTAGGGGGCACACAGTGAAGCTACAAAGTAGTAAACTTAAAATTAATCAGAGATAATATTTCTTCACTCAATGTTTATTTAAACTCTGGAATTCGTTGCCAGAGAATGTAGTAAAAGCAGTTAGCTTAGTGGGTTTAAAAAAGGTTTGTCTAGCTTCCTAAAAGAAAAGTCCATAACCCATTATTAAAATGGACTTTAGGAAAATCCACTGCTTATTTTTAGGATAAGCACAACTAGAAATACTTATCAGAATGCAACTCTTGTCTACTTCCAAATAGTGTACAACTACAAAACCAAAGTAGATTAGTAAATCTCACTTGTACAACCGGAAATGTAAGGGGAAAGCCTCATAATGTCAACAGGGCACAAACTTCATATGTTACACACTCATAATTCGAGTGGATCCCTTTCCGTGACTTGATGTAATCATAGACAAAACCCCTTCCTTCCTAATTTTGAATGCATTTAGTGCTTGCCATTACTCAGTGTCTATGTGCAATCTGCTCTTTTAACTTTTTCAGTTTTCAAAACACACTCTTAATATGACTGGCTGGAAGTGGTTACATATTTGTCAAGGGGTATCAGTGGTTGCAGACCTGATGAGGTAAAAAAAAAAGTGTCAAATCCTGTACTGGTTGTAACAAAAGTGAGCTGGAAGTGTTTTACCACCACCGCAGTGTGGCGCTAAATCTGTCTACTCGCCAAACCCTGACAGGTTCCTGTTTCGCTTGTACTTGTCAAGGGGTATCAGTGGTTGCAGACCTGATGAGAAAAAAAAGTCAAATCCTGTACTGGTTGTAAGAAATGTAATACAAATAAAATATATTTTGGAGGCTCTCACTTCTTTAACAACCCTTTCAAAATCCATGCTGTCATATAAAGCATAATGGCGGTGTCGGCGTCTTATACCCGCTAGTATACCAGAAAGAGCTGGAATCAAACAAGGAACTGACACTGCGGTGGTGGTAAAACACCTCCAGCTCACTTTTGTTACAACCAGTACAGGATTTGACTGGGTTTTTTTCTCATTAGGCACCTTATCAGGGGTTTGGCGAGTAGACAGATTCATGAGATAAGTAACCACTTCTAGCCAGTCATATTAAGAGTGTGTTTTGAAAATTGAAAAAGTTAAGAGAGAAGATTGCACATTTTTATATTTTGCAGCAGAAGACAATGGATTAGACAAGATGAGAAGCAAACTTTTATTAAAATGGCAGAACTTGACCATGTTTCATCTATGGCAACCTGCTTCATGGACAGCAACTAAAGGGGATTCTAAAGGAACAATTCTCACAGCAGCCTCATGGTACTACCAAAGTACTACAAGGCAGTCACTAAATATTGCAGCAGCCATTTTAGAGAGCCATGCTGCTAGGAGCAGGAGTGAATGGGCTTTACTCTTGCCTTCATCATCCCACTGGACCACTCGGGGGGGGGGGGGGGGGGAGTGGCAGGGAGGATGGGATGGGGTCTAGCATTGCAGGGAGTATGCATGGGGGGGGGGGGGTTCAGCCTTTCAGTGGGTGTGCTTGGGAGGGATTGAGTGGAGCACAAGGCACTTGTCTTATGTGGGTCCCTGCCAATATTCAGCCCTGGCCTGCATAACTGTCATATGTGGGCCCCGGGACCTGGCTGAATACTGCTTAAGACTTGCATAAGATCCAGTGGTCAGCACCAATGCCATTGTCCCCAGATATTCAATACCAGTGCTTAGACATGGCCCAGCACTGAATATCTGGGGCTAATTTAGCTGGTGCTGCTGATTGCCTCTGGCTGAATGTCAGCAGGCAAGAAACAAACATTCATTAAAAAAAGCAACAGCAGTGCTGCTGAATATCACCTCTGATCTTGTCACTATCCCATTTTGCTGGGGTGGTCCAGGAGTGGAGTCAATGCAGTTCTGGAAGTTGCCCAAGTAATAACGATTTTCAGCCCAGTACCCGAGTAGCTAACCAGATAAAGTTAGGACAACAAACTGTCCTAACTTTATCCATCTAGCTACCCAAATTGTGATCTGAACATCACTGGTAAATGGGTAACTTCCAGCTCTCACAATCTGGATTTTTAAAACCAGTGCCTTGCATATCTGGGTTCAAATGATTCTCCAGCTGGGTACTCAGGTTGCCTTGAAAAATGCAACTCCTTTTTGTGTGGGCACATTTCACCTAATATAAAGTGTACAAAATACTGAAGCACATTGTAAAGGGGTCCTTCACTTCCACTCCCAGGGTTGCAACTGGAAGTCCTGTTCCACGCACAGGGTTCCGGTGAGGTACAATACTTTAATTAGGACTTAGGGCAAAAAGTTTTAATTAAAGCTCAGTTCCACAAACAGAATCAAAATGCAGCTCCAAAAGGTTCAGGCCCAGTTCAAAAAGCACAGGCAAAATTCAGTTCCATTGGGCCCCCCACTCCCAAGGGCCAGGTGGGGGGTGCCCTCTTCTTTCCCAGAGGGATCTTCCCCCCTCCCTTAAGAAGGGCTCATTAACAGTTCAGTCCCCTTTCTCAATAGCACATACAGTTCAAACAAACTCCCATAGAAAATCTCTTCCAAGGAAAAACAATAATTAATTCACCTTTCCTCTTCTTTGCACTGCTGGTGCCCTGCAAGGAGCAGGGCTGGCAGTTCACCTCCCACTTCACAGCACCTCAACATCTGTGGCCTCCCTCTCTGCCTTTATGTGCTGGAAAGGACTACGTTTGTATGCTCCCAATCCATGGTATCCTGCTCTTCTAGGCAGGGAAATTCTAGAGGCAGGTCCTTTCCCTCCTCCGCGTACTCCATGGATTCCTTCTCTGAGTCAATCTCCCCTCCCTCCTGGTTGCTGGGAGCTTTCAGAAAATCTGCACTCCCCCTTCTCACAGCAGGGGGGGCGGGGGGAATTATATACTGCTTTTGCAGCCAAGGGAACTGGGCTTCTTCTCTTCTTCGCCCTCTAGTGGGGAAGGGAGTAATTGGCCCACATTGCACTGAACTATTTCTCCCCCTGCTGGTGTTAGAAATCCCTTCCACCCTTTGAGGATTACCCTTCTCTTTCCTTCTGGCAAGGGATTCTGGGGATTGTAGTTCAGTGATTAGCTGCTTCTCTTTGGTTCCACGGTTACTAGCCTTATCACAACATATTGTACATTCTTACAAACCCCACTCCCTAGAACAGCTTCCCCAAGATGTGGATAAATGTCTATGAATAGGAAAAGTACCTGGTGTCAACCCTATAAGCAGTTTTCAGACAGTTTCCAAAGGAAACATTTTTTTTTCTCATGGAAATCACTTGGAAATGTGTTAATATAAACTTTTCCTCATTATAGTTTGTCACATTTAATCATCTGCAGATAACAATTTGGATTCATTTTAATAACAGATCTGTTGGGATGTATTATGTGGAAGGGTCTAAAGTAAAATCATGAAGCCCCTGACCTGTGGGAAATGGTATATCCTGAATACATTGAAAATCTGACTTGATTCCTCAGCTGGAAGACCTTCAATGATACCAGCCAGTTTGCTAGATGTTCTGCAGCTGTAGTTAGGGATCCAGATATTAATTCCTGAAAATATTTTAATAGCAGCATTAAATGTAAACACTGGATTGCTGGAAGCCTCATAAATTTGGAACCCCAGTGTAATGTTGGGTAAGAGCTCTGAGCTGTTGTTAATCTCGTCCACTGCAGAAACAAAGGCCAGGAAGTTGTAATAGTTGTATATCTGAAACCTGAAAGGACAGTGCATGTCAAACAATGTAAAATTTGCATCTAACTGAAAGGTATAGAAACATGGACACTGGTTGTAAACTTAAGTGAAATGGGTGGAGCTCTTTGTAAATTTTAGAAATGTATCTGATAATTTGGAAAAGTGTACGCTTCAGGTTAAGCCCATGGTAGGTTCATTTATTTTTCTGTCTACCCCATGGTCCTTTGTTTCCTCATTAGGTACTTGCCTTTGTTTTCAGACTACAGTCCAGGAAAGAGCAACTTACTGACATGCACACAGCACTAACCCCTGCATTCCAGTATCTCTGGATTTCTTGTCCATCCATACACTTCTGACCCAATATATATAAAATGGGGTAGGAGCTGTAACAGTAGCAGAACTGAAAAATGCTTCAGAGAGGCATGAGAAGACCATAGTAGGTGGAAATAAATGGGTAGACTGGTTGAACCAAGTTGTTTACATGTGTCAACAATAGAAAATAAAGGTTTGCCAACAAGTTTTTGGCAAGAAGAATAAAATATTAACATCTTTAAAATCCTTATCAGACGACTGTTGTGAATTTACTTGAAGTATTTTCTTGTATTTTACCTTAGACAGTGATGGCATTTATTTTTATCCACTTCTAACCTAGCTGAGATAACATTTAGTCATCTCTCTGACCTCATGTGCAACCTTCTTTAAATTAGTCATCTTATTTTCTAATTCCTCTTACTGTCTTACTTATCTATACGTTCCACCTTTGCTTATACCCTATCCTGTCTATTAAAATGTTCTAATACGTATTGTGTTGACATTGTAAATAGTATACTATGCCATACTTTGTATTTGATATTGAATATTTGTACTGCTGTAGTTGTCTATTGCTTATGTTTGGTTTATTATTACTGTGCACTGCCTTGAGCGAATTCATTCAAAAAGGCAGTAAATTAGAAGCATTACCTCGTGTAAATAGCTGCATTTGCGTGTGTAGATTGCAAGCATGTGCAAATGGTAATTTCAGAAAGCCACTATTTATACATGGAGATTCTTAACCACACAGATGGGGTCTTTTACTAAGATGCCCTGAAAAATGGGCTGCGCTAGTGAAGGCACGTGTTTTGGGCACGCACAGATCCATTTTTCAGCACGCCTGTAAAAAAGGCCTTTTTCAAATTTTTGCCAAAAATGGACATGCGGCAAAAATAAAAATTGCCGCAGGTCCATTTTGGGTCTGAGACCTTAGGGGTATGGTGAGAGCATGGTTTGGGCATGCCTTGAGTAAGGATGGAAATATAAAAATGAATTCTCCATTGTACTGAAGGAATACATAGATAGGCAAAAATTTCCAAGTCTTTGAGCTCACGTAAAATCTGACGTGGAAAAAATAAAAGGACTAGGGGGCACACAATGAAGCTACTAAGTAGTAAATTGAGAACAAATCAGAGAAAGTATTTCTTCACTGAATGTGTAATTAAAGTCTGGAATTCATTGCCAGGGAATGTGGTAAAAGCAGTTAGCTTAGTAGGGTTTAAAAAAGGTTTGCATAATAACCTAAAAGAAAAGAGAAATCCGTAAGCCACTATTAAGATGGACTTAGAAAGATCCACTACCCTTTTTCTAGCATAAGCAGCATACAGTATATGACTATTTATTGATCTATCTGGTGCCGCTGCTTCTGTCTTCTCTTTTATTTGCTTGCTCCTTGCTACATTCACCTGAAGCATGAGACGTTCTAAACATTACATGCAGTACAATGCAGAAAACCAAGTCAACCACCACGATGGACTCCCATTGGCCAAAGTGGACTCCTACTATATTAACCCTGTGAGCAAAGTCAAGCTTTTTATACCAGCATGTCAAGTCATAAAGACGGTGGCTCACTAATATAATTTTAAATCTGGAATCTAGGGGCCCTACAGGCTTTAGCTCCAAATTTGGGTCTCTATCTTCCACATAAGGTTAATTTCAGAATTCAAATTTATTAAAAAAAAATCCTATTCAGTATTCTGAGAAGGGTCATGATTAACAAGCATAAAAACCTTGGCAAGATCTTTCATTTGGATCATGGTTGTGCTGCCCAACTATGACAAGCAGATGACAGATCAAGCATTTAAGTCATCTGTTATTTTTATTTTTTTTTGTTACATTTGTACCCCACGCTTTCCCACTCATGGCAGGCTCAACGCGGCAGGCAATGGAGGGTTAAGTGACTTGCCCAGAGTCACAAGGAGCTGCTTGTGCAGGGAATTGAACTCAGTTCCTCAGTTCCCCAGGACCAAAGTCCACCACCCTAACCACTAGGCCACTCCTAGAAGATATATGTGCTTAAAATTATATTATATCAGCTTTCAAAAATCGCTAAAATCCTTTCTTTTTTAAAAAAAAGTTCTTGCAACAAAAATATGGTATCCAGTCTAATCTTGCTGTGGTTTTAAACTTTCATGTATATTCACTCTTAATATTAAAATGAAATCTAAACTGTAGCTTTGTAAAGCAAAGACATGTTTTCTGCAATGACTTTAAGATATATTAGAATAATCCATCTGTATTTAATTGTATTCAATTGCATTAACAGAATATGTAGTTTACTAAATTTATTTTATTTGCAAGCCACATTGAACCTAAACTTTGTTTGGGATAATGCGGGATATAAATGTCAATATAAATAAATAAATAAATACAATCTGTTTTAATCTTTTCGTATATTGCCAAGTACTTGTGACTTGGATTGGTCACTGTTGGAAACAAGATACTGGGCTTAATCGACCTTTGGTCTGTTCCAGTATGGCAAGGCTTATGTTCTTATATTCTAATATGTGGAAGTTCACAGCTGCCAGTTGGAAGCTGCCAGGTTTTTTCCACATGTATATTTACAAAATGGCTACTCGCGTTATGTGTAATAGTAAATACATGTGCATTCTTGTACATCCTTATAGGCATTTTACAAAAGAATCCTTGTACAGCAGAACGTTTTGCAAAATACAGTCAGAATTGTGCTGACTTGGGCATCTGAACTCCAGTCTCAATGTCCTACTTGAAATGGGCCCTCACAAGTCTTAAAATGGCCCATTAAATTGTTATTAAATTCAAAATGTCTTACAGAATAGTGGCAGGAAAATGTGAAATTGTTAGAAGATTCCTTATAGCTAAAGATCCCTCATACAGGTTTTAGTTATATTTGCAATTCATGTGACACCCAAAATAAAGCTGACAAGCATGTATCAGATTGGAGCTTAGCCATGTTGCTGCTTACCAGGGAAATCCAGAGATTGTGGGAGAAGTTGTGAAGTTTGGGGGTTCAGACATTTGTAAATACAGTGTAGTTATAATTCCTCCAATTATGACATCCCCATTCCTGTGGTACTCTGGTTGCCAAGAGAGTTCTTCAGGAATACATTTACAATCAGCAACCCTCCACATGAAGTCACAAAGCATCAGAAAAATCAGAACTGAATGAGCTCCCATCTTTAATGTTGTGAAAGAACAATCTCTCCCCTCCCCCCCAGTTAATTCTTGAGAGCAGCAGGGGATACTGTGTGAGTCTTACTCATTCCGATCAACTGTATCTTTGAATACTGGGCAGAAACTCTGCACAGGTAGATCTCTGCCTGGATATAGAGAAGAATAGGGAAAAGAAAATGAAGTGAGCTATCTATTTATAATTGAGAGATGCAACAGCTGTGAGGCCACCAAGTGATGTTTAGTGGTCTCTACTGCACAAAGGTTCAGCCTTAAGGGATATCTTCTCCTGATCTGTCCATTTAATATTAAGAATGTGTTGTTTTAAATATAATCATACAGAAGCAATGCCCTAGTTAACAAAATGACAAATATTCATTTGACTGGAATGCTATAATAACATTAATTAATATCACTCTGCTTTTGGTCTATAATTGATTGAACTTTTGAGATAATAATCTATTACATATCAGACTGTTTGCAAGAAACAAGTCCTTGGTCATTATCAGATCAATATTCAGTCTGCAGCAGTCACTGACTTGTATGGGCTGAGTTATACCTGGATGTTCACTATCAGGCCATATCCTGGCACTGACATTAAACATCTGGGTACTTAGTAAACCTGGAATTATCAGAGTATGGCCAATATTCAGTGCCAGTACCCAGATAACTAACTGGGTAAAGATAAGACGGCATTATATATAGTCCGCGCACTGCCACTGAATAAGCTAGTTGCCCGTGTACATGCCAGTTCTGCGCCAATTCAGCCTTGTACTGCTCTGGCAATACCTGGAGAGTGCAGCAGTGGTCAGAGGAGATATTCAGCGGTACTATCTGGTTAAGTGCTGCTGAATATCTCCTCCCAGCCCAGTGACTGCAATTTAACCAGGCAGGAGCTTCTCCTACTCGCTTACATTTATTTTAAATATCAGGCCCAAAGTTTTATAAATATTTTTGAAAGTTTGCTTGATTGTCCCAAAAGATCTCCTAACTGGCAAAAGCCAGAAACAACATTGAAATGACTGGATTGATTATATTTCAATATCAGTACCACCAGAACGCCATTGGGGGCCGCTGCTAAACACACATCTACATTTGCAAATATGTTCCCACATACTGACACAGCCACACATTTCTCACATACACAATTACAATCCCCTCCTCTTCCCATACACCCCCTACATACAAAATATATGCACCTTTATATGTGTATGTGAGAGAGATAGTGTGTGTGTTAGAGTGAGAGTGTGTGAGACAGAGAGTGTGTGTGAGAGAGAGACTGTGTGCGAGTGTGTGTGAGAGAGAGAGAGAGAGTGTGTGTGTGTGTGTGTGTGTGTGTGAGATACAGAGAGAGAGAGAGAGAGAGAGTGTGTGTGTGTGTATGTTTTAGAGTGTGAGAGTGTATGTGAGAGACAGTGAGTGTGTCTGTGACAGAGAGAGTGTGTGTGAGACAGAGAGTGTGTGTGTGTGTGAGAGAGAGTGTGTGTGTGAGTGCCCCCTCCCTCCCTCTCCTCCCCTCCGAGTTCCATGCCCCCTCCCTCCCTCCCTCTGCTCCCCTCTGAGTTCCATGCCCCCCTCTCCTCCGAGTTCCAGACCCCCGCACCTCCCTCTCTCTCTCTCTCCCCTCCGAGTGGCAGCCCGACCTGCATTGGCCGCCCTCTTCTCCCAGTCCTACGCCTGCCCCTCGCCTTCCTGCATGCTGCCCAGAATGTAAAAGTTCTTACCTCGGGGTCCAGCGGCAGCAGTGAAAGGCGAGTAGCCACAGCGCTTCAGCATGCCTTCCCTTCTGTCTCAGCTCTGCCTCTGGTCCCGCCCTTCTGCAAACAGGAAATGAGGGCGGGACCAGAGGAACAGCTGAAACAGAAGCGAAACCACAGCCTGTCTGAAGCAGCATCTGTTCTTGCTGGACTTCAGTGTTGCCGGCAGAGCAGGAGGTAAAACTTTTTAAACAGCAGCTGCCACTTACAAAGGGCTTGGGCACCCGCACACGTCCTCCTTGAACTCGGAGGCCACAGAAACAGAAAAAGGGAGGCGCTAGGCTGTGGAAATCGGAGGAGAGGGGGGGGGCCTGGAACTCGGACGGCACTGGGGCCATCAGACTGGAGTGGGGGGGGAGTGGGGAGGGGTCCTGAGATGAAGGGGGGCCCTGAGACAAGAGAGGGGGAGGGGGTCCTGAGACAAGGGGGGTCCTGAGATGAGAGGGGTAGAGGGGGGAGGGGGAGGAGGAGGGAGGTGAGGGGGAGGAGGAGGAGGAAGGGGAGAGGGGGAGGAGGAGGAGTAGGGGGATGGGAGGGGGCCCTGGAACCTTGCTAGCGCCCGTTTCCTTTCTGTTGGAAACGGGCCTCTTTAACTAGTAGTAAATAAATAAATGATAAAGATGTTGATTTTTTTTTTGGTCCAGCACTGCCACTGACTGCATAAGCAGGCTGAATATCATGCCCTAAGGCAGGCCTTGACAAATTTTCTTGGGATTTAGGAGCCAGCCCAAAAACTTAAGAGCCAGTGGCTGAGACATTTCTCAGCCTTTCATCATTCTCATTCCCTGTGGTCACCTGTCCACTCAGTGTCTATTTTAGCCCACTCCACCTCCCTTATTTCAGCCAATCCTGTCCTTCCATTTGTCTGAAACCCTCCCCCATGGGCTCCAGGATCTCTCTCTTCCATCCCTTTAACCCATGGTCCCCAGCATTTCTCTCTTTCCCCAATTCCCTTCCTCACCCCCCCATGGCATTTAACATCTCTCTCCTGCCCTCCCCTGTACCCCCTCCAGCATCTCTATCCTTCCCTTCTTCCTTACCCCCCATATGGTGTCCAGCATCCCCCCCCCCCCTTCAGAATTTCTCACTACCACCCCGCAACAGCTAGGCATTTATTTCCTTACCTTGCTTCCACTGGGCGATGCATCTAGCAGCTGCATAAGTGGCATCACCTGCCCGGCCAGTGTGGGGCCTTGAGCATCTGTACATGCTTAAGGCCTGCCGGCTCTTGATACCTTTTATGTAGCTGATAGAGTCACCACCCTGGGGGAGTGAGGTAAAGTAATAAACACCTCACAGTGAGAGAGGCAGAGAAGAACAATTTTGGGGGTGCCTTGGCATCTGAGGCGCCCCTCGTTCCAATGCCTATGTCTCACCTCATCTAGCCCTCACTACCCAGAAGGACAATCAGTTGCCTCCCCCAGCCTTGTACCCCAGCCAGCCATTCCCCTCCTCCACCGTTGGACCCTAGCAGCCATCCAGCTACCCACTTCTCCCCCCAGCTTGCACCCCACTAAGCCAAGCAGCTACCACCCCCCAGTCCTATCCCCAGCAAGGCAACCAGCCTCTCTCCTCTTCTTCCACTAGCCCTCAAAGCTACCTGCTACTCTGCTATCCATGGCTGCCGTTAGCTGTGCGCGAGTCTGAGCCACCTACTGCAGGAACACTTACACTGGCCTTGTGAGGTTTGAGACCAACACGAGAATTTCTGCATCACACAGCTCAGACTTCTGCAGAGTTGCACAACAGAGAGAAGAGGAATTTCCTGCTGTGGGTGGAGTATGAGCCGAAAACAGTTTTAAACCAGTTTAAAAAATCCCAGGCACCAGGGACAAATTTGTAGTCACCATCACAACCTGGCACCTGGGATTTGTCGAACCCTGATCTACGGAACCCTTTTATAAAACTGTGTTAAGTGCTAATGACAATGTAAAACACATTCCCCCAAATTCTATATATGGTGCTCATGCATCCAATTTACGTGTGCAAGCCAATGGCGAGCCAATTAGTGCCATTAATTTGGCGTCATCAATTATTGGTGCTAATTGGCAATAATTAGAATTTACATGCACATCTTTATAGTTGGTATTCTATAAAGATGCACACATACGTCCTTCTGTGCGGATCCAAAAAGGGGTCATATATTTGGGAGGGACATGTGCGGGTTAGGGGCATTCTTAGCATATGCGCACAGTGTTATAGAATACAGCAGATCTACACCTAATTTAGGTGCGAGGATTTACACCAGTTTTCAGTTGGTGCAATTCCTTGCACCCAAAATTGTGTGCGGATCCCGGCTCTAAGCACTATTCTGTAAATGGCACCCAACTCAGAATAGCGCTTAGTTTTCTTTGTTTGGCATCCAAATTAAGCACTATTTACAGAATCTAGTCCATTATGTTTTGCGGGCAGGAAATGGGTGTGGAAGTGTTATCCAGCTCACAGCTTCACTTTAGCACACTATTTGGATAAGGCTAACAATGTAGGATCACTTGGCGACTTTTTTTTTTTTTGACTAATGGAAAAATGAGTGTGGGACCTGAAAAAATAAAATGGAAAAAAAATCTTTATTACACTGTCGTTCTGGGCATAGCACGTGGGAAAGACCCTTCATTAGCATGCACTAAGGCTAGATTTTACTGTGGCTCTATAAAAGCCCCCTAAGTTTATAATTAAGTGAAATGCATATTCAGCTAGCTCAAATATTTTGCTTTCTTCCGTTTATTGGAAAATTTAGCACAAGCCATTAAAGGTTTTTTTTAAGGACTGTACTAATACAAAATTCATGAGATTCATATATTAGTATTCTAGTTCATACTAATTTAGGAGGTGATATAATAAAATAATTTTGTGATTTTGGTGTATTATGGAGGCAAGTCAGCAATCATAGGTGCCTACTTTTGCAGATAAGTGTTTTAATAGAATATTAGCACAAACCAACTACATTTAGGCACACGTATGTCAGGTTTATGGCTCACATAAATGCAAGCTCCTAAATGTGACATTTCCATGAATAAATTACAGAAAGTGTCAACCCTATCTTTGCCCCACCCATCCTCTCCTGTGTGAATGTTCCCTTGACTATATACACCAAGCTATTTTAGCACAAAATTATAGAATACCTGTTTGGTACCCTAGTACCATCTTAGAGGCTGACCAAAGTTCAGTTTTGGCACCAAAACCAGTCAGAAATCTGGGTTCAGGTTTCAGCCAAAAATGCCAGGGCATTGTCAGCTGAAACTGAAACTTCCCTACCCCTGCTGTCACCACACAAAGCCTCCCTTCCTCCCTCACTGCCAAATCACACAGCTTTCTTTCCCCCTTTGAGATCCATCTGTCAGCCAGCTCCCCACCCCGGGCTTAACTACGATGCCCTAAAGGTCTAGTGGGGTGACAACAATTAACAGTCACTCTTTTTCTTGGCCATCTCCACCACCAAAATGGCTGCCATGACCTTCAGCAGCAGTCTCATGAGATTGCCACTGAAGATCTTGGAGTCCATCTTGACAATAGAGTCAGTATAGTGTCATGCCCAAACCATCGGACATTATACCTCAAGTGTGGCATCTAAGATAACCGTACTCAGTTGTGCAAACGGGAAACCGAAATTGTAAGCTTTGGGCTTAAGGTATTGCGTCAATGATGAGAACGAACAATAGTAATTCTAAATTCCACGTTACTATATGTATTGTATAGTCACATATTGAGAAAAAAAACTTTAAATAATTTCATAATTCAAGTGCAATGATACAAGGATTTGTTTTAAATGCATAGCAGAGAGGGAGTCTCAGAATTAATCTTAACACAGTGCATGTAGACGGCGACCTTAATCATTAGTTTATAGCCATGAATAGAACGTTAAAGTGTGTTGCAGTAAAGTACTAAGTCCGCTCAAATATAATAGCAGCGATCTCGCACACCTAGAGCCTGATAGTTCCTAGTCTACCAGCAAGCTGAGTGATATTCTTAGGGACGCCGTCAGTAAATAAGTTATCTATATGCTGCCAAGGTAAATATTGACCATCTGGTGCTTACCTCAAATAGAGGAAATAAAATCTTTACGCAAATGTCGTCTGTCCACAAGGACAGCCATGATATTTTGATGAAACTCCTGTGAAAACACCGTCGGTCAAATCAAAAACCGCCAAAGTGAGTGGGGCGGACTCGTGCTTGTCTTTTAAACAGAGAAAATGGTGCCAAAAATGGTGACGCAAGGAGTGACGTACGAAGATACACAGTGATGGTATATAATAGCACGTTTCTATAGGCAGCATGAATTAAGTGAACTAATGGGTTTAACCAATGTTCATTCTTCCATGTATTGATGACATAGGAGTGTAATAGAGAGATATGTATATCTTGGTTAAAAAGACTGTGTAGTGGATCCAAGTGTGGTGTAGATTTGTCAAAAGACAATGGTGAGGTATATAACAATCGACAGAAACAAAAAATAAATAAATAACAAAAATATAAATACATCAAAATAAGATACGAGATAGAAACTTCTCTTATATAAGTACTCAACTATGGAACATTCTGCCAAAAGCTGTGAAAACAATCCACAACCATCTAAACTTCAGGAAATCACTAAAAACCTACTTGTTCAGAAAGGCGTACCCTACTGACCCAACATAAATGCCTCAACTCTGCAACACAGCAAAACCAAAAAGCATACTGGACATTTAACCCTCCTTTTCTTTGACCCATAATGTGTTTGAAACATCCCTACCATATTCGATCCTAACATCTCCCACCCTACTCCCCTGCTTTGAGTGGGAAAATGCAGGATACAAATGTAATAATAATAATCATAATCATAATGTATTTGTTCCTCTACCGGTCTTGGCGAACACCTTTACGGTACTATGTAAGTCACATTGAGCCTGCAAATAGGTGGGAAAATGTGGGTTATAAATGTAACAAACAAATAAATAAATAAATATAAAAACTTCATGACGCATGGTCGATTTAAATAAATGCTCCCTGATAAAAAAAAAGAGGGGAAGGGAAAATGTCATTTTAAAAGCACATAACTATGAAAAAACTGCTAAATCCAATTCTGCATTAAGTCCTGCTGGTGAAACTGTATTGAGTTCAAAAATAGTTCTCTGTTCATGTTGAAGTAGGATCGTGTCCAAGTTTCCCCCCTCTCCAAGGTAAAGAGAAAACCTTGAATGCACAGAAGCGAAGTTCTGCAAAATTATAGGATAGTTCTGTGCAGTGTCTTACTAATGGGGCTGAAACATCCCCTCATCTGATGCTACTCCTGTGTTCAATCATTCTGGTTTTAATCTTCCGGATGGTTTTTCCCACGTAGATTAGTTGACAAGGGCATATGATCAGGTACACTACTCCTTCCGGATTGCAGTCTGAAGAATGTTTTAATGGATAGGATTTCATTGTGTGTGGATGTATAAATGTTGTGATGGTCATAGATGATGTGCAGACCAAGCATGACCCACAGGGTCGGTGTCCAGTTGGAGGCTGAAGGGGTGGCCATATAGGGTGTAGTACTGAAGGCGCAATAATTTCCTTGATGTTTTTATTTCTGGTGTGGGCAATGGTAAGATGTTTGTTTTTGAAACAGCCGTGATTTCCCAATATATGCCTATGTCTTCTTAGTATCTTCTGTATATCTGATGAAAGATTAGAAAATCTGAGACTGCATACTATGTCGGGCATTTTTCGTTCCAAGCGGCCTTGTAGGAGTTCGTCCCTGTTTGCCATTTTTGCCCTATTAAGTCCCTTCATAACACTCTCTTTAGGGTATCCTCTATTCAGAAACCTTGCTGCCATGGATTTTGCCTGATCTTCAAACTCAGTGAAGTCACTACAGAGTCTTCTGAGTCGAAGAAACTGTGAGTATGGTAAGTTCTGCTTTAAACTTCTATTGTGATAGCTTTGGAAATGTAAGAAATTATTTTTGTCAGTTGGTTTTCTGTATATTGCAGTGGTGAAGTTATATGTATTTTACTTTATGAGGATATCAAGGAAAGGGATTTCTTTGTTGTCATAGTTCATGGAGAATTTGAGATGTTGATTGAGACCATTCAACCATGAATGGAATTCCTTTAATCTGGTGATGCTTCCATTCCAAAGTACCAATACATCATCAATATATCTTTTCCAGAATCTAAGTTCCTCCTTGAATGGGTGATCTTCTAGATATTGGTATTCAAAGAAAGCTACATAAAGTATGGCAAGGTTGGGAGCCATACTTGCCCCCATTGCTGTACCTCTGATTTGTTTGTAAAATGATTCCTGAAAGCAAAAAATTTTTTCTTGAAGTGCTATTGATGCCAATTGAATAATAAAAGCAGTAGGGAACCTGGTGTTATTTTCCCTGTCATTTAACACATCTGTGATGATATCCAAGACTGGTTGGTGCGGCATATTAGTGTAGAGAGATTGCAGGTCAAAGGTAACCAACATGATATCACTAAGGTCCCCATCATATTCTTCTAATAGATTGATAACATGCGATGAATCACGAATGTATGACTTCACAAGCAGGATGAAAGGTCTAAGAAAAGTGTCCACAAAAATGGAGAGAGGCTCCAGAATAGAGCCTATCCCGGATACGATGAGTCTTCCAGGAGGGTCCACTAGAGATTTGTGTATTTTAGGCAGGATGTAGATAATTGGTGTGATAGGGTGGCTAGTTGTCAAGAAATCCCTCTCTTTAGTCGTGAGGAAACCTGAGCTGAAGCCAAAATCTACCCAAAAATTAATTTCTTTTCTTAGCTCATCTGTTGGATCTGTGTCTAATTTACAGTAAAACTGAGTGTCGATAGTTGGCGATTAATTTCTTGAATGTAATTACTGGTGTTGAGAATGACAATACCGCCCCCCCCCCTTATCTGCTGGTTTGATGATAATATCTATGTTTGTCCTGAGATCATGAAGAGCTCTATTTTCTTCTTTAGAGAGATTATAGAATCTTCTGTTTTTCTTTTTTTCTTTTGTAATTCTATATTGTGACCCAAATCGGGAGATGGGCGTCTTTCTCCCGTGGGCGCCCAAATCGGTATAATTGAAAGCCGATTTTGGGCGTTTCCAACTGCAATCCGTCGCGGAAACGGGTAAAGTTGACAGGGGCGTGTCGGAGGCGTGGTGAAGGCGGAACTGGGGTGTGGTTATCGGCTGAGGAGAGATGGGCGTCTTTAGCTGATAATCAAAAAAAGATGTTTTTACCACAATTTTGGGTCACTTTTTTTGGACCCTTTTTTTTTCACAAACAAGTCCCAAAAAAGTGCCCCAACTGCCCAGATGACCACTGGAGGGAATCGGGGATGACCTCCCCAGACTCCCCCAGTGGTCATTACCCCCTCCCACCAAAAAAAACCCACTTTAAAAACTTTTTTTCCAGCCTCTATGCCAGCCTCAAATGCCGTACCCACCTCCATGACAGCAGAATGTGTTCTATCCTGTGACAGCCTTTCCCTGGTTCTGATGTGGCTCTCGGGTGAGTGTGACACCTTTTCTGTTATGTGGGTGAAGGGTATTGGGCTCCGTGATTCCACTAGCTTGTGGCAATGCTCACGATGTTGGTAGTTGGTAGGCTCTACTCCCATGGTGCTTTTCCCCCTGCTTACTGGGTCAGAGTGTGCCCTGTTTTGTTTCCAGTAGTCCATGAGGTACTGGCCATTTTTGTAAGCCAGTTTTAGATCCCTTTCACGTGTTAGCCACGTTACATAACTTAGTTCTTCCCTTGAATATGGCTGAAAGAGGGCATTGTACAGCATTCTGCCAGCTCTGACCTACTGCTCATCTCAGTACCAGGGAGATTCGTTGCCAGTGGGGCACAACCTCTGATCTGCAGTTAACTGTGAGTAAGCGTGCTTATTCCAATAAAGGACATTTTCGGAGAGATTAGTCTTCAGGTGTCAACTGGTGTGCCAAGGTTATATAGCAGCAACAAGTCCTAGAGGCCTGCGTGTATGCAGGTCCCTGGAGCACTTTTAGTGGGTACCGCAGTGCACTTCAGTCAGGTGGACCCAGGCCCATCCCCCCCTACCTGTAACACTTGTGCTGGTAAATGGGAGGCCTCCAAAACCCACTGTACCCACATGTAGGTGCCCCCTTCACCCCTAAGAGCTATGGTAGTGTTGTACATTTGTGGGTAGTGGGTTTTGGGGGAGGGGGGTTGGGTGCTCAGCACCCGTGGTAAGGGATCTATGCATGTGGGAGCTTTTTCTGAAGTCCACTGCACTGACCTCCAGGGTGCCCAGTTGGTGTCCTAGCATATCAGGGGGGCCAGTGTACTACGAATCCTGGCCTCTCCCATGACCAAATGGCTCGGATTAGGACTTTTTTGAGCTGGGCGTTTTTAGTTTCCATTATCAATAAAAAAAACAAATGCCCAGCTGAAAAACGTCCATTTTTTTGAAAATACGGTCTGTCCCGCCTCTTCATGTACCTGTTTTCGGACATAGACACCCATGGAGATAGGCGTTCGCGTTCAATTATGCCCCTCCACGTCTCTTAGTAAGCATTGATGGAATGCTGCTATCAATGGGTCTGTAGGCCCAGGGGGTATCCATCTTGAGGGGGGTTTAACCAAGGAAGGGTCCGAGTTAGTAGTGGTGTTGTTCCCAAAGAAATGTGTGATCCTAAGCTTCCTTTCAAATTTGCATAGATCTATTTTTGTTTGTAGAGGATCGTAGGTATTAGTGGGCACGAATTTGAGGCCTTTCTTTAGAACTAAAATCTCTTCGTTTGACAGAACTTTATCTGACAAAATGGATGGTGGGAATATCTGGTTTTTGTATGATATGATTGGTGACAATGATACTGCATCCTGCCTCTTCCTCTCCCTCTGCCACGTCCTCTTCCTCTCCTCGGAACTCCATTCTGATGTTGGATAATATTCGTTCTCCTGATTTTGGTCTCCTATCCTGCGTTGGTGATGGTAGTGGTAGTATTTCCCTTCTTCCTTCTTCTTGATCTTCGTGTTCCAAAGTGTGTCTAAAAAAGTGGGGTTGATTTCCGTTGTCTACAATAATGGCCACACACCCTATTAGCACCTAGCCATTACCACATGAACACTTACCGACACCTATTTTATAGGTGATAAGGGCTTATGCGGTAACCACACGCTAATCAGTTAGTGCACAGCAATGTAGCTGCATCTCTTGTTTGTCCTGTTTGTCTGTCCTAATTAGATTGTAAGCTCTGTCGAGCAGGGACTGTCTCTTCATGTTCAAGTGTACAGTGCTGCATACGTCTAGTAGCGCTATAGAAATGATAAGTAGTAGTAGTAGTAGTCTTTGGTATTCCGCACAGAATCTTGCTACTCTTTGTCAGGGCTTTTTTTGAGGGGGTACTTGGGGGTACTGAATACCGGCACCTTTTCCACTGTCTGCTAAACTTGACCCATGGAACCCAAGTTTTAATGAAAGGGCTCAGGCTCTACACACCAATTCTGCCTTGTCATAGATTCTGTGACTGGTTGCAGGGGGCCTGGCTATTGTGGGATGGGTCCATCAGTGATCACCTCACCCCTGAAGAGTGGCTTAGTATTTGAGTACCGGCACCTTTTTTGCTAATAAAAACACACTGCTCTTTGTCCTTTTCCCTTATGTGTGCTGTTTGTCTGTCCTGATTAGATTGTAAGCTCTGTCGAGCAGGGACTGTCTCTTCATGTTCAAGTGTACAGCGCTGCGTACGTCTAGTAGCACTTTAGAAATGATAAGTAGTAGTAGTAGTAGTAGTGTAGAACATGCCAACTCTTCACCCCCAGCTCTAAAAAAATAAAAATAATTTTTTAGCACATGGGTAAAGTGTGCACATGGAAAAACCACTACAGAATGCTTGAGCATGCGTTAGTACTTTGTGAAGCTTAGTAAAAGGACCCCTTATTGTTTTAGTAGATGACGGCAGAAAAAGACCTGCATGGTCCATCTAGTCTGCCCAAGATAAACTCATATCTTGAATTTGTACCTGTCTTTTTCAGGGCACAGACCGTATAAGTCTGCCCAGCAGTATTTCCCGCCTCCCAACCCCCAGTCCCGTCTCCCATCACCGGCTCTGGTACAGACCGTATAAGTCTGCCCTCCCCTATCCTAGCCTCCCAACCACCAACCCCCCTTCCCCCACCTGCTCCGCCACCCAATTTCAGCTAAGCTCCTTAGGATCCATTCCTTCTGAACAGGATTCCTTTATGTTTAAGTACATAAGTACATAAGTAGTGCCATACTGGGAAAGACCAAAGGTCCATCTAGCCCAGCATCCTGTCACCGACAGTGGCCAATCCAGGTCAAGGGCACCTGGCACGCTCCCCAAACGTAAAAACATTCCAGTCAAGTTATACCTAAAAATGCGGAATTTTTCCAAGTCCATTTAATAGCGGTCTATGGACTTGTCCTTTAGGAATCTATCTAACCCCTTTTTAAACTCCGTCAAGCTAACCGCCCGTACCACGTTCTCCGGCAACGAATTCCAGAGTCTAATTACACGTTGGGTGAAGAAATATTTTCTCCGATTCGTTTTAAATTTACCACACTGTAGCTTCAACTCATGCCCTCTAGTCCTAGTATTTTTGGATAGCGTGAACAGTCGCTTCACATCCACCCGATCCATTCCACTCATTATTTTATACACTTCTATCATATCTCCCCTCAGCCGTCTCTTCTCCAAGCTGAAAAGCCCTAGCCTTCTCAGCCTCTCTTCATAGGAAAGTCGTCCCATCCCCACTATCATTTTCGTCGCCCTTCGCTGTACCTTTATCCCACGCATGTTTGAATTTTGTTACCGTTTTCATCTCCACCACCTCCCGCAGGAGGGCATTCCAAGCATCCACCACCCTCTCCGTGAAAAAATACTTCCTGACATCTTTTTTGAGTCTGCCCCCCTTCAATCTCATTTCATGTCCTCTCGTTCTACCGCCTTCCAAATCTCCGGAAAAGATTTTTTTGCGGATTAATACCTTTCAAGTATTTGAACGTCTGTATCCTATCACCCCTGTTCCTCCTTTCCTCCAGGGTATACATGTTCAGGTCAGCAAGTCTTTGGTCATACGTCTTGGAACGCAAATCCCATACCATGATGTAAGTCCGTGCAAGGTGTTCTCTTGGCATGTTTTTTTATGCAACAGACACTTGACACAGGCAAAGTGCCAAAACATGATCTGTCTTGGGTCTGCTTCAATTGAATTTTCCATACAGTTTATCTGCATTCATCCATAGCCATCTCTTTTCTTCTGTTGTAGTTGAATATTGACCTGATGCTATTTTACCAGTTTTAGAAATAGACTTTAAGTGCAAACTGACCTCCCCAAACACCACAATCTGTGTCAGAGTGGGATTTCAGTCCCAGTTTCCCTGGTTCTCCTCTTATTGCTGTAAGCATTAGATTGCTTCTTAAATCCAAAATTAAAAGGAAAAACTGAAAGAGCTGCATAGGCAAAAGACTGATGTAAAGTTTTGACCCTCGCAGCTGCTCCTCTAAGTTTTTTTTTTTTCACCATTCTTCTCATTTTATCATAGTCTTCTTTTTGAAAGTTAAATGTATTGGATATCCTGTGTATACTTACTCCAAAGCTATTATCAAATCTGATCATATTATCATCACTGTTATCAAGCGACCCCAGCACTATTACCTCCCGCACCAGATCATGCGCTCCACTAAGAACTAGGTCTAGAATGTTTCCTTCTCTCGTTGGCTCCTTTACTAGCTGCTCCATAAAGCAGTCCTCGATTTCATCAAGGAATTTTACCTCCCTAGGAAGCCCTGATGTTACATTTACCCAGTCAATATCGGGGTAATTTAAATCACCCATTATTATTGTGTTGCCCAGTTTGTTTGCGTCCCTAGTTTCCTTTAACAGTTCTACATCCGTCTGTTCATCCTGGCCAGGCGGATGGTAGTACACTCCTATCACTATCCTTTTCCTCTTTACACATGTTTAAACAAAAGAGATCTGCATGAAATAAAATATTTATTTTTATTTTGACTTATAAAATCACTTGCCCCTGAAACATGATCTAAACAGAATAATCCGTTTCTGTATCTAAAAGGTAAACTTCTACAAAACAAATGAAGATATGATTTCATGTGCCCCAGTGAAAGGAGAGTTTAATTCTACTTCCATTTAATTTCAATATATTTCATCATCTTTATAACACCAGGCTTCCCAAGGCATTTACAACACCAGTTAAGATGAACCTATCATGAAACAGGATATCCTCACTGAAATCTGGCCATCTGTATTGTATAAAAGAACAGTGAAGAAAAATGAGCACAAACTACAGAGTTTATAATTGCTGTTTCTACCAGCTATAATAATTTTGAAGCTGTTTTAGTGATATTGAGTTGTAATTTTTTTAAGACACTGCCTATCCAACTGAAACAGATTTAAACTTGTTACAGATGGACCAACAATAAAGAATGACAACGTGGATGTAGCAGGTCATAGGTTTGCTTGCTTTGTTTTGAGTGGAAACAGAGATTAACCAAATGGCTTCCTTGCTTACAGTGGACTAGATAGGCTCATTTCCTCTCCAGTATATTAAACTTCCTTGCACGACAAAGAGCCTAGGAGAACCCGGAAACAGAGGAATAGAGATCCGCAGCGCTGAGTTATGGCTGGTGATCGCTGCATACTGTAAGCAGCAGCAGCCGTCAAAACAAAGAAGCGTTCCAGTCTTAAGGCAGTACTTAATAGATCCGGAATCACGCCCTCTGTGACGTAACGTTACCTTCCTCTGGAGAGGAACCAGACAAATTTACGTCAGGGGCTCGCCACTTTTAAGGAGGACGAGATTGGTACGCAAATAGAAGGGTCCAGAAGAATAATCCCCAGCGTTAAATACATCAACTGTCTTCTTTAAAAAAAATAAATAAATAAATTTAGGCAGATATATGTAAAATATCCGATCTAAACGACACAGCAAAGAAAAAGTGAACTTTCAAAGGTTTTGTAATCGAATCTGTATCCGTCTTTTACCTTTTGCCCATTATTTTTCAGGATACTGTGATGTGTGTTGAGATGTTTGCCTTATAGTAGACATATCTAGTCAAGTTTAAGTTATGGGATAATATAACTATAAGTAAAAATGTCTGTTTTTCCATTAAGTATGTATGTGGTTTATGTTAATACAGGACAGCTGTTGGGCTGGCTATTTACTTAGAAATCCATCATCAAGTGCACTCTTAAGGCATTATTTAGTAGTATCCCAAGAAACACTATTCACACCTGTATACATGGTACCCACTCATGTTAGCTCTGGGCCCACCCAAAATGTCAAATCTGGCTACACTACTGATTCTTCCAAGACATGTTTGGGAACCACTGCCTTAAGAAGTCCAGGCTTTTTTTGGATCTATTGTGGCATAAACTTAATTCTCTGTTTATAATTGATTAGCATGTTTATTTTTCATTTGTGGTAAATATGAACATATTACACACCCCTTTAAAAGATTATCTGGCTGCCCATTATTTTCTGAATGAGATACAGATTCGGCTTCACGGTACCCCTGCAAAACTAGCAGGTCTTAAATCTCCTTTACCCACTTGTTACCCTTTGTATTCCCAACATATGAATTAACTGTCCCTTCTGAGTACAAGGTCAATCCTTTTTGGATACTAGGTGATGCAGTGCTTTCAGCTATGTTGCTCCTTTGTTCTTGAACACTTTACTCCATACAATGAGAACAGAGGCTCCTGTTTTTTCATTTTAATGTCTGTCTAAAACAGTGACATAGCTAGAGGGCCAATTTTGGATGGGCCCTGAGTCCAAAGTCATAAAAACATAAGAATAGCTATACTGGGTCAGGCCAATGGTCCATCTAGCACAGTATCTTGTTTCCAACAGTGGCCAAGCCAGGCCACAAGTACTTGGCAGAAACCAAAATAGTAGCAACATTTGGTGGGCATGAAATTTTCTCTCTGCCTCGACCTCCCCTCCCCTTCTTCCCAATAATCCATCATCTCCCACAGTCTCAACTACCCCCTTCACTGACTGCCATCCCTTATTTGGTATACTGACCTCTAGCAATGTGTTGCAACACACTGTTAGAGGCCAGGCACTACTATTTTGGATCATGGTGGCACCGGAGACAGGAGTGAGTGGGTATCACTCCTGCCATGTTATGAGGTGCATGCAGCGGGTCTGGGATGATTTGGGGAGGGGATGGGATTACTAGTCTACTAGAAATACTTTTTTTTTTAATGTTGGAGTCAGGTAGGATGGGTCAGGGGTCACTAAACTATCAGTGATTGTTAGTGAGGGGATAAGCTACCTTGTCTGGGGTGGGGGAGGGAATAGATCAGGTCAGCTACCTTGTCCTGGGGTGGTTGAGTTTGGTCGGCTACCATAGGGTCTGTTAATATCAGGGAGGCAGTGGTTGGGGGTAGGGCAGCCAATGCAGAATGTCCAGCTGAAATGGGTCCGTTTTACTGCCTCAGACTTGTCAGTAAGATTTTAGTGTTAGGTTGGCACAGGAAATATCAGCACACAGCTTTATGTCACTGTGGATTATTAAAAGCATCTTTACCATATATTTTAAAATGCTGTTTGTTGGTGTCAACTAAGCAAGTCAACTTCAACATTGGGACCCTTCCTGCATTCTACAGCCCATAAGAAGTGTGTAGATCATTCATGAACTGCTTATGACAGCTTGTGGTACCTTTCTGCATCAGCCCCTGATGGTGATAGAACTAAAACACAATTCTCCATATCTTTGAACCTGCTGCAGGATGCAAACAGGATTATCAGTTCACTTTGATAGGCTTAGCCAGTTCACTCTAAAGCTGATCATCACTTACTGTTTGCTGATAATAGTAGTTAGATTCAGGTAGACTAGGATTATTGGTTGATTCCTTAATTGAGATTCTATTGGCTGTACTGGGATCCTCAGGGCTCTAGCTACTATCATTCTTCAGCCCAAAGTCTGAGGCCTAGTTGCCTTGGTGGCAATCACAATGATAACCCAGTCTCTTTTTTTCTTTTTTCTCTCTCCCCTGTGTGCAGATAACAGCACCTAATATCTGGATAAATGCTGCTGACCAGAATATTCAGAGGCACTATCTTGATACTTTCTCTGATTATTATTACAGACCACCTTGACTATCCAAATAGCCCCAGGGAGGAATATGGGTGAGTCACCACAGGCCCAGAACTTATCAGGAGAGCAGAGGCAACAACTTCCTGATATATAAACTGTGTGGACCGATTTCTATTCAAATGCCAACTGTGGCATTTAAATCTATACCCAAATATTTAGCTCTCTCTGATACCCAGATACCAGTGTTGAATATTAGGTACAGACTGGTCATAGGAAGTTATCTAAGTTCCATTAATATTCAGTGCCAGTACCTAGATAATCATCTGGGTAAGTTAGGGCAGCTTTGCTGAATATCATGGTACCTGGATAATTTCTGCTCTACCTTCATTCCATTCCTGGACCACCCTAGCATTACCCAGGGATGATTTCCAAAGGTTTTATCTGGATAAAACTACTAAAAATCAGAGTATAGCCCCAGTGAGCGGCACTTATCTGGATAAAAGCTATTTCTATCCGGTGACATTGAATATCAGAGTCCAAAAAGGCTGCTCTAAGTTATCCAGATAGGTGGCTCAATTCCCCTGCTATCCCCTGCTAATAGACTTCCTGAGTAGGGTTACCATAAGGCTTCAGAAAAAGGAGGATGGATTGAGCCAGCCGGGTTTTACTTCCATTGCTTTCAATGGAAGTAATTGAGCAAGCCGGGTTTTACTTCCATTGCTTTCAATGGAAAGCAATGGAAGTAAAACCTGGCTGGCTCAATCCGTCCTCCTTTTACGTCTTGCCCCATCCTTGACCATCTTTAAATCTAGATTGAAAGCCCACCTCTTTAACATTGCTTTTGACTTGTAACCACTCGCCCCACCTACCCTCCTCTCCTCTTTCCTCTACACATTAATTGATTTGCTTGCTTTAATTTTTTGTCTATTAGATTGTAAGCTCTTTGAGCAGGGACTGTCTTTCTTCTATGTTTGTGCAGAGCTGCGCACGCTTTGTAGCGCTATAGAAATGCTAAATAGTACTAGTAGTAGTACTATCCAGATAAAAGACTAAATATTCCTGCTATCCAGATAACTCTCGGCACTGGACGCATTATCTGGATGTTCAGTACCAGAACTTATCCAGATTTTTTGACTGCCAGAGCCAGCATTAAAAAAAAAAAAAAAAGAACAGAGAGGCTGAATATTGACTTGTTTGATTTTAATAAATTATATGAAAATGACTATATCTGGATTGGTATATAGTTTCTGGGTACAACATTGATCAATTAACTTAATGAAAGTAATATTTAATTTATATATCACTTTAATATTTATTTATTAATCATTCCATTTTTTGTTAGGTACTTTCTGCTGTTTCTCTCAGGCCTCAATAGAATAGTGTAGCACTTAGGGAGAAAGATACAGCCCAGCAGTCCAGCACTGGAAGCTAAGATAGCAAATATCTCCACCACCACCATGTACTTGCCTTTGGTGCTCACATATGTTGGGATGAAGGAGACCCAAACACTGCAGAACACCAGCATGCTGAAGGTGATGTGCTTGGCCTCATTGAAACTGTCAGGTAGATTTCTTGCTAAGAAAGCTACAATGAAGCTGATACAAGCCAGAAATCCCAGGTATCCCAGAACACAGTAAAATGAAATTATTGATCTTTCATTACATTCAATTACTATTGCTCCAATTTCTGACTGCATGTTAAAATATAGGAATGGGGGAGCAATGAACAGCCAGGAAAGACAGAAAAGCGCTTGAAGAAAGGAGCAAGAAAAGACTATTAAGTATGAGAACCTTGGGTCCATCCATTTCCGGAACTTGCTTTCAGGCTTGGTGGCTTGAAAGGCCATGACCACAGTGATGGTTTTTGCCAGTATAGAGGAGAGAGAAATGGAGAACATTACGCCAAAGGCAGTCTGTCGAAGAAGGCAGGTCACCTGTTTAGGATGGCCAATGAAAATCAGGGAGCAGAGAAAACAAAGCATGAGGGACATTAGCAGAATGTAGCTTAGGTTGCGGTTGTTGGCTCTCACTATGGGAGTGTCTCGGTAATGAATGAAGATTCCCAGAATGACAGCATTAATGAGAAAGAAGAAAATGCTAATGGCAGTCAAAACTATCCCCAAAGGTTCTTCATAGGACAGGAAGATTATCACTTTTGGAATGCAGGAATCTTTCTTCTGATTGGACCATTGGTCATCTGGACACTGTATACAATTGTCCATGTCTGTGAAGAAAGAATATTCTCTTAGTATCTTACAAACAACTTTGGACTCGATATTGAAAGCTAATTATCCAGGTAGCAATATCTGCTATCTGATAAGTAGTGCTAGCAAACCAGTCAGTAATTTTCAGCAGCTTTGTCCAGGAATGATCAGGTAGGCCTGAGGGGCTTACTGGAAAATTTTTGCTTGTTATGTTGGGAGGGGGGTCCTGGTGAGGGATCAGAATGTGGTGGAGGTGAGTGAAAGGAATTGACATTCCTTTATGTGGGTCCTAGCCAATATTCTGCTGGGGTTTGCAGAACCTGTGTAGGTTCCAGCTGAATATTGGCCGGGACCCACATAAGACAGCGACTGATACATGCCCAGAGATCCTTGGATATTCAGTGCCAGTACCCTCATAGGTGCTGGCACTGAATATGGGGCCTAATTCTGCCCTCAGTGCTTACCGCTAAATATTGACTGGATACTAAACATGGTGGACAGATAAATCAGAAAGTACACTTGTGTAGGTACAAAAACATATAAAGAAAAAAAAATCTTAACTTCAAAAGGACTCAGACTATTCTTATCAAAGTGTCTATCCGCCTTATTTTCGAAAGTGATGGGCACCCACATTTTGACCCAAATCGGGAGATGGGCGCCCATCTCGCAAGGGTGCCCAAATCGGTATAATCGAAAGCCGATTTTTGGCGCCTTCAACTGCACTCCGTCGCGGAAAGAGCCAAAGTTGACGGGGGCATGTCGGAGGCGTGGTGAAGGCGGGACTGGGGCGTGGTTATCGGCCAAGAAGAGATGGATGCCTTCGGCCGATAATCGAAAAAAATGGGTGTTTTTAGCGCAAATTTAGGGCACTTTTTTGGACCCTTTTTTCACGAACAAGTCCCAAAAAAGTGCCCTAAATGACAAGATGACCACTGGAGGGAATCGGGGATGACCTCCCCTGACTCCCCCAGTGGTCACTAACCCCCTCCCACCAAAAAAAAAGAAGTTGAAAAACATTTCTTTCCAGTCTGTATGCCAGCCTCAAATGTCATACCCAGCTCCCTGACAGCAGTATGCAGGTCCCTGGAGCAGTTGTTAGTGGGTGCAGTGGACTTCAGGCAGGTGGACCCAGGCCCATCTCCCCCTACCTGTTACACTTGTGGTGCTTAATGCTGAGCCCTCCAAAAAATCCCAAACCCACTGTACCCAAATGTAGGAGCCCCCCTTCACCCCTTAGGGCTATGGTAATGGTGTAGACTTGTGGGCAGTGGGTTTTGGGCAGGATTTGGGGGGCTCAGCCCACAAGGGAAGGGTGCTATGCACCTGGGAGCTCTTTTAAGGTTTTTTTTTAATTTGTGAAAGTGCCCCCTAGGATGCCCAGTTGGTGTACTGGCATGTGAGGGGGACCAGTGCACTACGAATCCTGGCCCCTCCCATGACCCAAAGCCTTGGATTTATTCGTTTTGGAGATGGGCGCCTTCGGTTTCCATTATCGCTAAAAACTGATAGCGGCCAGCTCAAAAACGCCCAAATCCTAGGCATTTGCCCTGCATAACCCGTATTATCGAAAAAAAGATGGGCGCCCATCTTTTTTCGAAAATACGGTTTGTCCCGCCTACGGAGATGGGCACCCACAGAGATAGATGCCCATGGAGATGGGCGTTCGCGTTCAATTATGCCCCTCTACGTGTTCCAATGCCCTCTTACATTTCATTGATGCACCACATTTAATTGACAAAATAAGGGGTCCTTTTACTAAAGTGCATTAGATTTTGCAGTTACTTGGCTTATCACAGAATATAATTGTGTAGTAGCTGCAAATCTAATGCTGCAACTTCTGGGGGCATGCCTAGCATTTTCCTTTGTAGATCGAGCATTAACAATTGCATTACCAAGCTCTAATCAGGTAGCAGTTAGGGTGGAGGCATTTAACCCCTCATATTTAGAAGGCGATGTGTTAGTTATTGTGCGGTAAGTACAGTGTGTTAATTGCTGAATATTCTCCACACCCATTCTCTGACCTTGCCCTCCCTAGTTCTGCCTCTAATATAAAATTCTCTTAACAAACACCAACCACCCTAAGCAAAGAGCTGAGCTGATAGCCATGCTAGCAACTTTTGAAGATGTACTCACTTCCAGTCCAGGGGAAACTCATCTTATCACCCATAGTATACATACTGAGCCTGGTAAGATTTTGAGACAAAGACCCTATAGACTACCTGAATCTAAAAAGCAGGAGGTGATAAGGCAAGTTAAGGAAATTGAATAATTTGGGGTTATAGAGGAATCCCGTAGTCCCTGGTCCAGCCCCATAGTGTTGGTTCCAAAGCCAGAAGATACCCTGAGGTTCTGCATTGACTTTCGCCAAATGAATGCTATTTCCACTTTTGATGCATATCCAATGCCCAGAATTGAAGAACTATTGGACAGGCATAGTATCTGACTACTTTAGATCTTACAAAAGGATACTGACAAATACCCCTGGAGGAGTACTCATCCTAAAACAGCCTTCAGTACACTTCTGGGTCTGTTCCAGTTTCGCTATACGCCGTTTGGCTTAAACGGAACTGCAGCTATCTGTCAACGGCTTCTGGACCAGGTACTTAGGCAACATCAAAACTAAGCCGCTGTTTATATGGATGACATTGTGATTTTCAGTACTGATTGGGAATCCCATATTCCCCGAGTTTGTGTACATTTGCACAAAGAGAGGTTAAATATCTAGGGTACTTAGTGGGACAAGGAAAAATAAAACCCTCACTGGATAAGGTGGAACATTATGGAATTTCCTCAACCAGCTACAGCTGAGGAGCTTTTTAGGGCTAGTCGGTTACTATAGACAGTTTATACCCCAGCTTGCAAGCAAGTCTAGTCCTTTAACAGACATGCTAAAGAAAACACGCCCTAACCAACTAAAATGGACTATGAGATTAGTGCTTTTAAAACCCGCCCAGGATAGTCTGTGCCAGGAACCTGTCTTGAGGGGGGTGAATTTTGAAAAACCTTATATCTTGCAGACTGACGCCTCAGACAGATGATTGGGGGCAGTCCTCTCCCAAGAGTATCAAGGGCACCCTGTTCTTTACTTCAGTAGGAAATTACTGCCCCATGAGAATTACGCCACTATAGAGAAGGCATGCCTAGCTATAAAATGGGCAGTACAGGCTCTCCGATATTATCTGGTAGGGCGGGAGTTTACTGTGGTCACTGATCATGCTCTCCTTAGATGGCTTCAGCAAATTAATAACAATAATGCCCGTCTTACCAGGTGGTATATAATGCCACAAGAGTATAATTATAAAGTGCAGCATAGGTCTGGGAAATTATTGGGAAATGCTGATGCCCTATCCCGAATTGCCAACTCTCCAGCTAGGGTTCAAAACCAAACAGAGAGTGGCGATAGCTTGAGGTGGGGGGGTATGTAATGACTCGTGGGCTCTACCTAAAGCTGGCAGGCAGAGCAAGGAAAGTTCCCACTTGTATTACCCCCGGCCACAGCATAGGTTTTCGGGAAAGAGGGAAAACCTGGCCTGGCAAGAGAAAGATCCCAGACAGACAGATTCCATGCAATATCAGGGAAAATTCTTAAAGACAGACCAGGATTCTGATTTAGCCCAAGCACCCTGGCTGACTAAGCAGTATAATATGGATACAGGCATGGGCGTAGACTGGGGGGGGGCGAGGGGGGGCAGTGCCCCCCCAAACAAAACGACTGACGTCACAATGACTTACAACTTTCTCACCCGAAGTCGCAGTAAAAGCACCAACAAACGGGCAGGCTTGACTCCGTCCTTCGCTTCCCTGCCCTCTCTGAGTCCCACCTTCCTCTGATGTCATTTCCTTTTGGGCGGGCGGGACGCTGAGAGGGCAGGGAAGCGAAGGACGGAGTCGAGCCTGCTTGTTTGTTGGTGCTTTTACTGGCACTAGCTAGTTCGCTGCTGCAAGCCTGTCCCGAAGACGGTACGTGAGTGGAAGTGACTGAGCCTGAGGCCCTGAGCCTATAGTCCTGAGACAGTAAGGATTAAGAAGAAGACGTCATTATTTGCTACCGTCTCATTTTTTTTCACTCCCCCGCGCAGCCGTCGTCATTCACTCAAAACACAGCAAGCAAACCTGTGAGTTGCTGCTGCTGCCTGCATCCACGTTGTCATTCTTTATTGGTCCATCTTTACGAAGTCTACTACTTACAAGTGTTAGAGATCTGGCCATCTTATAAGGCACTGCCTACCCAACAAAAACAGTGTTAGAGATCTGGCCATCTGAATTGATTTAGTATTTCCGCAACCTTCAACTCCATTGATCACAACCTACTACTGACTAGCCTTAGTAACCTGGGAATGTTAGGCCCAGTGCTAAACTGGTACAAAGACTTCTTGAAAAATAGATCCTATAATGTCTGGAAAAAAGGGGAAATGTCCAAAGCTGGATACCCACATGCGGAGTACCTCAGGGCTCTACCCTATCCTCCATGCTATTCAACCTATTCACGAGCTCCCTCTTGCAAATTGTCCTGAAAGAAGGCGAGCACATTCTATCTTATGCAGCCAATATTCTAATGTTGATCCCTGCTCAATCCACTCTCAATGACACAGCCAAGAATGTCGCCCACGCCATGACCAATATCCACGAATGGGCCACGGAACTTATGCTCCAAATGAACTGAACCAAGACCAAAATACTCTGGTTTTCCAACATTCAGAATGACATCCCACCAACCTAATACTTCCCAATGGAATAACCCTACAGGTCACCAAAAAATCCCATCCTTGGGGTCACCTTAGACTCCTCATTAAACTTTGAGGCACAAATAAACCAGATATGGAAGAAATGCTTCCTTCATATGTACCAACTGAGGCTAAGACTTTACTTCCAAAAATCCCACTTCACGGTGTTGGTACAGATGCTGGTCATCTCTAACCTAAACTATTGTAACTCCTTATACATTGGTCCAAGTAGCAAACTACTCACCAAACTACAGCTCATGCAAAATACAATTGTAAGACTAATCTTCCGGTTAAGAAAATGTGTCTGGTCACCTGAGTGATCTGCACTGGCTTCGTGTCCGAGCAAGAATCGCTTTCAAATCCATCTGCCTAGTCTTTAGGTCCTGCATGGGCACTCACCCGAACTGGTAATTCAACTCTTTTCCCAATGCTTCCACAATTCTACTACAGTGTGATATAACGGTCTTCTGAAATACCCAACCCTAACAAATATCAGACTGAAATGTCATATCAAAGTCACTGTTCTCCTTCTGCACCATCGCGGAATGGGACTTTCTTCCAAATACAATATGGACTGAATCAAACTCTACATGAGGTTGTGAAAGAAAATGAAAACCCTGCTCTTCAATAGATACTAAACTACTCTCCCACCCATCTGCACCCCTCTACAAACATCCCACCCATATTCTCCAACCCTGCAACCCTCTCGATGATCCTACCCACTCTTTCTGCTCTGTGCAGCTCTTCGATATGTAAACCGCCTTGAACGCAGTATATAAGCAGTAAATTAGATTAGAATTAGATTAGATCTAAGGAAGTTCTTGAAGCCTACAGCTATAATACAAAAAATCAGATGCAATGTTTCTGAGTGCCAACATTTATTTGATTTAGTCCTGGGCAGATTTATAAGTGTCTTCTTGAGTGTGTAAAACATTGTTTAATACACTCAAGTCACTATAAAATTACTCCCTTACCTCCCTGTTTACTAAGCCGTGCATTCAAAGTGAATGGACTGTGTTGGCTTTAGCACACGGCAGCCGCTAGCGAAGTTTAGTAAACAGAGAGATTAGTGAACAACCAGTGGCCAAGGGCAAACTCCATTATAATATGATATAACTCACTGGTTTGGTTGGAAATCTCTCCTTCTGGACAGGGAATACAGTCATAGCAGCAAACAGCTTCTCCTTTCCTGGTCAACTTCCTGAAGCCAGGAATGCAGCTTTGGCTACATTTGGACTGTGGTGGTATCTAAATATTGAGAAAAAAATAAATATTTTTATAAAAACAGTGGACTAGGACTTTCTAAATGCAGCACTACTTTGCAAACTAAATATGAGCCAACTGTGATCGTTTTGGTTTATGAGCTCAATATAAGCTCTATTTTGTTAGCATTGTCTACGGGGGAAAAATATTTTATTCAGTTCATGTTTGGATGCCAAATTTTTAGGTCCAATATTCAAAATAATTTCACTGAGTGGGAGAAGTTGATGCCCAGTTAAATAGTGCTGATCAGACCAGTTACCAGTATTCAGTGACACCAAACAAGGTAGTGATGCTGAATATTGGCACAGACCCCTTTGGCACTGTTCGGGAAGTGCCATGCAGGCTTATTTTTGAAAGAGAAGGATGCCCATCTTTCGACACAAATCGCAAGATGGGCGTCCTTCTCACAGGGTCACCCAAATTGGTTTAATCGAAAGCCAATTTTGGGCGTCCCCAACTGCTTTCTGTCACCGGGACGACCAAAGTTCCCGGGGGCATGTCGGAGGCGTAGCGAAGGCGGGACTGGGGCGTGCCTGACACATGGGTGTCCTCGACCCATAATGGAAAAAAATGGCGTCCCTGACAAGCATCTGGATGACTTTACCTGGTCCTGTTTTCTTACGACCAAGACACAAAAATATGCCCGAACTGATCAGATGACAACCAGAGGGAATCAGGGATGACCTCCCCTTACTCTCCCAGTGGTCACTAACCCCCTTCCACCCTCAAAAAACCTCTTTCAAAATATTTTGTACCAGCCTCTATGCCAGCCTCAAATGTCATACTCAGCTCCATCACAGCAGTATGCAGGTCTCTGGAGCAGTTTTAGTGAGTGCAATGCACTTCAGGCAGGCGGACCAAGGCCCATTCCCCCCCCCCCCCTACCTGTTACACTTGTGGTGGTAAATGTGAGCCCTACAAAACCCACCAGAAACCCACTATACCCACATCTAGGTGCCCCCCTTTACCCATAAGGGCTATGGTAGTGGTGCACATTTGTGGGGAGTGGGTTTTGGGGGGGGGGGGTTGGGGGACTCAGCACACAAGGTAAGGGAGCTATGCACCTGAGAATAATTTCTGAAGTCCACTGTAGTGCCCCCTAGGGTGCCCGGTTGGTGTCCTGGCATGTCAGGGGGACCAGTGCAGTATGAATGCTAGCTTCTCCCAAGACCAAATGGCTTGGATTTGGTCGTTTCTGAGATGGGCGTCCTTGATTTCCATTATCGCCGAAAATCAGAAACGACCAAGTCTAGGGACGACCATCTCTAAGGATGACCTAAATTTCAAGATTTGAGCATCCCCGACCGTATTATCGAAATGAAAGATGGGCGCCCATCTTGTTTCGATAATACAGGTTTCCCCGCCCCTTCACCGGGACGTTTTGCGAGGACGTCCTCAGCAAAACTTGGGCATCCCTTTTGATTATGCCCCTCATGGTGATCCAGGGGCACAGTTGAGGCAGACTTGGAAATTATTCTGGCACCACTAAGATTGAGTCGTGGTGCCTGGCTAGCTAACTAGGCAAGTAGGACCCACAGATATAACTCCTAACTTTTCCTGGTTTGCTAGCTGGGTATGGCAATGAATATCAGCGGAACTCTGTTAACTTCCGCCACTGACCTGGATATTCAATGACATTGAATATCTAGGTATAATTTTGTCCATAGCTCTGTGTTTAAAAAACAAAACACTGATCACTGTGTGCTGAATATTTACCCCTTTGTTTCCTTCAGACTGTTCAAGTCATTGACACAATTTTGAACTCGGAGAGGTATTCCATACATTTTTTTATGATATGGTGGCAGAGGTATAAGAGTAATAGCTGTTTAGCTCTCTTTCTTTTTCTTCTGCACTTTGGATTTTATGCATAATTTGGCAATACTAACATACTTTGTCTTACTGTAGCTGCAATAAGCAGGGAATCTGTTTGATTACCAGTGCATATACTTGAAGTCCAGAGATCCCCACGGGGTAAAAGAAGAAGAGGCAGCCATAGGCACATGTCTAGTGGTGAACTCCGCACTAGGCCTTTATGACAGCTGGCTGAGAAAGTGGGTCTAATGTGTCATTTAAGAATATTCAGTGCTAGTTTGGAAATTCCCGACCGTGGCTTGAAATGTGGCAGTCAGCTTCCTGTATGTAAAATGGTGAACTCTGTGGTGTTTACTGTCCTAGTTGCTGAGTCCGCTATTCTATTACACCTTGGCAGTGAAGAGAAGCTTTGAATCTATAGATCCCAGTTGGACAACCTGCTTTCTACCTGGACAATAGTGCACAATGAGACCTCCCAGTAAAAATATACCTCATTTACCTTCTGGCAGTTACTTCTACTACTTATCATTTCTACAGCGCTACTGGACGTATGCAGTGCTTTACACTTGAACATGGAGATACAGTCCCTGCTCGACAGAGCTTACAATCTAATTAGGACAGACAGACAGGACAGGTAAGGGATAAGGGTTAGGACAGACAGGACATATAAGGGATAAGAGACAGTTGAAGTGAGGATGATAAGGTGGCAGTTAATGTAATAAACAGCTCTAGGCGTTCACCCTAATAATTTGTATGGTGTGCAGGAGCAAAACAGGCACAACACTGAAGCACTACTCTACAATATGAACCTGACTTTCTACAGACTTTGGCCATGTCAGTTCCTATGCAGAGGCCTGTTCCTGTAATAGGCCTCAAGAACATTGCTGACACGTCAAGGCTAACATAGGCAAAACAACTGTTCACAACTACTTTTGTTTGCCATGCTGGGGACCTTCATGGATAAAAAGAGAATATCGTCCAGTGTCAGGAGCCGGGTCCATGGGCCCCAAAGCCGTAACACTGGAAACCACTGGACTTTGTTATTCTAGTCAGCATGGCAGCCCAACCAGAGGAAATGGTATAAAACCCCCTTCCTTAAGCTAATAGCTAGCTGGCTGTTGCCTTGACCAGTTCATGTGGGAGCTGCTACAGCTGGCTGGAGCCCAGCCACATGATGAATGCTCATTGAAAGATATGTGCCCCCTCCCCCCTGCCTGAAAGCTCACCAGCCTTGGTAGAGCTGCCATCTGTACCATCTGCTGACCTGCCTGGTGTTCCTGCCACTGCCATCCCGAGAGGAGGAACACACTTGCCATCCCAGCTGAGGGGCCTCTGTCTACAGTCCCTGATCTCCTACGGTCCACGGATTCAGTATATCATCTGTCAGGTTGAAATGTTTTTCGCTTAATGCTTGGGGCTCAGGTGTCTTATAACTTTAGGACTAGGAGTAGTGTGCGTTCTCTTTATTCCACCTTGACCAGTTCATAAGGCTCAGTATTTTACCATCAGTGCAGGTGATTCTGCATAATTATAGTCTCTAATTACATTTGCTGCCATTGTCAAATAAAAACAGCTTTTTCTGTTTTTCTAATACCTAAGGGGCCCTTTTACTAAGCCGCGTAAGCGTCTACACGTGCTCAACGCGCCCCAAAATGGAGTTACCACATGGCTACCACGTGGCTCTTGAGGTAATTTCATTTTTGCCGCATATCCGATATGTGCGGCCAAAAAATAATATTCTATAACTAGGCGTGTAAATTTTGGAACACCCACAAAATGCCCATTTCTCCACCTATAACCACGTCCCTTTTTGCCTGTGCTCAATAGAAGTTCGCCACACATCATTACAGAATACGCTTAGCGAGTTTTGCACGTAAATTCTAATCGGTGACAATTAGTGCTTATTATTGCTTGTTAAGTGCTGTTATCAGTGCTCATTAACTTGTGAAGCTTGTTAAATTACACACATTGTTATAGAATCTGCACCGATTTCAGCACCAATCTTTAGGCTAGTTATATAGAATCCGGGGGAAAGCACAGATATATACAAGTGTAAATGCCAGTATTTTTGTATGTGTAACACAAATAGGCCTTCTAAAATAAGGGGCTTATTTTTTACATGTGCACTTTATAAAATTCAATAATCAAACACTTAGCTCAATTAGGCTTGCCTCAGAGCAAGCATAACTTTGTGCAGATTATTTTACGATGTCACTAAGCACATGAGCTTCACCAGTTTTGTAAAGGAAACAATTACACCTAGTGGTGGCATGTTATAAAATTACTCTCATATATGAAGTTGAATATGAAGCCCTAATTGGTCATTTTAAATGGTCTTCAAGAGAAAGTACACCCCAAGCATTGCATTCCATTTTCTTTGTGTCAGATTTGAGTGAGAGAAATGGTAATGTAAAGCAGTAGACTGAATGATGACGGTCTAGAAGCCTCTCAACACCAGTCCACTGGCTGCCGGAAAAACACATATAAAGGTTGTTTCAATCTGTGGAGGGATGGAGTTCTACGTGACATTTTCCATGGAACAAATTCTCTCCCTTATTATTTTCAACAATTTTAACAGTTTGTGGCTCTGTTATATTATAATGAGTCAGAAGTTTAGGCAGCTAATCACAAAGCAGCTGTTCCTTTCATCATTTCACAAAACATACATGATCCTGTACATTTCAGAGTCTTCTATTGTGCTCTAATCTTAATTCTGACCTGAGTGAACGCTTTGTCCCACACGATCACCTTCTCGTTGATGGTGAAATCCTGCCCTAGGGGTTTGCAAGGGTTGAAACTTCCAACAATTTCATTAACCTGTGTCCCATTGGGTAGAAAGACTAGATTTATAATATCATATCCAATGGCAAGGTCACCATTCTCATTAAAAAAGATGTTTTCACCTAGAATGTTTTTAAAATGGACGTTTGTTGCAAAATAACTCTCCTCTCGTGTGTCTGGGCAAAAAACTCTTTATTTGGGAGTCAATCCCCTTCTTATATACTCTATGAATATTCATGGATATTACATGTATTATCATTACTATTGGTTACATTTTGCTTACACAACCATGATCATGCATTGCTTACAAGAACAACTCTACATGAACAGCTCGTGAACCTGCTCAGGAATGTACAAACATCACCTGCTATTCTGCTACTTTCTCAGGAAAGAACAAAAACATCACATGCTAGATTCTCAGGAATATACAAAACATCATCTGCTGCCTGTATCCAAATACATTCTATCTACATCTCCACCTTTTTTTTTTTTTTTTTTTAATGAAATCTCCGTGGTGTGCCAGCTGGAGATGGAGGTGGAGATGTTTGTAATAGCTTATAAACATATTGAGCAGAGTGACGTGTTGGAGCGAATGGACGAGGAAAACATAAAGAAAAAAGGTTAGGAATGCATTGTATACAACAGCAAAAAATAGTGAAAACAAAAATACCAATGACTAAATACTGGATAATAGGGCGGAGCCAGGTCCAAGGGATCCATTGCCACAATTGATCCCATACATCAGAGAGTAGGTTATTATGAATAGTAATATGAGTAGTTAAATTCCGTAGGAAAGCTAATTGTTTGTCAATGGCCTTTGAATTGTCAGATAAATTAAAACAGCACATGTCCTGAAACTCTTCGCAACCATGATGGTTAAGTAATAAAAGATAATCAATGGCTGCTCGATTTTGTAAAACTCCATGACGTAATTGCTGTTGCTCAGCATTAAGTAAACTAATAGCAGTGGAGGTTGCATTGATTGATTTAATTGCCCAACAGGCTAATTCACGAATATTTTTTGCATTTGCCGCTGCCAATGCAGGGACACCTATTAATGAAAATGCAAGTGCCAGATATTCAGTTTGACTCAGAAATTTAACATTATCATTGCAATTGGCAGCAAGGGTCATACGCTTGGATCGCATATGTGAGGAGTTAGAAAATAAAATATGTTTACTGGGAAGTACCATAGTGAGTCGACTTAGACAGCATGTAGTACCATCAGATATATTAGCTGGAATATAATTAAAGGTATACATTCCACATGACCAAAACCAGCCAGGGGGTAAATGAGTAAATTTATAAATATATGAAACATTTTCGTAGGAGCTACAATTTAACAAAGTTGGTCCAAAATTAACACAATTTGATCGGGTACAATTAACCATACGAGCACATGTCATATTGATACTAGCTATTTGATTGGTTCTCACATGCATTGCCAAAGTAGGCGGCAACAGGGTTTGTGTTCCCCAATTATGGTATTCATAAGAAGCATTTCGATAGGATGAATTAACAGGAAGCTGTGAATAAAACCAAGTATCATTTTGCATATCTTTAGGATCATGACATACTGGAATCAGGCAAGTTGCCAAAACTTCTCCAACTGCCTTTTGATGAGAAAGACAGAAATCAGTTTGGTTCAGTGAAATTGCAAACGCTTCCCAAATATTTTTTGTGGGAAGTAATTGTGACTGTCCACAAGGTATGTACAAACAACAACACAGTAGAAGCAATGTAATGGAATTAGCATTAAGCGCTGCAATAATAGCCACTACGAAGTTATCATCAGTCTTTTCAATATGAGCTTTTTCTAAAGTCTCTGTAGCTTGTTGACTCAAGGCTTTAATTTGTCCCCAAGTAACAGGAGCATTAGGTTGACGAGTCACTGACCGTTTGCGTGTTTGCATCTGCGGTCCTTGAAGGGTGAGTGTGAAATTGGGAATTGGGTTGTGAAGACCTTGATGCCACGACATGAGGTTTCACCCACTTTACTGGAATCCACACCGGGCCAGAATCTGTTTGAACAGCAGCGTAACCACGACCCCAGGTAAGGAGAGGCACAGGGGAACTCCACTGATCAGAAGGTAGTTGTCGGTATATGACCAAAGGACGAGATAAAGGTGGGGCAGGAGTACGAAAATGTTGTTCAAATCTGGAAGAAAAAGTTTTTGTAGCAGGATTATTGATGAGATTGAGATGATTCAGTGTGTAAAGGATTTGTGCTAAGCATTCATCAATGCTTACTCTATGACGGAGAATACCGTCTTTTTTTGTAGTCAGATTACTTAAAGCAGTTTTCAGTGTGCGATTAGCACGTTCAACAATAGCTTGACCAGTGGAGTTATAGGGGATACCAAAAAGGTGCTCAATATGCCAGAGGGTCAGGAACTCCTGTAAGGAGGTGGAAGTATAAGCAGGGGCATTGTCTGTCTTGAGAGTTTTAGGAACACCCATGACCGCAAAAGCTTGGAGAAGATGAGAGCGGACATGAGATGTAGTTTCCCCTTTTTGTGCAGTGACCCACAAAAATCCAGAATGAGTATCAACAACCACATGAAGCTTAGACCATTGACCAAAAGGGGGAAAGTGAGTAACGTCCATTTGCCAGAGGCTATTAACTTCCAGACCACGAGGATTAACTCCAGGAAAAAAGGTAGTAGGAGCTGAAAAGGAACATTGTGGACAATTTTTGATAATAGCTCTAGCTTCTTCTAAAGAAATTTGAAACTGGCGAGCTAGGCTAGGTGCATTTTGATGATGAAGTTCATGACTGCAGTGTGCTGTGGAGAAAAAATGAAGATGGCGATCCGCTCGAGCATTCCCTTCAGACAGACCACCAGGAAAAGGTTGATGACTGCGGATATGACCTATAAAGAGAGAAGAAAGGCGATTCTCCAAGTAACCTTGGAGGGTTAACAGTAAAGCATAAAAAGAGGCATCCATTTTGAATGATACATAACTGTCGGGCATGCGACGGACAAGATTAGCACAATATTGACTGTCAACAATAAGATTCAGTGGTTGATCTGAAAATAAAGAAAGAGCCAGGATGATGGCAGCAAGCTCTGAACGTTGAGCAGAGGTTTGTGGAGAGGTAAATTTGACGTGCCATTTGTTCAGATTGTACCAAGTAACCACCCCACGAGTGGGACTACCATCTGTAAAGACGGTGAGAGCAGTAGGGAGTGGACGTAAAGAAATGGGATCATGAAGAGTGATTGGCAAAATGGATGTGCCCTGTATACGAGGGTCTTTAGGATAGTGGCAATCTATAATACCAACATAAGTGGCTAAAATAAATTGCAAGTCGTCGGAGAACTGAATCATTTTTTCCCACTGCCACAAAGAATGAGGAATGATGAGTTTAAGAATGTCGAAACCAGTCATGAATGTTGCTCGCTCTCGAGCTTTAGTAATCAGCAAGGCTAGTTGCTGGGGCCATTGTGTAATAGTAGAATGGAGAGTATTCTGTAAATAGACCCATTCTATCAATTTCGGAGGAGTTGTATCTTGATATAAGACACCAAACGGTTGTCGGTGGGTGGGGTCTTTGAGAACGCAAAAACAAAAAAGGGCAAATGCATCTCGTCTATCTGTCCATTTTGTTTGTAAGATTTGATCCAATTGTGACAGAATTGTTTGTTGCGATGCAGTGAGTGTAATTAATTCAGCAGGTGTTTTATGACCTTTTAATGCGAGAAACAGGGGTTGTAAAAATTCTGTAGGAAGTTTCAAGTAGGGACGTAACCAATTGAGATTTCCTAAAATCTCTTGTAATTGATGTAATGTCGTGGGAGACTGTAAATTGAGATGAGGAGCGACAGGTTGGGCTGCAGCTTTAGTCATACGGAAACCTAGATATAAATAGGGTTCCTTTTCTTGAACCTTCTCTGAGGCAATTGTTAATCCTGAGGAGGCCAAGATAGAAATTAAAGTAGATTTCCAAGAAGGGGGAAGAGTTATCCCTGCAATTAGTATATCATCCATATAATGATATACCAAAAGTTGAGGGAAATAGGCACGAAATGGTTGCAAGGCTTGATGAACATAGTATTGACAAATAGTGGGTGAATTTAACATTCCCTGGGGCAAAACTTTCCAACAATACCTAGTAGTAGGGTGTGCATTATTGTAAACAGGTACAGTAAAAGCAAAGTATTTATAATCTTTTTCCTGGAGAGGAATTGAAAAAAAACAATCCTTCAGATCTATAATAGCTAATTGATAATCATAAGGAATCAAATTAGGATTTGGAATACCACATTGTAACGGGCCCATTGGTTCTAAAATCGCATTAATAGCTCGTAGGTCATGTAAAAATCTCCATTTTCCGGATTTTTTCTTGATCACAAATACCGGAGTATTATATGGAGAATTGGTAGGCTCAATGTGATTTAATTGTAATTGTTCTTCCACCAATTGATGTAAAATCAACAGTTTTTCTCTGGTAATCGGCCACTGCTCTACCCAAACAGGTTTGTCAGTTTTCCATTCCAAAGGAAGAGAAAAAGACATATTTATGAACTGTTAATCAGGTAGGATCAATGATGCATCTAATTGTTCCAAAAGGTCACGACCCCATAAATTAAAGGGTACTTGTAAAATACAGGGCTTAATATGTCCTAGAACCTTGGTATCGTTAGGATATGTAATAGATAACCATTGAGAACTTTGGGAGGCTGACTGAGTTCCCCCTATTCCTGTCACATGTGAAGTATCTTCAATGGGCCATTCCACAGGCCATTGTTTATAAGCTATGACAGAAACATCCGCCCCGGTATCTAATATACCAACAAAGGGCTTTTGTTGCAATAAAAATTGAGCAGTGGGTCGTGCATTAGAAACCGGTTTTAAAACTGCACTTACCTGTCGCGTAGATCCAAAGCCCCCTGTACGAGAGACAGTAGAAGGAATAGGTGCTGTAAAATATGGTAAAATAATTAATTGTGCCCACGAGTCCCCGGGAGAAATTGTTAAAGGTGATGAGGACCATACTTGAATTTTAACAATGCCTGTGTAATCAGCATCAATAACTCCAGGGATAACATGAATACCTGCCTTCGATGCAGAGGAGCGAGGTAATACTAAACCTACAGTAGCCGCTGGAATGGGTCCTTTAAAGGTAGTATTATATACCAAAACTTCATGAGGTAAGATGGCAGTTTTACATTCCGCTGCAATAAGGTCAATTCCTGCACTACCTTGTGTAGCAGTAGTACTATGAGCAAAAGACCCTTGCACTCCCTTTGGACCGAGGTTAGGAGTTAACCCGGAGCAAAGTTTTTTGGGGGTGGCGGTGTGGAATTAATTGGATTAGAGCGACATTGATTGGCCCAATGATATCCTTTTTGACATCGAGGACATTTTCGAGAAGGTCCTTTTGCAAAGTTGGCACCCCCTCCTGGGGCTCTACACTGAGCTCGAAAATGTCCTGGTTTCTTACAATTAAAACACGTCCCCTGTGGCTTATTACCTTTTTGTATAGCTCCTGCTAACAAATTCATAGAATAACCATGAGTCCCCACATCTGCACATGCGCTCAATAAATCTGCTAAAGTAATTCCTGGGCGATGAGCTACAGTCTGCAATGCCTTTTTGCAATCTGAATTTGCATTTTCTTGGGCTAATTTAATCAATAACTCTGTTTGCGCATCAAGATTATCAATTTGCCTAGTTACAGCTTCCTGCAATCGATTAACAAATTGAAGGTAAGATTCGGTTGCACCCTGTTTAATTGATGCAAAAGATTTTGTTGGTTTATTCCCTTCTGGTGTTCTTTTAAATGCTCGCAAGATACAAGTGCCTATGGCTTGAAAACAGGTATCGTTTTGTTGAATTTGCATATCAAGGGTTGAAAATGGTCCCGATCCATAAATTTGATCAGGCACCAAATTAGTCCCAGTGATAAGTTGTGCTGCTTGCTTATATTCATTATCCCACACTACATATTGCGCAGGAGTTAACAGCATACGGAAAAGGTCTTTCCAATCTTTTGGAGTCATTAAGTAACCGTTACTAATCCCTTCTATCATGCCTTGAACAAATGAACTTTTTAAACCTGATTCTACGATAGCTCTACGTAATTCTCTCAAAACTTGATAAGGTAGAGCAGTCCATTCTGCATGATGTGTTTCGTTCCCTGCCTCTATTGTTGTAGTTCTAGTAACTGGGTATAAATTAGGATTAGGTTCCGAATTATCCCATAGATCATCGTTCCAAATGAATTCACCATTTTTTCGTGCTTGCTGTATACCTAATTGAATTAAACTAGGTCGTTCTACGCTCTTTGGTGTTTTGGTAATAATAACGCTATCATTAGCGTTGTTGTTTTGGATATTTTCAATTGGTTTATTAGGGGTAGTAGTAGTAAAGTCAGGAGTTTTGTTTTGCTCTTCCCTTCCCATATCGGTGGCCAGCCGACAAGAAGGAGGAGAAGGTGTAGGTCCAAGAGTCGCGGGAGGTAAAAGAGACCAGGTCTTGCCTGGCAATTTGTTGGATATATTTTCGTTAGTAATGCCTGTCAATCCAGAAGAGAGAATTACTATAGTAGAATATATCTCTCTCCAAGTCAATAATATAGGAGTCGAAACTCTAGGCTCTAAACGAAACTGCTGCCCTATCTTTTCCCATGTTTGAGGATCGAATGATCCCTTCTCTGGATACCAGGGACATTGACAAACTATTTCCTCAATTAAACGCTCTATATCTTTAAGAGTTATTGGATTTCGGGAGGAACCATATCTTTGCGTTATAGTATATAGCTCCTGTGCATGTTGTTTATGTGATGATGTTAAATTTCCCCCCATACTTACAGTGTTCCGTAGAAGGAATGGCGCGCTGACTGTTCCAGTCGTAGTAAGTACGTCACGTTTTCACCGATCACGTCGGGGATCACCAGATGTTGCAAAATAACTCTCCTCTCGTGTGTCTGGGCAAAAAACTCTTTATTTGGGAGTCAATCCCCTTCTTATATACTCTATGAATATTCATGGATATTACATGTATTATCATTACTATTGGTTACATTTTGCTTACACAACCATGATCATGCATTGCTTACAAGAACAACTCTACATGAACAGCTCGTGAACCTGCTCAGGAATGTACAAACATCACCTGCTATTCTGCTACTTTCTCAGGAAAGAACAAAAACATCACATGCTAGATTCTCAGGAATATACAAAACATCATCTGCTGCCTGTATCCAAATACATTCTATCTACAGACGTTCTTCAGATAATGATGAATCTAAAGAAAGAGACTAACAATGTCAGTTATTACTACTTATTGCAACAATACATACTTAACTGAGTATGTACAATATGAACTTGATTTTAGGGGTGAGCTTTTGTTTTAAAACAATATTACATTCTGTCCACCTGATATTTAAAACCATTTAACCGGTTAAATGACACTTAACCGGCTATCCAGCAATATGCAGCGGGAGACAGCTGGGTATCTCCTGCTGAATATTGCCGTTTGGTGCTCAGCGGATAACCGGTTATACTGTGTGATATAACCGGCTACCTGCTAATATTCAGCGCATCACTGGCTAAGTTTGGCGATATTTAAAACCATTTAACTGGTTAAATGACACTTAACCGACTATCCAGCAATATTCAGCAGGAGATAGCCGGCTATCTCCTGCTAAATATTACCATTTAGTATTCAGTGGATTCTGCTAATATTCAGCACATCACTGGCTAAGTTTGGAGGCCAAATTAGGCTGCTGAAATAGCAGGCCTTTGGCCGGTTTCAACTTAACCAGCAGCACTGAATATTGACTTAGCCGATTAAGTTGAAGCCAGCCATAAATAAACCAGATATTCAATGCCGGTCACAAGAAAAATGACCCGGCATTGAATATCCAGGCTCAGTGCTGATTGTGGGAGGCAGCCCTGCTACCTCCTGCAGTCTGAATACCAGCCCCGGTGTATCTATTTTGAAAGCTTATGAGGGAAAAAGATTGGTCAATTCTCTATATGCATATTTTAAGAACATACAAACTCATGGGTCAACATTCAGCTGGCATCAGTCAGCATTTCTTGAAATGCTGGCAGTCGCTGAATTATGTCCTGAAATTCATTGCTGGCCCTTAACTGGGTACAGCACTGAATATCCGAGCCTAAACTAGTTGTCAGAAGTTATATGGGTGCTGGCTGATATTCAGCATTGGTATCCAGAGAGTTATCGGATTAAATTAGGACAGCATTTTTGCATTTCTAGCAAGAGTATCTAAGTTTTGGTTGTGCCCTTCTTCTTTCTGTTGTGCCTTCCCTGCACATTACAAGCAAGCACCTTCTTTTCTCTTGTGATATACATTGGATCTAGGCAATAAAAGAAAAAGCATCCAGTGCAAGATTGCCGCTAGAGGTCATAGCAACTATTTTTTGAAACATATGGTAAAATTATGTATCATACCTGATAATTTTCTTTCCATTAATCATAGCTGATCAATCCATAGACTGGTGGGTTGTGTCCATCTACCAGCAGGTGGAGATAGAGAGCAATCCTTTTGCCTCCCTATATGTGGTCATGTGCTGCCGGAAACTCCTCAGTATGTCGATATCCAAGCTCCATCCGCAGGACTCAGCACTTAGAGAATTACACCCACAAAGGGACACTCTGCCCAGCTCACCACCGCCGAAACGGGGGAGGGGAATTAACCCAGCTCATCCCCACACAAGTGGGGGAGGGGAATCCGTCCAGCTCATCCCCGCGGAGCGGGGGAGGGACACCACACCCGCCGATGCGGGGGGATCTGGCTTATCCTGCAACCGCAACCGCGGGAGGAGCTGACTGACCCTAACACCGCCGAAGCGGGAGGGGTACAAAGCTGCCCTACAGCCGCACGAAGCGGGAGGGAGCGCCGGCAGAATTTATGTCTCAATCCAGCCCCGTAAAACGGAGGGGAGAGGAATGCAGCAGCTCACTGTAACACAAACTCGTCTCAACTCTTGAAGAATCCAATTGAAAAGTCCTCCTGAACAGGAACTGAAGACTAAACTTGAACCTGAAATGCAACCAGAATATAAACAGTACAGATATCTGGGAGGGGCTATGAATTGATCAGCTATGATTAATGGAAAGAAAATTATCAGGTATGATACATAATTTTACCTTCCATATCATCATGCTCATCAATCCATAGACTGGTGGGATGTACCGAAGCAGTACTCACCCAGGGCGGGACATTGAAATCCCTGACCGCAACACTGAAGCTCCAAACCGGGCCTCCGCCCGAGCAGCCACAGTCAAGCGGTAATGCCTGGAGAAGGTATGGGCCGATGCCCAAGTTGCCGCCTTGCATATCTCTTCCAAGGAGACGGACCCGGCCTCTGCCATCGAGGCCGCCTGAGCTCTAGTAGAGTGAGCCTTCAGCTGGATAGGCAGCACCTTCCCCGCGGCCACATAAGCCGCTGCAATGGCTTCCTTGACCCATCTTGCCACTGTAGGCTTAGCAGCCTGCAGACCCTTACAAGTACCTGCAAACAGGACAAACAGATGATCCGACTTCCGGAAATCATTGGTCACTTCCAAGTATCTGATGATGACTCGTCTCACATCCAGATATTTGAGAGCAGAGTATTCCTCTGGGTAGTCCTCCCTACGAAAGGAAGGGAGACAGAGCTGCTGATTCACATGGAAGCGAGAAACAATCTTGGGCAGGAAGGAAGGCACTGTGCGAATAGTCACTCCTGCCTCAGTGAACTGCAGAAAAGGCTCTCGACATGAGAGTGCCTGGAGCTCGGAAACTCTTCTGGCTGAAGTGATAGCCACCAAAAAGACTGCTTTCAATGTCAGGTCTTTCAGAGATGCCCTCCACAAGGGTTCAAAAGGCGGCTTCTGCAAGGCTATTAGCACCAGGTTGAGATTCCACGCAGGCACCACTGAGTGCAGAGGAGGGCGCAGGTGATTAACTCCCTTGAGAAAGCGCACCACATCTGGCTGCGAAGCCAGGGAAGCACCCTTCAGGCGGCCCCTGAAGCAAGCCAGAGCCGCCACCTGGACTTTAAGGGAACTGAGCGACAGGCCTTTCTCCAGACCTTCTTGCAGGAACGCCAACACTGAAGAAATTGGAGCAGTGAAGGGAGAAAGTGAGCCTGCTTCACACCACGCTGCAAAGGTACGCCAAACCCTGGCGAAAGCAGTAGAAGTAGAGCGCTTCCTCGCTCTCAGCATAGTGGCGATGACCTTGTCTGAGAAGCCCTTCTTCCTCAGACGCTGCCGCTCAATAGCCAGGCCGTAAGACCAAAGGGGGAGGGATCCTCCATCACCACGGGACCCTGATGCAACAGGCCCTGCTCCACTGGCAGCCGCAGAGGGTCGTCCACTGAGAGACTGATCAAGTCCGCATACCAGGGACGTCTGGGCCAGTCCGGACCCACCAGGATTATCCGGCCCGGATGCTTTGCCACCCGGTCTAGTACCCTGCCCAACATGGGCCAGGGCGGGAACACATAGAGAAGTTCTTGTGTCGGCCACTGTTGGAGAAGAGCATCTACTCCCAGAGATCGAGGGTCCCGTCCTCTGCTGAAAAAGCGCGGCACTTGGCAATTGGCCGATGACGCCATCAGATCTAGGCTCGGCTGGCCCCAGAGCTTCGTGATGTCCGAGAACGCCTGAGCCGATAACTGCCATTCTCCGGGATCCAAGGTATGGCGACTGAGAAAGTCCGCCTTGACATTCATGACTCCGGCAATGTGGGCCGCTGACAGCTGTTCCAGGTTCGCTTCCGCCCACTGGCATAGATTCATGGCTTCCTTGGCTAGAGGGGCGCTCTTGGTACCTCCCTGGCGGTTGACATAGGCCACAGCCGTGGCATTGTCCGACAGGACCCGTACTGGCTTCAACGCCAGTACCGGGAGGAACTCCAAAAGCGCCAACCGAATGGCTCTGAGTTCCAGGAGGTTGATAGACCACTTTGCCTCTGCAGGAGACCAGAGCCCCTGCGCTGTCCTTCCCAAGCAGTGGGCTCCCCAGCCCGTCAAAGAGGCGTCCGTCGTGACGACAATCCACTCCGGGGTCACAAGAGGCATCCCTGCAAACAACTTGTCTGCCTTCAGCCACCAGCTCAGCGCCTTGCGCACTGCTGGGTCCAAGGGAAGGCGCACAGCATAATCCTCCAACACTGGAGTCCAGCGCTGCAGCAGAGAGTGTTGTAGTGGTCTCATATGAGCCCTGGCCCAGGGCACTACTTCCATCGTGGCCGTCATAGAGCCCAACAGCTGCACATAGTCCCAAGCCCGAAGCGGAGAGGCTACTAGGAACTGGTCCACCTGAGCCTGAAGCTTGACAATCCGATTGTCCGGCAGGAACACTCTGCCCACTTGGGTGTCGAATCGAACTCCCAGATACTCCAGGGACTGAGTCGGGCGCAGCTGGCTGTTCTCCCAGTTGATGATCCACCCCAGGGAGCTGAAAAGAGCAATCACCCGGTCTACAGCTTTGCCGCACTCTGCATAAGAGGGGCTCGGATCAACCAGTCGTCCAGATAAGGATGGACTTGTACTCCTTCCTTTCGCAGGAAGGCCGCGATGACCACCATTACTTTGGAGAAGATCCGCGGAGCAGTAGCCAACCCGAACGGGAGGGCTCTGAACTGGAAGTGTCGGCCCAGGACTGCAAAACGCAGAAAGCGTTGATGAGGAGGCCAGATGGGAATATGCAAGTACGCTTCCTTGATGTCCAAGGATGCCAGGAACTCCCCTGCCTTCACTGCCGCTATAACAGAGCGGAGAGTCTCAATGCGAAAGTGCTGAACTTTCAAGGCCCGATTGACCCCTTTGAGGTCGAGGATAGGCCGTACAGAACCTCCTTTCTTTGGTACCACAAAGTAAATGGAGTAACGTCCCTTGCCAAGCTGATTTTTCTGGCACCGGAACGACCGCACCCAGGCGGATCAGATTGTCCAAGGTCTGCTGCACTGCCACAGCTTTGACCGGAGACTTGCAGGGAGAGAGTACAAACCCGTCTCTTAAGGGTCGGCAGAACTCTAGCTTGTAGCCGTCTCTGATGACTTCCAGCACCCAAGCGTCCGAAGTTACCCTGGTCCACTCGCCCAGAAACGAGGACAGGCGTCCTCCAATCTGCACTGGGCCATGGACCAGGACCCCGTCATTGGGCACGAGACCCTGGGGGAGGACCGGAGGGCGCACCTCCGGGACGGCGGTCTCTGCGAAAGGAATGCTGCTTGGGGGAGAAGTTCCTCTTGAAGGAAGAGGGGGCAGAGGAGCCCGACTTGCCCGGGCGGTACCGACGGGCTTCCTGAAACCGTCCTCTGGAGATACCGGGGTGAGCACTGGCCCGAGCCCTGACCTCTGGTAACCTCTTGCCCTTAGACGTGCCGAGATCGGTCACAATTTTGTCCAGCTCGACCCCAAAGAGCAGCTTGCCTTTAAAAGGCAACTTAGCCAGGCGGGACTTAGAGGCGTGGTCAGCAGACCAATGTTTCAGCCAAAGCCACCGCCGCGCAGAGACTGTCTGAGCCATACCTTTAGCCGAGGCTCTCAAGACATCATACAGTAAGTCTGCCAAATAAGCCAAGCCCGATTCCAGGCCCGGCCAATCAGCCCTCAAGGAAGGATCCGAGGGGGAAACCCGCTGCACAATCGTCAGGCACACCCTGGCCACATAGGAGCCGCAAACTGAGGCCTGCAAACTTAAGGCAGCCGCCTCGAAGGACGACCTTAAGGCCGCCTCCAATCTTCTGTCTTGGGCGTCCTTTAGGGCCGTGCCACCTTCCACCGGCAACGCCGTTTTCTTAGTCACCGCAGTGATTAAAGAATCCACGGTAGGCCAAAGAAAGGCCTCCCGTTCACTTTCAGGCAAAGGATAGAGGCGGGACATAGCCCTAGCCACTTTGAGGCTCGCTTCCGGGACATCCCATTGAGCCGAAATTAAGGTGTGCATGGCATCATGCACGTGGAAGGTTCTAGGCGGGCGCTTCGTCCCCAGCATAATGGCGGAGCCAACAGGGGCTGAGGGAGAGACGTCCTCTGGAGAGGAAATCTTCAAAATGCTCATGGCCTGCGCTAACAGGTTGGGCAAATCCTCTGAGCGAAAGATCCGCGCTGCAGAGGGGTCATCCGCTCCATCCGAGCGGGAATCCGTCTCCTCCAAGGAATCCCCAAAGGACCGTTGGGAGAACTCAGATACGCTGCCCTCATCTACATCAGAGGAAACAGAGTCCTCTAAGGCCTGGGAATCCACCTGAGGGCGTTTACTTCCGGGGGCCTCAACCCCTTTATCGGATAAGGGAGAAGGGGCAGCGTTTGCATAAGGAAGGCCTGATGCAGCAGCAAAATAAACTTGGGGGAGAAAACCCCCCAGACTGTGCACTTCAGCAGCCTGGGCCACAGCCCTAGATGCACCCTCAACCGGCGCTCGCAAGAGTGGGGGAGAAACATGCTGCGCATCCAAGATGGCGTCCGGCGCGACACTCCGTGAAGGAGCCGCGCGGGAAGAACGGCGTTTAACTTTAACCGCTTTTTTGCCGTCGCCCAAATCAAGGGCGGCCATGGCATTAACATCTCCCAGCTCAAGGGCGGCCCAAGAAGAAGCCGTCCGAGTAGCGTGGCTGGCCAAGATGGCGGAGGTGAGCAGCGGGGGATGGGCGTTTATGGCGGGAAAAACCGCCGCACCGAAGGAAGACCCGGGACACTGACCGGCCTCCGAACTGACACCCAACAAGGGCGAGTCAGACTTTAAAACCCCCGCATCCCCGCTAGAAGTGCACACGCGGTCCGGGGAGCGATTCTTCGCGCCCTAGCCCTCCGACGCCATAGGCCACGTGGAGATCGATCGGGGAACCCCCTGCCCGCTATAAAAAGGTAAAAATTACCTGCTTCTCGCTCCGAGCTGTAACGACCTGGTGTCCCAGTGAGTAGCTGCAATAAACGTTTAAATAAACGTCGAAATAAACGCCCTTAAGGACGTTCAAAATTTATTTTTTTTTTTTTAAACGGAGCCAGCGGGAGGGGGGGAGAAAAGGAGGGACCTGGCGCCACCAGGTTTGCACTTGCTCAAGAAGAGCCCTCAACCCCAGGTACTCAACAAAACCTAAAAATTAGGCTTGGAGACCTAGCCAGAGCTGCTGCTGTGTGTGACCACCACCTGCTGAGATAGAGAACATACTGAGGAGTTTCCGGCAGCACATGACCACATATAGGGAGGCAAAAGGATTGCTCTCTATCTCCACCTGCTGGTAGATGGACACAACCCACCAGTCTATGGATTGATCAGCATGATGATATGGAATCAATAATTAATTGAGGGTGGATTAACATGGCTGAACCACTCCCCTGCACACATTTACAGTACTCTATTTTGGGACTGAAAGTTTAGGATAATTTGAATCAATTAAGTAAATAGGAGGTGGGGATGGGAGCGTAAGTTAAAGTAAGTTAGGAAGGGGTTAAGAGTTTGGATAGAATGTTAATGGTTAAGGCTATTTGATTAGTCCAGGAGTGAGAGAACTAGCACCAATCAGCTGAGCGTGAAAGAAAATTAGAGTCCTGGGGATTTGGTGGGCTGTGCATTTTGGGCATCAACCTGCCCTCCCACCCATTTTTGTGGGGATGGTTTGAGAGTGTTGTGTTTTGAGGTTGGGGATGGATGATGGGAATGTCACTGCGGAATAAGTTTGCCATCCTCATCTAAATGACACTTGGAAAGTTATAAGAAGGAAAGATTTTGAAGAGGTGTTGGGGAAGGGGGCCTATGTGTGACACTACCATGGGCCTTGGGGAGGGCTAGGGAAGGCAATACCACAAGTCATGCAACAGCAATAGAAGAATAATATGTAATAGGGTTAGGTCATGATCAACTAGCCTGGGGAAAGTGGATAATGCTGAAATATGTAGAGAAGTGGAGGATGGCATTTTTGTTAAGTAATGTTGATCAAATTGGAATTTTAATAAAGCTGTGGCCTAAGTTTTGCCACATGCCAAAGTGTTTTTGGGATTATTTTAGGATGTTTGAATTGTGTGTGAGAGCATGCAAATGTCTATGTTAAAAGAGGCAAGCCCACCAGGCAGGAGTGAGTGAGCATGATTCCTACCTGTTTCCCCACTAGACCACCAGGAATCAGGCAGGTAAGCCTGCCATGAATCTGCAGGGAAGGAGGAGTCTTCATGTTCTTGGGGGGTGGGAGGGAGGGAGATCCTGCAGGGGTTTTGATCTTCTTCCAGGGAGGTAGGAAGGAGGGAGGGGGATCCTGGAAGTGTCTTGATGTGCTTCCGGGATTGGGAAGGAGGGATGGAGGGGGAATCAGAAGGTTTGGGATGTTTGGAGGGGGGTGGCAGAGAGATAGGCACACTTAGGCTGCGACCTGGTTAGCTATGTGAGTGCCAGCACTAAAAAATGCTATTGCTAGCACCTGCATAACTATTGGCTCCTCCCTGCAGGCCGCTGAGAAGGGGGGACAGGGGTGACAAAAGTCCTTGGGCCCGAGCCTCCGGGGGGGGGGCCCGGCGCCGCTGCAGTCCGGCCCGCCCTCCGTAGCTCCCGGAACTAACCTGAAGCGCCTTCACGTTCGCATCGCAGCAAGCAGCAGCAGCAGGGCAGGCCACTCCTTCCTTCCGTGTCCCGCCCTTGCCTGATGTAACGTCCGCGAGGGCGGGGCACGGAAGGAAGGAGAGGTCTGCCCTGCTGATGCTGCTGCTGCTTGCTGTGATGCGAACGTGAAGGCGCTTCAGGTTAGTTCGGAGGGCCCGGCAGCGGGTGGAGGGGGGGGGACCGGCGACTTCAGGTGGGGACGGGCGCGACGCGACCTCGGGTGGAGGGGGGCCCGGGGGCGGTCTTGTCCCGGGCCCGGCCCCGGCGGCCCTGCCTCCCTGATTCCGCCCCAGTAATGCACCTTGTAGCCTGACTGAAAAATGACAATTTTGTGCTGATATTCAGCAGCACTGCCTGGTTAAGTTCCACTAAATATCGGCAGTGAGCCAGCTTCAAGCAATTAAGTAGGCAGAAGCTTTTTTTTTGTCTGCTTAAATCACTTTGAATATTAACCAGTATATCTTTGAGATTTTAATATCCTGCTGAAACCGCCACTGCATTAAACATCCAGAAGAAATTCACACAGGACAATGAAAAACAGTCATTTGATTTATAATTCTAGCAAATAGAAGTACCTTGTTAGATGTTAGGTGCTGAACCTTAAAGACTGTCTTACCTTGTTCTGAAGTTTAAAAAGCAAAAACTAACACAGATAGAGTTTTTCTTCTGCTGTGGATAAATAAGCAATTCTGCAGAGCTGAGTACCATAAGAACATATGAATCGCTATACTGAGTCAGACAAATGGTCCATCTAGCCCAGTATCCTGCTTCCAGAAGTGGCCAATCCAGGTCACAAGTACCTCAGAAACCCAATTAGTAGCACCATTCCATGCTACCAATCCCAGGGTAAGCAGTTGCGTCCCCCCAGAGGTATAGCTAGAGGTGGGCCTAGATCAAGGAGGTTTAATAGGCAGGAGATGAAGTGATGTCAAAACATTGAAACCAATTAGGTCAGTCTGAGTTTTCCCTTCCCCGCGCAGCCATCATCCCCGTATACTCAAAACAAAGCAAGCAAACCTATGAGCTGCTGCATCTACTTTGTCGTTCTTTATTGTTGGTAGCATTTTTATTTAATCTCACTTATATTTTCAAACATGCCAGCTTGTGCAGCATATGGATGTACACAGAGGAAGCATAAAAATGGGATAACTTTTCATAGGTAGAGTAGTAATTTGTTATAAATCTTAATCAGTGGTCAGTTGGAGGGGCTGGTTACAGGGACACCCTAGCACGTGTTATATTCGTGCAGAGATTTTTTTTTCTCCTGGTAATGGACCACTAAAACAGACACCATGTTTTGAGAATCAGGTGCTCAACATTCAGAGTTTCTATCTATTTATTTATGACATTCATATCCCACATTTAACATGTATTAAGTTGAAACTTGGGAGCATTTGAAAGCTTTTTGTTACCTGTGCCTAGATGGTTTGTGGGAACTTGCTCCTTCTGTTTTGAAGAATGCAGTAGTATATTATAAAAATGCACTTAATATTTATTTTTATTTTATTTTTGTATTGTTTATTGCTATTATTTAGTACTGGTTGATATACAGCAGAAGTTAACCAAGTCAACTTCATGCTTTGTAATATAATTTTAATAGCATTTTTCTCAGTCATTACCCAAATACAAATAAAATTATAATGTTAATTATACGACCATGTCTGCCTCTTATGGTAGCTTTTGTTAATTAAAGCTATGTCAGAAAAATATTTGCAAGTGCAATTTTATTATTCAGGCAAACAATACACCGCCAAAATTCAAAATAGCAAGCAGCACGGTATTAGTCGCCAAGTTTATACAAAGTTAATTATTTTCAGAGGAAAATACATCTGTTGACTATCTGCTATGTGAATATTCCATTATTGTTTAATTATTGCTACCAAGTATTACATATTTAGGGAATACGCCTTAAACATAGATTGTTTACATTCGTTTATCTAGACCTTACATGCACATGGTATTGCTTATTCAACCCGAAGGCAAAACCAAAGTGTGGTTAAACAATTTGGTATAAACTGTGTTATGACTTACTTGTTATGAAATGCTTTGAGTCCTACAGATCTGTACATCTATTTTGTTATTTTGGCAGGTGGAAACAGGTGGGCTTATAGGGAGGGAGGGGAGTACAGGAGGGGAAGGGTTCTTGAGGTATGTTCTCTGTAAAAGTTTTTATTGTGCCATGTTGGATGGTTTACTGTTTTTTCTTGTTCTATATGAAGCTTATCAACCAACATGTTTTGCTTTTAATAAAGATGAGATGATTAAAACATAAAAAATAAGCTTTGGATGTTACTGAATTCTATTATTCTGTCTCACTGTTTTCCAGTTTTGGCACAGTATAAGCAATCACAAGAACAAAATATAAGAAAGCCAATGGACTTCATTAGAGGCTTATAGCCCATTTAGTTATGTTTCAACAAATGAGAGATCTGTTTGACAGAAAATAGTTTTATTATTTTGACTTATAAACCACTTGTCCATAGGCGGTCGGTGGCACAACTGTTTGGGGAGGCTAAAGGGGGGGGGGGGGTTAGGGGGGGCCAGGGGTGGAGCTTAAATCCATAATTGTCTGATAACACAGAAAAAAAAATAAAAGTCACAATTAATACCTTTTATTAAATTTAGATATTAGATATGTATCATATGTCAAAGAATAAAGTGGTTGCTCAAAGCATATACTAACCACAATCGCTCAACTGCAAAACACTATGCACAACTTTGTGCAAAAACACACTCAGAACCTTACTGTACCATAAATATTACACTGGGCAGAACCTAATACACCAATATACCACCCATACGAAAAATGCAGACCGTCAACAATATGAAACAAGGGATCATAATATCACAATTCTCATGCACAGCCACAAAACACCCTAATTCATGTTTAATATGGGATAAAATGCCATAAATAAGTACATAAATATAAACTTTTAATGTTGAGCACCTGATTCTCAAAGTGGACATATTCCAAACACTATAATGAAAATAAAATGATCTTTTCTACCTTTGTTGTCTGGTGACTTTGTTTTTCTGATCATGCTGGTCCAGTATCCGATTCTGCTGCTATCTATCCTCTTAACGCCGTTTCCAGGGCTTCCTTTCCATTTATTTTTTTACTTTCCACCTTTCTTCTTCATTTCTTGTCCTACATCCGTAAGTAAAAGCTGGGTCCTCCGCAGACTTGACTGTCCAGTGGATCCAGCTTCTGCCTATTTTCTCCATCCATGTGCAGTTTTTCTCCTCTCTTCCTTTTCCCTCATTTCATCTCCTTCATCTCTCTTCCCTCCCAATCCATGCTCCTCTGTCCCCTGCCCCCTCCACTCATCCCTATCCAGCAATTCCCCTCTCTCCCTGAGCCCTGCCCTCCCATCCAGTGGCGTAGCTAGGGTAGTTGACACCCGGGGCCGGTCATTTTTTAACACCCCCCTCCAAAATCTAGTACTAGGCATGCCGAGAATACAAAACACTCAGGACCTATAGAGCAATTCTACCATACCATAAGCAGTCATTTCTATGAATCACACAAGGAAAAGGAAAGCATCTTAAACACTACAGTGAGCAGCAAAAAATAAAAATAATTTTATTTACAGTTTGTTGTCTCTGGTTTCTGCTTTCTTCATCTTCTTTTCACTGTCTTCCTTACATCCAGCATCTGTCTTAGTTCTCTCTCTGCCATCCAGTGTCTGCCCTCTCTCCTGCCCCTTCCATCTACATCTGCCCTGTCTGCCCTCTCTCTCTCTCCCCCTTCCATTCGCTGTCTGCCCTTTCTCTCTGCCCCTTCAATCCACCATTTGCCCTCCCTCTCCCATCCATCCAGGGTCTGCCCCTCCCTCTCATTCCCCTTGCATCCAGGATCTGTCCCTCTCTCTGCCCCTTTTTTTCAGCCCCCAATTCCAGCCACCCCACCCCTTCCCTCCCCATCTGGGAGCCCCCACAACACCCCTCTCCTCTCCTATCTGAGAACCCCCACCCCGACCTGACCTGCCTACCAGTGAGCTCCATCCAGAAACAGCTCTCTTCTCCTGCTCCCACCCTGCCTTAAAAAAAAAAACACTTTAGTCACAAGGGTTAGTTGTTTTCTTGTAATCAGTCTGTCAGCTTTAGGCTTCTACATTTAAGGTGGAATTATTTATGGCCCAGGAGCAGCTCTTTTTGGAGGGGTAGGGGGCTTTTTCTACTGCGTTCAATCAGCACCTCCAATCCTTATCAAACGGTGGGTCTCAGAAGTTCACTTGTCTCATTAGCTCTTTCCTCTCCATACGAACACATACAACACTAAAGCCATTAAACTTGTGAATAATAGACAGAAAGAAATCCAGGTTTCCTTACAGTCTTTGAAACGTCGGCAACCAGCATCTCTGCAGGCAGGCAGCACCTCGCGTCTGCCCTGCTTGTAAAAGAAGTAAATCTTCTTGTCCTCTTCGGGCCTTTCTTCACTGTGTCCCGCCCTCTTCTGAGTTAACTTCCTATGAGGGCGGGACACAGTGAAGAAAGGCCCGAAGACAACGAGAAGATTTACTTCTTTTACAAGCAGGGCAGACGCGAGGTGCTGCCTGCCTGCGACTCCGCTTCATAAATTTTTTTTTTAAAGGCAGGGTAGGACGGAGCAGCGGGAGCGGAGAACCCCCCACCTGCTGACACCCAGGGCGGACCGCCCCCACCGCCCCGCCCTTGCTACGCCACTGCTCCCATCCATGCTCCTCTGTCCCCTGCCCCCTCCATTCATCCTATAAAGCAATTCCCCTCTCTCCCCGAGCCCTGCCCTCCCATCCATGCCCATCCATGCTCCTCTGTCCCTTCCCCCTCCATTCATCCCTATAAAGCAATTCCCCTCTCTCCCTGAGCCCTGCCCTCCCATCCATGTTCCTCTGTCCCCTGCCCCCTCCATTCATCCCTATAAAGCAATTCCCCTCTCTTCCTGAGCCCTGCCCTCCCATCCATGCTCCTCTGTCCCCTGCTCCCTCCATTCATCCCTATCCAGCAATTCCCCTCTCTCCCTGAGCCCTGCCATCCATGTCCAGAAGGTCCTCTTCCCTTGGCCTCCCGCTCCCATGTCCAACTGCCTACCTGCCTGCCCTGGCGCCCTCTTCTCCCCCCAAGGATCCTTTCTTTTATTTTAAATTTACCTCACCTCCGAGTCCGACCGCATGGGCAGCAGCGTCACTGAAAGCGCTCCCCTCCCGAGTCCTGACGTCTCTAGCAGAAGCTTCCTGATTCGTTCATTCATTCATCCTCGAGGGCGGGACACTGAGAATGAACGAATCAGGAAGCTTCTGATAGAGACGTTGGGACTCGGGAGGGGAGGGCTTTCAGTGACGCTGCTGCCCATGCAGTCGGACTTGGAGGTCAGGTAAATTTAAAATAAAAGAAAAAGGATCCTTGGGGGGAGAAGAGGGCACCAGGGTGGGCAGATCCTAGGAGGGAGAACAACACCTCAGGCCAGAGTGAGTGACCATGCGGATGGGATGGGTGAGGGGGGGCGGAGGTGGAAGACTCGCGTGGGAGGGGGGAGGAGGCAGATAGTGGTCACTGATTTAAAGATCTGTTTGGGGGAGCGACCGCTTCCCCTGTGCCCCACCTAGCAAACAAGGGAAGTCCAAGATTGGGCTGGGGAGGCTTAGCCTCCCCAAGCCTCTTGTACGGGGCGCCTATGCACTTGTCCCTGAAACATGCTCAAACAACAGAATAATCCATTTGTGTATCTAAAAGATAAACTTCTACTAAACAGTTGAAGATGTGATTCCATGTGCCCCAATGAAAGGAGAGTTTAATTCTACTTCCATTTAATTTCAATATTTCATCATCTTTATAACACCAGGCTTCCAAAGCAGATACAACATTTAAGATGACCCATCAGGAAACAGGATATCCTCACTGAAATTTGGCCATCTGTATTGTATACAGTGTATTTATTTAGTTTTTAGTGTAGAAAAATGAGCACAAAATACAATTTAAAATTGCTGTTTCTACTAGCTATAATATTTTTAAAGCTGTTTTAGTGATATTCAATTGTTATTTCATGATATTTATATCTACATATGGGAAGCTTTCAAATAAATTAAAGCTGTCCAATAAGTTAAAAAAAACAACAACTTTGTCCGCCACCTTTTAAGGCACTGCCTATCCAATTAAAACAGCTTTAGACTTGTTACAGATAGACCAACAATAAAAAAAAAACCGACAATGTGGATGCAGCAGCTCATAGGTTTGCTTGCTTTGTATTTGAGTAAATGGGGATGACGGCTGTGTTGGGAAGGGGAAACTCAAGACTGTCCTAATTGGCTTCCTTGCTTACAATGGATTAGATAGGTTCATTTCCACTCCTGTTGTTATTTGGAGCCAGCAATGAGGCTTGAGATGCACAAACCTCTATTCCAACACCAAATTTGACCAATAGGAGATGGAGACGGAAACAGCCAAAAAGACGCAACCCACGAGCAACCCGCAAAGCAGCCCAATTGTATGAGAAAACAGCGGAGTTGGTATCTTGTATAAATCTCCTTGGCCTGGACGGCCCCATGCCCACCCATCTCAATCTGATCACCAATCAGGTTCCTAGGCGTCATTTATCGTGCACACAAGCTGTAGTGCTCATTAGCTCAGCTTCAGCCACATGCAACAGGAAGTGCCTCACCTGAGAGCCCGTTGTAGTTCCAGTGATTTTTTGTTGTTGTTTTACCTACCACCTCCTAAACAAGTAAGCAGCAGCCCTCCTGTCTTGTCGTCCTCATTTGCTGCTGTTGCTGCTTTGGGAGGCCTCTGCTCTGCTAAGCTAGGCTGTTTTTCCTATGCTCTGCTTCTGCAGCAGCTCTGCTCTCTCCTGCCTACCCCAGCGAATCAGTTTGGCACATCTTGGGTCTGAACTATTAGTGACCCTCCATGACCCAGAGAAATCTGCAGCAAAGTCCAGAGCCTGAGTGCAGCTTTAAATAGTGGGACCCATCCTATGCTGCTGGGGGAAATCTGGGTAGTAATCCAGCCCCAGACCAACACCAGGAGTTCGCAGCCAACATAGCATTAGGAGTGAAGATTTCTCTCTCTCCCCCCCCCCCCACACCCTTCATGGCCACACAACCCTGCCAGGAGCCAGCTGTGGCTGCCTCTCCAGCCCTGCACCTCAAGGGACATTGATCAGTTTCATCCAGGGCGCTCCTTCAGCATCGTGTCCTGCTAAATAATGGTCTTTGGGCAAACCCGGGCTCTTAAAGCAGGCTTGCCTTACAGCTTTTTTTTGGGTAGTCCCACTCCTCAAATCTTTTGGTCAGGATCTTAGCTTCCCATTTAAAGTCATCCAATGTGGTACATATTCTTCTACATCTGAAGTATTGACTAATTGGTAAATTATATTTTAGTTTATATGGGTGATAACTGGTAAACCTTAACAAAGTTATTTCTTTCTACTGGCTTACGGTATAAAGTAGTTAAGAGCTTCCCCCCCCCCCCCCCCCATCTTAGTTTTTTGATCTTAACATCTAGAAATTCTATTTCTGCGAAATGGTATTTCAATGTAAATTTAAATTAGGGTCAAGAGTGTTTATCCATTGTGCAAATGCCTTCAGTTTGACTTCCAAGTCCCCCCACAAAAAAAGATGTCATCTAAAAACCTTTTCTAAAGTTTTACAGATTCAAAATTGATGTTGCAGTACAGGAATTGTTGTTCAAAACAGGCCATATACAACGTGGCTACAGACAGGGCTAGAGTAGCCCCTATGGCCAATCCTTTCGTTTGTTTATAAAATCCTTCATGCCAAAAATAATTTTCCTTGATGACTAGGGAAGCTAACTCCATCAAAAAAGTTGTGGGTAAACCTGAAATCTAATGGCCCAGATTGGGGAATAATCGTATATAGCGATGTAACATCCAACGTGGCTAACCACACATTCTCCTTATTCACCAATGTTGATTCTAAAGTATTCAAAAAGTGTGCAGTATCTTATCCAGGGGGGGGGGGGTATCCTTGATAAAGCCACTTGACAGCGAAACATGATTCGTGTTGGATTAAAAACCCTCTGAAGCCAACATTATTTCGCTGAATAAGCTAAGTATTACTCTATCGATTTAACAAGATAATTGTAAAAAATGTTATAAAGGACTCAAAATGTATGAATATTGAATGGACCAGTGATGAGCTGGGGTTATTTAAGCAACATTAGAATGAACTGTTTGCTTAACACTCAAACTGAGGTCCCAAAAAATACTTATAATTAACTTAATATTGTTTAAAGGGGATTCAAATCAGGCAGAGTTTTTCATACTGTATGGTATACCATTTTGAGCCATTTGCCTGAAAGAACAAAAGTCTGTACATTAGGTAGATTAAAGCCAGGGTAGACATATAAATGAGAGAATTAGAAGAAGAGATATAGTTGAGCCTAGGACCTGTACTAGCAATATTGGTAATGATCAAAAACTTGGGTCTTGGAACCCCTGCAATCCATCAACCAAAATAAATAGAGATCTTTTTTTTTTTTTAAGAAGAGAGTACCAGAAGCTACAGATGGTTTTAGTGAAAAGTTAATACAACACTTTTCTACTCTATTTCCGCACTAGGACAAAAGAAGGCAAAGTCAGTGCAAGGTGTTTTTACAGATTTGTTCTGGAAGTAGGATGATAGGCTTATCGTGATTGTTGAATTAAACTCTTAGGGGGAGCAACACATGGCTGAAAGCTAACCTTGGTTTCTTACTTTAATTCTAAAAGCTCTGAAAACAGTATTATTCTAACTAATATTATTACCTTCCAAGGCAAATAATTCAAAACTCTGTGACTTCCTCCACTCCATAAGGTAGTGTTTCCAGTGTCAGACATGATCATATCGTGCAATGCATGTGCCACAGCATATACAGCATTGTAAACACTATAGCTGCTCCCAAAATATTTGCTGTTACAGTGTAAAAAGAAATGTGGGGTTTGATTAATGCTGCAGGATCTTTTAATGCTTTTAGGGCACCGAATGTCACACAAGCTCCTCCACCATTCCCAAGTATGATTTGTAAATGGAAACAGGATAGGATCCACTTCACGGACAAATTTTGAAAAACTTGGAATATTTTTCTTTTCTATTGTGAATGCCAAACTGTGGTTACTCAGACCCTTGTCCAATGGAAAGGTTGAGAGAAAGTCCATTTGAACTGCCCAGATCCAGATCTTACCTGGTATCTTTTGAAGGTGATCATGCTTAGAAATACTTAATGCATATGCTCTATCACTATAGAAAATGATCACATTGGCTGAAGATGCATGGATGCTGTCATAAATATGTTGTGCCTTTTTTAGTGGAATACCCTTGGTGTGACTGAAGATTTCTGTAAATGCAATGCAGCCTCCATTCTCCACAATCTCTTCTTTCAGAGTCTGGACAGCTCTCAGGCTGCTGTCATCATCAGGTGCAATGATAATGACCCAGGTCCAGCCAAAGTGCTTCAGTAACTTGACAATTCCAGCATAGAGTGGTAGATCACTTGGGACAGTCCGGTAGAAATAAGGAAACGTAACGGCATCACTCATGATAAGATTCTGTGAGCTGTAACTGATCTATTGAGAAATCAACAATGAATTGATCACCATCTTTGTCATTATTAGATAATTATGGGCCTCTTTTATCAAGCCCCACTAGTGGATTCCAGGGCGGTATTGCCCGACAAGCACATTCACTTCGAATGGGCTTCATCTGCATTGCCAGGCGGGAACTGCTAGCACAGCTTGATAAAACAAGCCCTATATTTGAATTTGCATGTTCAATGATTTATTGGTGCTTATTTCCCACATTATCTGGAGTTACATAGACAAGTCAATGTGTCTTGTATATAACCAGATGTATACAATCATAGTAATATAAACAGAGGTATGTTAATAATTAGATAAACTATAGAGAGTCTTAACAGCAGTAACAGACTTAGATATAGTATCGAATAGCACCTGCATGGATTGCTTTGGACAAAAACATATGAATAGTACATAAGTATTGCCATACTGGGACAGACCAAAGGTTTCATCAGCCCAGCATCCTGTTTCCAACATGGCCACTCCAGGTCACAAATACCCGGCAAGATCCAAAAACATTCTATACTGCTTATCCCCGAATAGTGAATTTTCCCCAAGTCCAATTTAATAAGGTCTATGGACTTTCCTTTAGAAAGCCTCCAAACCTTTCTTAAACCCCGCTAACCTAATCGCCTTTACCACATTCTCTGCCAACTAATTCCAGAGTTTAATTACACGTTGAGTGAAGAAACCTTTTTGTACGATTTATTTTAAATTTAGTACTTTGTAGCTTCATTTCATGTCCCTAGTCCTAGTATTTTGGAAAGCATAAACAGACACTTACATCTACCTGTTCCACTCCACTCATTATTTTATAGACCTCTATCATATTCCCTCAGCCGCCTTTTCTCCAAGCTGAAGAGCCCTAGCTGCTTTAGCCGTTCCGCATAGGGAAGTCGTCCCATCCCCTTTATCATTTTTGTTGCCCTTCTCTGCACCTTTTCTAATTCAACTATATCTTTTTTTGAGATGCGGTGACCAAATTGAACGCAATATTCGAGTGCGGTCACACCATGAAGTGATACATACTTTACATAACAAAATTCTTGTTACCTATTACTATGTAAGCCGCATTGAGCCTGCTTTTAGTGGGAAAGTGCGGGATACAAATAATAAATTATAACATCCGTATTTTTTTCCATTCCTTTTCTAATAATACCTAACATCTATTTGCTTTCTTAACCTGATGTATATTTACAGTTTTTGTTTTATTATGTATAAACGTGTAGTTACAAATAAATGTAACACAAGAGTGGACCTGCCAGTTCACTATAACAGAAGGAAAGGGTCTTAGATATCGCCCAGAGGTCTGCCCAATCAATTCTTCTGGGTTAAAGCACCAACCAAGATGGTGATTGATATCAATCATTGACCAAAAATATCCTACCTCCTTATTCATTTTATGTCTTTTTTAATCTTTTTGTGATTAATAGATTCAAAAAATGTTATACCGATCAAAAAGCAAACTTTGAACTTCAAAAGACAAACTTATACTTCTAGTCCTCTTCACATTTAAAATGGTAAACCAAATTATTGTTGCAGGTGACATTTATCTGGGACTATTCCAATGCAACAGGCACTCATTGCGCCGATGCTTCTTCACAGGGTGGAACTAGCTGTCACCTATAAAAAAGGCAAAGTCATCCATTTGAAGTTTGTGGGCATTGAATATTCAAAACATGAAATCTTGGTGCTGTACATACAATACACCAACATGCATCCTACAAGTGCTCTTTATAACTAACAGAACATGGTGCCTGCCTTCTTAAAAGCCGCTGACAAAACAGGAAATGACGTCAGCTAAATTTTAAAACATAAAAATAAAAAAACAAAAATTCTGCAAAGAACTGTATCAGACACACTGAAAGCACAGTGGAAATGTAGACACAGTGTTTTACAGAAACAGTTCTAGTTGAGCATAATATTTAACCCTACTGGTTTACATGAGTAACTGGTGATATCCACTGTAATTCTCTTTGCAGTAGTATTTTGTTTATATTGTTGGAATAATGTATTGTATTTTACATGCATTGCCTGTCACCAATTCTTTCTCTGTGATTACTCTGTGACCTCTGATGTGAATGTTTAGAGAGGTCACACCCATGCAACTTCCTGTGGGGGTTTAGGCACAGCACATGGAGCTCATGGTCTCTCCTAATCTGAGAATCTATGGTGTGAGCATCCATTACCATCTAAGCACTGGAAAGAGCTGATAATCCAAATGTATAGTATTATGTATATATAAGCTCTGTCTGAATATAATTCTAACTACAAACTGTGAGTAACAGATGTTTTGTTACTTCAACTTTAAAGTGACTCAGCAGTGAATTATTCTGGGGTGTATGTGAGAGAGATGAAGAAAAGAAATTAACATTTCTAAAGCTGAAGCTGTGTGTATAAAAATCTGCTAATATTTACTACAAATAATCCAACAAAAGGGTTATGGGCCCAGCCCAGGAATTGAAAAAGGAAGACAGAGAAATATTACCAGGCAGTGAAAAAGCCAAATTTTTCTCTTAAGTTTAAAAGAAAGATCAGTCTGTCTCTCTCTCTCCACCCACACACCAAACAGAAAGGCAAGGCTAATAATGGCTGAGGGAGGGAAATTCACCATTTTTCCACTCTCTCAAGGGCCTAAATTAACTGAATATAATTATCAGCAATGGGAGCTAAGATTCAGATGTCTCCTTCAAACAAAGAAATTAAGTATCTGTTTAGACCAAAACAGAACAGCTGAAAATATGGCTGAATGGGACAATGCAAACTATTATGTGAAGTGCATGTTTTTTGAAGCTCTCTCAGAGAAACAAGCCATATTGGTGGAGGCACAAGATACAGCAGAGGAAATTTTAGATAAACTGAGAACTATGTATGCAACTACATATGCAAAACAGCAACCAATTTGGTTGGCAGAGTTGAATGAACAAATTAAGGGATAAAATGTAAGTGTAATGATCACATTATGCATCTTATGTCTTCATTTCAAAGCCTAGAACTTTCTGGAATTCCCATGTGTGATGCATTGAAAGAGCATTTCTTTTTACCTCACTATCAAAGAAGTTGATGTTTTTAGGTCCTGTGAATGAAGCCATTGAGGGCAATCTTTTGAACAGGCAGCATCAAAACTGAGGCAGTAATGCATAATAATGATTTTGAGGAGATGTGTTCTCAAAGACAGTCAGAAGAGAAACTGAAAACAAATTTCTTGGCAAGAATAGAGGCAGGCGGAGCTATGGGAAAACTCCACCCCAGGCAAGCTGATTTGCTATTCATGTGGAAAGGAGGGACATGTATCTAAATGGTGTAAGGAAACACAAAACACCCCCTCTAGCTCACCTAAGCCAATGGAATAAAAGAATTTTCCAAGCAGGAAATGTACAAAGGACAATGATAAACAATAAGAGCTTTCTAATTGCAGAAAAATCTTTGACTATGGTAAATAATACTTCAATGAAAGTACTTGGATTTTGGATTCGGAGCACATGCATTTAACCAATTGTAAGGATTTCTTTCAGGAAATGTATCCAGAAGAAGGCGTTCTTCATACTGCAAAGTCAGGGATTACTGAGATCCAAGCAAAGGCATTGGATTCTTAAATGCAAAGTGTCTAATGAAGTTAAAGAAATTCCTGTAAGTGATGTCTTGTATATTCCCCAAGCAGTTTGCAATAGCTTAGTGTATCTACATTAGATAAGAAGGGATTTGTGATTCATTTTGAAAACAGTAAGTGCACAATCTCTAAAAATGATGAAGTGTATGCTGAAGCTTTTATGCATAATGATATTCATAAACTGAGCATTTCAGGTGAAGCCTCACATATGGCGCAAGTAAGGAAGAATGATGGTAAATGTAGTCTGGAAATCTGGCACCGCCGCCTGGGACATCGTGATTTTAGGTGATCCAGGATCTTCACAGTAAGCAACTTGCCATGGCATTCAAATAAGTGCAGATACTGGTAAATTGGAGAAATGCATAGACTGTGTACTCCAAAAAGGTTGTGAGACCCTCATTTCCTGCATACACAGGAAATAGAGTAATAAAGTACTGGACTTAATCCAAGTGACTTATTTGGACCGTTTAATATCCCATCATTGGGAAACTAACAGATTTGTGCTAATATTCTTGGATGATTTCTCTAGATACTGTGTGGCCTATTTGCTGAAAGAAAAAACTCAAGTCACAGGGACATGCTGAAGAAATACGTAGCCATGGTGGAGCAATAAATTTGAAAGCAAACCAAAGGTTGCTGTCAGACCGACAATGGGGTGAGTTCACTTCACAAAGCATGCGCACATTTCTAGAACAAGAAGGCATTCAGCATATCACAACAGTAGCTATACACCAGAGCAAAAATTATGTTGCAGAGAGAAAATTTAGGTCACTTGTGGAAATGACCAGATGTATGCTGTCAGATAGCAATCTCCCTAAAAGACTATGGGGGGAAGCCATTCTCACAGCAGTGTACCTACAAAACAGAATGCCAACTAAGGCGCTGAGCGCACACCACATGAGACATGGCATGGTAGGAAGCCAAACCTGTCACACATACGAACATTTGGACGTACAGCATATGCTCATGTACCAAAGCAAAGAAGGCATAAGCTGGATTCCCACAACAGAAAGGGGCATTTAGTTGGCTATGCTCCAGGACACCAAAGCAATAGAATTTTGAATCTGAAAACTGGCATTGTTGGCATAAGACATGTGTACATATTTTGATGAAAACAAAAGGGTTGATAAAGGCTGGATTATCCCAGATGAGCCTTATCATCCAGGAATATGAAACTAGAACCATAATAGACATGCCAATGGATATAAATGCCATACCAAGGCAGATGTCTGAAAGCAACTCATCTGTATCTAATGAGGAACTAGGCAGAGGAAGCAGACACAGAAAGGTCATTGCAGAAGACAGTACAGTTGGAGAAGGGGAATCAATGGGAGAGGACTCTCAGATTTAGAGGATGCGGAAAGGTCGGACCAACCTGTTGTCAGACGCTCATCCAGGGAAAACAAAGGTGTTCCACCCCAAGACTGTCTTACCTAACAAAGTCAGCAGAAGCTCAGAGCCCTTAACATGGATGAGATTGAAAAAATGCCAGCAGAAGAAGCTGCTGAATGGCGTAAAGCTGCACAAGAAGAAATTGATGCATTGCATAAAAATAAAACTTGGATTCTTACAAAATTACCTCCTGGCAAGAAAGCTATAGGATGCAAATGGGTATTCAAGTTAAAAAGGATGCACAAGGAAAAGTGGAAAGGTATAAAGCCAGATTAGTCGCAAAGGGATATCTTCAAAAATATGGAGAAGATTTTGATGAAGTGTTTGCACCTGTAGTGAAACACACGACAATTAGAACACTTCTGAGCATTGCAGTCTCAAAAGGCATGCAAGTCAACCACATTGATGTGAAAACAGCATTTCTTCATGGAGATATAACTGAAGACTTGTACATGGAACAGCCAACAGGTTTCATAAATACAAAACAAAGACAGCTAGTGTGTAAATTAACAAAGGTCTTTATGGATTAAAGCAAGTGCAAAATGTTGGAATGACAAATTGCATGAAATATTGACAAATTAGGATTTAAGCAAGGTGAAGCAGATAAATGCTTGTACACTAGGTGCAGAAATGGACATATGCATACATTTTAGCTTTTGTTGATGATCTGCTCATTGCAAGCGAAAGTGAGCAAGAGTACAAGGACATTGTAAAAATATTTAAACCTGAATGTTTGAGATAAAGAACTTGGTAATGTGTCATACTATCTTGGTATAGAAATTGAGAAACAAAATGATGGTTCTTATCTTCTAAGCCAGAAGCAGAAAATAAATGAGCTTATTGAAAGTTTAGGTATGCAAGATGCCCAAGTTGTAAGCACTCCCATGATCACTGATTTTCTGAAGGATGAAACAGTAAGAGAACCTTTACCAGATAACATCCAATATAGATCAGGCCATAGGTAAGCTTTTATATCTAACTACCACATACAGGGCTGATATAGCAAATGCAGTAGGAATTTTGAGCAGAAGGGTCAGCTCACCTACCAAATCAGATTGGACTGCAGTTAAAAGGATGGTAAGGTAATTTAAAATGTACCATTGATTGTAAATTAAAGATTTCAGCCAATAGTAATCCAAAACTAATATGTTACTGTGATTCAGATTGGGCAGGGGATCATTCTGATTATAAATCCACAAGTGGATATGTGTTTATGTATGGAAATGTACAAATATCTTGGGCCAGTCATAAATAAAGTATTGTGAGTCTGTCTTCTACAGAAGCTGAATATGTGGCTGTATCAGAAGCATGCAGAGAACTGATGTGGATTGAAAAACTTTTGCTGGATTTTGGAATAGATGAACAGAGACCAATCCAGATAATGGAAGATAATCAGAGCTGCATCAGACTGTCACAGAATGACAAGGTTCAGTCACGCACCAAGCACATCGCAACGAAATATCACAACGTGCGAGAGCTGGCGAAAGAAGGGGTCATCAGTCTAAACTATTGTCACACCAGTGAGATGACAGCTGACATCATGACCAAACCGTTACCCAGAGAACATTTTGAGAATCTGCGAATAAAGCTTGGACTTTGTGTGAATTAATAATTGCATGACAGTTATGCATGAGAAGGGGTTTGTTGGAATAATGTATTGTATTTTACATGCATTGCCTGTCACCAATTCTTTCTCTGTGATTACTCTGTGACCTCTGATGTGAATTGTTTAGAGAGGTCACACCCATGCAACTTCCTGTGGGGGTTTAGGCACAGCACATGGAGCTCATGGTCTCTCCTAATCTGAGAATCTATGGTGTGAGCATCCATTACCATCTAAGCACATGGAAAGAGCTGATAATCCAAATGTATAGTATTATGTATATATAAGCCTGTCTGAATATAATCTAACTACAAACTGTGAGTAAACAGATGTTTTGTTACTTCAACTTTAAAGTGACTCAGCAGTGAATTATTCTGGGGTGTATGTGAGAGAGATGAAGAAAAGAAATTAACATTTCTAAAGCTGAAGCTGTGTGTATAAAAATCTGCTAATTATTTACTACAAATAATCCAACATATATCACCTCCGTGCTTTGAGGGAAACACTTTGTCAATAGCAAAGCATACAAAAAGCCCTGTTTAGTAAGGTGTGTTATTGTTTTTAGTGCGCCTATATTTAGCACACGCACTAACCATGTAGTCGCCTATTAGAGATATTGTAGGCACATACATGGTGTTAATATGTGTCCCAGCTTGAGACCCATCCACTGGAATAGTGGTGGGCCGAGTTATATAGCTTAAACTGCCTGAAAAGCACTGACTAGGCCTAAAAATCTGATGATGGCCTTGTTGCTGAGCACCTGCAGAAGCAGGGCTGCTTGATAAGCCTTATTAGAATTTAGTGTGACATTCAAAAGCAGTGCAAAAGCCAAGATCAAGGAATTAATGGCTAAGATCCTAAAACATTTGGTTCAGAACATGGAGTCTGTTGTAGTTAAAATGGCTCCCAGAGTCACAAGATACAAGAAACTGATCTCTCTATATTAGGAAAGATGTTTACAAGTCCTGAAATTGACGTTATTAAGTAATATCAGAAAGGAGGGGCAGGTGGGCACCTGACCTGCGGTTAAGTATGATTCATAGATGAAAAAAAAATTAGAAAAAAGTCTTTCTCCATTGAGTTGTATGGACTGCAAATGCTATATAAGGACTGTGCATCTGAGCTAGAGTCGGAGTCCTTCCCCAACGTGAGTCGAATGACGGCGAAGCTACGGTCCGTTGAACCCAGAATTTGACTGATGTGTGCAACAGCTGGCAGATTAATTTGGTGAGAATAAAGACTATCTTTATCACTAAACTTCTCTAGTCTCAGTTTCAATCTCTTCCTTCTCTTCAAACTGTTTCACATAATACTATACACATAAGTAAATTATCTCTCACTCATGTAGACTTTATGTGGGAACATAAATGGCCAAAGATTCACCTAGATCCTAGAAGACAGAAGTTGTGGTCATGGGAATTAGATTTGAACTGCGCCTTCTGTCACCCCCCTACACCTCCGTGTCCGAAGACACTCCTTTGGACCCCGATTCATCTCACCGTGGAAAGGGGAGCTCCTAATTGCTTCCCAGAAATGCATGATCTGTGTTCATTAATGCATATATGTAAGTTAAGTTTACCAATTTGATATACTGCCTCTCTTGAAGCACAAATTGAGGTGGTTTAGATATAACTATTCAGGTACTTGCACTTTCCCTGTAAGGCTCACAATTTAAATATATTGTACCTGGGGCAATGGAGGGCTAAGTGACTTGCCCAGGGTCACACAGAGCTGCAGAGGGAATTGAACCTGGTTCCCCAGGTCTGCAACCCACTGCACTAACCATTAGGCCACTCCTCCACTCGTTTTGTGACATAGATTTTATTACAACTACATCTAAGAATGTAGATCAAATTATCAGAATAGCAAGTGGTAGATTGTTGAAGTTGATAAATTTTACCATCTGCCGAATTCTGAAAACTGGCAACTTCTTTGGTGATTTCACATGTTTTACATCCATGTCTTCCATTTCTTGTGGCCAGCTATCATGTTGTCACTTGCCTGTAACGTTTTCACTTCAGGTAATTGTGCCAGGCACAAAAGTTCTTGTAAAATTTTCCCACACGAAAACACTACCCTTAATCATTTTTGGACAAACACAGGATGTATTCTCACTTCATCCCAATTATGTTTAATGATCTGTGCCACCACTTCCCTACCCAACATGAACCGTACTACAAAGTGTTAACAATCATTGTCAATGAATTGTCTCTGTGTGTCTTGCAGTAATGATGAACAATTATTATGTTTAGCCCTTTTTTATGCTTTTCTCGAAACTCTTCAAGGATACTTCTGGCCAACATATTGTCAAAGAATCTCTTTGAATGAGATTTGGAATTATCTTCTCCGTTATATATTTGCCAAAATCTAAAAAACTGTGAAAATGGTAAGCTGTATCTAAGCCTTCTTGGATGACAACTGTGATACTCTAACATGGTGTTTTTTGTGGGTTGACAAAGACCTTTGTGACAAAACCATCCTCTGTCTGTTGGATCTCCACATCCAAAAACTGAACCACCGTTCATGAAGTTGATGTAAACTGGCTTTATGGCACAAATTCAACCATTGGACAAAAAATGCAAAAGTAATGTCCTCACCACACTATAACATGAATATGTCATGTATCGATGCCATAAAAATTGTTTACATGAAAAGTTGAAGATCCACTTTTGTTTAAATTCAGCCATATATAAATTAGCCAAAGTCAGGGCAAAAGTTGCCCCCATCGCCACTACTGCTGTCTGTAGATAGATATCATCTGAGAAGAAAAATAGCTCTCAAACAGTTCCAAATTCACTAGCTCTTGTAAAAAAAATCAGAAGGAACATCATGTGATCTTTCTCTAGATTCAAGAACCTCCTTAATAAGACAGAACTTCATGTTGTGCCATCATAGTATATAGCAATTTAATATCCAACGTGGCCATCAGATAGCATTGACCAGGCTGAAAATCAATCTCAGTTAAGATCCTCAAAAAACGAGTCCTGACTTTGATATAAGAGAACCACTCTGATATCTTAGGTTTCAAAAATACATCAATGATGGTCAAATGTGGCTCTAATACAGATCCTTGAGATGAAATAGTCGGTCTCCCTGGAGGCTTATTCAGATCTTTGTGAATTTTCGGTAAAGCATACCGGACTCGAATGACTGGATGAGGTACATTCAAAAAACAATATTACTTCATTATGAGAAATCCTTCATCAACACCTTTTTGTGTCAAATCTTTAATAATTGTTTATAGCCGCACAGTAGGATCTTGGTCCAGTTTGACGTAAGCTGTTGTAACAGTCCTCTGGGACTCCATCTCACATAGATAACTCGCTCTGTCCTGTAGGACAACTGCGCCACCTTTGTTGGCATGTTTGATGATAACTTGAGGAATATTATGTAAAAGTTTTAATGCTTTTCTTTCTGCACTCAATAGATTATCACAAAATCATGCTGGCTGAGTTCTAAATTGCTGATTAATATCACTCATCACAAGCTTTATAAAAACTTTCACAACTAGGTCAAGAGGGATTGGGGGCATCCACTGAGATTTCAACTGAATCCTCAACCTATCCAAAAGATCTTCTTGGTCTGAAAAATTATCTGCCACTGACAATTGTATAGAGGACAAATTAATCACATTGGAGTCTACTGTCTCTGTGTCCGGGTCCATGGTCGAGCCTGCGACTGATCGAAGTTTCCTCGTTGTCGTTCACCCTGCTTCTAAGTCTTCTTGGACGTCTTCCATCTAAAAAATCATCACCCAAATCACTGCTACTTGATGTCTACAAATTGAAAAGGGTGAAAAGTTACCTTCTTCCCAAAGGTGTCACTATTTTTCTCCACATTTTTTTCAACATTGGGTTCAGCCATCCAAGGGTAAACATGATTGTGTTGATAATCTTGACTATCTCGGGCCAATTTTTTTTAGCTTAGTCTTCCAAATAGACTCCTTCAACTTCTCTAAAATATCTTTTAGTTATGCATGACGCTGTTCAAAGACTTGACAGGAAACTCCTTCCTTTAATTTATTAATTCTTTGTCCAAAAGCTCTTTCTCTTGATCAGAACTGATCTAGATTAACAACATCAAGTCCAATGAGCATTTATTTAGGATCATGTTCCATTTTGTAACAAAATCTTTATTGTCTTTAAATATTTGCAGTGCCTTCAATATCCTCAGACCCCTGGGAATATGTTCAAATTTGCAATATTCGACCAGAGCCGAACTATTGAGCTCTAAATGGATATATGATTTAAAGTGTGTCAGTCTAGTCTCCTATTCGGTATCCAAATTAGAAATAGTTGAAGTAGAACAATCAAATGTGCCACTCACATAGATTTAATGCAACTTCAGCAGTGAAACTAAATCCTATATGCCAAAAACTTGAAGCCAATGAGAACACTATATACATGCATTAATGAACACAGATCATGCATTTCCAGGAAGCAATTATGAGCTCCTTTAGCACAACATTGTTTAGTGCTTTCTCATGATTTTAAAGACTTTGTATGCTTTATTATTAACAGAGTGTTTCTCTCAAAACGCAGAGATGATACAATCAAAATACTACTGCAAAGAGAATTATGGTGGGTACACCAGTTAGACTCATGTGAACCAGTAGGGTTAAATACTATATGCTTAACTAGAGCTGTTTTCTATGAAGCACTGTGTCTGCATTTCCATTGTGCTTTCAGTGTGCCTGATATAATTCTTGCAGAATTCTTGTTTATTTATTTTAAAATTTAGCTGAAGTCATTTCCTGTTTTGTCAGCGGCTTTTAAGAACGCCATTGCCATGTTGTGTTTCGTTATAATGGCACAAGTATGATGCATGTTGTTGCATTGTATGTATAGCAATAATATAATTTTTCTCAGCAGGTGAGAATTTTTTTAGAGAAGAAGAGCACAAAGTAACAACTTGCACTCTAATGTCTTATTGAGAGAGGATAGTGAAAGGCTGATATCACCTCCTCTGCCCAGTCCTAGGTGTGAGCTTCCTTCCCAGGTCAAAGCAGACAGAGGTGTAGCTATAGAAGAATAGTCCTGAATAAATTGGTGATAATAGTTCACAAAGCCTAGGAACGTTGTGAGGCTCATTGCTGCTGGGGGCAAGGCCAGTCACGTCTGGCAGAGAGCTTTGCAGGATCCATCTTCAGACCTCAGTCTGATATAATATAGCCCAAGAAAGGCAGTTCCTTCTGCTCAAAGATGCTCTTTTCTAATTGGCATACAGGTGACTCTTTCAGAGGCATTGCAGGACCTTTTTGACCTGTTCCCAATGTTGGACAAGTGTTTTAGAGTACACCAATATATCAACCAGCCCGCCTCATAATCGAAAGTTAAAGACGCCCATATTTCTACACAAATCGGGAAGATGGGCGTCCGTTTCCAGTGGGCGCCCAAATTGGTATAATTGAAACCAGATTTTTTGGCGTCCTCAACAGCAGTCTGTCACGGAGATGAACAAAGATCAAGGGGCGTGGTGAAGGCGGGACTTGGGGCGTGGTTACTGGCCGAGGAGAGATGGGCGTCTTTAGCTGATAATCGAAACAAGAAGGGCATTTATGACGAGGAATTTGGTCCGCTTCATCTGGACCCTTTTTTTCAGGTCCAAGTCCCCAAAAAGTGCACCAACTGACCAGATGACCACTGGAGGGAGATCACCTCCCCTGACTCCCCCATGTGGTCACTAACCCCCTCCCACCAAAAAAAAAACACTTTACAAACTTTTTTCCCAGCCTGTATGCCAGCCTCAAATGCCGTACCCACCTCCATGACAGCAGAATGTGCTTCTATCCTCTGACAGCCTTTCCTGGTTCTGATGTGGGTCTCAGGTGAGTGTGACACCTTTTCTGTTAAGGGCACTGCAGAGTCACATCAGCAATGCATTGTGGTGGGTGTAGGGTATTGGGCTCTGTGATTCCACTAGCTTGTGTTAAACGCTCACGATGTTGGTAGTTGGTAGGCTCTACTCCCATCGTGCTTTTCCCTCTGCTTACTGGGTCAGAGTGTTACCTGTTTTGTTTCTGGTAGTCCATGAGGTAGTGGCCATTTGTGTAAGACACTTTTAGATCCCTTTCATGTGTTAGCCCACGTTACAGCACTTAGTTCTTACCTTGAATGTTGCCTGAAAGAGGGCATTGTACACCATTCTGCCAGCTCGGACCTACTGCTAATCTCAGTACCAGCGACACTCGTTGCCAATGGGGCACAACCTCTGATCTGCAGTTAACTGTGAGTAAAGGTGCTTATTCAAATAAAGGACGTTTTCAGCTAGATTAGTCTTCAGGTGTGAACTGCCTGTGCCAAGGTTATACACCAGCAACAAGTCCTGTCCCTGGAGCATTTTTAGTGGGTACTGCAGTGCACTTCAGGCAGGCAGACCCAGGCCCATCCCCCCACCCCTACCCGTAACACTTGTGGTGGTAAATGGGAGGCCTCTAAACCCACTGTACCCACATGTAGTTGCCCCCTTCACCCCTAAGAGCTATGGTAGTGTTGTACATTTGTCCCTCCCACGACCAAATGGCTTGGATTGGGACGTTTGTGAGCTGGGCGTTTTTAGTTTCCATTATCGCAAACAAAAAAAAAGAATGCCCATCTCAGAAAGGACCAAATCCATGGCATTTGGTCCGTCCCAAACCGTATTTTCGAAACGAAAGATGGACGCCCATCTTTTTCAAAAATATGGTCTGTCCCGCCTCTTCACATACCCGTTTTCGGAGGGGTTTTATTTTTATAAATATTCTTGAAAGTTATTTTGATTGTCCCCCCAAAATCTAGAATTTTGTAATCGTAAATGAATTTTGTAATCGTAAACGTCTCTTACGAGAGGAGTACAACAGGCTAGTTCCTGGTTATTACAAAATGTTTTCAGAGGCGAGGAGACCCAAGTGGGTTCTGCTACACTATTTCTCTCAGTGTGCACGTTTCACATCAGACTACCTGAGGTTAAAAAGACCCTGAGGCAGGCCTTTGGGCCGAAACACGGCCGTGTCGGGTCATTTTTTATGCGAATAAACAATTTTCTTGGTATCCCCATTCATTCCTCCTCACTTTTTGTTTCATATTTTGACATATTTAAGCATTTGTGGATAACAGTTTGGATTCATTTTGATAAAAGATCTGTTATGATGTATTATATGGAAGGATCTAAAGTAAAATCAAGAAGCCCCCTGACCTGTGGGTAATGATATATCCTGAACAAGTTGGAAATCTGAATTGATTCCTCAGCTGGAAGACCTTCAATAACACCAGCCAATTTGCCAGATGTTCCACAACTGTAGTTAGGGATATAGGTATCAGTTCCTGAAAATATTTTAGTGGCAGCAACTAAATGTTAAGATTGGATTGCCGAAAGATTCATAAATTTGGAACCCCAGTGTGATGTTGGGTAAGAGCTCTGAGCTGTTGTTAATCTCCTCCACTGCAAAACCAAAGGCCAGGAAGTTGTAATAATTCAATACCAGAAACCTGAAAGGACAGTAAATGTCAAATGATATAAAATCTGCATCTAACTACTAGTAAAAGATACAGAAGCATGGCAGTGTTGTTCAAAGCACTAGGTCAAAATACTTACATAAAAATAAATGTATATTGTAATACTTGAGTTAAGATTAAGAACACATTAAAACATTTACGTAAGTGAAATTAAAAAAGAAATTATTGCCCAATATAGGGGTCCTTAACTTGCACTTCCCTAACTGCAAAGGTCTAAAATACAAAATAATGCATGCGTCAAACTTTACCTACTTGAGCACACAGCTATGGATCTCTCAATCCCGGCCAAATCGGTATTATCGAAAGCCAATTTTGGACAGCCCCAATTGCTTTTTCGTTGTGGTGCCGGCCAACCTTCAAGGGGGCGTGTTGGTAGGGAAGCGAAGGCTGGGAAGGGGGCGGAGCGGGACGGGGTTACGAGATGGCCGGCTTCACCTTATTATGAAAAACAAAATGCCGGGTGGACTTGGTCCATGTATTTTTTAGGACCAAGTCCCAAAAAAGAGCCCCAACTGACTAGATGACCACCGGAGGGAAGCGGAGATCACCTCCCCCTACTCCCCCAAGTGGTCACCAACCCCATACCACACACAAAAAAACAAAATTAAAACATTTTTTGCCAGCCTGTATGCCAGCCTCAAATGTCATCCCCAGATCCCTGACAGCAGTATGCAGGTCCCTAGAGCAGTTTTTAGTGGGTGCACTGCACTTCAGGCAGGTGGACTCAGGCCCATCCCCCCTACCTGTTACACTTGTGGTGGTTAATGTTGAGCCCTCCAAAAAAAACCCAAACCCACCTGTACCCACATGTAGGTGCCCCCTTCACCCCTTAGGGCTATTGTAATGTGGTAGACTTGTGGGCAGTGGTTTGGGGGGGATTTGCGGGGCTCAGCACACAAGAGAAGGGTGCTATGCACCTGGAAGCTAATTTTGGTTTTTTTAAAAGATTTTTTAAGTGCCCCCTAGGGTGCCCAGTTGGTGTCCTGGCATGTGAGGGGGACCAGTGCACTACAAATGCTGGCTCCTCCCACGACCAAAGGGCTTGGATTTGGTCATTTTTGAGATGGATGTCCTTGGTTTCCATTATCGCCAAAAAACCGGGGACGACCATCTCAAAAACGACCTAAGGACGACTATCTCTAAGGGCGACCTAAATTTCATAATTTGGGCAACTCCGACCATATTATCGAAACGAAAGATGGACGCCCATCTTGTTTCGATAATACGGGTTGCTCTACCCCTTTATGGGGCCGTCCTGCAAGGACACCCTCATGAAAACTTGGGTGCCCCGTTCGATTATGCCCCTCCAAGTGTCAGGTACCTCAGTAATCCCAATAACACCCCAAAACAAAGTGTATCTTTTACACCTACAGGACATTTTATATGAAGTACTCTGCAGTGCCCCCTAGGGTGCCCCACTGCTCTGCTTGGACGCCTGTGTGGCCACTCTACTAAGAATGCTGCCCCCCCATTCCCAAGACATCCAAATGGCTTGTTTTTGTGTGTTTTCCCTCGGACTTTTTTTTTTTTTTAATGGTCCAAAAAGATAGACCCCACTGAGCACAAAAACATCTAAAATAGCCATTTTCAAAACAAAAAGTTGAACATTTTTCTGATCTGAAAATGGCTATGTTCACTGCTGGATTTATGGATGTTTTCCCCAAAATGTCCAAAATCAGATTTAGACATCATATCAAAAATGCCCCTCATAATAAAATATAATACTTTTTGAGTAAAAAGTGAAAGTATGAAACTACAATTGATGTAACTATTAATATTTTTATCCCAACAACTTTATAGCCCTACAATTCCATCCACTTTCATTTTAGTAAAACTGTTGTAACCCCGGGTCCGCCTCTGACTCAGCCCCTCTCAGGGTCACATTTTCCACCCAGGTCTCTGGTCACACAAATGATACTTATGCACACACACTGCTCTCACTGGCAGTTGGGTGCAGGCCAAGGCCCAGAATAATTCCGGTAATCAGAGGATACTTTTTTTCTAGGCACTCTTCCATCCACTCTCACTCAAAAGATTAGTCAGCAGTCTCAGTGATAAACTTCAACATGCTTTACTAACAGTAACTTGAAAACAGTTTATAAATGTATCAACCTGGTCTAATATTAGGGCATTCACACTTCAATTCTATCTCTAAAATCTCCTTTAACTGTTTAAACTGGAAATCTCCTCTTGATTTATCTCTCAGTCCACGATCATCTCCACATAGTCTCTTCAATCTCTCTGTTCCATCCTGGGACAGGGGGTCATTACATTCCCATTCTCATTCCTCCTACCTGGGGTGTCTTTTTCTCCAAGCACTCCTACTTGTTCCCAAGCTGGGAACAGTCCACAGGCACCCTCTGCCCTGTGGCATGGGCTTCAGACTTCACACACTGCAAACTTCTCCTGCCTTGGTTCCCAGGACTTTTCCTTGGTTCAAGGGTCATGGTAGGGGTGGGCTACCAAAGACCAGAGTTTTCTCCAAGCAACCTCTTTTATTAGCTCCTAGATCTGCCCCCTAGGGCTGGGCTTTGTTCTGATTTCTACTAGGCTGTGTCAGCCCTGTTTCCATAGTGACACCCTGAAAACGCTCCAGCCTTATGCCAGAGCCCATTTTCGTAGGGAAGGGTATCGCACTAAATTTATTTATTTATTTATTTATTGCATTGTATCCCACATTTTCCCACCTCTTTGCAGGCTCATCCACACCCTTGTCACCTCTCGTTTAGACTACTGCAATCTGCTTCTTGCTGGCCTCCCACTTAGTCACCTCTTCCCTCTCCAGTTGGTTCAAAACTCTGCTGCCCGTCTCGTCTTCCGCCCAGGGTCGCCTTTACTCATACTACCCTCTCCTCAAGAACCTTCACTGGCTTCCTATCCGTTTTCGCATCCTGTTCAAACTTCTTCTACTAACCTATAAATGTACTCACTCTGCTGCTCCCCAGTATCTCTCCACACTCGTCCTTCCCTACACCCCTTCCCGTGCACTCCGCTCCATGGATAAATCCTTCTTATCTGTTCCCTTCTCCACTACTGCCAACTCCAGACTTCGCGCCTTCTGTCTCGCTGCACCCTACGCCTGGAAATAAACTTCCTGAGCCCCTACGTCTTGCCCCATCCTTGGCCACCTTTAAATCTAGACTGAAAGCCCACCTCTAACATTGCTTTTGACCTCTTAACCACTTGTAACCACTCGCCTCCACCTACCCTCCTCTCTTCCTTCCCGTTCACATTAATTGATTTGATTTGCTTACTTTATTATTTTTTTACTATTAGATTGTAAGCTCTTGAGCAGGGACTGTCTTTCTTCTATGTTTGTGCAGCGCTGCGTACGCCTTGTAGCACTATAGAAATGCTAAATAGTAGTAGTAGTAGTAGTAGGCTCAATGTGGCTTGCATACATCATGAATAGTGGAAACATATAAGAAAAATATACATTTAGTATTACAGAAGGATCTTGGGTAACATGATAGTGATAGAACATACTAGTAGTTTAACAAGTAAATGTTGTAAGACAGTTCTGGGTATTTGTATAGGAGTTCATATTTGTTGATCTTTGTGGTATGCCTTGTTAAAGAGATGGGTCTTCAGTAGTTTATGGAAGTTAGTTCCTAGAGAGTTTTTAAGTTGCGCGGCAGCAGTTCCAGAATTGTGTGCTCAGGTAGGAAAAGGTTGACGCATGCATTAGTTTGTATTTTAGGTCTTTACAGTTGGGAAAGTGAAGAATAAGGAATGTGCGGGATGATGTTTTAGCATTCCTGGGTGGTAAGTCTATCAGGTCTGACATGTAGGCTGGGCGTCTCCGTGAATGATTTTGTGAACTAGAGTGCATATTTTGAACGTGATGCGTTCTTTGAGTGGGAGCAGTGTAGCTTTTTCTCGTAGGGATTTAGCACTTTCATATTTTGTTTAACCGAATATTAGTCTAGCTGCAGTGTTCTGGGCTGTCTGAAGTTTCTTGATTATTTGCTCTTTGCAGCCAGCGTAGAGTGCATTGCAGTAATCTAGATGACTGAGTACCATTGATTGTACCAGGTTGTGGAATACAGTCCTTGGGAAGAAAGGTCTTACTCTTTTTAATTTCCACATTGAGTGGAACATCTTCTTGGTTGTGTTTTTTTCGTGACACTCAAGTGTTAGGTGTCGATCAATGGTAACTCCAAGAATTTTTAAGGTGTCCGAAACTGGAAGATTCAATTTTGAAAATGACTGTCATTCGGAGAGCGGTGACGTCACGCTGAGCAATGGCGGTGTGAGACAACAGCTCCGCATGCCGTATTAGAAGCTTCAGAATATATAACTGCTGAAAGCGCACGTGGAGAGCACAGACTTAGCAAAAGTACATCGGAAGACTTACGGCGGGCAGAGATGTCTGGAAGAGACGCAGCGGGGCCCCGTAAGTCCTTAAAAGACTTTACTTACAAACCGCACCAGAACACGGACAAAATGGCGCCTGCAGATGAGCGGGGGAAAAAGCTAGCACTGAGTGTAGCGTCTCCCCGGATGAGAGAGCGGAGGAAGGTGAGCTTTCAGCAAGGGACTTCTGGGCATTGCTGGATGTAATCCGCTCTGATATAAGGCAGTTCGCGAGGATTTTGCAACCCTAGCAGCAGACCTCCGCGGAGAGATCATAGAGCTGGGAAGGCGGGTGGAAGACATTGACGACCACTTGGATGGCCAGCAGGAGGCTTTGAATACTGTGGAAAATACACTGAAGGAACAGCAGGCCTTGTGCAGATCGCTAGGGGAGAAAATCGAAGATTTGGAGAATCGGGGAAGGAGATCTAATATCCGCATCCGAGGGGTCCCTGAACAGGCAGAATACCTGAATTGCGAGCAGGTCACCCAGCAATTGCGAGCATGCTGCTGTCTGAGGAAAGGCAAGAGGTGGCCCCTGAATCAATCAAAGTGGATCATGCCCATAGAGTAATGGCGAGGCTGAGAGCTAATACACCACGAGATATCATTGCATGCTTTTCAGAATATAAGGTAAAAGAAGCGATACTCCGCAAGGCGCGTAAAAAGGAGGTTCTGCAGTGGGACTCGTTCCCTATTGAACTTTATCAAGATTTGGCTCCTACTACACTAAAAAGACGAGCGGAGTTGAAGAACTTCACTAGATACTTGCGTGACAAAGGGATCATGTACAGATGGCAGCATCCATTCGCTTTGGCCTACAATCAAGAAGGTAAATGGAGCCGGATTATGAATGTGGAGGAAGCACGTACAGCATGGCCAGAGGTGGAGGCACCTGGGAGGGCACCGAGGAGCACAGTAGATCGGAATCAACATCTCGGCCGGCCTGGCAGCGCTGGACATGTGTGGAAAGAGGCAAGGGGCATCTTACCAGACAACAATCGGATAAGAAGCTGACACCCTCACAGAATAATATGACTTGAATATCAGGACATGTGTACTGGTATTAAATAGGAGTTTGATATGGCTCTTGTGAGGGTGGGCAAGTATGCGGAGGTATGGTGGACAGAATGTGGTTATATATGAATATATGGGGACGTTATATGCAATTTTGGCATGTGGATGGTTACCATTCTCTACTTTAAGTGGTGGGATAAAGTTGACCCACCGGTTGAATAGGGGGGAGGGGAGATACGGGGGGGGGGAGGGATACACGGGATATCTCAGGATGGGGCTTTTAACACACATATGCGTTGGAGGCAGAGTAAGACCCTAGGGAAGGCTAGTAGGGAAGGTGGTAATATGCCTACATGACAGAGCTAACTTGTTTATCCCTAAATACAAGGGGCCTTAATTCCCCTATAAAACGTAAGAGGATGTTTAGAGAGGCAACGCGGGTGGGAGCGGACATACTGTTTATACAGGAGACACATCTGTTGCCTAGACACGAACACTTATTACAACACTCAGGATACCCTCACCAATATTTAACATCTAATCGGCACCAAGGTAAAACAGCGGTCGTGGGGATACTCTTTAAACAAGGTTGCAGCTGGGAGATACAGGAGGTCAAAAGGGATACTGGGGGGAGATTTGTGATTGTGGTTTTGAATCTTGGGGGTCAACCATACACATTAGTGAATATTTATGCTCCAAGTCAATCCCAGGGAGATTTGTATGCTTTGCTTGGCACCCAGCTCTCGAGGTGTGTGCAGGGGGAAATACTGAAAGGAGGTGACTTTAATTTAACAATAGACCCCGTGGTGGATAACTCGACTGGGATGGTGGGATATGCTCAACCAGAACGGGATAAATTACTTCAATTTTTGAATCATTGGGGGCTGGTAGATATTTGGCGGGTGGTGCATGGGAGTGAGAGAGATTATACATGCTACTCGGCTCCACATGATACATATTCGAGAATAGATATGTGGATGGGAAGTGAAGGTATAACCCTCCAGGCAGAATCTACAGAGATTCATACCCGATCGTGGTCGGATCATGCCCCCATCTCGATAGTGCTGAGGGGATTCCCAAAGAATAGAAGGATCAGAAATTGGCAATTCCCTGATGGGATATTGGATGATCCAAAAAATGTTCAAAGAATTGAAAGAGAAATTAGGGAATTCCTACAGTTTAATGATACGCCGGGAATTACGCCAGAGATTTTATGGGAAAGCTTGAAGGTGGTGACTAGAGGGAAACTGATATCATTGCAATCATACATGCAGAAAGATCATAGGGAGAGAGAAACAGCCTTGAAACAAACAGTACAACATCTAGAATCGCTTGTTAAACAAGGCCAGGCTACGGCCCGCCAGCAGGAAGACCTGCATAGGTCCAGAGTACAGTTGTTAGATTCCGAACTTCAGATTATTAAAGAACAAATGCAGCGGGTGCAACAGGAATATTATGAATTTAACAATAAAGCGAGTATATTATTAGCTTATAAATTACGACAAATTAAGGGACGTAATACCATTGGTAGAGTGAGAACGGAGGATGGGCAGAGCTGGGATCAAATAGAAGAGATCCAGAGAGTATTTGTGGATTACTTTCAGAAGCTCTATCAGCCGGAGGGACATTTAGCTGAGGAAGCCCTCCAGAACGTTCTAGACACAGTAGATATACCTAGCTTGAGGAGCAAGAATTATCAGCCCCCATAACACTTGAGGAAGTGACCTTGGCCATAAAAGGTTTGCCTAGGGGAAAAGCTCCGGGTGCAGATGGGTACAGCAATCACTTCTATAAATGCTTTCATTCTATTTTAGCACCTATACTACTTAGAGTATTTAATGACATTCGGCTGGACTCTGTGCTCCCGCGGTCCTGGCGGTTGGCCACAGTGGTATTACTTCTTAAACCGCATAAAGACCCACAAAGTTGTGGATCATACATATCTTTATTGGGCACTGATTATAAAATTCTAACCACAATCTTGGCCACCCGGCTGCAAAAGGTGCTGCCCTGTTTGGTACATGAAGACCAGGCAGGGTTTATAGCGGATAGGCAAACCTTTGACAACACGAGACGGGCACAATACATATTAGATAGAATTAAGCAGGTGGGGCAACCGGCGGTCTTTCTCTCATTGGATGCTGAGAAGGCATTCGATAGAGTGCTGTGGCCCTTTCTGTTTGCATTATTGCGGAAAGTGGGCATTAATGGGCAATACCTACACTAGGTCGCAGCGCTCTACCAACAACCTATGTCCCAGTTGTGGATTAATGGCACATACACTGAATCATTTGAATTGTTCAGAGGTACAAGGCAGGGGTGTGCTTTATCTCCGCTATTGTTCGCATTAGCTATGGAACCTCTGGCAATCCTGGTTAGAAATGACCCCATGGTGCAAGGCATCCGAATAGGGAGGCAAGAAACTAAACTTATGCTTTATGCAGATGATATCTTACTTACGCTTTCACACCCTAGGCCTCATTGAGAGCAGTGATGCAGATACTGCAGGTGTATGGTGCAGTAACAGGTCTCAAGATTAACATTCAAAAATCAGAGATCATGCCAATACAATGCCCTGCAGGGTTACAAGAGGAATTACAATCTCACTTCCCTCTCACTTCCTGAGCCCCTATGTCTTGCCCCATCCTTGGCCACCTTTAAATCTAGATTGCAAGCCCACCTCTTTATCATTGCTTTTGACTCGTAACCACTTGTAACCACTCGCCTCCACCTACCCTCCTCTCCTCCTTCCTGTACACATTAATTGATTTGATTTGCTTACTTTATTTTTTGTCTATTAGATTGTAAGCTCTTTGAGCAGGGACTGTCTTTCTTCTATGTTTGTGCAGCGCTGCGTACGCCTTGTAGCGCTGTAGAAATGCTAAATAGTAGTAGTAGTAAGTGGTCTACTAAGTACATCAGATACCTGGGGTCAATTTAACACCAGATACGGGGGACCTATTTCAGGAAAACTTTGTCCCCAAAATGCGAGAGCTTTTGCAAGAATTAGAGAGATGGGGGGGGGGGGGACTACAAATGTCGTGGATGAGTAGAATAGCAGCGGTAAAGATGACAATGCTCCCCAAGTTGCTATACCTATTCATGGCAATACCTGTCTCTATACCGCACACCTTCTTTCGCACGCTGAATAAGAAAATGTTTGCCTTTATTTGGCGCAAAAGGCCACCTCGTGTGAATAGAAGAATACTCTATCAATTAAGGAAGGATGGGGGCATGGGGGTACCAAACTTTGGGCTATACTATAGAGCAGCCTTATTCCAAAATGTTATCCACTGTGCAGAGAGGTCCGAGTAAGATGTGGACCTATGCGGCTCAGTGGGGGTTGAAGGGGGTGCCCTTTTGGGCAGTGGCGTGGCTTCCTTTACAATTGTTGAGAGGACTACTATCGGGCTTGAGGGGTCAAATGAAGGTGGTGCTAGGGGAATGGGTGAGATGCAGAGCGGCCTGGTTTCCGGGGCGCAAATATCATCTGACTACACCCATAATACATGCCACAGATTTTATTCCTGGTAGGGGAGAAGGGGTGTATGGGCACTGGTCAGCGGCATCCCTGCGACTGTTGGGGCAGATCTGGGAAGATGGGAAATGTCATTCGTTTGAAACTTTACAAGAGGAATTTGGTTTGGGGGACAGGGACAAGTTCTATTATATGCAGATCTGAGACTTTGTGCAGAAAAAAGCTAGAGAAGATTTGTCTCTGGAGGCCACGGAGCTTGAAATGGCAATGAGATCTGGGGAAGGTAAGGGGTGGGATCTCCCGAATTTATAGAGCTTTACTTCATATTACTTCATAAGTCCCTACCATTAAATAAATGTATTCGTAAATGGGAGTCCCTACTAGTAATACATATGAACCAGAGACCTGGAAAAGGATATTTAAACGACTGTTGTCATTTTCAGTGGCTACCCCCTTGCTGGAAAATGGGTATAAAATGTTGTACCAGTGGTATCTGACTCCTAGCTGGTTGTCTCGCATTTTTTAAACTGGACTGACGAGATGCTGGCGCAACTGCGGGGCAGAAGGAACATTTTGGCATGTGTGGTGGGATTGTCCGGTGATACAGCAGTTCTGGAAGGACTTACAGATGCAACTGCAGAGCGGCTTGGGAGCCGAGGTTATGCTAACTCCTGGCTTGTGCTTGTTGAATGTACCGATGAGGGGAGGTCGTGGCTCTTGTCACGGCCCTTTGTCCTATATTGTTATAGCAGCCAGGATCTTAATTGCAAGATATTGGAAACAGCCGGCGACTCCCACCGTGGATCAAGTGCTGGCTAAGGTGGACTACTATTGTTTAATGGACAAACTTACAGCCTTAAGGCGAGGGGGAATGGTGAGATTTCTAAAAACTTGGACCCCTTATGTGGAATGGCGGGGTTTAACCGGATGATAGGTGGACTAAGGGGGTCTTCCAGCGCAGGGGAAAATGTTGTATACCTGAGATATCCAGAGGGGAGGAGGGGGGCGGGGGGGTTGTTGATGATGCATAAATGTGAAAGTGTCTAGATTGTTAGGTTTGGATAATGTTACGTAAAGAAAATTTAATAAAGACATTAAAAAAAAAAAAAAAAGAAAATGACTGTCATTCATGTGATTGCACTTGTGAGTCCTTAACACAGCACAGCTAAAAAGATTAAACAACTGTACTAGTAGGAAGTGGATTGTTCATTCTGATAAAAAGTTCATTCAAATCAGACCAAGCTACAATATTACTGATATCTTCTGACTGAGTCTTCAGGTATTGATCAAGAGAATTTCTTTCTGAAATACTTGGTTTCTGTATTGTAAAGAATACGTTATTATCATCATTGTCATTATCATCTGAAATAGATGTAGTGCTGTCTAATTCATCACTTTCATCTTCGTTATCGTCATGCTGTCCAATTAGAGAGAAGGCTTTCTCAAAGTTGAAATCGTTGTCTGTTGTTCTAATAATTTTTTATCTGAAGGCAAACTCTGTTTGAATATCTTTGAGAAATGATGCAGAAAAATCAAATGAAGTCCAGACAATCAAACTTCTTTTCCAACACTCTATCAATCCAGTGGACAGTCACCCCAATTTTCCATCAAATGACAAGAAGTCTGTAGTGGTAATTTATCTATTCACCAAGAATTGCAACCAGCTTCTGTTTCATCTCTGCTTCAAAGTGATGCAAATCATTACTGCTCTGCTTGGCTGGAGACCAGCAATCAGTTCAATAAACACAGGCAACTGCACTGTTCTCATAGGCTATATTCAGTGAACAACAAAGATGTAAGATAAGTTGATTCACTGTTTGCATGATGAGGTTTGCAATTGCAAAATCCTATTCTAGGTTTTGCTGTTTCTTTTGGTTTACTGAGGAATCATCATATCATCTCACTCCTACTTTTACTTTTTTACTTTTAACTGCAAGCATCAGGTGTAACTGAGTAAAAGTAGTAGAAATTGCTGAAAAGTAAAAGTAACAAATGTTTCCTGTACTTCTTCTTTACAAGTAAAATTAACCAAACTTTTACTGAGGTATGTGACAGTGAAGATGGATCTTTTATGTTCTTTTGTTTATTTAGGGAGTAGCTCTCGAGCTGGTTTTTTGCATGGTCTTCAAGTTTGATGTAAACAAGTAAGTTCTTAGTTATTGATTTTTATTATCATTTTTTTATTTTATTTTTTACTTTTTAGTATTCATTTTTTATTTTTTTATTTTTCATCATTTTCATTATTTTTTATCTTTGTTTTTATAGCAACCACTGTTGGACAAATATCTTAATATAAGATTTGTATCATAGGTATGTGCCCTATCTATATAATCGTTACTTATGTATATTACATGTTAATGCATTAGGTTACAACTTGATTAGAATTTTTATGTCAAAAATTTATATATATATTTTTTTTTTTTGTATGAATGTATTTTATATTTGTATTCAATCTACACAGACATCACATGAAAATAGCCAGTGACAGTCAGGCCCCCACCCCTGTGGGCCAACACTTCACAAGACCAGAACACTGCACCAGTGATTTCACAGTAAGAATACTGAAAGGTAATTTTAAAACAATACAGGAACGTAAGACCTTTGAAATAAGAATGATTGAATATTTTGACACCCAACAAACAGGACTTAATAAGGATCTGGGTTTTCTAACTCATTATAAAACATAAAGCTGTATTTCTCTGTTTATTTCTCTGTTTATTACCCTCCTCTCACCTACCAACACCCATTCTGTTAGAATATCAATGAAATGCTTTGATGTCCCCATGCATACCCCCACCCTCCCACTCTGTCAGACAGTCAAAGTAATGTTTTGATGTTTCTCTCATATATACTATCTGCTACCTCATTTGCTTATTTCCGATCTGAGGAAGAAAGGCAACCTTCGAAAGCTAATCAAGAAATGTATTAAGTTATGTCCAATAAAAAAGGTATCATCTTATTTTCTTTTCCATGTTTTATTTTGTTTGATTTCTATTGATAACCTTTAAGAGTGGACTAACACGGCTACCACACTTCCCTAGACAGTGAAGGGTTTTATTTTAGATCTCTCTCTCTCTCTCTCTCTCTCTCTCTCTCTCTCTCTCTATATATATATATATATATATATATATATATCCAGAATAGGTTATCATATATATATATATGTGTGTGTGTGTGTGTATAGAGAGCATGTTTTCCACTGGCTGCACTTCCACATGCAGGTTTGTAAAACTGGAGAGCCACATGTAAAAGTGTCACCACTACCATGTAGAAACTGGGAAATTAATATTTCCATATGGAAGTGGTGATACATCCACATGAAAGCTACCAGATTTATGCTGTTTATTTTTTACATGTATATATTTGCAAAATGACAGTTCCTACTGTATGTGCCAGCAAATATGTGTGCACTTTCACATGTTCTTATAGGAATTTTATAGAAGACTTCATATACAGCAGAGCCTTTTGTAAAATATCATTAGAAACGAGCATGTCACCAACCTGAATATCTAAAGTCTGATCTCAATATTCTGTGTAAAATGTGCCCTCATGCTTCTTAAAATGGTATGCAATTTAGTTGCAGGCTGTAACTGGGGACAATTAACCATTAGATTGGTATTAATTTCATAGTGTCTTACAGAATAATGGCAGGAAAATGTGAAAAAGTTAGTAGACTCCTTATTAAAGATTCATCATGCAGGTTTTAATTATACTTGCAATTCGAGTCAGTAAGCATCCAAAATAAAACTCACAAACATGTTTCAGATAGAAGCCTAGCCATGTGGCTACTTACGAGGCTGTTCCCGAGATTATGTGAGAATTTGTGAAGGTTGGGTGTTCGGGCATTTCAAAATGCTGTGTACTTAGAATTCCCCCAATTATGACATCCCCATTCCTCTGGTAGTCTGGTTGTTGCCACCCTGCGGTGTTTAGCTCTACATTGACCAATCAGTAGCCTTCCACAGGAAGATCACAAAAACAGCAAATAAAATGAGAAACCGGATAAGCTCCCATCTTTCAAGCTGTGAAGAGTATACCCTATGATGATATTCACCCATCTTACTCCACAGTTAATCTTTGAGAGCAGTTTGTATAAGTCTATTCATCCCAAGCAATTGTATCTTTGAATATGGACAAAAATGATTATATATCAAACTCTGCACAGGTAGACCTCTGCATGGACAACAAGGACGAATGGAGAAAAGACAATAAGGTAACTTTATTTATAGCTGAAATTCAACAGCTGTGAGGACACCATGTGGTGTTTACTGGTCTCTACTCCAGAGAAGGTTAAGCCTCAAAGGATATCGTCTCCTGATCTGTCCATTTAATATTAAATATAGGTTGTTTAAACATAACCTTACAGAAGAATGCCTTAGTTAACAAGACAAATTTGACTGGAATGCTATAATAATCAAATATTGTCCATTGAAACTTTGAGATCATAATCCATTCCATATCAGATTCTTTGCAGGCTGCAAGCGTGGTTGTTTTTATTTTATTAATTTAATCATTTATTTATAATTTTTCAATTTTACAAGGGCACTTGCAAAACAGTAAATACAGAGATGACTGTACATTAATCAGGGCTTTTTTTGTAGAAAAAAAGGGTTGCCAGGTACTCATGTGGGCGGGGTCACCACATATGGCTCCACCCCCTGTTATAGCCACACCCACATAGCCACACCCCTTATACCAGCCATGGCACATATAAACAGACATTGAAAAATATATAGTAGTATAGGAGAAAAAATTATGTGATTTTTATTATAACTAGTAAAAGGCCCGTTCTGGCTGAAATGAAACGGGCGCTAGCAGGTTGTGCGCGGAGTGTGTATGTTTGAGAGAGTGTCTGTGAGAGTGACTGTGTGAGAGTGAGAATGTGCAAGTGTGTGTGTGTGACAGAGAGTGGGTGTGAGTGTGTCTGTGCGAGAGCGTGTGTGTATATGAGAATGGGTGTGTGCGAGTGCGTATGTAGACAGTGAGTGTCCTTCCCTGTCCCCCCCTGTCAGGTGTCAGGGACTGGGGGACTGTGGACAGTCATGAAGGCAGCCCCTACCAAAATAATGAAGCAAGACCATTTGTATAATAATCACTGCATCCAGAGAACAAAATGGAGCAAGTTCCCACATGCTATCTTTGCTTTCTGTATTCAGTAGCTGACAGGCTTGCTAGACTTACCTAAGTGGCTGCAGCTGCAATAACACTGAAAGAAAGCAAGGAAAACCTATAAGACGTAGATACGGCCCTCCCCTTGGCCTCTGACGCTCCTCCCTTCTTCTATTTGACTTCCCTCTGATAGGTCCATCATTCGGTGTGACACTCCTCCCTTTTCCTGTTTCAGTTCCCTTTGATAGGTCAGAGCGGTGCAGCTGTGGCACTCCTCCCTTCTCTGATAGGTCAGGGCGGGGCAGAGATGTAGTGTTCTTAAAATGGTTACAGAGCTTCGAACATACAAACTGTTGAAGCCTCAGAGTGTGCTTTAGAACGTTGAGGTGCTTTTTATGTGCAGAGGGGGCGTGGCCTACAGCTCAGCATGGGCGTGGCTGAGACTGAGGGTGAGTAGTCCAAATAGCCTAGCCTACCAGGAGGACAGGAGTTCAGGACAGATGGAGTGAGCTTCAGAACGTCTGAGGGGGGATTTATTATATAGATAATTTCTGTAAGCTGCTACAGGTCCAGTATCCCCAGTGGGACGACTAGACCTGTAACAGCAGATGTAAATTCTCAAATTGGATACTATTCCAGACACTAAATGAAAATAAAATGATATTTTCTACCTTTGTTGTCTGGTGACTGTTTTTCTTGATCATGCTAGCCCAGTATCCGATTCTGCTGCTATCTGTCCTCTTAACTCCGTTTCAGGGGCTTCCTTCCCTTTTATGTCTTACTTTCCACTTTTCTTCTTCATTTCTTGCCCACATCTGTAGTAAAAGCTGGGTCCTACTCCGCAGACTTGACTGTCCAGTGGATCCAGCTTCTGCCTATTTTCTTCATCCATGTGCGTTTTCTCCTCTCTTCCTTTTCCCTCATCTCATCTCCTTCCTCACTATTCCCTCCCCTCCATCTATGTCCAGCAACCCTCCTCTCCCCTCCCCTCCATCCACCCATGTCCAGCAACCCTCCTCTCCCCCTGCCCCCCTCCAGCCACCCATGCCCATGTCCAGCATGTCTCCTCTCCCCCCTGCCTCCCCTCCATGTCCAGTGATTCTCTCTCCCTGCCCTCCATGCCCAGCAGGTCGCTTCCCTCCCCGCCCTCCATGCCCAGCATGTCGCTTCCCTCCCCTGCCCTCACCCTCATCCATTCCCAACAATTCCTCTCTCTCTCTCTCTCTCCCTGCCCTCCCCTGCCCATGTCCAGCATGTCTCCTCTCCCCCCTGCCCTCCCCTCCATGCCCAGCATGTCGCCTCCCTCCCCTGCCCTCCCCTCATCCATGCCCAGCACTTCTCATCTCTCCTCTGCCCTCCCCTCCTTGTCCAGTGATTCTCTCTCCCCTCCCCTCCATGCCCAGCATGTCGCCTCCCCTCCCTCCTCATCCATGCCCAGCACTTCTCCTCCCTCTCCTGCCCTCCCTCAGCCATGCCCATCACTTCTCATCTCTCCTCTGGCCCTCCCCTCCTTGTCCAGCGATTCTCTCTACCCCTCCCCTCCATGCCCAGCATGTCGCCTCCCTCCCCTCATCCATGCCAGCACTTCTCCTGTCTCCCCTGCGTCCGGCGATTCTCTCTCCCCTCCCCTGCCCTCACCTACCCTCCATGTCCAGCACGTCGCCTCTATCCACTGCCCTGCCCCTCTGCAAGTCGCGCGAACCAGGCCGGAATTGAAGGCAGCAAGGAGGCACGCAGCAGACAGGTTCCTCTCTTCCTCGCGTTGCTTCCCTCAGCGCGTCCCACCCACGAAGGCGGGACACGCTAAAGGGAAGCGACGCAAGAGGAGAGGAACCTGTCTGCTGCGTGCCCTGCCTTGCTGCCTTCACTTCCAGACTGGTTTGCGCGACTTGCAGAGGGGAGGGCAGTGGAGAGAGGCGACGTGCTGATGGAGGGTAGGTGAGGGGAGGGCAGGGGAGGGGATGGAGAATCATGACGGGTAATGTTATTTAAACGGAGCATGGGCCAGGAACGGACGGGAGTGGGGCCTCACGAAAAAGGTGCCGGTACGCCGTACCGGCGCATACCGGCGTGTACCGGCACAAAAAAAGCCCTGACATTAATACAATATTAGAGGAAAACAATCTCAACTAGATAAATGGATTATATACAATCTTTCTCTTTCTTAGACCACAAATGAAATAGGGAGAGTGAAACAAGACAAGGAGATCAATTAACAACAGTAAACAAGAAAATGTGGTATTAACCTGATTATCCCCAGTTATTATTTATCTGAATCATTATTCCACATTGATCGTCTGATGCTTCTTCAAACCCAAGACAGTGTATAGTCAATTAATTTCATTGGAAACATACTTATTGTCCAATATTAGTGGAAATAATACACCTGATTTCATTTTTTTCTCTTTAAAACCAGAAATTATTTAACAATACAAACATTGAATCTCTAATCCAATTCCCACTGATAAAGGTAGTCTCAGTTTCACAGGCTTCACTTCTTTTGAATAATATACTAAGAGGAATCATTTCAGAGGAAAAAACTTTAGGAGTCATACCCGGAACTCTGGGGAAAACAACAATCTCGATATTAATCATCTGTAATAATATTCGTTTTGTTCAAATTTTTCTGGTCTATTATCATTTTCAAAGTCTTAACCGTTTCCTACTCCTGTAGAACTTCATTTGCTGTATCAATTTTTCATTCTCAAAGGATTCGATTCAATTATCCATGTGGCTCACTAATAAGATTATATCTGAAGCAAAACTATTTACTACCACCGATAGGTCCTGGAGCGCCTTCCAGATGATATTCAATGTAACCTCCATGGGAGCCAAAAACTCCAAGCTGATAGCTCTTACGGGTTTAGGAGTGGCATCGCCAACACGGGTTCAGCTGTAAACGACTTCCGCTTCAGCATACACTCCTAACTCACTCCTCCACTCCTTTGGACATGTTGGTTAAATGACTCGGGAGCGATGAAGTTGTTTCCAGGTCCAAGAGCATCGAACGCTCCTTCGCCGCGCTAATCAAAGGACTCATCAACCCAGTCATCTGTGGGCAGCTCGTCGTGCAGTGGTCCCACGCTTGCTGCACAGGGGACAAAACGCTGGTCATCGCGGCTGACCCTCCATTGTCCTCTTCCTCTTAGTTAAGGTAACTGCAATGCAGAGAGGAAATTTCTTTTTCTTTTTAATTATGTATTTAAATTTTCCAATACATCACCACTTAAAGTGAATATGCAATCGGCATTATTTAACATTAGGAAACAAAAATAATAAGTATATATCTTTACAGCCCGTTGTCCACAAGTTAAAGAAATTTGATTCCAAGATTAAGGAAATTAAAAAAAAGAAAAGAAAGAGAAAAAAAATACAAATTTAACCATCGATAGATGCTTCCTCTGTTCAGACCCCAGCCTGCTGATTAGGGAAGGTCTACTATATTCACGTCTTGTATCAATAAACTCTTTCAACTGTTTTGGGTCTACAAACTGAAAATGTTACCCCTCAAGCATCACATTACAGAAACAAGGAATCGCAAGACAAAATTTGCTCCCAATGCCACCACCCTGGGGCGAAGTTCCAAAAAGGCCCTTCATCCATCTGTGTAGGCCGTGAGAGATCTGGAAAGATACGGACCTTTGAGCCCAAAAACAGATTTTCTAAATGTCTCAACGAAAGCCGTAGTACGGCATTCCTATCGGGCTCCAGCGCAAAAGTGGCAAGCAGAGTTAACCTCTGAGTAACTATTTCTAATGAGCTTTCTAGGAATGAGGTAAGATTCATTCCTTCCCCTATTACGGGGGGGTTTCCTACCACCACTCCAGTACTCCCGATGTAATAAGCCCGTGTAATGGGAGGGAGTGAGTCCTTGTCCATTCCTAGGATGTCCACCAAATATTTTTTAACCATCTCCAAGGGAGAAATTAACGGCGATTTGGGAAAATTAAAAAACCTAAGGTTAAGTCTTTTAGTCTGGTTTTCCAAGTATTCAAGTCGTTTATGTAGGAAATTATTGTCTTTAACCAAAGCAGTTTCTATAGATCCCATTTCTTGAATTTGATATCCACATGTTCCAATTTCTGGATTTGCTGTGCAGTCACTTGTGCTTGAAGCAGGGCAGCCTCAGAAAGAACTTCAATATCAGAAGAATTCTGCTTTAAAGTAGTTTGCATAGAGGTTTGGATATTGTAAACCATATCCCATAGTGACTCCAGCATCACAATTGCTGGTCTAATCAGTACACTAGCCACAGGAGGAGATTGAGATATACTATCAGCACGAGCTAACTTGAAACAATAGCTTGAGGCAATACCTTTGAAGGCCTGTTGTAGTAATGTTTCCCGAAGTTGAGAATCTATCTCCGTTGCTGCAGTCACACCCTCGGACAGGACCAGCTGAGCCACTTCGGCGTCTGTCTCTGTTTGAACAGCCAGCAACTCTCCTCCAGGCTGGGGAGGTGCAATTCGCTCCACAGGGCTCAGGGAAGCCCCGTTTCCACTCTCGATTGACTCCGAAGGGCCGAGAGCTGCAGAGGGGGTCGAAGTTCCCTGAGGACCCGGTTGTTGCCTGGGAAGTTGCAGGGTTGTTTGTTTCATTGTCGAGGAGGTCACAGGAACTGAGGGATATTCCTTTACCTTCCCCCTCCGCTTCCCCATCGTTGACAAGGCTACAGAGGCACCGAGGAAAACTCACAAACACAGCAGCCTCCATGAGCAAACACAGGTGCGTCCATTCACAGCGCCATCTTGGAATCCTCAGGAAATTTCAAGTAACAAGAACTTCAGAGGACAGCTGGGCCGTTGAGCGTACGAGCTTCAGGTCACCATCTTTCCACTCTCCCTAATTTGGGACACTCTTTGTCTGGTTTCTCCTCAGAGGCCTGTCTGATATGGGTAACCCTTCAGCATAGCCTTCTGAGTCATTGAAACACAGAAGCCCCTTCACCACTACAAGGTGGTCTCCCTTCGCAGGGGTTTTATTTTTATAATATTCTGAAAGTTTTTTTGATTGTCCCCCCAAAAATCTTCAAAATGACAAGAACCAGAAACATTTAATTTTGAATGGATACAGTTGATCTCCTAAAGTAAATAACTGGATTGATTATATTTTAGTACCACCAGAAGCCCAATTAGTCCTACTGATAAACACACATCTACCTCAAATGTGGAAACACACCCATGTCCCCCACATAATGACACAGCACGCTGTCCCTCACATGCACAACTACATTCCCCATACATCCCCACTTACTTGCCACACATATGTACCTTTGTATACCTTTACCCTCCAGGCACCTGCTCCCCACTCCCCACATTCATGTCCTGCACAAAATCCCACAACCCATATAATGTCTATACCTACATTCCTGCCACACCCCATAAAAACACACTAAAGCCATCCACACATACATTCAATCCACCCACCCCATACAAGAGGTCATTCATAAACCACTTTCATACTTTATAGACTGTTCTGCTTATGCAAAATGACTTTTATAAAATTACTTCATACTTAATAGTTTGCATGGTGCTATTAGGCACGTGTTCTTGAAGAGTTTTGGGTGGGGCATGGGCAAGTCATGATTTATGCATGTATTTTATGAAAATATGCACATAGGTGTGTCCTTTCCATGCTAATGTTTACCCCTGATCCTAAGCAGGTGTAATGTCTGTTGCCTCAGTTTAGGTGCAATTTCTGCAGGATCTGTGCTGATATTTTCTAAAGACACATGAAGGGGCATTTCTAAAAACATCCAAGGCAGAATTGAGATGTCCTGTCCATAACGTCCATCTCACAGCTATTCTCGAACAGGTAATATGCCTAGATTTCCTGTTTGAAAAAACTTGAGAAGAATGTCCTTACTGAACAATCAATTTACAAACTGAAACTTTTAAATTATAAATGGGGGAGAACAAGGCACAGAGATGTCTGTTTGGCAGCAGTCTTAGAACATTGTCAAGTACATGGATTTCTTCAAAAAACAGAGGAGTAGCTTAATGCTTAATGCAGTGGATATATAAACTAAGGGGTATAGGTTCAAATCCCCCTGTTACTCTTTTTTTTTTTTTTTGTAAATGTGATCCTTCCAGGACCTGAAAAATACCTACTATACCTGCATATACACTACTTCAATAGTCTTCAGACCTGCAGGTGTCTTATGTGTTTAGGTACAGTGGGTATGTTTCTGTACCTGGAGGGAACCCCAGAAACAATTTAAGAGTTAAGCAGGATTTGACCCTCTGTCCCTCAGGTTATATTTGCCACTAGGCTACCCCTCTGCTCTGCTTGCTGCTTTGTTCAGAATGACCATAATACCTGCAGCTGACATAGATTTGTATAATAGATGTGGCTTATAGATCCTGGTTTTCCTTTACGGTTTCACATTCAGGGGACAGGGAAGGGGACAGCAACCACTGGGGGATTAAAGAGGGATCATGCCTCAATCCCTCCAGTGATCAGCTGCTCAATCAGAGCACCTTTTTGTACCCTAGATGTGACTGACGGGTGCACAAAGTATAATACAGCTGCCTCAGGAAAAACTCCTAATATGGTGCTTAGCCCCTCCCAGTGGATCCCACAATGCACCAGGCAGGGGCTGGGCACTGCCATTTTGGAAGAGGCATCACCTGAGGCAGGAGGGAGGAGGTGTTGCTTTTGCCCTCCTGCCTCCAACTTTTTTAAGATACAGGAGGGAGAGGGGGAGGTCAGGGTATCTCAGGATAGGTCCCCATGGCCTACCTAAATTCCCTAGAGATCCAGCAATATGATGGGAGCAATAGGGTACCCTATTTTCTCCAGCCCTAGTGTCTGTCTCTACAAAATGACAGCCACAACCTCTAGTAACAGTTTCACATTACTTGTTAGTACTGTGAGGCTGCCATGAGACGAGGAGAAGGAGCAGCAGAGGACACCTTTTTCCCAGCTGATACCTGGGGCTCACATAACTGTCTTATGCGGTCCGCAGATGAAAATTGGCTTGGACCCTCATATACTCCTGTGGTCACTGTATGCTTGATTAGCTCTGGATATTCAGTGTCAGTGCCTTGACATGGCCCAGCACTGAATATCTGGGGCCACTTCTGACCATGGCAGTCAGCATTAAAACAAAAAAAAACTGCTGACCGCTGCGGCTGAATATGACATGGGATATGCTGTTGACATTCTCATGTCATTGCAAGCAAATGAAAAAAAACATAAGGATGACCAGTTGAAATAAAGACAGAGGAAGGCCTGGTCCAGACAAGATCACTGTATAACAGTGAAAGAAAAGTAAAAAACGGGGGCAGACTGACCATTGGGACAGTAAGATATTGCTCGAGGACCCACTCTCCCCTAGCTTCCATCTAGTTTATTCATTTTTGATAGGTGGATAGGGGCCCCTGACCCTTAATGCTCGGGAGCCCAGATCATTGTCAGTATGTATCTGGTTAAAAGGCTTTCTAATGGCTTAAATACAGAATCGGGGCTGCCACATAGTTGACAATTTTCAAAGCCATTTATGTCATAAAAATCCACATAAGTCAATCAACTGACTCTCATATAGTTAAAAGTGCTCATGGTATTCCATACTACCTTCACTTTTAACCACATTGTTAGGAGTCATTCCTGAAGTCACCTTTAAATTGGGGAAGAAAAGTATCATGCCAAGGTTATATTTTCAAATCTATGGATGTTTTCAGTGAAAGACATACACAAAGAACAGGTGGAAGAGGCGGTAGGAATTCTGTTCTTGCAACAAGATTCAAAGGGAAAATATTTGTGTACTTTCTCTTTAAGAACTGGTACAAAATCTATGAGTAAGAAGTACCTGCAGACTTAATCAAAACTGCTTTAATAATTATTTACCTTATACATTTATGGTTTAAACAACCTACATTGTGTGCAAAGTCTGTGTATTCTTTCTATTAACATAATTTAGCATCAGTTTTTTTTTAGAGTGACTGAATACATCCACATTCACTTTGAAAAACTGTCTAAGAAAAATGGGCCCATGTATAGTTTGCAACTCCTTTTTGTTTTCTCCTAAGACTGGACGTTCACTTCTGAAAATACTAAAGCAAATACAACCCCCTACCCAGATGTAGATAATGTTCTAAACTTTTTCTCTCTGCATTTTGACATATTTAAGCATTTGTGGATAACAGTTTGGATTCATTTTGATAAAAGATCTGTTATGATGTATTATATGGAAGGGTCTAAAGTAAAATCAAGATGCCCCCTGACCTGTGGGTAATGATATATCCTGAACAAGTTGGAAATCTGAATTGATTCCTCAGCTGGAAGACCTTCAATAACACCAGCCAATTTGCCAGATGTTCCACAACTGTAGTTAGGGATATAGGTATCAGTTCTGCATACATCTAGTAGCGCTATAGAAATGCTAAGTAGTAGTAGTAGTAGGTATCAGTTCCTGAAAATATTTTAGTGGCAGCACTAAATGTTAAGATTGGATTGCCGAAAGACTCATAAATTTGGAACCCCAGTGTGATGTTGGGTAAGAGCTCTGAGCTGTTGTTAATCTCCTCCACTGCAAAACCAAAGGCCAGGAAGTTGTAATAATTCAATACCAGAAACCTGAAAGGACAGTAAATGTCAAATGATATAAAATCTGCATCTAACTACTAGTAAAAGATATAGAAACATGGCAGTGTTGTTCAAAGCACTAGGTCAAAATACTTACATAAAAATAAATGTATATTGTAATACTTGAGTTAAGATTAAGAACCCATTAAAACATTTACTTAAATGAAAGTAAAAAAAAAATTATTGCCTAATATAGGGGTCCTTTTACTAAGGTGCGCTGAAAAAATGGCCTGCGGTAGTGTAATATGCGTGTTTTGGGTGTGCACAGAATTATGTTTTAGCGCACCTACAGAAAATGGCTTTTAACATTTTTTTGCTGAAAACGGACGTGCAGCAAAAAGAAATTGCGTACATTTGGGTCTGAGACCTTACCGCAAGCCACTGACCTAGCGGTAAGGTCTCAATGCAGTACCGAGTGATAATGGGCTAAGCGCATCACTGCTGCACACCAGAAAATAAAAAATATTTTCAGACGCACGTATGGATGCGTGGCAAAATTGAAATTAACCGTCAACGGCGCCTCGCGTTAACCGGTGGTAACTCCAATTTGGAGCATGTTGGTGCCTATCAGGCTTATTTTCGAAAGGGATCGCCGGCGATCTTCCGACACAAATCGGGAGATCGCCGGCGATCTCTCATCCGGCCAAATCGGTATTATCGAAAGCCAATTTTGGCCGGCCCCAATTGCTTTTTGTTTGTGGCGGCCGGCCAACCTTCAAGGGGGCGTGTTGGTAGGGTAGCGAAGGCGGGAAGGAGGGCAGAGCGGGGCGGGGTTACGAGATGGCCGGCTTCACCTTATTATGAAAAAAAAATGCCAGCTCGAATGAGTATTTCGCTGGGCGGACTTGGTCCATGTATTTTAGGACCAAGTCCCAAAAAGAGCCCCAACTGAACAGATGACCACCGGAGGGAAGCAGGGATCGCCTCCCCTTACTCCCCAAGTGGTCACCAACCCCCTCCCACACACACAAAAAAAATTTTAACATTTTTGCCAGCCTGTATGCCAGCCTCAAATGTCAACCCCAGCTCCCTGACAGCAGTATGCAGGTCCCTGGAGCGTTTTAGTGGGTGCACTGCACTTCAGGCAGGTGGACCCAGGCCCATCCCCCCCTACCTGTTACACTTGTGGTGGTTAATGTTGAGCCCTCCAAAAACCCACTGTACCCACATGTAGGTGCCCCCCTTCACCCCTTAGGGCTATGGTAATGGTGTAGACCTGTGGGCAGTGGGTTTGGGGGGGATTTGGGGGGCTCAGCACACAAGGGACGGGTGCTATGCACCTGGAAGTTAATTTTGGGTTTTTTTTTAAAGATTTTTTAAGTGCCCCCTATGGTGCCTGGTTGGTGTCCTGGCATGTCAGGGGGCCAGTGCACTACAAATGCTGGCTCCTCCCATGGCCAAATGCCTTGCATTTCGCAGGGTTTGAGATGGCTGGGTCCGGTTTCCATTATGGCTGAAAATCGGACCCGGCCATCTCATCTAAACCCGGCGATCCTATTCTAAACCCAGCGAGTGATGGCCGGCCATAAATTTCGCTGGCGCCATTCGATTATTCCTCTCCATGCAGCTTAGTAAAAGGGCTCCATAGTATATAGGGGCTCATGTTCAAAAGAGAAAAACATCTCAAAATGTCATAAAGAGGTATTTGAATGTTTTTCTTAAAAAAAAACGTCCAAATCAGGATTTTCAAAACTCGGATTTGAGATGTTTTCTCTGCAGTGCATGCAAATCACAAAGGGACATGCTGGGGTAGAATTTGGGTGTTCCCAAAATTTGGATGTTTTTCTGCCAAAATGGAACAAAGCAGAAATGTCCAGAGCTAAAAGTTATACGTTTGGGTCTAGACCTGTTTCAATCAGGACTAAGTCACAAAACGGTGCCCTAAATGACCTGATGACCACTGAAGGGATTACATCATGACCCCTTACTCCCCCTCCCATCCCCAAAACATGTGAAAGAAACAGTACACCTTCAGATGTTATGATCAGTCCTATTAGAGCAGCAGGCAGGTCCCTGGAGTAGCCTAGTGGACGGTGCAGCGTAATGTAGAAAAGAGGACCCAGACCCATATCCCATTCTAATTGGTACACTTGTGGTGGAACATGTGAGCCCTCCAAAACCCAACAAAAACCTATTGACCCTTCATAAAGGGACATCTGCAGGAATAAAGGCTATTGTATTGGTGTTCAGTTGGGTACAGTAGGTTTTTGGTAGGTTTTGGAGAGTTCCCCATACAATATAAGGGGGGGGGGGGGGGGGTGTAACAGTGTGATATGTACCTGGGACTGTAGGAGCAAAGAAGGCAAGCTACTGAAGCACTATGCCCAGTCATCCATGTGACTATCCAGCTAATTTTCGAAAGTGATCGTCAGCCATCTTCAAACATAAATCGGGAGATGGCCGGCGATCTCCTGAAACCGGCGAGATCGGTATAATCGAAAACGATTTTCTGACACCTTCGCTGCTTTCCCGTCGCAAAGCAAAAGTTCAAGGGGGAGTGTCGGCATGTACCAAAGGCGGGACATGGGCATCTTTAAGAGATGGCCGGCTTCACCCGATAATGGAAAAACTAAAACCGGCGGTGACGAGCATTTCGCCGGTTTCACTTAGTCCCTTTTTATTCACGACCAAGCCTCAAAAAGGTACCCCAACTGACCAGATGACCACTGCAGGGAATTGGGGATGACCTCCCCTTATTCCCCCAGTGGTTACCAAACCCCTCACACCCTAAAAAAAAAACTTTACAACAATTTTTGCCAGCCTGTATGCCAGCCTCAAATGTCATACCCAGCTCCATGACAGCAGTATGCAAATCCCTGGAGCAGTGTTTAGTGGATGCAGTGCACTTCAGGCAGGTGGACCCAGGCCCATCCCCCCTACCTGTTACACTTGTGATGGTATATGTTGAGCCCTCCAAAAAACCCCAAACCCACTGTACCCACATGTAGGTGCCCCCCTGCACCCCTTAGGGCTATGGTAATGGTGTAGACTTGTGGGCAGTGGGTTTTGGGGGGGGGGAATTTCAGGGGCTCAGCACCCAAGATAAGGGTGCTATGCACCTGGAAGCTATTTTTAATTTTTGTTTAATTTTTTTAAATGCCCCCTAGGGTGCCCAGTTGGTGTCCTGGCATGTCAGGAGGGCCAGTGCACTAGAAATGCTGGCTCCTCTCACAACCAAATGCCTTACATTTTGCCAGGTTTGAGATGGCCGGGACTGGTTTCCATTATGGCTGAAAACCGAAGCCGGCCATCTGCTCTACACCCGGCGATCTCAACATTTCACTTAAATGTTGATTTAGCCGGCACCAACTGAAAATAAGGTTGGCTCCGCCTGCTTGCAAAGCCGGCCCTGAAGATGGCCGGCACCTTTCAATTATGCCCCTCCACATGGGCCTACATGACATACATAGTTCTACATACATGGCACTATCCATCATTAGGAACCTGATTATAATGTGCAAATTCCGACATTTCCCCTATAAAATTCTAAGACATTGTGGAGACATCCAATCTAACAGAAGAATAACAACTCTTGTTTACTAGACAGAAACTGCTGATAAAGGACATTATCAGCGTTGACGCAGGTTGTTATCAGGATGACATAATTTCAGTAATCTGTTATCAGAACTGGTGTCAATGCAAGACACTTGGAGCTACTTGTTTATGTTCTTCAAGGATAGAACATACGTCAGTATTAGAGATAAGACTCTCAGGGGTAGATGCATCAAGCAAACGTAAAAAAATCAGAAACGTAAAAACCTTTACCGAATCTCAAATAACGAAGCATGCTCCAAAAACACAGCCCCAAAAAGTTTGGTGCGGTATTGGAAAGAACGATGCACTAATCCCCGTCGGTAATCGGCTCGTAAAGCATGCGCAAAGCAGCCAAGCGTTATGCTGGCTGCTCTGCGCATGCCAGAAACGTAAGAAAAAAAAGAAAACAGAAACACGTGGCTCCCCACTTTCCCCTGCATGTCTCCACAAACATTAAAGGATCGGGAGGGGGCAAAGGCGCTCATCAGCAGTGTCCTGTATGGACGTCGTTGCCTTGGCCCCCCCCCCCCGAGATCCCCGCTGCTCCCCGCTGCTCCGTTTGTGAAATAAAAGCTTTTAAACATGAAACCTTTGCAGTTGCTGGGCTCCCCCTCCCTTCCTGTGTCTCTCTTCTTTTTAGTCGGCAATGCTCCGCCTCCTGCACTCCTCCACCTCCGTGCCCCGCCCCCCGATTTCGTCCCTGCCGCTCCCCCCCCCCCCCACCGGACCCCCCCCTCCACCATAATGGCCGGTGCAGCGCCTCTCACCTATGTTTAAAGGCGCTGCACAGGATGGATCAGCTATTCTTTAGCTCTTCTGTCTCCTCCGATGTTTCCTTTTTCTTCCTGTGTCCGCCCTCCTCTGACGTCAGTTATCTACGTAGATAGCTGACATCAGAGGAGGGCGGGGAGCAGCGGGGACCTCGGGGAGGGGGGGCAAGCAAGGCAAGGCAAGGCCAGGCCGTCCATACAGGACGCTGCTGATGAGCGCCTTTGCCCCCTCCCGATCCTTTTTTAATTTAGTTTCCTTTTTTATTTTAGGCACAGGGAAGATGGGAGCCACTTTTCTTTTAAAACATGCCAGCAATTTGGTTTTTCATCGTGCAGGGGGCAGTGGGGAGATGACAGCTCAAGCTTTAACGACAGGTCTGAGCTGACGTTAAATTTCTGGTGGTAAGTGAATCGTTGCTATCGTCGGTATGGTTAGTGCTTTCCGAATTGTCTACATTTCAATGGTAGTTTCTCATTTGCATTCCAGTTTCGTTAGCTGCTACTGCCGTCGAAAAATAGGCTTTAGTGCATGGAAAGGATAGAAAATTCTTCCTTAAGGGCTCATTTAACGATGAAAAACGTTTAGTGCATCTGGGCCCGAATTTCTCCAAAAAGCAGCTCTTGCCAGGGTTAGCTGCTGTGTGTCCACACCACATCCGAGGGGCAAGATCTGCTTTGGACCAGACTGACATCTGAAGAATATGCTGACATCTGAAGGACTACATCAGGTTGTATGTGTGCCATGTATCCTTGCATAGTGCCCTTGGGTTAGAATGACTCTTTATACTTTAGAGTCTAGCTAGGGATTTATATACCTTTACTCCAAGCTATTTCTGGAATAGGATTGTCTTTGTTTTTATTCCTGTTTACTTTGTCGTTTGCTGCTACTGTAAATAAATTTGACCCTATTTTTTAATAATATTTGGGTGTGGAGTTAGTTTCTTTTATTATTTTGGCTCAGTGGATTTGAATCTAAAGATAAGGGGTGATACATTTACTTCTAACACTTCCTAACCAATGCTAGTCTGGTTGGAACCCATTTTTGTTATAACATACACTAACAGGTGAATTTTCAAAAGAGAAGGGCGCCCATCTTCTGACACAAATCGGGAGACAGGTGTCCTTCTCGCAAGGTCGCCCAAATCGGCATAATCAAAAGCCGATTTTGGGCGCCCTCAACTGCTTTCCGTCGCGGGGACAACCAAAGTTCACGGGGGCGTGCTAGCAGTGTAGCGAAGGCAGGACTGGGGCGTGCTAAGGAGATGGGCATCCTCGTCCGATAATGGAAAAAAGAAGGGCGTCCCTGATGAACACTTGGGTGACTTTACTTGGTCCATTTTTTTTCACGACCAAGCATCAAAAAGGTGCCCAAACTGACCAGATGACCACTGGAGGGACTTGGGGATGTCCTCCCCTTACTCCCACCATAAAAAAAATTTTTAATACTTTTTTGCCAGCCTCAAATGCCATACTTCAGTCCATCGCAGCAGTATGCAGGTCCCTGGAGCAGTTGTAGTGGGTGCAGTGTACTTCAGGCAAGTGGACCCAGGCCCATGCCCCCCTACCTGTTACACTTGTGGTGGTAAATGTGAGCCCTCCAAAACCCACTGAAACCCACTGTACCCACATCTAGGTGCCCCCTTCATCCCTAAGGGCTATGGTAGTGGTGTACAGTTGTGAGGAATGGGTTTTGGGGGGGGGGGGTTGGGGGCTCAGCACACAAGGTAAGGCAGCTATGTTGCTGGGAGCAATTTTTGAAGTCCACTGCAGTGCCCCCTAGGGTGCCCAGTTGGTGTCCTGGCATGTGAGGGGGACCAGTGCACTATAAATGCTGGCTCCTCCCACGACCAAAAGGCTTAGATTTGGTCATTTTTGAGATGGATGTCCTCGGTTTCCATTATCGCCAAAAACCGGGGACGACCATCTCAAAAACGACCTAAGGACGACCATCTCTAAGGGCGACCTAAATTTCATAATTTGGGCAACCCCGACCATATTACTGAAATGAAAGATGGACGCCCATCTTGTTTCGATAATACGGGTTGCCCTGCCCCTTTATGTTTCAACATTTTTTATTGGTGTCATATTGAAATTACAAAATCCACATTCTGATAATACACAAGAAAAATTTTTTTTCTATATTAAAGTACACTGCACAATTATGTGTCATACCGGCACCAATCTTTTAGTTTTTATCCCCAACCCGCCTCTTTTTATTATCTTCCAGGCTTCTTGCAAGATCGAATTCAAACTCCCTTCCCATCAATATTTGCAAGTCATCCACCCTCCCTCCCCTCCCTCCCTCGAGCCCCTATCCCCAATATCCCCCCTGGGTTTGTGTTCTGATAACCCAGGTGGGTCCCTACTCCCCCCCTCTTGTCAACCTATTCCGTGGAGACAGATTATCACTTAACCAGTGGTCCCCATGCAGGTCTACAACATATTTAACAATAAGCTGCGTCCCCGTGGGCTTAACCCCTGTATATATGGATTCCAGATCAGTAAGAAGTGTTTTTTCTTTTTTAGATTCCCTTTTGCCTCCCTAGCTTCCCAGGTAGCTAGTTCATGTATTTGGTTCCGCCATTGCCAATACTCCGGTGGTTCTGGAGATATCCACCGCTGTAGCACACTCTTACGGGCCACCAAGCATACCTTGCGACACCACGTCCTAGCACTTTTAGTCTTGTTTTTAAATGCAGACTGCGTGTCTAGCACGAAGTGGTCCCAAGTTCCACTTACTGGTGCCCCTATAATCTTGGACATAAATCCCTGAACCTGGTTCCAAAAGGTCCGTACCCCTGGGCAGTCCCAGAAGGCATGATATAAGGTGTGAGGTGTATGTTCGCATTTAACACATTTCGCTTCCTGTGTGGTGCTAACATGGCCCCATTGCTGTCCCGACATATACGCCCTCATGATCACCCGATATCCACATTCTCTGAGTCTCTCATCTATAGTAATTGTTGGTAATGATTTCAAGGTGGCCTGTATGTCCCATCTATCTAGAGCCCTCCCCAACTCCCTTTCCCATTTATGTTTGATGCAGCTAAAAAGTTTTGGGGGGGTTACGCGTCACCAAGGCTTTTTATAGGGAGGATACGGTTATTCCTACCAGCTCCAAGGTTTGAAAAAAGGTCTCTATTTTATTACCTATTTTCTGTTGCAGACTAGGTTGATCCAAATGTAAAATATAATGTTTGACCTGAGCATAGGCGAATCGGCTTCCCCATGTACTCCCTAATTTCCCTTGCAGCTCTTCATAGGTTTGGAAACCCCCATCTTGTCGAAGCAAGTGTTCCACCCTAGTGATGCCACACTTCTCCCATCGCATGAATGTGGTATTACTCTGCCCAGGTTCGAAATCTGGATTGCCTCTAAGGGCTAGTAACTCTGACACTGTCGGCTTCCCCCCCATGCTTTTAACCAGCACCTGCCACACTACGCGCATCGGCTGCAGTAATGTACAGTGTTTGAATTGGATTGGGATTTGATTGTTCTCTATATGCAGCAGAGTGAGAACATCATAAGGAGCAAAATAAGCACGATCCATCTCCAAAGGCGTGAATACACTAGTCTGGCCCACCCAATCTCCCACATATCTCAGTAAGCAGGCCTGGTTATATACGGCTATGTCCGGAAGTCCTAGTCCGCCCTCTCCCCAGCTTCCCAACATCAGTTTAGACTGCATTTTAGGTTTCTTATTTGCCCAGCAGAACTTACTGAAGGTCCCTGTGATCTGTGCTAGGTCTTTCCGCAGCAGGTAGAGAGGGAGTGTCTGTAGCAGATACAGCCACCTAGGGAATATCACCATTTTAATTAAGTTCACTCTGCCTCTCAAAGATATGGGGAGGCTGTCCCAGTGTCTCAGCTGATTTTTTGTCCCTACGAGCAAAGTGTGGACATTCAAGGCGTATAGCTTCTGTAAATCCATAGTCATCCGGATCCCCAAATACTTAAATGATCCCTCTGCCCAGCTCAATGGAAATTCCCTGTCCCATATCTTTCGCACCTCTCCCGAGGAGGCCAGGGCTTCTGATTTGGTCAAGTTTAGGCGAAACCCCGCATAATCCCCATACTCCTTTATGGTCTCCATGAGCACCCCCAGAGATGTTTGTGGCTTTGTGATCAGCAATAGGAGATCATCTGCAAAAGCTGCTATTTTGAATCCCAGTTGTCCCATCTGTACCCCTTGTATAGTTGGGCTAGCTATTATATCTCGGATCAGAGGGTCCAGGGACAGCACGAACAGCAACGGTGATAACGGGCAGCCCTGTCGTGTTCCCCTCTGTATCGGGAATTCCTCTGATTCCATCCCGTTAACCCGCACCTTCGCTTTTGGATTATAATAAAGGGCCTTGACTGCCGATATAAACCGTCCATCAAGTCCATACTTCCTTAATGCTGTAAACAGGAATGCCCACCGTACCCTGTCAAATGCTTTTTCCGCATCAAAGCTGATAAGTAGGGATGGTATGTTTCTGCGCTTCCTCATTTCCAGGGCTGCTATAATTTTCCTGAGATTTTTAGCTATAGTTCTGCCTTCTACAAAACCTGTTTGCGCCTCATGTATTAACTTGGGCAATACTTTCTTCATAGTAATTTGACCTCTACATTTAATAACGATATTGGGCGGTATGACTCCGGTGACAGCGGGTCCCTCCCTGGCTTGGGCAACACCACAATCTTTGCCAAAGCCAAATCTCCCGGGAGTCACTCATTGTCCACGATTTTGTTGAAATATGTAGTTAATGTTGGTGCTATATTATCACCCAAGATTTTGTAAAATTCTATGCGTAGGCCATCGGGGCCTGGCGCTTTAAGTGCCTTCCCCTGTGCTATAGCTAATCGTACTTCATCAATCTGGATTGGCTGATTCATCCTATCTTTGTCCTGGGAACTAAGAGATGGAAGATCTATATTATCTAGGTAAAGGGACTCTGACAATCCCTCGTCCCCTTCCTTCGCATACAAGGTACAGTAAAATTGAGCGAAGGCCTCACAGATCTTCCCTTCTTGTCGTTCTACCACCCCCTGGGCCCCCCGAATTTGTAACACTGGCTTTTTATTACCCCGCGGATTAGCCAATCTAGCCAAAAGGTGGCCAGCTTTGTTGCCAAACCTATGGAGCTGGTATTTATAATACAATTGGGATTTCGATGCTCTTTGGTGTAGTAACATATTTAAGGCAGCTTGCAACTCCAATAATCTACTGCGGTGGATTTCTGCATGTGTCTGGCCATATACCCTTCGGGCTTTGCACACCAGTGCACTCAGCCTGAGGATCTCTCGGTTTCTAGCCTTCCGTACATGGTGATGATAGCTAATGATCTCTCCCCTAAGTACAGCCTTTGCTGCCTCCCAGAATAAAAGAGAGTCGCCTTCATGTTGTTTGTTTAAGGTCGCGTAGTCTTCCCAGCGTTTTTTAAGGTTCTCCTTAAAAATCCCATCTCCCGATAGTTCTAATGGGAACTGCCATATATTACCCTTGGGTTTTCCAGGGTCTATGTCCCAGTCCATTAGTACCCACGCATGGTCTGAAATCGTATATGGGCCTATACTCACTGCCTGTACCATCCCAAAGAAAACTTCTGAGGTAAGTATATAATCAATTCGGGCTTGTGATGTATGTGCCCGCGCATGGTGAGTATAGTCTCGTTCTCCTGGATGTAATACTCTCCATGTGTCCACTAGATCTAATATCCGTCCTATCCGTTTCAAACCTTTGTTCGATGCTGCAATGTCACTCCTCTTCCCTTGTGAACTATCTAATGAGGGGTCCCACACTGTGTTAAAATCTCCTCCCATTATTATATGGGTCCCGGTGTAACTAAGCAAATGACCAATGATCTGGTTGTAAAATTGTTTATCATAATGGTTGGGGGCATATACATTGCATATTAACACTTGTTGACCAGAGACTTCCACCTCCACGAAAACGTATCTACCCCCTGTATCTACCATAAGGATGAACCTTCGCAGCCACTCCTTTGCGAATAAGCACTGCCACTCCCCCTTTTTTCCCCTGGGCTCCTGCTGAAACACACTTCTCCACCCACCATTTGTTCAATTTAGCGTGTTCCTCTGGTGTTAAGTGCATTTCTTGTAATAGAGCAATATCTACTTTGTGCCGTTGTAGCTGTTGTAAAATTTTTGTTCGTTTTATTGGCGAATTGATCCCTCCCACATTCCACGTGACCAACCTAACCATAGTCTCTAGGCAATCTAGTACACAATTGCAACTCTACAATATTAGTTCTTCCCCCCAAGAAGGCACCCCAGCCTATGCCCTCCCAGGTCCTCCCACATCTTCCATCTGGACCTTTCTCTATAAGTCTCATCTCCCCTCGGCAAATTGGTTGACTCCCCCCCTCCCTCCCCTCTCCCCCCCATTCCCATCTATCTCCCCTTCCCAGTAACCCCATTCCAGCGCTCCCAAAATGGGAACTAGCCACGTTTAACACCTCCCGATCTCTCCTCCCCTTTTAATTACACCAAAGCAAAATCCAACCCTCCTCCCCCTTGATATTCTATGTTGCATAGTGTTCCTTTACATATCCAGTCATACTTTTATCTCATATGTATGCATCCCTTCATATAAAACAACATTGCATTAACATAACACCCCCTCTACTTCGCCACATGTAGTTAAGCTAATCTTTCATGCTTTAATAGCATTGTCTGTCCATTGAGTCCCATTGCGCCCAGTAACCATGGGATTTGTCGGGGCCTTGCATCTCAGAGTTCTCCAAGCAGCCATCTGCAGCGTGAGTCGGGGACACCTGTGTTCAGTCTCCCCTTCCACTCAGTCTGGCAGACCATTGTCTGAATATGACTCAATATCTGGGACTTATATAAACAACATCTCTTAATAGTCTGCTGTGCTTATACATCCCTATGTTGTCCATTGCTACGCAGAATTCTCATCTGCCTGGCCCCTCAGACATCCCACCAACAAGCGGGTTAGGCCGCAAACCTGAACAGCTATGAATCTACATGTGGCATTATTTAACTGTAAAACAACATATTTGTTAACTTAACTCTCATAACTTGAAGCATCGTCAGTCCCGTGCCTCCTAGACCTCTACTGGTCCTGCGATATGGTAACGTGATTCAGTCTTTCCTTCTGCCGGGATCTTGATATCCCTGTCTGCTACTCGAGTTAGTGGTTGATGATATGGTTCTCTCTACCTGCTCAGGTCTGCGTTGCATTGCTTGGCCCCGCCACGTCTTCTCTCTCCAGTTGCCGCAGGAATCCTTTCGCCTCCTCGGCCGATTCAAACACTTGTGTTGTTCCATCATGTGTGATTTTCAGTACAGCTGGATAGATTTATGCAAAGCGTACTTTCATGTTATATAGTTGTGAGCATATCGGAGTAAAAGTCCGTCTCTTCTCCGCGACCCCTGCGGAGTAATCTTGGAAGCAGAGAATCCTCTTCTGCTCATATAACAAGGTATTCTCTTTCCTAGATGCCTGCAGGATCTTCTGTTTGTGAGCAAAGTTCAGTATCCGCATAATTATCACTCTTGGTTTTGTAGCTGTATCTGGGCGGGTGCCAAGGCGGTGGGCTCTCTCGATCCGTAGTGGCCCCATCTCAGCTGGAAAGTTCACTCTCGCTGTAAGCCAGCGTTCTAGAATGGTGACCAGGTCTCTACCTCCCAGAGCTTCAGGAAAACCGACTAGCCTGAGGTTATTCCGTCTGGATCGATTTTCAAGATCCTCTATCTTCTGCTCCAGTGCTGCCAGACGTTTAGAGTGCTGTTTTTGTCCCTCCTCCACCTCCAGCATTCGGCTCTCCACCTCGCCCGTGCGCGTCTGGAACGCCATGCATTCGTGAGCCAGGTCTTCCATTCGAGCGTGTAAGTTTTCTAATTTGTTATCGATCGGGGTAAGCCGTCTTTCTAACAAGTCCTCCAGGACCGTAGTCATTTCTGTCGTGATTTCGCTTACCCACGTGGAGGAGACCGTAGTACCTGCGGTTCCTGGTGAAGCCGCCATTTTGTAGTCCGCCGGCTTTTGTCTTAATCGTTCTTTTGCGGCCGATTTCATTGCCGCAGCCGCCCGCCGTTCCCGCAATCAACTGGCAATGCTGTAGCTAAGCTTCCGATACTTTGCAAAGTTGCGATTTTAAGGGCCTAATAGGTTGAATCTCGAGGGGAGAAGAATCGGGGCTGGAGAGCGGCTTACTTGCGACCGTTCACCAGCTTAGCGTCACGTGACCCCCGTTGCCCTGCCCCTTTATGGGGCCGTCCTGCAAGGACACCCTCATGAAAACTTGGGTGCCCCGTTCGATTATGCCCCTCCAAGTGTCAGGTACCTCAGTAATCCCAATAACACCCCAAAACAAAGTGTATCTTTTAAATCTACAGGACCTTTTATATGAAGTACTCTGCAGTGCCCCCTAGGGTGCCCCACTGCTCTGCTTGGACGTCTGTGTGGCCAGTCTACTAAGAATGCTGCCCCCCCATTCTCAAGACATCCAAATGGCTTGTTTTTGTGTGTTTTCCCTCGGACTTTTTTTTTTTTTAATGGTCCAAAAAGATAGACCCCACTGAGCACAAAAACATCTAAAATAGCCATTTTCAAAACAAAAAGTTGAACATTTTTCTGATCTGAAAATGGCTATGTTCACTGCTGGATTTATGGATGTTTTTCCTAAAATGTCCAAAATCAGATTTAGACATCATATCAAAAATGCCCCTCATAATAAAATATAATACTTTTTGAGTAAAAAGTGAAAGTATGAAACTACAATTGATGTAACTATTAATATTTTTATCCCAACAACTTTATAGCCCTACAATTCCATCCACTTTCATTTTAGTAAAACTGTTGTAACCCCGGGTCCGCCTCTGACTCAGCCCCTCTCAGGGTCACGTTTTCCACCCAGGTCTCTGGTCACACAAATGATACTTCTGCACACACACTGCTCTCACTGGCAGTTGGGTGCAGGCCAAGGCCAGAATAATTCCGGTAATCAGAGGGTACTTTTTTCTAGGCACTCTTCCATCCACTCTCACTCAAAAGATTAGTCAGCAGTCTCAGTGATAAACTTCAACATGCTTTACTAACAGTAACTTGAAAACAGTTTATAAATATATCAACCTGGTCTGTACATTTCAGGGTCTTCGAATGATCACACAGCACTAACATAATCTCCAATAATATTAGGGTATTCACACTTCAATTCTATCTCTAAAATCTCCTTTAACTGCTAAACCGGAAATCTCCTTTTGATTTAACTCTCAGTCCATGATCATCTCCACATAGTCTCTTCAATCTCTCTATTCCATCCTGGGACAGGGGGTCATTCATACATGCAATGAAAATCCTGCCAGAAGTAAGACATTCCAATTCTCACTCCTCCTACCTGGGGTGTCTTTTTCTCCAAGCACTCCTACTTGTTCCCAAGTTGGGAACAGTCCACAGGCACCCTCTGCCCTGTGGCATGGGCTTCAGACTTCACACCCTGCAAACTTCTCCTGCCTTGGTTCCCAGGACTTTTCCCTTGGTTCAAGGGTCATGGTAGGGGTGGGCTACCAAGGACCAGAGTTTTCTCCAAGCAAACTCTTTTATTAGCTCCTAGACCCGCCCCTAGGGATGGGCTTTGTTCTGATTTCACTAGGCTGTGTCAACCCTGTTTCCATAGGGACACCCTGAAAAGGCTCCCTCCTCCAGCCTTATGCCAGAGCCCATTTTCATAGGGAAGGGTATCGCACTAAATTTTGAAAATGACTGTCATCCATGTGATTGATACCACTTTGAGTCCTTAACACAGCACAGCTAAAAAGATTAAACAACTGTACTAGTAGGAAGTGGATTGTTCATTCTGATAAAAAGTTCATTCAAATCAGACCAAGCTACAATATTACTGATATCTTCTGACTGAGTCTTCAGGTATTGATCAAGAGAATTTCTTTCTGAAATACTTGGTTTCTGTATTGTAAAGAATACGTTATTATCATCATTGTCATTATCATCTGAAATAGATGTAGTGCTGTCTAATTCATCACTTTCATCTTCGTTATCGTCATGCTGTCCAATTAGAGAGAAGGCTTTCTCAAAGTTGAAATCGTTGTCTCTTGTTCTAATAATTTTTTATCTGAAGGCAAACTCTGTTTGAATATCTTTGAGAAATGATGCAGAAAAATCAAATGAAGTCCAGACAATCAAACTTCTTTTCCAACACTCTATCAATCCAGTGGACAGTCACCCCAATTTTCCATCAAATGACAAGAAGTCTGTAGTGGTAATTTATCTATTCACCAAGAATTGCAACCAGCTTCTGTTTCATCTCTGCTTCAAAGTGATGCAAATCATTACTGCTCTGCTTGGCTGGAGACCAGCAATCAGTTCAATAAACACAGGCAACTCCACTGTTCTCAAAGGCTATATTCAATGAACAACAAAGATGTAAGATAAGTTGATCCACTGTTTGCATAATGAGGTTTGCAACTGCAAAATCCTATTCTAGGTTTTGCTGTTTCTTTTGGTTTACTGAGGAATCATCATAATATCTCACTCCTACTTTTACTTTTTTACTTTTAACTGCAAGCACCAGGAGTAAGAGTAAAAACAGTAGAAATAGGTGAAAAGTAAAAGTAACAAATGTTTCCTGTACTTCTTTACAAGTAAAATTAACCAAACTTTTACTGAGGTATGTGACAGTGAAGATGGATCTTTTATGTTCTTTTGTTTATTTAGGGAATAGCTCTCGAGCTGGTTTTTTGCATGGTCTTCAAGTTTGATGTAAACAAGTACTTAGTTATTGATTTTTATTATCATTATTTTTTATTTTATTTTTTAGTATTCATTTTTAATTTTTTTTATTTTTCATCATTTTTCATTATTTTTTATCTTTGTTTTTATAGCAACCACTGTTGGACAAGTATCTTAGTATAAGATTCATATCATAGGTATGTGCCCTATCTATACAATCGTTACTTATGTATATTACATGTTAATGATTGGTTACAAATCTGATTAGAATATTTTATGTCAAAACTTTTTATATATATATATTTTTTGTATGAATGTATTTTATTTTGTATTTTTATGTTTATGCACTTTATATATATGTGAAATATATATTTATACAAACTGGTACAGTGTATTAGGATGTGGGTTTAGTATATTTCTGGTTCTCTTAATGTTCTTTATTCTTAATGCATTTTTTATTCTTAGCTCATTTTGAATTTGATTGTATCTATAATTTTAATATTGAATTTAATTGTTTATTAATATGTACATTTGTATTATTTATGACTATATATTATCAGATTGTTTTTCTATGTATATATGTTTACATTAGTTACAAATTTTGTATATGTGTATACATTTTTGTTATGCATCCTTGATTTGTATGAGTTATAATTACTCATTTATTAAACATCAATTATGGTTTTATTTATGGTCTTTTAGATTATTTTATTAATTGTTTTGAATCATTTCTTATATTTGTTATTTAGGGGTGGCTCAAGACAATCTGCTGACTGAGGTGAGGGATTAGCTGTTTCCATTCCCCCCACCCTCCCACTGCCCACCGCCCAACCTGCAATCTCCTCTTTCCAGCCCTGCATCAGCAATAAGACGAACGATAAACATGGAGTCTTTGAGACCCATATGTGCGTACAAGGCCCTGTTGGTCATGCCTCCTGTGACACACAAGTATGCATCAAAGGGGGCATGACCGGGAGGGCCTTTAAGGTATGTGTGAGTTTCAAAGGCTACAAGTTTATCATTCAGCTTTTTACCACAGTAGCAGTGGGGAGAGGTGTCGGCTGAAAGGCGACATTATGGAGTTTTATGCTAGCAAAGAAGTCACTGCTGGAGTCGTGGCGGGCACTTCATACCGCTCCAAAACCTCTGCCACCTGGAGCAATCCCTTTACTTTGCCTAATTATAAGGCTGCCCCTGCCTGGGGCAATGGAGGATTAAGTAATATATATTAAGTATATATATATACACGTAGGCGGTCGGTGGCCCAACTGTTTGGGGAGGCTAAAGGGGGCGTGGTTAGGGGTGGGGCCAGGGGTGGAGCTTAAATCCATAATTGTCTGATAACACACAGAAAAAATAAATAAATAAATAAAAAAAGTCACAATACCTTTTATTAAATTTAGATATCAGATATATGTTTCATATGTCAAAGAATAAAGTGGTTGCTCAAAGCATATTCTAAGCACAATCGCGCAACTGCAAAACACTATGCACAACTTTGTGCAAAAACACACTCAGAACCTTACTGTACCATAAATATTACACTGGGCAGAACCTAATACACCAATATACCACCCATACGGAAAATGCAGACTGTAAACAATATGAAACAAGGGATCATATCATCACAATTCTCATGTAGAGCCACAAAACACCCTAATTCATGTTTAATGTAGGATAAAATGCCATAAATAAGTAAATAAATATAAACTTTTAATGTTGAGCACCTAATTCTCAAAGTGGACATATTCCAAACACTATAATGAAAATAAAATTATCTTTTCTACCTTTGTTTGGTGACTTTTTCTGATCATGCTGGCCCAGTATCTGATTCTGCTGCTATCTGTCCTCAGTGCAGGTCAGGAAGTCATCCTCAAATATCTCCCTGGCAACCCAGGACACCTCCAGCCAACCCCCCCTGCTCTCCCAGCAGTAAGGTAAACAAACCATAAACCAATTTCTACAGCTGGTTACACAAGGCTAGAGGGCTTTCACTGCAGCTCCTGCTGTGAGGATGGAGGTAAATCAACAATTTAAACCCCTCAGAGCACAGCAGGGGAGGCTTAGCCTCTCCAAGCCTCTTATACCGGGCGCCTATGTATATATATATATTTTTTTTTATTGCATTTGTATCCCACATTTTCCCACCTCTTTGCAGGCTCAATGTGGCTTACAATTCCTCATGAATGGTTGAAGTGTGTAGAGAATTGACATATGGTATTACAGAAGGCTCTTGGGTTACATGATAACGATAAAACATGATAGTAACATCTATATTAATAAATCCCACCTTGAACATTCTGAAGCTCTCTCCAAGGCAGAGAAGCTCACTCCAAGGCAGAGAAGCACAAAAATCCTGTAGTCTTCATAGGCTAGGACCAGTCACCCTCACTCATAGACCCGCCCTCAGCCACGCCCCATCTGTACATAAAACGCTACCTCAACATTCTGAAGACAACCTTCTGAAGCCATCTGCAAAATCCCTAAACAGTTCGTAAGTTCATGGTGGTGAAGCCATCCAACTCACCATGTCTCTCTGCCCTGCCCTCGAGGGCGGAACACAGAGAGTAAAGGGATCCATAAAGGCACCCCTACCAACTGGCAACCCCCTCCAACAAACAACGACCCAGGCAGGGGGAGTGTTTCCGTACTCCTCCCCCTGCCTAGGAATCGCTACAGACTGCTGGCAAACTCCCCAACCACACGACCACAAAAGCCACCCGCAACCCCCCCCCACACACACACAAACACACACACAAACACATACACACACACACACACACATAAACACACACACACGCAAACACACACACAAACACACAAACACAAACACACACACACACAAACAAACACACACACACAAACACAAACAAACACACACACACAAACACACACACACAAACGCACACACACAAACACACACGCAAACACACACACGCAAACACACACACACATGCAAACACACACACAAACGCACACACACACAAACAAACACACAAACACACACACACATAAACACACACACAGAAACACACACACACAGAAACAGAAACACAGAAACACAAACACAGAAACACACACACACACAAACAAACAAACACAGAAACACACACACAGAAACACACACAAACACACACAGAAACACAAACACACATAAAAACACACACACAAACACACACAGAAACACAAACACACACAAACACACACAAACATACAGAAACACATAAACACACACACACACACAAACACACAAACACACACACATACATACAAACACACACACACACACAAACACATACATACAAACACACACACACACATACATACAAACACACACACACAAACACATACATACATACAAACACACACACAAACACACACACAAACACAAACACATACAAACACACACACACAAAACACACATACATACATACAAACACACACACACAAACAAACACAAACAAACACACACACACATACAAACACACAAACACAAACACATACAAACACAAACACACACAAACACACACACACAAACACATACAAACACACACACAAACACACACACACACAAACACACACACACACACAAACAAACACACACACACAAACACACACAAACACACACACATACATACAAACACACACACACATACATACAAACACACAAACAAACACACACAAACACACACACACACAAACAAACACACACACACATACATACAAACACACACACATACAAATACACACACACATACAAACACACACACACAAACAGCCTCGACGGTGCACCTCTAAGTGCCCCCCCGCCGCATCGCCACAACAACCCATGCAACGGGGCATCAGAATGCCCCTACCCCCTTCCCTCCTCGCCGCATCACCCAAACCCTCCCCCGCCGCTTCACCAAGCCCCTCCCCCCCACATCGACCGCCTCGCCACCCGCGACCGCTAATACAAACTCTGTCCAGCAGCTGCTGCTGCTTCTATTCAGCAGCAGCACCCCGTACATAAAGAAAACAAACAAAAAAACAACCTCCTAAAATGCACCTCCATGGAGAACCATCTCACATTGGCTGACGTCTCTGCAGCCGCTCCTCCTCTCCCCTCAACGTCAGTGCCCCTGCCGGAAGACCCCGGAGAAACGCCGAGACGTCTGAGGGGAGAGGAGGAGCGCATGCTGAGACTTCAGCCAATGTGAGATGCTTCTCAACGGAGGTGCGTTTTAGGAGGATTTTTTTTTGTGGTTTTCTTTATGTACGGGCTGCTGCTGCTGAATAGCAGAAGCAGCAGCCGCCGGACACAGTTTGTATTAGTGGTTGCGGGTGGCGAGGGGATTGATGAGGGGGGAGGGGCTTGGTGATGTGCCACGGTGGGGGGGGGTCGGGTGATGCGTGAAGGGGGGTGGACAAGGGGCTTTCTTTGGGTGCTGCGCCGGCTGGGGGGGGGGAAGTGGGGGTCTCGCTGGACATGGGTGGCTGGAAGGAAGCAGGGGGAGGGGAGCGTCGCTGCACATGGGTGGCTGCAGGGGGGGCAGGGAACAGGGAGATAGGGATGGGGCTCCATACATCACATGGGTGCCTGCAAGGGGGACAGGGGATACAGGATGGACACTGCAGGGCGGGCAGGGGGACAGAAGGGTTGGTGGTCATCAGGGGGGACAGGTGGGTCGATGGACATGGCTGGCCACAGGGGAGGAACAGAGAAAAGAGTATCCTCAGACATGGGTGGCTGCACAGGAGAGGAGGGTCGCTGGACATGGGTAGCTGCAGGGGGGACAGGGGGACAGAAGGGTCGCTGGACATGGCTGGCTGCAGGGGGGACAGGGGAGAGAGGAGGGATGCTGCACATGCGTGCCTGCAGGGGGACAGGAGGGATGCTGAAGGGGAGGGCCTGAGACCATATGGGTGGCTGCAGGGGGAGCAGGGGAGACAGGAAGGACGCAGCAGGGGGAGAGGAGGGTTGATGGGCATGGGTGGCTGCAGGGGGATGCTGGATATGGGTGGCTGCAGGGGGAACACGGGGAGAGGAGGGTCGCTGCACATGCCTGGCTGCAAGGGGGCAGGGAAGAGGGAGGGGGTTCCTCACACCACACACGCAGTCACTCATTCTCTGTCTGCCACATACACTCTCACTCACACACTCACTGTCTTTGTCCCTCTCTCTCACACAGTGTCACACAGAAACACAAACACTGTCTCTCACACACTCTCTCTCTCGCACAAACACATACACTCTGTCTCTCTCTCTCTCTCACATTCTCTCTCTGACACACACGCTCCATCTCTCACACACGCTCTTTCTGAAACATACACTCCAAGGAAAACCTTGCTAGCGCCCGTTTCATTTCTAACAGAAACGGGCCCTTTTTACTAGTAACAAATAAACATTGTAAGACATGATAGTTGTATAGGAAGTAAACATTGTAAGACAGTTCTGGTTACATGTGGGAGGAGTTCACATGTGTTGATCTTTGTGGTATGCCTTGTTAAAGAGATGGGTCTTCAATAATTTCCTGAAGTTAGTTAGTTCATATATCGTTTTTAAGTTGCGCGGAAGTGCGTTCCAGAAAAGTGTGCTCATGTAGGAAAAGGTTGACGCGTGCATTCATTTGTATTTTAGACCTTTACAGTTGGGGAAGTGAAGATTAAGGAATGTGCGAGATGATTTTTTAACATTCCTGAGTGGTAAGTCTATCAGGTCTGTCATGTAGGCTGGGGCATCACCATGAATGATTTTGTGAACTAGGGTACATATTTTGAACGTGATGCATTCTTTGAGTGGGAGCCAATGTAGCTTTTCTCGTAGAGGTTTAGCACTTTCATATTTTGATTTTCCGAATATGAGTCTAGCTGCAGTGTTCTGGGCTGTCTGAAGTTTTTTTATTATTTGCTCTTTGCAGCCAGCGTAGAGTGCATTACAATAGTCTAGATGACTGAGTACCATTGATTGTACCAGGTTATGGAAGACGGTTCTTGGGAAGAATGGTCTTACTCTTTTCAATTTCCACATTGAGTGGAACAATTTTTTGGTTGTGTTTTTCGCATGACTATCAAGTGTTAGGTGTCGGTCAATGGTAACTCCGAGGATTTTTAGGGTGTCTGAGATTGGTAGGTTCAGTTTAGGTGTGTTGATGGTGGTGAATTTGTTCGTGTTATGTTGAGAGGTGAGTATTAGGCATTGGGTTTTTTCTGCATTAAGTTTCAGCTGAAATGCATCCGCCCACGTATGCATGATGTGTAGACTCTGGTTGATGTCATTGGAAATTTCTTTTAAATCTTGTTTAAATGGGATGTAGATTGTTACGTCGTCTGCGTATATGTATGGGTTGAGGTTTTGATTTGATAGTAGTTTGGCCAAGGGTATCATCATTAAGTTGAATAAGGTCGGTGAGAGGGGGGATCCCTGTGGAACTCCGCATTCAAGTGTCCATATGGCTGATGTAGTCGAATTAGATGTCACTTGGCATGAGCATATGGTTAGGGACCCCTTGAACCAGTTGAGAACGTTGCCTCCAATTCTGAAGTACTCGAGGATTTGTAGTAGAATTCCATGATCGACCATGTCAAAGGCGCTAGACATGTCAAATTGTAGAAGTAGTATGTTCTTGCCGGTTGCAATCATTTGTTTGAATTTAGTCATAAGAGTAACTAGTACTGTTTCAGTACTGTGGTTAGATCGAAATCCTGATTGGGAGTCATGTAGTATTGAGAACTTGTTTAAGTAGTTTGTGAGTTGTTTAGTTACCATCCCTTCCGTAAGTTTGGTTATTAAGGGAATGGATGCTACTGGCCTATAGTTGGTTAGTTCACTAGCACTTTTCTTTGCGTCTTTAGGTATGGGGATGAGTAGAATGTTTCCTTTCTCCTTCGGGAAGAGTCCATTTTGTAGCATATAATTCAGGTGGTTCATTAGGTCTGTTATGAATTGTTGAGGGGCCAATGTCATAAGATTGTTTGGGCATATATCTAGTTTGCAATGAGATTTGGCGAATCTTTTAAGCGTCTGAGAGATGAGATCCTCCGATAATATCTTGAAGTCAGTCCACGTTCTATCTGCTGGGTATGCACCAGGATCTGGATCTAGACAGTCAAGGAGTACGGTGTATTCGATGGGGCTGACAGGTATTTTAAGTCGCAATTGTATGATTTTCTCCTTGAAGTATTTCACGAGATTGTCAGCTCCTGGTGTATCTTTACTGTTGTTTGTGACTGGTGTGGTGTCCAGTAGTTTATTCACAAGTTGGAAGAGTTTATGTGTGTCCTTGTAGTTTGGTCCAATTTTAGTTTTGTAATATAATCTTTTGGTTTGTCTTATGGTATATTTATATTTTCTTTGAAGTTGTTTCCACGCGTTAAGTGTGAGGTCATCTTTCTTTTTATTCCACGCACGTTCTAATCTTCTAACTTGTGTTTTGAGTTTTTTCAGTTCTTCATTGAACCATGGTATAGAGTTCTTTCTGTGAGAGGTTCTGGTTTGAATTGGGGCAATATTGTCTATTATTGATTTGCATCTATCGTCCCATTCTAGGAGGAATTGGATTGTGTCTGTCTTTATTGTCCATCCGTTGTGGTAGATCTGTTGCCAGAATATAGCTGGGTCTATTTTTCCTCTGGTGGTGTAGGTTTTTCATTTTTGTTTGTTATGTGAGCCTTTCGTTCGCCATTGGAGGAAGATGTGTGCTTTATAGTGGTCTGACCACGGTGTGGGTGTCCATTTTGTATCTGTTAATATAAGGTTTGAGTCAGAGTCGAATTTGTATGTGATAATGTCTAATGTGTGTTTTTTAGTGTGAGTTGGTTGCGTGTTTGGTTCGTGAAGATTCCATAGTTGTAGGAACTCTTTGCATTCTTGGGTGCTTGTTGTGGTGAAATCTTCAAGGTGCAGGTTAATATCTCCTATTATGATAAGGTTTGAGGTAGAGACACAGGTGTTCGAGATAAAGTCCATGAAGTGTGTTTGGGAATCTTGCCAGTTGCCTAGTGGTCTGTAAAGTATGACTGCGTTAAGATGTTCTTGTAGATTTGGGTGATTAATTCTTACCAAGGCAATTTCAAGTTGTGGCAGGATGGATTCAGCTGTGGTTGTGATGGTGAACTTGGATTTCTATATTATGGCTATTCCTCCTCCTCTTTTTCCGTTTCTTGTCCAATGGGTAATTTTGTATCCTGATGGACATAAATCTAAGATCCAAGTTTCAGTGATAAATAAGAGGTGAAGATTGTCTGTAGTAATCCAGTCTGTTATAATCTCTGTTTTATTTACTACTGATCTGGCGTTTACGTATCCCATTTGGATTGAATGGTAAGGGTCAATTTGGGATACAGATGTGTTGATTTTTATTAGTTGCCTGTTTTCTTGGTATCTGATTTTATTGTGTCCTTTCTTCCCTTTCTGTTGGTTATTTCCGTATGTATTTGTTTTTCCTTTTAGTTGGTTATTGATCTTTTGGTCTGGTGAGCTGTGGTTGAGTTGTCTATGAGGTTTGTGTGCTGTGTGTATATTATTATTAATGTTGGTAGTAGTCCATACATGGTAGATTAAGGAGAGGAAGTAACTTATCGTGAGCAATTTGTTGGTGATCATATTGGCTATGGTTTGTGGGTTTTATATATATAATGTGTGTGTATATATATATAGAGAGAGAGAGCATGTTTTCCACTGGCTGCACTTCCACATGCAGGTTTGTAAAACTGGAGAGCCACATGTAAAAGTGTCACCACTACCATGTAGAAACTGGGAAATTAATATTTCCATATGGAAGTGGTGATACATCCACATGAGAGCTACCAGATTTATGCTGTTTATTTTTTACATGTATATATTTGCAAAATGACAGTTCCTACTGTATGTTCCAGCAAATACATGTGCACTTTCACATGTTCTTATAGGAATTTTACAGAAGACTTCATATACAGCAGAGCCTTTTGTAAAATATCATTAGAAACGAGCATGTCACCAACCTGAATATCTAAAGTCTGATCTCAATATTCTGTGTAAAATGTGCCCTCACGCTTCTTAAAATGGTATGCAATTTAGTTGCAGGCATTAACTGGGGACAAGTAACCATTAGATTGGTATTAATTTCATAGTGTCTTACATAATAATGGCAGGAAAATAAGTACATAAGTAATGCCACACTGGGAAAAGACCAAAGGTCCATCAAGCCCAGTATCCTGTCCACGACAGTGGCCAATCCAGGCCAAGGGCACCTGGCAAGCTTCCCAAACGTACAAACATTCTATGCATGTGAAAGGGTTGGTAGACTCCTTATTAAAGATTCATCATGCAGGTTTTAATTATACTTGCAATTCGAGTCAGTAACCATCCAAAATAAAACTCACAAACATGTTTCAGATAGAAGCTTAGCCATGTGGCTACTTACGAGGTTTTTCCCAATAGTATGGGAGCATTTGTGAAGGTTGGGTGTTCATGCATTTCAAAATGCCATGTACTTAGGATTCCCCCAATTATGACATCCCCATTCCTCTGGTAGTCTGGTTGTTTCCACCTTTGGTGTTTAGCTCTACATTGACAGTCAGTAGCCTTCCACAGTAGATCACAAAACAGCAATAAAATCAGAAGCGGATAAGCTCCCATCTTTCAAGCTGTGAAAGAGTATGCCCTATGATAATGTTCACCCGTCTTACTCCACAGTTAATCCTTGAGAGCAGCTGTATAAGTCTTACTCATCCCAAGTAACTGCATCTTTGAATAATGGGCAAAAATGATTATATATCAGACTCTGCACAGATAGACCTCTGCATGGACACAAGGACGAATGGAGAAAAGACAATAAAGTTAACTTTATTTATAGCTGTGAGGACACCATGTGGTGTTTACTGGTCTCTACTCCAGAAAGTTTAAGCCTCAAAGGATATCGTCTCCTGATCTGTCCATTTAATATTAAATATAGGTTGTTTTAAACATAACCTTACAGAACAAATGCCTTAGTTAACAAGACAAATATTAATTTGACTGGAATGCTATAATAATCAACAACATTGCCCATTTGCTCTACATGTCTTTGAACTTTTGAGATCATAATCCATTCCACATCAGATTCTTTGCAGGATGCAAGCGTGGTTATTTTTATTTTTATAAATATTCTTGAAAGATTTTTTTTGATTGTCCCCCAAAAAATCTTCAAAATGACAAGGACCAGAAACATTTAATTTTGAATGGATACAGTTGATCTCCTAAAGTAAATAACTGGATTGATTATATTTTAGTAAGCTCCTTTGAGCAGGGACTGTCCTTCTTTGTTAAACTGTACAGCGCTGCGTAACCCTAGTAGCGCTCTAGAAATGTTAAGTAGTAAGTAGTAGTACCACCAGAAGCCCAATTAGTCCTACTGATAAACACACATCTATCTCAAATGTTGGAACCACACCCATGCCCCCACATAATGACACAGCCACGCTCTCCTCACATGCACAACTACACTCCCCATACATCCCCACTTACTTGCCACACATATGTACCTTTGTATTACCCTCCAGGCACCTGCTCCCCACTCCACACATTCATGTCTGCACAAAATCCCACAACCCATATAATTCTATACCTACATTCCTGCTACACCCACAAAAACACACTACAGCCATCCACACATACATTCAAATCCACCCACCCCCATACAAGAGGTCATTTCATAAACCACTTTCATACTTAATAGAATGTTCAGCTTATGCAAAATGACTTTTATAAAATTACTTCATACTTAATAGTTTGCATGGTGCTATTAGGCACGTGTTCTTGAAGAGTTTGGGTGGGGCATGGGCAAGTCATGATTTATGCGTGTATTTTATAAAAATATGCACATAGGTGTGTCCTTTCCATGCTAATGTTTACCCCTGATCCTAAGCAGGTGTAATGTCTGTTGCCTCAGTTTAGGTGCAATTTCTGCAGGATCTGTGCTGGTATTTTCTAAAGACACATGAAGGGGCATTTTCTAAAAACATCCAAGGCAGAATTGAGATGTCCTGTCCATAACGTCCATCTCACAGTTATTCTCGAACAGGTAATATGCCTAGATTTCCTGTTTGAAAAAACTTGAGAAGAATGTCTTTATGCTGGAGATGTCCTTACTGAACAATCAATTTACAAACTGAAACTTTTAAATTATAAATGGGGGAGAACAAGGCACAGAGATGTCTGTTTGGCAGCAGTCTTAGAACATTGTCAAGTACATGGATGTCTTCAAAGAACAGAGGAGTAGCTTAATGCTTAATGCAGTGGATATATAAACTAAGGGGTATAGGTTCAAATCCCCCTGTTACTCTTTTTTTTTTTTTTTTGTAAATGTGATCCTTCCAGGATCTGAAAAATACCTACTATACCTGCATATACACTACTTCAATTGTCTTCAGACCTGCAGGTGTCTTATGTGTTTAGGTACAGTGGGTATGTTTCTGTACCTGGAGGGAACCCCAGAAAGAAAATTAAGAGTTAAGCAGGATTTGACCCTCTGTCCCTCAGGTTATATTTGCCACTAGGCTACTCCTGTGCTCTGCTTGCTGCTTTGTTCAGAATGACCGTAATACCTGCAGCTGACATAGATTTGTATAATAGATGTGGCTTATAGATCCTGGTTTTCCTTTACGGTTTCACATTCAAGGAACAGGGAAGGGGACAGCAGCCACTGGGGGATTAAAGAGGGATCATGCCTCAATCCCTCCAGTGATCAGCTGCTCAATCAGAGCACCTTTTTGTACCCTGGATGTGACTGAGGGGTGCACAAAGACCACAGTAAAATACGACTGCCTCAGGAAAAACTCCTAATATGGTGCTTAGCCCCTCCCAGTGCATCCCAGAATGCACCAGGCAGGGGCTGGGCACTGCCAGTTTGGAAGAGGCATCACCTGAGGCAGGAGGGGAAGAGGTGTTGCTTCTGCCCTCCTGCCTCCAACTTTTTTAAGATACGGGAGGGAGAGGGGGAGCTCAGGGGATCACTAGACCACCAGGGTAAATCTCTGCTTGGGGACGAGGTGCAGGGGATTGCTCAGTACCACTGGAGCACTAGGGGATTGTGTTGGAGGGTCAAGAGGCACAGGAGGGTACGGGGTCAACTGGACCACCAGGGAATTGTTTCAGAAGAGCCCTGAGGCACGGGGGTGCGGGGTCCATCGGACCATCAGGGAATTGAGTCGGGAGTCTCATGCGGGATGTGAGGGTCCACTGGACCATGAAGGAATTGTTTCAGAGGCGTGGAGGGGGTTCACTAGGAGAGGAGAGGTAGGGAGCACAGTGCTTCCCTCCTCTCCAACAGCTCCAGACCAGCTGGATTTTACAGCTGTTGTGGAGCTGTGCATCGCCCAGAATTCTCATTAGGAGGGTCCTTTACTAAAGCTTAGCTTGAGTTATCTGCAGCAGGGTCCATAGGAATAATATGGGCTGCAGATAACTCAAGCTAAGCTTTAGTAAAAGACCCCCTAGAATACTAATGAGCTGATTGTAATACATTTGCATGGGGTTCTCAGTGACACACATTAGAGCCACACAAAACCCCTTTGTGCATTACTTGCTAAATAACTTTTGTTTTCGACTGGCTATAACCAGTCTAAAGCAAATGTTAACAGCACAGTAAGCTTCAGGCACTGGCACCTGAAACTGGTCTAACTTAGGATATTCTTCTTTTTTAGGCTGGGACCTTTCTTTCCTATTCAGTAATCACTGATTTTGGGCCCTCCCTAGTCCTACCCAAAACATGCCCACAACACGCTTCCTTGCTATTTGGACGAATTGCAGTGGGAAACTTCCAAATTTTGGCTTTCCTAAAATCAGGATTTGGATATTTTTAGCAGATGGACATTTTTAAAGGCACATTGAAACATCTATCTGCTTTGAAAATGATCTCCTTAGACACATATGGGTCTTCATAAAATAGGATGCGAATAGATAATTTTTCCCTACACATATAAATGCCTTTTATAAAATTACTCATATTATACTCTACAATGGCGCTTAAAATTGCATGTGCAAATTTGGGTGTGCACTCAATTTGTACATGCAATTTAATCGAATAACGAGCCAATTAGCACCAACAATTAGGTTGAACTAATCAATTATCTCTAATTGGCATTAATTGAAATTTGCACGTGCATTTTTAAGTTGTGGAGGTCTGCACTAGGGGGGGGCGGTAGGAGCGGTCCACCCCGGGTGCACGCCGCTGGGGGGGTGCCGTGTGCGCCTGTCCTCCGTTGTTCCATGCTTCTTCTCTGCCCCGGAACAGAAAGTAACCTGTTCCGGGGCAGAGAAGAAGCATGGAACAACGGAGGACAGGCGCGCGCAGCATCCCCCCATCGGCGTGCACCCGGGGGGGTTCCTTTGCCGGGGGGTCCTTTCGCTGGGGGGGGGGTCCACGCTGCATCTGGGGGGCGGGGCGCATCGGCGATCCGCCCCGGGTGTCAGCCCCCCTAGGAACGCCACTGTACACAGCTCCAGAAAGTGTGCACAGCCATGGGAGGGTTATGGGTGAATCAGGGGTGTTCCTACAATTTAGTCACACTGTTATAGAATAAGGGGGATCCATGCCTAATTTAAACATTTACTTGCTATAAATCCTTGCATCTAAAGTTTTAGGCGTGAATCTTGGCACTAAGCATATTCTATAAACAGTGCCTAACTTTCAGCACCATTTTTAGAATAATGCTTAGTGCATTATTTTTTGGTGCTATTTCTAGAATTTGGTCTATAATGCACACTGTCACACGTTCCATCTCTACCTCCTTCATGTCATCAGTTATACCGCTACCACAAGCCACATCTACATATATCCATTATAGAAATCTGTGTTGGAAGTCATAATTCATATGTTGTCCTAAAAGATCTCCAAAATGCTTATAAGCTAAAAACACAAAATTTTGAATGGATATTACTGATTTGTTAACTTGAATAGCTAAGATGATTCTACCTCCATATCAGCCCTACTTGAACCCCAGTTGGGCTCACTAATAAACATACACGTACATGCACATACTTAAAATGTTGGAACTTCATAACCCTCGGATTCTATATATGGTGACTAAATTTGCATGCAAATCAGCGCGCATTGACAATTTGCGTGCACAAATCAATTGATTAATGAGCCGATCGATGCCAATAATTGTTTGCTAACAACCAATTGGCATTAATTGGTCTTAACTGGGAAGTACATGTGCATCCTGTTCTATAGCGATGCATGCAGAAATCATATAGGGGGCTTGGCAAGAGACATTTAGGAGGCATTCTGGTGGGTGGACGCGTTCCCAGTCTGTGGGGGCCTTTTACTAAGGCGCGTTAGTGTTTTTAGCACTCACTAAAAATAGGCGCATGTTAAACGCTAGAGATGCCCATAGGAATACATTGCATAAACATGTCCCAAACATCAATATGGAGCACAGGTCAGAAATAAGTAATATTTTGATATCTGGAGACCATCAGATCTAACTGTCTCACACAACCATCAGAACATGCATTTGTTCTATCGCAATGAGCGAAATGGTGTGGTGCAAATCCTCATCGGCTCCTCTCATTATTCAACAACTGTTCATTACATTCTTATATTTCTTATATTTCTTTTTTGCAAACCACATATATCTCAAGGAAAAACTAATGTTTTTAAAGACACTTATCTTAAACGATAGCAGCTTAGAGATATCAGAGATATCAAAGATATCAGGGAACCCCCGCCTACATGGCCAAGTTTCGCGTAAAGCTTTTTCAAGGAAGAGGCTCACTGAAATATAAAGCAGCCAAAATCAACCAAAGATTTAAAATGTAACAATCTCCAGTATCAAAAATTTTTTAATAAAACATCTTACACCAACTTTCTATTAACATACCTTTCCATCTTGTGATCGCTCCTACATACAAAAAATGGCTGCGGCGTTTTCAAGCGACCTTACATTTTAAATGAACCACAGCTGATCAAGAAAATACTATGCCGATTGGATACTCAGAAAAACCCAACAGCCAATGAAACTACAACAAAGACCACCAATCTATTTCTGCATTTAAACCACCCGGAAGTAATGTGTTCAACTGAAATATCCATCTTTGTTCTTTCAAATTTAGTAAATGAGGAATATTACCACCCTCCCATCCCACATCCACTTGATCAATAATTCTCCATCTAAAGTCTGTTAGCAGATGACCACAATCAGACCAATGTTGAACCATAGGTGCAGACAGTGTTAGATTTTTTATACGTGATTTATGTTCATTCAAACATATTTTAATAGGTCTGCTAGATCTTCCTACATACATTTTGTGACAGGGACAAATGATCACATATACTACATTTTTAGAGAGACAGTTGGTATTTGACTTAGCATAAATGGGTCGTGCTGTATCTGAATATCTCCAAACTGGACTTTCAATCGTGGATTCACACCACTGGCACGAACCGCATTTAAAATGTCCCAAAATAGCAGAAGTCAAATTCTCAGTATCAAGTCTTTTATATGATAATAGTTCACCCAATGTTTTACTACGCCTATAAGCTCCAATAGGGTGCTGTTCAAAGCATTCATAAATCTGTAAAGTATGCCAATGTCGATGAATACTTGACATAATTTTAGAACTAAGAGGTGAGTATGGAAGTACAGCAGTCAATTTATCCTCCTGATCTTGAGATTGATATTGTAATAACAAATCTCGATTTGCAAATTTAGCTCTCAAGTAGGCTTTCTTGACTACTGATTTTGAATAACCTCTCTCCAAGAATTTATGTATCATTTTCAATGCTTGATCTTCAAACATACTTGTCTCTGAACAAATTCTCCTGATTCTTAAAAATTGACTGATTGGTAAACTACCTTTCAAGTGGTATGGGTGAGAGCTGGAGAAATGTAACAAGGTATTACGAGAAGAGGGTTTTTGAAACAATGTAGTTTTTAAAATGTAGTATATGTGATCATTTGTCCCTGTCATAAAATGTATGTAGGAAGATCTAGCAGACCTATTAAAATACGTTTGAATGAACATAAATCACGTATAAAAAATCTAACACTGTCTGCACCTATGGTTCAACATTGGTCTGATTGTGGTCATCTGCTAACAGACTTTAGATGGAGAATTATTGATCAAGTGGATGTGGGATGGGAGGGTGGTAATATTCCTCATTTACTAAATTTGAAAGAACAAAGATGGATATTTCAGTTGAACACATTACTTCCGGGTGGTTTAAATGCAGAAATAGATTGGTGGTCTTTGTTGTAGTTTCATTGGCTGTTGGGTTTTTCTGAGTATCCAATCGGCATAGTATTTTCTTGATCAGCTGTGGTTCATTTAAAATGTAAGGTCGCTTGAAAACGCCGCAGCCATTTTTTGTATGTAGGAGCGATCACAAGATGGAAAGGTATGTTAATAGAAAGTTGGTGTAAGATGTTTTATTAAAAATTTTTTGATACTGGAGATTGTTACATTTTAAATCTTTGGTTGATTTTGGCTGTTTTATATTTCAGTGAGCCTCTTCCTTGAAAAAGCTTTACGCGAAACTTGGCCATGTCGGCGGGGGTTCCCTGATATCTTTGAAATCTCTGATATCTCTAAGCTGCTATCGTTTAAGATAAGTGTCTTTAAAAACATTAGTTTTTCCTTGAGATATATGTGGTTTGCAAAAAAGAAATATAAGAAATATAAGAATGTAATGAACAGTTGTTGAATAATGAGAGGAGCCGATGAGGATTTGCACCACACCATTTCGCTCATTGCGATAGAACAAATGCATGTTCTGATGGTTGTGTGAGACAGTTAGATCTGATGGTCTCCAGATATCAAAATATTACTTATTTATGACCTGTGCTCCATATTGATGTTTGGGACATGTTTATGCATATTATTCAATAGTCCCCACATCTTCTCCTTTGGTGGGTTTTTTTGTGAAGAGTCTCATAGGAATACATTGGCATCTCTAGCGTTTAGCGCCCGATAAAAACACTAGATACAGGGGGTCTTTTACTAAGGCGATCTGTCCTGCTCTGTCTTCAAATTATCTTGATTTTCACATTTTAATATTTAACACTTGATATTCCCCTTTGAGTAGGAGGGTTCTATCATCTTCATAATACATCCTGAATATCATCAGTCCCCCCTTTGATCATGTACATGATCACAGATTCATTCTAAGTGGCCCAATTCAATTCTAAAAGGGTGCATGATCCTTCCTTTATTGTCTGTTGTAACAGTAACTTGGGTAATGGTCTCTCAGGTCATCTGCCATATAGAGCAACAACAACTAATCTTCAAACACAGGAATAGGATGGCACACCTATAGGGTACTTTGAAACAGATATTAAAACTATTTAAGCTAATAGAACCCAATAATTTTCAGTAGCTTCTCCTTCTTGGGGAAGGGATACCATCAATGCAAACAAGGAATGTAGATATATCATAAGTGCATAAGTACATAAGAATTGCCACACTGGAACAGACCAAAGGTCCATCAAGCCCAGCATCCTGTTTCCAACAGCGGCCAATCCAGGTCACAAATACCTGGCAAGATCCCAAAAAAGTTCAATACATTTTATGCTGCTTATCCCAGAAATAAGCAGTGGATTTTCCCCAAGTCCATTTAATAATGGTCAATGGGCTTTTCCTTTAGGAAGCCATCCAGACCTTTTCTAAACCCCGCTAAGCTAGCCACCTTTACCACATTCTCTGGCAACAAATTCCAGAGTTTAATTACACATTGAGTGAAGAAACATTTTCTCTGATTCGTTTTAAATTTACTACTTTGTAGCTTCATCACATGCCCCCTAGTCCTAGTATTTTTGGAAAGAGTAAACAAACAATTTACATCTACCCATTCCACTCCTCTCATTATTTTATAGACCTCTATTGTATCTCACCTCAGCCATCTTTTCTCCAAGCTGAAGAGCCCTACAAGAAGAATTCAACAAACTCTTCACTTCTAGAAAGAACTGCTGTCCACGTGTTCTCCTAAAAAAGCTTCAACCAGTGCAGACTGGATTATTGTAGACGTCGTCAGGCTGTGCTCACAAGTATTCATCTTGAGTGTTTTTATTTGTTGGGCTTTCAGTTTCAGAACCAATTTTTTTAATGGGCTGTTCGGTTGCGTGTGCCTATTTTGAGGCCTTCTCGACCTTTCAAAAATGGGTAATTCAGCAAGTAGTGGGTAATGCTAAAGTTCTGCATTATTTGGATGACTTTTGTTTGTGGGAGTGGCGGGTTCTCAGGAGTGTGCGCAGATAGAGGATGCTTTTCACTGCTTTTCCAAATAGTAATTATATGCTGGAAGAGAGGAGGGAGAGAGGAGATATGATAGAGACGTTTAAATATCTAAATGTACAGGAAGTGAGCCTTTTTCAACTGAGGGAATAGGAGTAATCTAAGAAAGTATTATTCACAGAAAGGGTGGTAGAAGTGTGGAATAGCCTCCTGGTGGAGGTTGTGGAATTGAGGACTGTGTCAGAATTTAAAAGGCATGGGATAAGCATGTGGGATCGCTTAGTTCTGGTGTGGATTAGGAATTGGTTATTGGACAGAAAACAGAGAGTAGGGTTAAATGATCATTTCTCTCAATGGAGGAGAGTGAACACTGGAGTGCCATAGGGATCCATACTGGGACCAGTACTATTTAACATATTTATAATTGATATGGAAATCAGAACGACAAGAGAGGTGATAAATTTATTCAAGTTGTTAAAACACGTGCAGACTGTGAAATATTGCAGGAAGACCTTAGGAAATTGGAAGACTGGGCATCCAAATGGCAGATGAAATTTAATGTGGACAAATGCATGGTAATGCACATTGGAAATAATAATCTGAATCACAGTTACCTGATGCTAGGATCCACTTTGGGGGTCAGCACTCAAGAAAAAGATCTGGGTGTTGTACATAACACGCTGAAATCTTCTGCTCAGTGTGCGGCAGTGGCCAAAACAGGATGCTAGGAATTATTAGGAAAGGGATGGTGGATAACACCGAAAATACTATAATACGTTTGTATCGCTCCATGGTGCATCTGCACCTTGAGTATTGCGTTCAGTTCTGGTCACCATATCTCAAAAGAGATATAGTGGAATTAGAAAAGGTTCAAAGAAGAGTGACTAAAATGATAAAGGGAATGGAACTCCTCTCAAATGAGGAAAGGCTAAAGAGGTTAGGGCTCTTCAGCTTGGAAAAGAGATGGATGACGGGAGATATGATTGAGGTCTACAAAGTAGAAGTAAATCGATTTTTTACTCGTTCCAAAAGTACAAAGACTAGGGGATACTCGAGGAAGTTAATGGAAAAACATTTATAACAAATAAGAGGAAAGCAAAGATACTTACCTGTAGCAGGTATTCTCCGAGGACAGCAGGCTGATTGTTCTCACATGTGGGTCGACATCCGCGTCGGCCCAGGAAACGGAGCAAATTTTTGAAGCAAAAATAAAAGGTTTTGCCCAGAGTCTTCTGGCGCGTGAATTACGTGCACCGCGCATGCATGGACGACTTCCCACCCGTCGCATGAGCGTGCCCATTAGTTAAATCAAAAAGCATACAACAAACTAGTAACAACTCCAAAGGGGAGGTGGGCAGGTTTGTGAGAACAATCAGCCTGCTGTCCTCGGAGAATACCTGCTACAGGTAAGTATCTTCGCTTTCTCTGAGGACAAGTAGGCTGCTTGTTCTCACATGTGGGGTATCCCTAGCACCCGGCTCACTCAAAACAATGAACATTGGTCAATTGGGCCTCGCAATGGCGAGGACATAACATAGATTGACCTGAAACCATAAACAACTAACTGGAAGTGCAGCCTGGAACAGAACAAAAATGGGTCTAGGGGGGTGGAGTTGGATTCTAAACCCCGAACAGATTCTGCAGCACTGACTGTTGCATCGGGTATCCTGCTGAAGGCAGTAATGAGATGTGAATGTGTGGACTGATGACCACGTTGCAGCCTTGCAAATCTCTTCAATGGAGGCTGACTTTAAGTGAGCCACTGACGCGGCCATGGCTCTAACATTATGAGCCATGACATGACCCTCCAGAGTCAGCCCAGCTTGGGCATAAGTGAAGGAAATGCAATCTGCTAGCCAATTTGAGATTGTGCGTTTTCCGATGGCGACTCCCCTCCAGTTGGGGCCAAAAGAAACAAACAACTGGGCGGACTGTCTGAAGGGATTCGTTGGCTCCATGTAAAAGGCCAATGCTCTCTTGCGGTCCAAAATATGCAAACTGCTTTCGCCAGTGCGGGTATGAGGACGGGGAAAAAATGTTGGCAAGACAATTGACTGGTTCAGATGGAACTCCAACACCACCTTTGGCAGGAACTTAGGATACGTGCAGAGGACTACTCTGTTGTGATGAAACTTGATATAAAGTGCATGTATTACCAAGGCCTGAAGCTCATTGACCCTACGAGCTGAAGTAACAGCCACCAAGAAAATGACCTTCCAGGTCAAGTACTTCAGATGGCAGGAATTCAGTGACTCAAAAGGAGCTTTCATCAGCTGAGTGAGAATGACGTTGAGATTGTATGACACTGATGGAGATTTGACAGGGGGCTTTGACAAAAGCAAACCTGTCATGAAGCGAACAACTAAAGGCTATCCAGAGATAGGCTTACCCTCTACACAGTTATGAAAAGCACTAATCGCACTAAGGTGAACTCTTACGGAGTTGGTCTTGAGACCAGACTCTGACAAGTGTAGAAGGTATTCAGGCAGGGTCTGTGTAAGACAAGAGAGAGGATCTAGGGCCTTGCTGTCACACCATTTGAAAGAGTAACACTTCTTCTGGAAGCAAGCAAGACTCGGGAGACACCCTCTGAAAGACCCGAGGCAAATTCTAAGCTCTCAACATCCATGCCGTGAGAGCCAGAGACTGGAGGTTGGGATTTAGAAGTGACCCCTTTTTCTGAGTGATGAGGGTTGGAAAACACTCCAATCTCCACGGTTCTTCAGAGGACAACTCCAGAAGAAGAGGAAACCAAATCTGACGCGGCCAGAAGGGTGCAATCAGGATCATGGTTCCGCAGTCTTCCTTGAGTTTCAGCAAAGTCTTCCCTACTAGAGGTATGGGAGGATACACATACAGAATGCCTGTCCCCCAATGTAGGAGAAAGGCATCTGACGCTAGTCTGTCATAGGCCTGAAGCCTGGAACAGAACTGAGGGACCTTGTGATTGATCTGAGTGGCAAAAAGATCCACTGAGGGGGTGCCCCACGCTCGGAAGATCTTGTGGACTAAGCCCATGTTCAGTGACCACTCTTGAGGTTGCATTATCCTGCTCAACCTGTCAGCCAGACTATTGTTTACATCTGCCAGATAAGTGGCTTGGAGAAACATGCCGTGATGATGAGCCCAAAGCCACATCTGAATGGCTTCCTGACACAGAGGGCGAGATCCAGTGCCCCCCTGCTTGTTGGTGTAAAACATGGCAACCTGATTGCCTGTCTGAATTAAGATTACTTGGTTGGACAGCCAATCTCTGAAAACCTTTAGAGGTTCCAGATCGCTCTTAATTCCAGGAGGTTGATCTGCAGACCTTTTTCCTGAAAGGACCAGGCTCCTTGAGTGTGGAGCCCATCTACATGAGCTCCCCATTCCAGGAGAGATGCATCCGTCATCAGCACTTTTTGTGGCTGAGGAACTTGGAATAGTCGCCCCATGGTCAAATTGGATCGAATCGTCCACCACTGAAGAGAATTCTGAAAGTCGGTGGACAGTTGGATTACATCCTCTAGATCCCCTGCAGCTTGAAACCACTGGGAAGCTAGGGTCCATTGAGCTGATGTCATATGTAGACGTGCCATGGGTGTTACCTGAACTGTGGAGGCCATGTGCCCCAGAAGTCTCAACATCTGCCGAGCCGTGACCTGCTGAGATGCTCGAACCATGGACACCAGGGACAGAAGGTTGTCCGCCTTTGCCTCAGAGAGATAAGCTCAAGCTGTCTAAGTGTTCAGCAGAGCTCCAATGAATTCCAATTTTTGGACTGGGGTGAGATGGGACTTGGGATAATTTATGATGAACCCCAGTAGCTCCAGCACCTGAATAGTCATTCGCATGGACTCCAGAGCACCTTCCTTCGAGGTGCTCTTCACCAGCCAATCATTGAGATAAGGAAACACATGCACTCCCAGTCTGCGTAGCGGCGCTGCAACTACAGCTAGGCATTTTATAAACACTCTGGGCGCAGATGCCAGGCTAAAAGGCAGTACATGGTACTGAAAATGCTGTGTTCCCAGCCGAAATTGAAGATACTTCCTGTGAGCTGGAAGTATCGAGATGTGTGTGTAAGCATCCTTTAAATCCAGAGAGCATAGCCAATCATTTTCCTGAATCATGGGAAGAAGGGTGCCTAGGGAAACCATCCTGAACATTTCTCGGACTAGAAATTTGTTCAGGGCCCTTAGTTCTAGGATGGGACGCATCCCCCCCCCCCCCCCCCCCCGTTTTCTTTTGCGCAAGGAAGTGCCTGGAATAGAATCCCAGTCCTTCTTCCCTTGGTGGAACGGGTTCGACTGCTTGGGCCTGTAGAAGGGCAGAGAGTTCCTCTGCAAGTTTACCTGCTTGTGCTGGGAGCTGTAGGACTGAGCTCCTGGAGGGCAATTTGGAGGTTTGGATTCCACATTGAGGGTGTATCCTAACTGGACAATTTGAAGAACCCACCGGTCGGAGGTTATAAGAGGCCACCTTTGGTGAGAAAACATTAACCTCCCCCCAACCGGCAAGTCGTCCGGTACGTACACGTTTACTGAGGCTATGCTGAACTGGAGCCAGTAAAAAGCCCGTACCTTGCTTTTGCTGGGGAGCTGCAGTGGCCTTAGGCGCATGCTGTTGATGAGAACGAGCGCACTGGGACTGAGCCTGGGCAGGCTGCCGGGAAGCAGAAGTGTACCTACACCTAGCATAGGAATAGGGAGCACTCCTCTTCCCTCCAAAAAACCTCCTAGATGAGGAGGTAGTAGCAGAAGACACCCAGCGGGAGAGAGAATCCATAGCATCATTGTGCTTCTTGATCTGGTCAACTAGATCCTCTACTTTCTCACCAAAAAGGTTATCCCTCCGGCAAGGAACATCAACCATCCGCTGCTGGACCGAATGAGCCAGGTCAGAGTCGCGCAGCCATGAGAGTCTGCGTATCACTATACCTTGGGCAGTGATCCTGGATGCTACAGCAAAAGTGTCGAACGTACCCCTGGCCAGAAATTTTCGACACGCCTTCTGCTGCCTGACCACCTGGCAAAAAGGCTCAGCCTGCTTCGGAGGGAGTGCATCAACCAAGCTGGACAGTTGCCACACCGAGTTCCGCAAGTGGATGCTTGTGAAGAGCTGGTAAGATTGAATTTTGGTGGCGAGCATAGCGGCCTGATACGTTTTCCTTCCAAAAGAATCAAGAGTCCTAGCTTCTCTGCCTGGGGGCGCCAAGGCATAGTCCCTAGTACTCTTGGCTCTCTTGAAGGTGGAGTCCACCACCATGGAATTGTGGGGTAACTGAGACCTCATCAATCCTGGTTCACCATGGATCCGATACTGGGACGTTTTCTTCGGGATCACGGGGCGAGACAGAGGGAACGAGCAGTTATGCATAAGGGCTTCCTTCAGTACCTTATGTAGAGGAGCTGTCACAGCCTCTCTAGGTGGAGAAGGATAATCCAGGACTTCAAGCATCTCAGCCCTGGGCTCATCCTCAACCTCCATAGGGAAAGGAATAGCCGTAGCCATTTCCAGGACAAAAGATGTAAAGGACAGACTCTCGGGTTGAGATAGTCTCCTTTCTGGTGGAGGGGAAGGGTCAGAAGAAAAGTACCTGGGGTCTCCGATTCCCACGGATGCTCCTCTTCAGTATCGGATAAGACCTCCCTCAGGGCACTCCGAGACTGAGCCTGCCTCGACGCCCAGGAACGATGTCCTCAATGGTGATGTTGAGAAGTCGGCGCCCGCCTAGACTGCAGTGAAGCTTCCTCCACCGATGGGTGGCAGCTGATGTCGATGATACAGGCAGCACTGAGACCAGGGACCTCTCCGCAGGGGAAGGCCCAGACACCGCCACAGCCAGCAGCATGGAAGCAGCAATCCCTCCAGAAGCTCTGAGAGCAGGGCCCGGTTGCGTTCGACGAGAGCCGCCATCAGAAAAGGCTGCAGGGTCGGTGGAGCAGCCAGTGGCAAAATCTGTCGAGTCTCGGAAGGAGGTATCGGGCTGCCACGAGATTGACGCATCAGCACCTCCTGTATAGAGGGGGAGCGGTCCTCTCGACGCTGAGTCTTCTCGGGTGCCGACTCTCTTGACGCCCCGGAGCTCCTGGCACCATGTGTCGAAGGAGAATGATGACGGTGCTTCTTAGCCTTCACTCAACGCCCGTCATCGAGACGCCTCGGTACTGATGAGGAGGACGTGGAATCCTCACGTCTCCTCGGGGCCGGGGCCGACGAAGGTCGATCCCGGGGGGCCTGCATAAGAGGAGGCCTCGAGGCAGGTGGAGACCCACTCGACACCTCACTGCTCCCAGCATGTGGTAGTCTTGGGGCAGCCATTACCTCTCCTGTCGATGTCAATGTCGAAGGACCGGACTGAGCCCCAAAAAGCTTTTCTCGTTGGGCTTCTCAAGACGCTTGTGTCCATTTTTTCATACGAAGACACAGACTGCAAGTGGCTGGGCTATGGTCGGGCCCAAGGCACTGGATACACCAGTCATGGGTATCGGTACCGGAGATGTTCCGGTTGCACCGAGTACAACGTTTGAAGCCGCTGGGTGTCCTCGATGATATGGATGGAAAACGGCTTCGGCGAAATCAAACAACGCGATCATGCCAAAAAAAGCGAAGGGCACAAAAAGGGAGAAACCCGACCGCGCGGCCTAAAGGCCAGCCACGTCGAAAAAGAAAGTAAACTTAAAACAGGTAAAAAACTAAAAGAAACTACGGGTAATAATTTATTTTTTAAGAAAATGACAAAAAAGTCATCAGACTCTAGTTCCTGGGCCCAAAAAACGAGATCAGAAAAAAGCCTGTTACCTCGTTGTGGATGAAAAAGAACTAAGGGGCACGCTCAGACTCTGAGCAAAACTTTTTATTTTTGCTTCAAAAATTTGCTCCGTTTCCTGGGCCGACGCGGACGTCGACCCACATGTGAGGACAAGCAGCCTGCTTGTCCTCTGAGAAATATTTTTTCACTCAACAAATAGTTAAGCTCTGGAACTCTTTGCCGGAGGAGGTGATAACAGCAGTTAGCGTATCTGGGTTTGAAAAAGGTTTGTACAAATTCCTGGAGGAAAAGTCCATAGTCTGAAATTAAGACAGACATGGGAAGCAACTGCTTGTCCTGGGATTTATAGTATGGAGTGTTGCCACAATTTGTGTTTCTGCCATGTTCTTGTGACCTGGCTTGACCACTGTTTGGAAAACAGGATACTGGGCTAGATGGACCACTGGTCTGACCGAGTATGACTACTGTTATGTTCTTATGTCATGTGTGTCGCATGCTAATGTCCTATGGGGCTTTCTATATCAATCTTAGTCTTCTGTGTTTTATGATGGAGATCTGCCTGTGGGTCTACTAACCTATCTGGCATCAGATACAGATGGAATTCTACCCAGTGCAAATATTCCGAATTAGTGTTTGCACAGATGCTCCTGACGCTTCACACTTCAGTGGAAATAATCAGCTGTTCAGTATATGACTTCTGCCTGCCTTGATCACAAGAACCAAGGAATCTCTTACTGCCAAGTTCAGCAAGTGTGCAAAGAATCAGATAACATTAACCATCCCCTAAACCATGCCTAAACCATGCATTGCTCACCATTTGTCACAAAATAGCACTTATTGTTTCAAAGAGTTCTTGAGACAATCAAATAACTGAAATTTCAAAAGCATGTATAAAGATACACCACCTAAGGTTATGTCTTGCAAGGAAAAAAATATTATTGGAGGATAGTATTGGATTCTGATGTCAAAAGCTCATTAGAATAGACCCAATACACAGTGCTGTTGATTAGTATCATTATTGCCTTACAGCCAAATTAATATTTGTCTCTCTGTTAATTAAGACATTGCTTCTGTAAGGCTATATATTTAAATAAAGTATAGTTAATTTTCAATGATAAAATCAAGGTCAAATATCTCTTGAGGCTGGACCTTTATGGAATACAGACCAATAAACACCAGGTGGGGTTCTCCTTACTGTTGCATCTTATCTATAAATATAGAGTTCACCTCGCTGTTTTTCCTCATTCTTCTCTGTGTCCATGCAAAGGTCTACCTGTACATAATAATGTTTTCTGCCCATCATTCAAAGATACGATTTGGATGAGATCACCTACTGTACTCAAGAAGGGCAGGTATTACTACTTGTTATACTGTTTCACAATATTAAAGATGGAATATCATCCAGTTCTCGTTTTATTCATTCTTTGTGATCTCTTGTGGAAGATCTCTAATTGTCGGTGTACACTTGGAAGTCACTCATGGCTACAACCTGGATACTATATGGATGGGGACATCATAATTGGGGGAATTATAAATACTCGAGGGTATCTAACAGTTCCACTCCCAACCTTCACAACTGTTCCCAAGTACTTTGGTTTTCCCTGGTAAGTAGCATCATGGCTTAACTTATATCTTAGACATGCTTGGGATATTTATTTTGAGTGGCTAATGACATGCATTGCCAATGTTTCTAATCCCCCTTATACCTGAATTTTAGATGCAAGAGGTCTTCAAATGATTTCACAAGAAGTTAATAATGATGTGATAGTTCATTGTTGAGACTATGAATAAATTACATACCATTAAATATTATTCACTGTCCAGGTAAATAATGTTCAAACAATGCACCAGTTGAATTCATAACAGCTATGTTATGTGATGAGGCTTTTTAAGATGGTAATATATTTTTAAAATCTTCTTTGCAAATCTGTAGTTTCTGAATCCTGGAAATAAAGTGGTGATAAAGAACAACTTGTGCCTTTCCAAATCATGTTTCAATTCCTCTACAATATTAGCACCTACCATATCAGCTATATACCAATCCATCTGCAAAAACATTCTCTCACTTTCCTTTTGAGTACCTCTCTGTTTGATTTCATATAATGGTCAGTTTTCCTTGATCTTTCTTCTCATTCTGTAGAACATTGTTATTACTTGTGGGTTTTAGAAGGCAGATGTTTGTATCACATGTCCCCTTTTTCTGTCTTCTTTAGAGTGCCTTTTTAACTTTTGCCTGCTATCTAGGGTAGGGCTTGTAATGCAGAATTACCTCCACCTTTTTTGTAGATGTGTTTTTGAAATTCCTGTAGTATTCAAAATATATTCTCAGCACAGACCTCTTCAAATCTTAATGAGTTTAATCCCCATAAACATCATCTTTTCTTTCCAAATTGTCATTGATAGTTTACTTAGGAAATATTTTGCCCATTTATATTAATTCCATTAAGTTTTTCTGTCTTATCCTTTTCCCTATTTTTGAATGATAAAATGTTTTCCTGTCTCATCACTAAACTTCTTTCCTGAGTAATTTCCTAGTATGTTAATCAAAGAAGTCTCACTAAATAGATTTAGCTTCTGCTAGACTTGTGAGTGGTTTATTCTAGGAGACAGTCAGGTTTGGCTGCATAGGCGGTCGGTGGTCCAACTGTTTGGGGAGGCTAAAGGGGGCGGGGTTAAGGGTGTGGCCAGGGGTGGAGCTTAAATCCATAATTGTCTGATAACACACAGAAAAAAATAAATAAATAAAAATAAAAGTCACAATTGATACCTTTTATTAAATTTAGATATTAGATATGTATCATATGTCAAAGAATAAAGTGGTTGCTCAAAGCATATTCTAAGCACAATCGCTCAACTGCAAAACACTATGCACAACTTTGTGCAAAAACACACTCAGAACCTTACTGTACCATAAATATTACACTGGGCAGAACCTAATACACCAATATACCACCCACAGGGAAAATGCAGACCGTCAACAATATGAAACAAGGGATCATATCATCACAATTCTCATGTAGAGCCACAAAACACCCTAATTCATGTTTAATGTGGGATAAAATGCCATAAATAAGTAAATAAATATAAACTTTTAATGTTGAGCACCTGATTCTCAAAGTGGACATATTCCAAACACTATAATGAAAATAAAATGATCTTTTCTACCTTTGTTGTCTGGTTGTCCGATTCTGCTGCTATCTGTTCTCAGTGCAGGTCAGGAAGTCATCCTCGTTAAATATCTCCCTGGCAACCCAGCCAAACACCCCCCCCCCCCCCCCCGCTCTCTCCCAGCAGTAAGGTAAACAAACCATAAACCAATTTCTACAATTGGTTACACAAGGCTAGAGGGCTTTCACTGCAGCTCCTGCTGTGAGGATGGAGGTAAATCAACAATTTAAACCTCTCAGAGCACAGCAGGGGAGGCTTAGCCTGTCCAAGCCTCTTATACCGGGCGCCTATGTTGGGCTGTATACATTCTCTTTATGAGGATATCTATACCTCCTCGCTGTAGTAAAAGTGAATTCTCTTTGTGTCTTTATCAGGGGCTCTTGACAATAGATTGCATATTGCCTGACATCCTAGGGGGTCTTATACAAAGGAGCATTAGCGTTTTTAGTGCGCACTAATGATTAGCCTGCGCTAAACGCCAGAGACATCCATAGGAATATATGGGCATCTCTAGCATTTAGCGCACACTTAGTTTTAACACGTGCTAAAAACGCTAGAGCACCATTGTAAAAGCACCCTTCTTAGGCCATTTGGTTCTCTTTTTTCATTAGAGTTTCCAGAGGGCACAAATCCATTCACCTGTATAATCTCATCATTGTAGGAACTTGTGATCTAGGTGTTCCTTGTGGCATTTAACATCTCCTGAATCCTATGATCTGTTGTGTATCATAAAAAAATATTTTAAAATGCAAGTGTCCCTGTGTGATAATGTGATCAATGGACAGTCTTAGAAACCTCACAGGCAGTAGAACGTCAAAAGGAAACTTTTTATTGGTGGAAAATAATTAAAGCAAGACAGTCTGTTCTTCTCACAGGCTCACTTTCTCCTTGAGAACAATGATCATTACTCCCTTCTCTTTTAAAACTTCAAACTGCTTCAATACAGTTCTAGCTGCTCATAAATCCAGGCCTGGCTCTAAGTAGGACACTCAGGACCTGGATCTTCACAGTCTTCAGTTCCTCTTCCATGCACACTCTGGGCTTCTACAGAGTGCAAACCTCTCTCCCCTGAGACTCTCCCCCATAGGTATTCCAACCCAACCACACTGTAGTGAGTGTTCCTTCCCTTAGAGCTTCCCTCAAGGAGATCTCTGCTCTCTCTCTCTCTCTCTCTCTCTCTCTCTCTCTCTCTCTCTCATTCTAACCACCTCCTGGCCTGAGCCCTGCCCATATGACTCAGCCTCTGACATGGTAGGTTTAGTACTACCTGCCGTAAGGTGGCTAACCTGCAACCGCAGTGAGGGAGTGTTCTTAGGGACACCTGCCGCTATATCACTTACTCCCTCACACCCTGTTATTTTTCAGTTCACAAAGTTTATTGAATATTCCATCACAATGAACAAATCAATTCAGAATACAGTAAAACCTACTAATTGTGCATAGTTATGTGACAATAGTACTAGCAATTATGTATGTTCTCGTAGGCTTCCACAGCTGGTGTCATGGTTCTAGGCGGTGCTTGTCTGAGTTTGCTTGACCAACTTTTCAACCATCTAGCTGTGGCTTCAGAATCATCCCAGAAAAAGTCACAGCAAGATGACTGAAACGTTGTTGAACTCAGATGTGGCACCACCAGACAGCTGCAAGAAACATGTGAAATGTATGATGACAGTTGGATAATATGAGAGCAACAGCTAATTACCCTCTCTAATCTAATCATCAGTCTATTGATTCCATTCACATATTTTTCCACCTTGGAGTTTGCAGATCGTCTGCCCTTTTGTTTTATTGGTATTGTGCTGACATTTTGTTGATCATATCTGTTATATGAATGTTCTAATATATTGACTGTTGAAGGGGTTAATTTATAATATGCTGACCTCTTGTTTATTTTATCTATGTTATGTGAACGTTCTAATTGATTTCCTATTGAGGGGTTTCATTTGTACTGTGCTGTCTTTGTTAGCATCATGTCTGTGCTATATGAATCTTTTACTATCCAGCTCATTTTCAAAAATGATCACCGGCCGTCTTCCGACATAAATCGGGAGATGGCCGGCGATCTCCTGAAACCTGCCAAATCGGTATAATTGAAAGCCAATTTTTTTGACACCCTCGCTAGTTTCCTGTCGCGGAGCCGGGGAAAGTTCAAAGGGCCGTGCTGGCATTATACCGAAGGCGGGACATGGGCGTGTTTGAGAGATGGCCAGCTTCGCCCGATAATGAAAAAAATAAAAACGGCGATGACGAGCATTTCACCGGTTTCACTTGGTCCCTTTTTATTCACGACCAAGCCTCAAAAAGGTACCCCAACTGACCAGATGACCACCGTACAGAATCTGGGATGACCTCCCCTTATTCCCCCAGTGGTTACCAACCCCCTCCCACCCTAAAAAAAACAAACTTTACAACATTTTTTTTCCAGCCTCTATGCCAGCCTCAAATGTCATACCCAGCTCCATCACAGCAGTATGCAAGTCCCTGGAGCAGTTTTTAGTGGGTGCAGTGCACTTCAGGCAGGTGGACCCAGGTCCATCCCCCCCCCCCCCCCCACACCTGTTACACTTGTGGTGGTATACGTTGAGCCCTCCAAAAACACCCAAAACCTACTGTACCCACATGTAGGTGCCCCCCTGCACCCCTTAGGGCTATGGAAGTAGGTGTAGAGTTGTAAGGAATTGGATTTGGGGGGCTCAGCACCCAAGGGAAGGGAGCTATGCACCTGGGAGCTATTTTTATTTTTATTTTAGAAGTGCCCCCTAGGGTGCCCAGTTGGTGTCCTGGCATGTGAGGGGGGCCAGTGCACTACAAATGCTGGCTTCTCCCACGACCAAAGGGCTTGGATTTGGCCGGGTTTGAAATGGCCGGTTTTGGGTTCCGTTATCGCTGAAAATTGATCCCGGCCATCTCAAACCCGGCCAGCTCTGGCATTTGGCCAGGGCCAACCATATTAACGAAGGAAAAGAAGGCCGGCCATCTTTTTCGAAAATACGGTTGGCTCCACCTGCTTGCGGCGCCGGCCCCGGAGATGGCCGGCCATAGAGATGGCCGGTGCCTTTCGATTATGCCCCTCTATGGTACCTACTATGGTTTCATTTGTACCCTGCTGACATTTATCATATTTCTGTTATATGAATTTTCTGCTGTGCTGTTTTATATGTATATTTCTTTTTTTTTTTACTTTACATTTTTTATAAGTAGTTTAGTGTAGCTATGTCATTTCATAGTTACTGAACATACAGAGTGGTTTAATATATATATTTCTGATACTGTCTTATATCATTATTTACTAAGATTTAATTTGCCTATCTCCAAGTTCACCTCATTGACTGTATTTATGCTTATATTTGGTCATTTTACTATTGTTATGCTGTTAACAAAATTGTAAGTTTTATGTAATAAATAAAAATAAATCAAAATATAGCAAAGAAAATAAGATGATACTTTTTTTTATTAGACTAACAATACATCCTTTGATTAGCTTTCAAAGGTAACTCTTTTTCTTCAGATCGGAAGACAAGCAGATTTCCAATCTGAAGAAGAAGGGTTACCTTCGAAAACTAATCAAAAGATGTGTTTAGTCCAATAAAAAAGTATCATCTTATTTTATTTTCTATGTTTTGATTTATTTCATTTATTACCTTTAAAAGTGGACTAACACGGCTACCATACCACTTTACTTAAGTTTTATGTAAAACTATATCTTCTATATGTTACCTTGGATGAATCTCTTTATAAAGGCAGTTAATAAATCCCAATAAGTAAGTAAACAAACAACAAATAAATATATCAATATATAAATAAAGAAAGAAAGAAGGAAGTTAAAATGACTAACATGCAAAAAAATAAATCAAAGGTGCCCTCTTTCTCTTGCAGAGTAGTGTAAAAGGGCATATCTCCTCCCTTCACAGTCACCTGGTCCCAACATGTGCACTTTTTCATCACCTCATTCCCATCCCCTGACCCTCCAACCCCTGGCATCTACTGTTGCTCCCAAAGGGAACTGGGCATTATATCTAGTTATGTCCTGCTCTGATGGCTCCATTTTCAAAAATGGCACTGCCTGACCCCCACTGGGAGACCCTTCACACCAAACCACCAGGGATTTCCCCTGCTAGGAGATGAGAAGGGCCTTTGATTCTTTTTAAATAAGGCACTTTTAAAAGATAAATTACTGTGGAATTCACTATCACATGACACAGGTATATGGGATGATGAATCTTGTAGTGATTCTTCTGCAGTAAAATGGCACTCATATATACTACACAATTTTGCCTCAGTTCATTAAAGAGGCATCTAAGAGCATTATTTACTGATTTGTGTTAACCAACTAACAAGGAATAATTCAAGCAGCATGCATAGTTTTTTTAATAGACCTCACTGAGATTAATGGAGTTTTTGTTATTTGACATATATTAAGTTGCATTGCCATGTGCTTATGTGTATTAACATGCATTAACTGGTTAATGCACATTGGTATAGGAGGCTCTTAATATTGAAACCACTATATCTGTCTTTCCATCCATTAGTCTGCCCTTACCATGACATATATTGAAGCAGATGAATATAGATGGACAAGAAAAACAGAGGTACTAGACTCCAGGGATTAGTGTGGTATGGATATATGTAGACTGAGCAAGTGCAAAGTGATGCATGTGAGAAAGAGGAACCCAAACTACAGCTAAGTGATGTAAGGTTCCACATTAGGAGCCACCACCCAGGAAAAGGAGAACCTTACACTGAAACCCTCTGCTCAGTGTGCAACGGTGGCTAAGAAAGCAAATAGAGGAACCCTTTTACTAAGCCACATAGAGGGGCATAATCGAAAGGTGCCGGCCATCTCCGGGCCCGGTGACGCAAGCAGGCGGAGCCAACCGTATTTTTGAAAAAGATGGCCGGTCATCTTTTTGTTCGATAATATGGTTGGCCCCGGCCAAATGCCAGAGATGGCCGGGTTTGAGATGGCCGGGATCGATTTTCAGTGATAATGGAAACCGAAACCGGCCATCTCAAACCCGGCCAAATCCAAGCCCTTTGGTCGTGGGAGGAGCCAGCATTTGTAGTGCACTGGCCCCCTCACATGCCAGGACACCAACCGGGCACCCTAGGGGGCACTTCTAAAATTAAAAAAAAAAAAATACAAATAGCTCCCAGGTGCATAGCTCCCTTCCCTTGGGTGCTGAGCCCCCAAAATCCCCCCCAAAACCCACTCCCCACAACTCTATACCACTACCATAGCCCTAAAGGGTGCAGGGGGCACCTACATGTGGGTACAGTGGGTTTTGGGGGGCTTTGGAGGGCTCAACATATACCACCACAAGTGTAACGGGGGGGGGGATGGGCCTGGGTCCACCTGCCTGATGTGCACTGCACCCACTAAAAACTGCTCCAGGGACTTGCATACTGCTGTCATGGAGCTGGGTATGACATTTGAGGCTGGCAAAAAAATGTTGTAAAGTTTGTTTTTTTAGGGTGGGAGGTGGTTGGTAACCACTGGGGGAATAAGGGGAGGTCATCCCTGATTCCCTGCAGTGGTCATCTGGTCAGTTGGGGTACCTTTTTGAGGCTTGGTTGTGAATAAAAAGGGACCAAGTGAAACCGGTGAAATGCTCGTTATCGCCGGTTTTATTTTTTCCATTATGGGCAAAGCCGGCCATCTCTTAAACACGCCCATGTCCCGCCTTCGGTACACTGCTGACATGCCCCCTTGAACTTTCGCCGGCTTTACGACGGGAAAGCGGCGAGGGTGTCAAGAAATCGGCTTTTGATTATACCGATTTGGCTGGTTTCAGGAGATCGTCGGCCATATCCTGATTTATGTCAGAAGATGGCCGGCGATCACTTTCGAAAATGAGCTGGATAGGCACCTACATGCGCCCAACGTGCAGCAATTTGAAGTTACCGCCCGGCTACCATGTGACCCTTGTGGTAATTTAATTTTTGACGCGTGTCCACAAAATAATTTTTATTTTCTGGCGCACGTCAAGTGGCATTCTATGTGCACAGATCATTACCGCCTGGTTAACGTGTGAGACCTTACCGCTAAGTCAATGGCTGGTGGTAAGGTCTCAGACCCCAAATTGACGCGCACCAATTTTTATTTTGCCGCACATCCATTTTCGGCAAAAAATTTTTAAAAGGCATTTTGTACAGGCACGCTGAAAAATGGATCCGCATGCACCCAAAACACTACCACAGGCCATTTTTCAGCACAATAAGGACCCCAGAATTCTTAGGAAAGGAATGGAAAACAAAAGTTAGAATGTTATAATACCTTTGTATTGCTCCGCACTTTGAATACTTTGTGCAATTCTGGTCACCGCATCTCAAAAAAGATGTAATGAAATTAGAAAAGGTACAGAGAAGAACGACGGAAATGATAAAGGGGATGGGATGACTTCCCTATGAGGAAAGGCTAAAGTGGCTAGGGCTCTTTAGCTTGGAGAAGAGACAGCTGGCGGGAGATATAATAGAGGTCTATAAAATACTGAGTGGAGGGGTATGGATAGATGTGAATTGCTTTCCAAAAATACTAGGACTAGGGGGCACACAATGAAACTACTAAGTTTTAGATTTAAAACAAATCAGAGAACATATTTCTTGACTCAATGTGTAATTAAACTCTGGAATTCATTGCCACAGAATGTGATAAAAGCAGTTAGGGTTTTTAAAAAGTTTGGATAATTTCCTAAAAGAAAAGTCCGTAAGCCATAAAGATGGATTTGGGAAAATTCACTGCTTGTTCCTGGATAAGCAGAATAAATTTTGTTTTACTGTTTTGGGATCTTGCCAGGTACTTGTGACCTGTATTGGCCATTGTTGGAAACAGGATACTGGGCTTGATGGACCTTTGTCGGTCCCAATAAGGCAACACTTATGTTCTTATGTTCCTTTTTACTGATGTGGTATGAATTTATAGGAGGTACCTGCTTAGGAAACAGAGAAACCTTGGATTGTGGGAAAAAGAAATGTACTTACCTAAAATACTTAACATGAAGAATGCAGCAACCCATATTATCATCACACCAATTTATAAAGCTTGCACAAAGCTCCATCCATTACACTTAGGGCCCTGTAAGGCACATTAGCATTTTTAATGCGCCTACAATTAGTGTGTGTGATAACCATGTAGGCGCCTATAGGGATATTGTAGGTGCGTACACAGTTAATGTGTGTACATGGTTAATGCACGTTAAAGATGCTAATGCGCCTATAACGAGGCTTAGTAAACAGAGCCCTTAGTCTTCAACTAATATCCATGTTTTCATATTTTTTAGTTAGGTACATATTTTATATTATCTCATCTTTTCTGTCTTTTTAGGTTTTCTGTAATAAATTACTTTGACTTCCTGGCTTTGATTTCTGCAGTAGAGGAGATTAACAGCAGCGCAGAGCTATTACCCAACCTCACACTGGGTTATGACATTTATGAGTCTTTCAGCAATCCAGCGTTCATGTGTACTGCTGTCATGAAAATCCTTTCAGGAACAGACACCTTGATCCCTAACTACAACTGCAGGATATCTGGCAAACAGGCTGCTATCGTTGAAGGTCTTCCAGCTGAGGATTCAATTCAGATGGCCAACACATTTGGAATGTATCACTACCCACAGGTCAGAGGGATTTTCTACTTTACCTTAGATCCTTTAACATAATACATTCCTTCAGATGACCATCTTTTATTAAAAGGAATCGAAATTATTATTCAGAAATGTTAAAGGAGGTGATTTTTCAATGCTTAGGCATCACTGACATGTGCGAATACCTGTCTTTTATATATATAAGTGATTTTAGAAAAGCTGCTATTTACCCATATATACCCATAGCAAACATGCAGGGGCATTTTCAATATGATGTTTAAATCCAACTTTGGACATTTTCTCCCGGATTCTATATATATCACAGAGATTTCCGTGCGGAAATCAAAGCGTATTGCATAACAATGCACACAACTTAATTTAGTTAACAAGCTAATCAGTGCTGATAATTGGAAAAGAATATGAGCATTACAGTAATCAAAGTGTGACAAGACAATACTCTGCACCAAAGTGTGAAAATTAGATGTGCCTAGGTATCGCATTGGTGACAATAAAAATTAATTAAAAAAAAAAAAAGAGTAAATCAATCTCTGAAGGACCTCAGTTTTTTTAAAAAATCTGTTTTGATAATATGTTTCACTGGCTTCTCATAGATAGAGAAGAATCCAGTAACACTCCTAGATAACTAATCTCAGTCAGAATTGATATAGAACATCCATTCAGTTCAAAACCAGAAGGAGAGTCTTCATTTTCCACCCTAGATAGGAATAAAACCTCCATTTTAGCTATATTTAGCTGAAATCTATTTGCAGGCATCCATTTTTAAATCAATTGAACGGAGTGTGATAGATGCTTCAAAGCATCATTAATCAAACCTTCAACAGGAAAAAAGAAGTGTAAATCGTCTGCATAGATCTTATAATGCAATCTCAAACAAGAAAGTAGTTTGCAAATCAGTGCCATATATAAATTAAATAATAATACCGAAAGGGCTGACCCCTGGGGGACACCAATTGTAAGTAAAGAACATGTAGAAACATCCTGATTAATTCTAATTTGGCAAATACAAACAGTCAAAAAAGATTTAAGCCACCCCATAACTTTACCAAATAATCTAAGACTCTCTAATATTGAAAACAAAATATTATGATTGACTGTCCAGCTTATTTTTGAAAGAGAAAGACGCCATATTTCGACCCAAATCGGGAGATGGGCGTCCGTTTCCCGTGGGTGCCCAAATCGGTATAATCGAAACCCGATTTTTGGTGTCCTCAACTGCAGTCCGTCACAGAGACAAACAAAGATCATGGGGCGTGTCGGAGGTGTGGCGCAGGCGGGACTGGGGCGTGGTTATCGGCCGAGCAGAGATGGGCGTCTTTAGCTGATAATCGAAACAAGAAGGGCGTTTTTTACGAGAATTTGGTCCGCTTTATTTGGACCCTTTTTTTTCAGGTCCAAGTCCCAAAAAAGTGCCCCAACTGACCAGATGACCACTGGAGGGAATCGGGGATCACCTCCCCTGACTTCCCCAGTGGTCACTAACCCCCTCCCACCAAAAAAAAACCACTTTACAAACTTTTTCCCCAGTCTGTATGCCAGCCTCAAATGCCGTACCCACCTCCATGACAGCAGAATGTGTTCTATCCTCTGACAGCCTTTCCCTGGTTCTGATGTGGGTCACGGGTGAGTGTGACACCTTTTCTGTTAAGGGCACTGCAGAGTCACATCAGCAATGCATTGTGGTGGGTGTAGGGTATGAGGCTCCGTGATTCCACTAGCTTGTGTTAAATGCTCACGATGCATACTGGGTCAAAGTGTGCCCTGTTTTGTTTCCGGTAGTCCATGAGGTAGTGGCCATTTGTGTAAGACACTTTTAGATCCCTTTCATGTGTTAGCCACGTTACAGCACTTAGTTCCTACCTTGAATGTTGCTGAAAGAGGGTATTGTACACCATTCTGCCAGCTCGGACCTACTGCTAATCTCAGTACCAGCGAGACTCGTTGCCAGTGGGGCACAACCTCTGATCTGCAGTTAACTGTGAGTAAACATGCTTATTCAAATAAAGGACATTTTCAGTGAGATTAGTCTTCAGGTGTGAACTGCTGTGCCAAGGATATACAGCAGGAACAAGTCCTGTCCCTGGAGCACGTTTAGTGGGTACTGCAGTGCACTTCAGGCAGGAAGACCCAGACCCATCCCTCCCCACCCATACCACTTGTGGTGGTAAATAGGAGGCCTCTAAAACCCACTGTACCCACATGTAGGTGCCCCCTTCACCCCTAAGAGCTATGGTAGTGTTGTACATTTGTCCCTCCCACGACCAAATGGCTTGGATTAGGACGTTTCTGAGCTGGGCGTTTGTAGTTTCCATTATTTATTTATTTATTTATTTATTTATTTATTGCATTTGTATCCCACATTTTCCCACCTCTTTGCAGGCTCAATGTGGCTTACAATACATCATGAATGATGGAAATGTATAGGAGAATATACATTTAGTATAACATAAGGATCTTGGGTACTATGATAGTGATGAAACATGATAGTAGAGTGACAAGCAAATGTTGTAAGACAATTCTGGATATATGTGTAGGGATTCACATTTGTTGATCTTTGTGGTATGCCTTGTTAAAGAGATGAGTCTTCAGTAGTTTGCGGAAGTTAGTTAATTCATAGATCGTTTTCAAGCTGAATGGCAGCTCGTTCTAGAATTGTGTGCTCAAGTAGGAAAAGGTTGACGCATGCGTTAGTTTGTATTTTAGACCTTTACAGTTGGGGAAGTGAAGACTGAGGAATGTGAGGGATAATTTTTTAGCATTCCTGGGTGGTAAGTCTGTCAGGTATAACATGTAGGCTGGGGCATCTCCATGAATGATTTTGTGAACTAGGGTACATATTTTGAACGTGATGCATTCTTTGAGTGGGAGCCAGTGTAGCTTTTCTCGTAGGGGTTTCGCACTTTCATATTTTGTTTTACCGAATATGAGTCTAGCTGCTGTGTTCTGAGCTGTCTGAAGTTTCTTGATTATTTGCTCTTTGCAACCAGCGTAGAGTGCGTTGCAGTAGTCTAGATGACTGAGTACCATTGATTGTACCAGGTTGCGGAAGACGGTCCTTGGGAAGAAAGGTCTTACTCTTTTTAGTTTCCACATTGATTGGAACATCTTCTTGGTTGTGTTTTTCGCGTGACTTTCAAGAGTTAGCTGTCGATCAATGGTAGAATTATTAGTGTATCCGAAATTGGAAGTTTTAGTGTTGGTGTGTTAATGGTGGTGAATTTGTTTGTGTTATGTTGAGAGGTGAGAATTAGGCATTGAGTTTTTTCTGCATTGAGTTTCAGTTGAAATGCATCCGTCCATGAATACATGATGTGTAGGCTTTGGTTGATATCATTGGAAATTTCCTTTAAATCTTAAATGGGATGTAGATCGTTACGTCGCCTGCATAAATGTATGGGTTGAGGTTTTGGTTTGATAGTAGTTTGGACAAGAGTATCATCATTAAATTGAATAAGGTCGGTGAGAGGGGGGATCCCTGAGGAACTCCGCATTCAGGTATCCATGTGGCTGATGTAGTCAAATTAGATGTCACTTGGTATGATCGTGTGGTTAGGAACCCCTTGAACCAATTGAGAACGTTGCCTCCGATTCCAAAGTATTCGAGGATATGTAGTAGTATTCCATGATCAACCATGTCGAAGGTGCTAGACATGTCAAATTGTAGAAGTAGTATATTCTTGCCAGTTGCAATCGTTTGTTTGAACTTATTCATGAGGGTAACTAGTACTGTTTCGGTACTGTGGTTAGACCGAAATCCTGACTGGGAGTCGTGTAGTATTGAGAATTTGTTTAAGTAGTTTATCGCTAAAAAAAAAAAAACGCTCATCTCAGAAAGGACCAAATCCATGGCATTTGGTCCGTCCAAACCGTATTTTCGAAACGAAAGATGGACGCCCATCTTTTTCGATAATACGGTCTGTCCCGCCTCTTCACATACCCGTTTTTGGACATAGACGCCCATGGAGATGGGCGTTCGCATTCGATTATGCCCCTCCACGTCAAATAAACTGATAGATCTACAGTTGCCACAAAATATTAGCAACCACGGTCAAAACCTTACTTAACTGATATCTTTGTATTATGTTTCGGCCTAAAGCCAAATTGATTCTAATCCAATAGGTTATGTTCCTCAATAAAATCCTGAAGTTTTTTGAAGAAACACATTTTCAAGAAAATTTGCTAGGAATCACATTGAGAAAACAGGTCTAAAGTTACTAGGTAAAGAAGCATCTAGCTTCTCATTCTTCAATAATGGTGTCACCGATTCCCTTTCCAAACACTGTGGCACCACCCCTACTACTACTACTACTACTACTACTACTACTACTTAACATTTCTAGAACACTACTAGGGTTATGCAGCGCTATACAAATTAACAAAGAAGGACGGTCCCTGCTCAAAGGAGCTTACAATTTAAAGGACAAAATGTCAAGCTGGGGTAGTCTAGATTTCCTGAGAAGAGGTGTAGTGGTTCGGTGCCGAAGGTGACATTGAAGAGGTGGGCTTTGAGCAATGATTTGAAGATGGGTAGGGAAGGGGCCTGGCGTATGGGCTCAGGGAGTTTGTTCCAAGCATGGGGTGAGGCGAGGCAGAAAGGGCGGAGCCTGGAGTTGGCGGTGGTGGAGAAGGGTACTGAAAAGAGGGATTTGTCTTGAGAGCGGAGGTTACGGGTAGGGACGTAAGGGGAGATGAGGGTAGAGAGGTAAGGAGGGGCTGCAGATCGAGTGCATTTGTAGGTTAGTAGGAGAAGCTTGAACTGTATGCGGTATCTGATCGGAAGCCAGTGAAGTGACTTGAGGAGAGGGGTGATATGAGTATAATGAGTATATCGGTCAAGGCGGAAGATAAGACGTACAGCAGAGTTCTGAACGGACTGAAGGGGGGATAGATGGCTAAGTGGGAGGCCGGTGAGGAGTAGGTTGCAGTAGTCAAGGCGAAAGGTAATGAGAGAGTGGATGAGAGTTCGGGTGGTGTGCTCAGAGAGGAAGGGGCGAATTTTGCTAATGTTATAGAGGAAGAAGCAACAGGTCTTGGCTATCTGCTGCATATGCGCAGAGAAGGAGAGGGAGGAGTCGAAGATGACACTGAGGTTGCAGGCAGATGAGACGGGGAGGATGAGGGTGTTATCAACTGAGATAGAGAGTGAAGGGAGAGGAGAAGTGGGCTTGGGTGGGAAGACAATAAGCTCGGTCTTGGCCATGTTCAGTTTCAGGTGGCAGTTGGACATCCAGGCAGCAATGTCGGATAAGCAGGCCGATACTTTGGCCTGGGTTTCCACAGTGATGTCTGGTGTGGAGAGATAAAGCTGGGTGTCGTCAGCATAAAGATGATAGTGGAAACCATGAGATGAGATCAGGGAGCCCAGGGAAGAGGTGTAGATTGAAAAAAGAAGGGGTCCAAGGACAGATCCCTGAGGAACTCCAACAGAGAGCGGGATAGGGGTGGAGGACGAACCATGAGAGTGTACTCTGAAAGTACGATGGGAGAGATAAGAGGAGAACCAGGAGAGGACAGAGCCCTGGAACCCAAAAGAGGACAGTGTGTCAAGAAGTAGGTTGTGATTGACAGTGTCAAAAGCGGCGGATAGGAGGATGAGGATGGAGTAGTGACCTTTGGATTTGGCGAGGAACAGGTCATTGCAGACTTTAGATAGTGCTGTTTCTGTCGAGTGTAGGGGGCGAAAGCCGGATTGAAGCGGATTGAGGATGCCATGAGAGGAGAGAAAATCAAGGCAGCGGCTGTGAACAGCGCGTTCAAGTATCTTGGAGAGGAAGGGTAGTAGGGAAATGGGGCGGTAGTTGGAGGAACAGGTAGGGTCAAGTGATGGCTTTTTGAGGAGGGGTGTGACTACGGCATGCTTGAAGGTGTCCGGGACAGTTGCAGTGGAAAAAGAGAGGTTACGGATATGACAGATAGGGGGGGTGATAGTAGGAGAGATGGTGTTAAGTAAGTTGGTGGGGATGGGATCTGAAGAACAGGTGGTGGATTTTGAGGAGGAGAGGAGATGGGCGGTTCAGATAAAGATAAAGATTGATTCTCTAGAGTACACTAGAGTAATCATAGAGTCAACTACTGTTACAGTCATTGCAATGGGACAAGGATCTAATTTGCAAAACATATTGCTCAAATTTGCTCCCACTTGAACCACTTGTTTAGGACAACTCTTTACAACAATAGGTAATGGTAACATCTCAATTACTTAGGAAGATATGACTACATGTGTCTGACAGATGTTAATCCAATTTATTTTTTATGCTAAAGAAAAAAGATCCCTCCATCCACTTAATGAGGACAAAAATTTCTCATCATAAAATTCCTTCAAGAGAGAAGAGGACTGATATTTAGTAAACGCTTCAGTAAAGATCATTCTATTCTTACTTGTAGGATTATAGCTCCATATGTATTCTAGATCTCAATTTCTGCTTTTCTTGCCTTAATAAATTGCTGAGATTTATCTCTCTCTCTTTATATGGTACATCTAACTCATAAGCATCCAACAAAGATGTATTCCATTGAGAATTTGTATCATCAAAATTTAAATCAGAAAACTATCCAAATTTTGGAACCCAAAGTTCTAAAATATCCTTCAAACCATATTCATCTTGAGAAAAATAAGAAGTAGAATTCAGGGGTACGTTTACTAAGGTGCGCTGAAAAATGGCCTGCGGCAGTCTAGGCACGTGTTTTGCCCGCACACAGTATCATTTTTCATTGCACCTGTAAAACAAAATGGCGCTTTTTTGGCAGCAAAATGAAAATTAGCCCACATCCATTTTAGGTCTGAGACCTTACCACTAGTCATTGACTTAGCGGTAAGGACTCATGTGTCAACCGGGCGGTAATGGTCAACGCGTGTTCAAATGCCAATTACCGCCCACGTCAAAAATAAAAATATTGACTGTATTTATGCTTATATTTGGTCATTTTACTATTGCTGTGCTGTTAACAAAATTGTAAGTTTTATGTAATAGAAATAAATGACTGGAGCTGAAGCTGTAGACAGAGGGGACTAGAGCAAGCAAGGCAGACTAGGCAGAACAAAAAGCTGACCCACACAGACAAACAACAGAACTAAGGCTGAAAGCTGATCCTAGCACACAAACAAACAGAGAAGAACAGAAGCAGAAGTGCACACAGGCACCTTAAACAAGAAATCAAGACAGAAGTGCCCACGGGCACACAGACTATGAACAAGGCAGAAGTGCTTCACTGCACACAGACTAACTTGGAGACCTTTGGCATTGCAAAGGCCCTGAATGAAAGTCTACCACCTCCTTATAAACAGGACAGAGACAGGAAATACACTGAACACCAAAATGAATACCACCGATTATTTCATTATAGTATTGAGCTTTTCCAATTTTGATCTCATTTTTATATGTTTTGATGGCAATTTTCCAAATAAATGTGGTTTTGTTTGATTTGTCTTTAGCCCATTTTCTTTCCAGTTTTCTACATTTTCTTTTCAAAAGAAGGATAGGTTGATTAAACCAAGGTAAAATTTTCTGGGTTGTTTTGGATATAGATTTGAGGGGAGCTATGTTATTTAAGACATTTTCGCATAGGTCATCCCATTTAATCATGAAGTTGTATTGTCTGCTGGAGGAAGAGCAGGATTATTCAAAATGTTAAATCAGAATGTTGTGGTATTTATTTTTCCTCTAGTTATGTGAGGAGTCATAGTACTTTTATTTTTCATTGATTTTGTATTTTCCCTCCAATAGAGGGAAAACTTGAGTTTACTGTGATCTGACCAGGGAGTTTTAGTCCAAGTTTGGTTACTTAGATGAAAGTTGTTGTTGTTTGCAAATTTATAGGCTAATAGGTCGAGTAAGTGGCCTTTATTGTGAGAGATATGGCTGAATGGTTGTGTGAGTTGCCAATAGTTTAAAAAGTCAAGTACATTTTTTGTATTACTGTCATTCTGATTATCTAGGTGTAAATTGATGTCCCCTATTAGTAGGACATTATCAAATTTAGTGCATATGTTAGATACAAATTCAGTGAAGATGTTTTCTGTTGATTGCCACCTCCCTGGGGAGCGGTAAAAAAGGATGATGCAGATAAGATGAGATAGAGTGTCATTGCTGATTTTGCAAGCAATTGTTTTGAGAGTAGGGAGTTAATATGATATATCAGTTCTACTTTGAAAAATGATTTATATATTATGGCAATGCCTCCTCATATTCTGCTATTCTTGGTTGGTCACTGCCCCTTAGAGCCAAGCAGTGATACAGTGGTGGGGTTCAGAAAGAGGGAGTCCACCAAACTTGTCCCATGATATGTTTCAAATTTTTATATTGTGTATATTTCAGAAAGGCATTTTATACAAATCTTATTATTATATGAATTAAATGTAAACTCACACTGAAAAAGACAGAGATAAATTCACGTTTTTTTCTCAACAGATCAGGGAATACATTTGTTATGATTCTGCCGGTTTGGCTGAGGGGGAGGGGGAGGGGGAACGTCTCTTCTGATTGGCTGCCAGGGGTTGTGCTGACGTCAGGGGATAGTACTTTAGCCTGCAGCTGAAGAGTTTCTCTGCTTTTGCGTTACTTATTTGGTGGTAACAGGAAAGCCTGATAGGTTTCTCTCAGAACGTGCTCTAGGTTCTGACAGGGATCTGTGTTGATTTAGAGTATTCTTTTCCTTCCCTCTGGGTTAGCTGCTGCTGTGTGTGTGTGTGTAGCTCTGTAATCAGGGTCAGCTGCTCGTTTGTTTAGTGGGGGCTGGGCATTGCTTGGCCTCCGGGGCTCTGGGCTGAGTGAGAGCTTCTCCTTTGTTTGTTTTAAGGATTTCTCTTCCCAGTGTCCCGGCCTGCTGGCTCAGTGAGTTTAACCCTTTGTGTACTGTGTGTATTGTATTCCTGCCTCTGCCAGTGTGTTTGTTTGGATGGGCCCCACTCCCTCTCGGGAGGGGAAGCGTTCTCTCTGATTGTTTGTTGATTTATGGCACTCTCTCTCTGCTGGCTCTACAAGCTTAACCCTTTGTGTTCTGGGTGCCTCTGTCTACAGTGGGGTTGAGGCAAAGGCTTTCTGCCTTCCTTTTGTGTTTGGTTCCTCTGGCTTCTGCCTGGGGCTCCTACCCTGGTGGGTGGGGGGGTTGCTGTGTTAGTTTCCCTGTCCTGCGCTAGTCCCCTGTGTGGGCGTGGCCCGCTCTGGTTCTTTGTTTCTCCCTCTGCCCTATTGCTGGTGTTCAGCGCATGTCTGGCCTCTTGGGGCCCTCTGGGTTCTTTCACCCCTCCCTGTGTGTGATTGGGTTCCAGTTCAGCCGTGAGGCTCGTACGAGTGGCTCTGTCTGCGTGGGTTCCGGTTCGGCCGCGAGGCCCGCCTGTATGCCTATTTCCCTTCTTCCTGAGGGACTGTGGGGAGGGGTAGCTTAGGGGGTATTGTGTAGCTGGGGTGTGCGGTGGTGGGTCGGTCTCCCCTTGGCCTGGGTCGGCGCCCTGCTGGCCTCGGCCAGGGCCCAAGGGCTCACGACCAACCCAACGGATTACAACATTTATGAGTGATCCTTTTAAATCTCCTTGTTTCTGTCCCTACTGAACTGAATCTCTGTGGTATTGAATAAATACAGCCATAAAGAGCTTAGTAGTTCTAGTTGTGGCAATGGAATATGCTAAGTTATTATTGACTATGAAAAGATGTATCAGAGGAAGGCTATTAGCATTGCCTTCTCTGTTTCTCTGTCTCCACCTGTAGGTTCTGGGTATAATGCAAGGCTTTCCTGGAGAGGTGAGCTGAGGGACAGGGAGGGTATAGTTTAAGGGATGGAACATAGAGCTGTCTTAGGGTTGGGGATAGAAGGGTTGGACAAGGATAGCTGCCAGAAGCTCAGTGGTACCATGTGAACATGGGAAAAAGTAGATGTGACGGTAAAGGCATGGCAGGGTATCAGAAATGTTGCGCTGGCAAGGACTGTAGATATTCATGTTCCAGTGGCCATGCCAACCGAGGTGTGGGATTGATAAACATAAACAGTAAGTACTATTAGATTGTAAGCTCTTTGAACAGGGACTGTCTTTCTTCTATGTTTGTGCAGCGCTGTGTACGCCTTGTAGGGGTATAGAAATTCTAAATAGTAGTAGTAGTAGTAGTACATGAAAGTCCTTATTTGTCCTGAGAATATGTCATAGCAGTGGCATAGCCATGGGGGGTCTTAGGGGCCTGCTCCCCCCCCCCCCCCACTTTGGACTCAGGCCCTCTCCAGAACTGCAGCATCCCTGCCAGCCAAAGAAATACAGCTCCCCAGTCACTCCCCTCCTTTTCTCATGTTCTTTTATGCAGAAGTTGGCGGCATGCCTCCAGCTGCCAATGCCAAGACTTCTTGTGCATGCTCAGGTTATGGGACTGGTCCCCCAGAAGCACAGGTGAGTCACTGCTGCCACTGAAAAGCCATGGACTCAAGGGAAGACACTGTTTAAAGTACAATGTTGAGGGGGGGGAGTTAGAATGAGGGAGAGGTGATGGAACATAGTGGTGATGGTGGGGTTCAGAGAGAGAGGGCCCACCAAACCTGTCCACACAAGGTCCCATGATATGTTTCAAATGTTTATATTGTATATATTTCAGGAGGGCATCTTATACAATAATCATCAAATGCACAAATATTATTATATTAATTAAATATAAACTCGTACTGAAAAAGACAGATAACTTCACATTTTGTTTCTTAACAGATCAGTTACATCTCAGGGAATATATTTATGAGTGATCCTTTTAAGTTTCCTTATTTCTACCGAACTGTCCCTAGTGAGCTGCATCTCTGTGCTGGGATTATCAGGTTACTGAAGCATTTTCACTGGACCTGGGTTGGTATCATTGTGCCTGATGATGACAATAGCATAAAGGTTGCCCAGGTCCTGAAACAAGGGATTGAGGAGAATGATGGTTGCATTGAATTCTTAGAAATCTTTAGTCACAGCAATGGTGTTCAGCAACAAGATAGGGAAAAAATTTATGACAACATCTTTGATTCATCAGCTAATGTGATTATTTTCTATGGGAGTTATGAGCATGCATTGACTCTGCTTCCAATTCTATTGATACCAGGCAAAGTATATATCTGCACAGTTCCACTGGAATTTTACTTGACCTATGAATTACACACAAAATTGAAGAGCAGTGCAAAGAACAGCACCTTGGCCTTCACAGTAGCACAGAAATATGTTCCAAGCTTTTCCACATTTATTCGTGAAGAAGAAAATCCTATCCTGTTTCCAAGGTCTTTTTATACTGAGGAATGGTGGAAGGTCTTCTGTGACAGTCAATGTCCCCAAAGTATCAGAAGGTCCTGCAATACTAACCGAACAGAATTCTTTAGTTTGCACTGTGCCTTCAAGTACCTGGGGAACAGCTACAGTGTGTACAATGCTGTTTATGCTCTGGCATATGCACTGCATAACATGACCATGTCTGATGCTGCAAGCAACACCATATGGAATGGAGCAATTCCTAGATCTTTGGATTATTTGCCATGGAAGGTAACATAATCTATTAGAAGAAAGTTATTTTCAGTGCTGGTACTAATGTTAATCTGTAGTCATGTGCCGCATTTTAATACCTTTTACTGATACAGTGGCTGGTATAGTAAGCAAATAAATAAAATCAAAGATTTCCCAGATGATATTCAGTCTGCAGCTGTTTGAATTAGACCTGGATAATTAGTGCTGGACAATTACTGGGTATCGGCACTGAATATCCAGGGTTTTGGTGGCTCCTGGAATTTATCCAGGTAACACTGATATTCAGCAGGGAAGTAGGCCACAAGTGGGACAAGGAAGCCAACCAATGGAAGAAAGCTGACTTTATTAAGGGACTCGTGTCCCGTGTTTCAGAATACCCCACAAGGTATGGTCCAGTGTGAATCTTCTAATACAATGTAGTGGAAAATAATTTGCACTAGAAAGTTTATTTTTCTGTTTCCAGTTAACAGTGACACCATTTATTTCTATGACCAGGGGATGAATGTAGATCTCACAGCTAGTCACACACACACACACACACACACACAAACTTCCCCCCAGAGACCTTAAATTCAACAGTGCTGCTTTCCCCCAGAGCTAAATCACAATGGACTTTTTAACCATATGTTTTACTCTGAGGGGCTTTCTCTCGCTAACCTGCTTATTTTCGAAAGAGAAGGGCGGCCATCTTCCAACACAAATCGGGAGATGGCTGCCCTTCACCTGAAGCCGGCCAAATCGGTATAATTGAAAGCTGAGTTTGGCCAGCTTCAACTGCTTTCCGTCGCAAGGCGGGACGGGGGCGTGCTTACAAGATGGCCGGCTTCAGCCGATAATGGAAAAAAGAAGGCCGGCTCTGATGAGCATTTGGCCGACTTTACTTGGTCCATTTCTTTTTAGGACCAAGCCTCAAAAAGGTGCCCCAACTCACCAGATGACCACCGGAGGGAATTGGGGATGACCTCCCTGTACTCCCCCAGTGAACCCCCTACCACCTTAAAAAAATAAAATAAAATAAAAACATTTTTTTGCCAGCCTCTATGCCAGCCTGAAATGTCAGACCCAGCTCCCTGACAGCAGTATGCAGGTCCCTGGAGCAGTTTTAGGGGGTACTGGAGTGCACTTCAGGCAGGCGGACCCAGGCCCATCCCCCCCCCCACCTATTACACTTGTAGTAGTAAATGGGAGCCCTCCAAAACCCACCACAAACCCACTGTACCCACATGTAGGTGCCCCCCTTCATCCCTAAGGGCTATGGTAGTGGAAGTGACTCCCCATGACGTCAGAGTCCCGGAACTCTCAAAAGCATTTTTCTTTTAAAAGAGTATTAACGTATGAGCTCGTGGTAGCCCACGCTCCCCCACACCATATAAATACCCAGTTACTCCGCCCCCTTGACGGTTCTTTTAAAAAGCTGGCGTCAACTGCAGGGTGGGTTTGTGTGGCTGCAAGATGATCTGTCCAAGGAGAACTACCGTTACAGGTAAGCAACTTATATTTCTCCATGGACAGAATGCATCTTGCAGCCCCACAAATTGAAGACTCCCCAGCTACACAGGTAACAGTATAAACAGTCAACACACCAATTAAAAAGTGAAATAAACTGGTACCTGTGGCAGGAGGAGGTGGTAGTTGACGCCTCAGACACCGGACGATAATACTGCCTGTCCAAACTCTGTTTCAGCAGACGAGGCAGCATCAATACAGTAGTGCTTCGTAAACACATGCATAGTTGACCATGTAGCAGCCCTACATATATCCAGTAAAGGTGTCCTTTGCAAATGAGCCATTGTGGCCGCCTTGGCCCTCAGACGATGAGCAGTGACATGTGGAATGTCTGTGAAAACTCCTGTTGAGTGAGATTGCGCTTGTTGATAACACAAAGCAATGCACTTTGCGATCCATTGTGATAAGGTGTTTTTGTTAATTGGTTTTGGATGCACAGAAGACCTCCAGGACAGGAACAACTGGGATGGACGATTTATACACTTTGTTCGCTTAAGATAGATACCTAGAGCTCTCAGGCAATCTAAAGTGTGAAGTTGTCTGTGCTCCTTAGTTTCATGTGGTCGCCGCATCTCAAGAAAGATATAGTGGAATTAGAAAGGTGCAGCGAAGGGCGACTAAAATGATAGCGGGGATGGAATGACTTCCCTATGAAGAAAGACTAAGGAGGCTAGGGCTTTTCAGCTTGGAGAAGAGACGGCTGAGGGGAGACATGATAGAGGTATATAAAATAATGAGTGAAGTGGAACAGGTGGATGTGAAGCGTCTGTTCACGTTTCCAAAAATACTAGGACTAGGGGGCATGCGATGAAACTACAGTGTAGTAAATTTAAAACAAATCAGAGAAAATTTTTCTTCACCCAACACGTAATTAAACTCTGGAATTCGTTGCCGGAGAACGTGGTGGAGGCAGTTAGCTTGGCAGAGTTTAAAAAGGGGTTAGATGGTTTCCTAAAGGACAAGTCCATAAACCGCTACTAAATGGACTTGGGAAAAATCCATAATTCTAGGAATAACTTGTATAGAATGTTTGTACGTTTGGGCAGCTTGCCGGGTGCCCTTGGCCTGGATTGGCCGCTGTCGTGGACAGGATGCTGGGCTCGATGGACCCTTGGTCTTTTCCCAGTGTGGCATTACTTATGTACTTATGTACCTTAATGCACTGCCAACTGGGTAAAGCAGAGTCATGAGATAGGAAGTAGTGTCCTATTGCGGATTAAAAACTGGTTAAAAGAGAAAACAGAGAGTAGAGTAAAATGGTCAGTATTCTCAATGGAGAAGGGCAGATAGTGGGTTTCCCCAGGAGTCTGTGCTGGGACTGCTGCTTTTTAACATATTTATAAGTGATCTAGAGATGGGAGTAACTAGTGAGGTAATTAAATTTGCTGACGACACAAAGTTATTCAAAATTGTTAAATCACAAAAAGATTGTGAAAAATTACAAAAGGACCTTGGGAGACTGGGCGGCTAAATGGCAGATGACGTTTAATATTAGCAAGTGCAAAGTGATGCATGTGGGAATGAGGAACCCGAATTATGGCTACCTCATGCAAGGTTCCACGTTAGGAGTCACAGACCAAGAAAGGGATCAAGGCGGCGGCGGCGATGATACGTTGAAACCCTCTGCTCAGTGTGCTGCAGCAACTAAGAAAGCAAATAGAATGTTTGGTATTATTAAGAAAGGAATGGAAAACAAAAATGAGGACGTTGTAATGCCTTTTTATCGGTCCATGGTGCGACCACACCTCGAATACTGTGTTCAGTTCTGGTCACCGCATCTCAAAAAAGATATAGTGGAATTAGAAAAGGTACAGAGAAGGGTGACGCAAATGATAAAGGTGATGGGATGACTTCCCTATGAGGAAAGGCTGAAACGGCTAGGGCTCTTCAGCTTGAAGAAAAGACGGCTCAGGGGGAGCTATGATAGAGGTCTATAAAATAATGAGTGGAGTAGAACAGGTAGTTGTGAATCATTTGTTTACTCTTTCCAAAAATACTAGAATTAGGGGGCATATGGTGAAGCTACAGAGTAGTAAATTTAAAACAAATCAGAGAAAGTTTTTCTTCACGCAACATGTAATTAAACTCTGGAATTCGTTGCCAGAGAATGTGGTAAAGGTGGTTAGCTTAGCGGGGTTTTAAAAAGGTATGGACAGCTTCCTAAAGGAAAAGTCCATAGACCATTATTAAAATGACTTGGGGAAAATCCACTGCTTATTTCTGGGACAAGCATCATAAAATGTATTGAACTTTTTTTTAGATTTTGCCAGGTATTTGTGACCTGGATTGGCCACTGTTGGAAACAGGATGCTGGGCTTGATGGACCTTTGGTCTGTCCCAGTGTGGCAATACTTATGTACAAAATATAATTTGGTAATGCTAAAACATAAAAAAATATATACATGTACACTAAAGTACTTATTATATATAAGTACGAAACTTTATAAAATAAAGGCATAAAAATATAGTGTAGCCATCCAAGAAGAATATATATTAAATAAAATGTGTTATAGCCGATAAATAAATAAATAAATGTAACCTTCCAAGAAGGATGTATTAAAACATATTGAGGGGCATTTTCAAAAGAAACGTCTAAATCAGAATTTGGACGTTTTACAAAAACGTCCAAATTCCGAACAGGAAAGAAGGTCATTTTCGGAAAAGATCGATGTCTATCTTTTGTGTTCGAAAATACTATGGACGTCCTGTGATTTGGACGTCTTTGTGATTTGGATGTCCTTTGTTTTGGTCCATTTTCAAACAAAAGACGCCCAAATGCAAGATGTCCAAAACAGAGGAGGAGTGGCTTAATGGTTACTGTAGCAGTGCTTTGATCCTGGCAACATGGGTTCAATTCCTACTGCTGCTCCCTGTGACTTTGGGTACGTCAAATGCACAAGGGGCATTTTTGGATATGACATCTAAGTCTGAATTTGGACATTTTTTGTAACACGTCCAAAATCAGAACAGGAAAGGTCATTTACTATTTTTTTTAAAAGTCTATCTTTTCCTTTTGAAAGTGCTGTTTGGAAAAATGGTTTGTGATTTGGGGGAGTAAGGGGAGGTGATCCCCAAGTCCCTCCAGAAGGAGGAGTGGCCTAGTGGTTAGGGTGGTGGACTTTGGTCCTGAGGAACTGAGTTTGATTCCCAGCACAGGCAGCTCCTTGTGACTCTGGGCAAGTCACTTAACCCTCCATTGCCCCATATAAGCCGCATTGAGCCTGCCATGAGTGGGAAAGCGCAGGGTACAAATGTAACAAAAATAAATAAAAAAATCTGGTCATTTGGGGCACCTCTTGTGTGGAGTAGAGGAGTAGCCTAGTGGTTAGTGCAGCAGAGTTTGATCCTGGGGAAGTGGGTTCAAGTGCCACTGCAGCTATTCATTATAAAAACAGGTCTAGCTCAAAATGCCTACGTTTTATTCTTGGACGTCTTTGTTTTGTTCCATTATTGCTGAAAGACATCCATGTCTTAAGAACGCCCAAGTCCCACCTTGAACACTCCCCCTTGAGATTTGGACGTCCTTCTGACGGACTTCAGAGAAAGACGTCCAAAAAGAGGTTTTGATAACACTGATTTGGATGTTTCTGAAAAGCCCTAGCCTCCTTAGTCTTTCTTTGTAGGGAAGTCGTCCCATCCCCGCTATCATTTTAGTCGCCCTTCACTGCACCTGTTCCAATTCTACTATATCTTTCTTGAGATGCGGCAACCAGAATTGAACACAATACTCAAGGTGCGGTCGCACCATGGAGCGATACAACGGCATTATAATATCCTCACACCTGTTTTCCATACCTTTCCTAATAATACCCAACATTCTATTCACTTTCCTAGCCGCAGCAGCACACTGAGCAGAAGGTTTCAGTGTATTATCAACGACGACACCCAGATCCCTTTCTTGGTCCGTAACTCCTAAAGTGGAACCTTGCATGACATAGCTATAATTCGTGTTCTTTTTTCCCACATGAATCACCTTGCACTTGCTCACATTAAACATCATCTGCCATTTAGCCGCCCAGTCGCCCAGTCTCCCAGTCTCGTATAGTCCTTCTGTAATTTTTCACAATCCTGTCACGAGTTAACAACTTTGAATAACCTTGTGTCATCAGAAAATTTAATTACCTTGCTAGTTACTCCCATCTCTAAATCATTTATAAATATATTAAAAAGCAGCGGTCCTAGCACAGACCCCTGAGGAACCCCACTAACTACCCTTCTCCATTGTGAATACTGCCCATTTAACCCCACTCTCTGTTTCCTATCCATCAACCAGTTTTTAATCCATAATAGGACATTTCCTCCTATCCCATGACCCTCCAAGTTCCTCTCTAGCCTCTTATGAGGTACCTTGTCAAACACCTTTTGAAAATCCAGATATACAATATCAACCGGCTCCCCTTTGTCCACATGTTTGTTTACTCCTTCAAAGAATTGAAGTAAATTGGTCAGGCAAGATTTCCCCACACAAAAGCCGTACTGACTTGGTCTCAGTAATCCATGTCCTTGGATGTGCTCTGTAATTTTGTTTTAATAATAGCCTCTACCATTTTCCCCGGCACCGATGTCAGACTCACCAGTCTATAATTTCCCGGATCTCCCCTGGAACCTTTTTTAAAAATCGGCGTTATATTGGCTACTCTTCAATTTGTCAAATTGTGCCATTACATCTTCTAGGTTTATAGAGATTTCATTTTGTTGCTCTGACTCGTCAGCTTTGAATACCATTTCTGGCACCTGTATCTCCCCCAAATCTTCCTCAGTGAAGACCAAAGCAAAGAATTTATTTAATCTATCTGCTATGGCTTTGTCTTCCCTGAGTGCCCCTTTTACTCCTCGGTCATCTAGTGGTCCAACGTATTCTTTTGCCAGCTTCTAGCTTTTAATATACCTAAAAAAAAGTTTTACTATATGTTTTTGTCTCCAACACAATCTTTTTTCAAAGACCCTCTTTGCCTTCCTTATCAGCACTTTGCATTTGACTTGCCATTCCTTGTGCTGTTTCTTATTATTTTCAGTTGGATCCTTCTTCCATTTTCTGAAGGATTTTTTTAGCTCTAATAGCTTCCTTCACCTCACTTATTAACCACGCCAGCTTTCGCTTGGCCTTCCCTCCTCCTTTTTTAATACATGGAATATAACTGTCCTGGGCTTCCAGGATGGTAATTTTGAACAGCATCCATGCCTAATGTAAATTTTTTACCTTCATAGCTACTCCTCTAAATTTTTTTTCACCGTTCTTCTCCTTTTTAAAAGTTAAATGCTAACATATTGGATTTCTTATGTGTACTTACTCCAGATCCGATATCAAATCTGATCATATTATAAAGGAGCCCCAGCACATCTGTCTTTTCTTCCTAGCCAGGTGGGCGGTAGTACACTCCTATCACTATACTTTTTCCCCTTTACACATGGAATTTCAATCTATAGGGATTCCAAAACATGTTTTGTGTCCTCCAGAATTTTCAATCTATTTGATTCAAGGCCCTCCTTAACATACAATTCTAACCCTCCAGCAATTTGATCCACCCTATCACTATGATATAATTTGTACCCTGGTATAACAGTGTCCCACTGGTTATCCTCCTTCCACCAGGTCTCAGAGATGTCTATTATATTTAAATTTTCATTTAGTGCAATATATTCTAACTCTCCCATCTTGTTTCTTAGGCTTCTGCATTCACATATAGACATTTCATACTATATTTGTTGTTCCTATTTATATCTTGCTCAGCAGTGATAATTTGCAATCTTTTGTTTGCTTTTCATTTAAAGACACCTGGTCTTCATCGCAACCTTACTATCAGAATACCCTATTTCCCCTGTTTTGGTGATATATTTGAAAGATAACTTATTCCTAACCATTCGCTTTTGAATGACTGTCAGCCTTCCCCCAGTTTCTAGTTTAAAAGCTGCTCTTTTTCAATGCTGATCCCAGTAGCCTAGTCTCACCCTGGTTAAGATAGAGCCCATCATTCAGGAATAAGCTCCGTCATCCCCAAAATGTTGCCCAGTTCCATACAAATTTAAAACTCTCCTCCCTGCACCATCACCTCATCCACTCATTGAGACTCCGGAGCGCTGTCGGTCTCTTGGGTCCTGCGCATGGAACAGGGAGCACATCAGAAAATGCTACCCTAGAGGTTCTACCTAAGAGCCTAAATTTGGCTTCCAGAATCTTCCTTCCACATGTTCCTATGTCATTGGTACCCACGTGTACCAAGACAGCCGGCTTCTCCCCAGCACTATCTAAAATCCTATCTAAATGATGTTTGAGGTCCACCACCTTCGCACCGGGCAAGCAAGTGACCAGGCAATTCTCACATCCACCAGCCACCCAGCTACCTACATGCCTAATAATCTAATCACCAACTACAACAGCCATCCTAACCCTTCCCTCCTGGACAGAAGCTACTGGAGACACATCCTTGGTGCAAGAGAATATTGCATCCCCTGGTGGGCAGTTCCTGTCTACAGGATTACATCCAACTTCACCAAAGTGATACTCTCCTTTTAGAAGACCTCCCTTCTCCAAGGCAGCACAGGGGCTGCCAGACTGGAGGTGGGACTTCTCTATAACATCCCTGTATGTACCTCATCTATGTACCTCTCTGTCTCCTTCAGCTCCGCAAAGTCTGCTACACTAGCCTCGAGTACTCACTTGTTCTCTGAGAGCTGGGAGCTCTTTATAACAAGCAAACACATATAAGTTCTCACCAGCTGAAAGATAATTGTATATGTGATGTAAATCATATGTCATCTAATGTTGCCAAAATATCATAACATTTAGATTGTCATTTACAACCAATGGTCCCTAAAATTCAGTCTTATGTTGGGGATTCATGTGATTTGCTTCAATACTTGGCTGAAATAGATATATTTCCGGCTCAGGAAATTATTTTAGCAATATTAGATGCCACTGCTTTGTACACAAATGTGCCTCAAGAGTTCTGCTTTAGATATAATCAGAAGCTGTTTGGATTTTTTTACAACTTTCACAAAAAATAAAGTTTTCTTGCAGACTAAGGTAGCCATGGGGGCTACTGTAGCCCCCACGGTAGCTTGTCTATATATGGACTATTTTGAGAAGACATTTGTTTATCAGAATGCTTTTATGAGTCATATACTGGCCTAGAAAAGTTTTATAGATGATGTTTTCTCAATATGGTCAGGGAGTAAGTTACAACTTTTTGCACAGAGTTGAGTTTTTAGATATCTTTATCCAATATGAACATGGACAATTTAATACTCAGATTAAAACCTACAGATAGGAATGCATTGCTTCATTATTCTAGTCATCATCCTAAACAGTTAAAAAATAGTATTCCCATAGGACAGTTCATGAGGTTGAAGCGTTTGTGTACATTTGATAGTCAATTAAAACTCATGCTATTGAAATGTATAATCGGTTTCAAACTAGGGTTATCCTAATAAAGTGATTAAACGAGTGTATAAATGAGCTAATGTCGCTCAAAGGCACTGGCTGTTGAGCCCTTCTAAGAAATGTACTGATTTGCGATTAACTTGTGTTTTACCATATTATACTCAGGTTCAGCAGCTTCTTATTAAATATTGGCCTTTGCTCTCATATCACAAAGGGTTTGAACAAACCCCTAGATTTGCATATGCTAGGGGACCTAACTTAGGGGAAGTGTTAGGTATAGGAATTTCAAGAATAGTTAGTGAAGGGTCATCATGGCAAATGTGGTCACGGTGTGCATTGTCAGTATGTCTTGGGCATGGAGAAAATCTGGATTCGGCAGTTAAACCGATACCATGTTTTGAAATCAGACACTGATTGTGACTCAGATTATGTAGTATATGGAATTCAGTGTCCCTGTGTCCACTGATATATTGGTGAGACAGTGAGAAAAATCAAATACCACATTGCACAACATTTAAGTAATATTTGGCTGCAGTGGATGGAGGCACCGCCAGTGGCACACTGGATGCAACAGTCTCATCGAGTAGAAGACCTACGATTTGTGGTTCTCATGCATTTTGATCCTGGTGGTGGGGGCAGTGTTCAGCAGAAAATGCTTTTTATGAACAAAGATTGATTTTTGAGAACACTGTTGCTCTTAATGGACTTAACAAAGAGGTTGATTGGAGTTTGTTATTAGCCTATCCCAGATGAGTCATATTGAGGTGCTTATACCTTTAGGGTTTTATATTGCCCTGAGCAATTGCGCATGTCTAGTTGTCTAAGCACAATGGCCGCCATTTTTGAAACACAGTGTGAGTTGCCAGCAGGTAAGTTAGTCGTGTGATATTTTTATTTTAAAATAATGATGTATAATGGTTTATTTGTAATGTGATATGGACGTTTTGTTAATTTTAGCAAGGTCTCCTGATGAAGCATATAGCAAAACAGGTCCTATAGAGACCATGTCAATGCTGCATACATACTACTAAGACTATGCATTTTAAAGATCCTCAACGGTCATCTCTGGATGTAAAGCTGATTGTAATCAGAGTTATGATGTCTTATGGTGATACTTTGGTCTAGTTTCAACATCAATAAGGACAATAACTATTCATATTTGGAACTTTTTGGAGTATGGACTTTTGTACATTCAGATTTTAAAAGAACTTGTTCAAATTGAGAAGATAATCACCTGATAAAGGAACATTCATATTTGGCATTTACTGATTGCCAGAGTCAACCTGCAGAGTATAAGATCATGATGAGTCATTTGTGTGGTTTTTATATCTGTTATATATTGTGTGAGATAGATTTAATATGTTACTTAATTTTTAATAAAATTTGTAATATATTTGGAAATATTCAGTCATCATATATTGTGAAGATGTTTTACATATACAGCACATGTAAGTAGCACCTTTCTAAAATGACCACTTACATATTTGCCATTTTAAAAATCTACTACCTACACTTGCAAATGATGCTGAAGCCTTCTAAATGTCGTTATGTTTTCATCTTGATTCAGAATGAAAGCACATCCCTAAAATCAGGTTCGTATTGTATGTACTTGAAAGTAGGTACTTTCCATAGTCCTGAAGTTAGGGATAATAGTGGGACAATATTAAAACTATTCTTTTCTTCTTTAGCTTCACCATTATCTGCAGAACATCCACTTCAAGAACAGTCTGGGTGAAGAGATCTTTTTTGATGAGAATGGTGACATAGCCCTTCCATATAATATAATAAATTTGGTCTATTTCCCTAATGGGATACAGAGGAATGATATTGTTGGAAGTTACAATCCTTATGCTCCCCAAGGGCAGAATTTCTTCATCAATGAGGAGGAGATTGTGTGGGAGAGTACTTTCACCCAGGTCAGAATTAAGTAACATTAGACTCAGAGCCATGCAGGTATGATGCATATGTTTGCAAAATGGCAAGAGGAACAGCTGCTGAATGAGTGGGTGTCCAAAATTCGTATCCATGGTAATATAATAAAGCAACAGATGTTTCTAATTGGGCTGGAAATAACAAAGGAGGGAGAGGAGTGGCCTAGTGGTTAGGGTGGTGGACTTTGGTCCTGAGGAACTGAGTTCAATTCCCACCCCAGGCACAGGCAGCTCCTTGTGACTCTGGGCAAGTCACTTAACCCTCCATTGCCCCATGTAAGCCACATTGAGCCTGCCATGAGTGGGAAAGCGCAGGGTACAAATGTAACAAAAATAAAATAGATACTGTTGTAGATTCTACATGTAATGTTGCTACTATTGGAGATTCTACATGGAATGTTGCTATTCCACTAGCAACATTCCATGTAGAAGGCTGCGCAGGCTTCTGTTTCTGTGAAGCCTGCGCGGCCACATTGGTGATCTGCCAGGGCCGACTTCTAGAGGAATACCCAGGGCCGTGCCTAGGGTCTCTGGCGCCCCCCTGCAGACTATCAGTTGGCGCCCCCCCCCCCCCCCCCAGTGAAAATGATCAGCCCCCCCCCCCGGTGAAAATGATCGCTCACCACTTGCTCCACTGACAGGAATTGTCAGCAATATTCTTAGAAACAAATTGCTATACATTGCAAAATAAGATAGCAGATGTAAATTCTCAAAATAGACATATTCCAAACGCTAAAATGAAAATAAAATGATTTTTTTCTACCTTTGTTGTCTGGTGACTTTTTCTGATCATGCTGGCCCAGTATCCGACTCTTATACCGGGCGCCTATGAACAGCATATAGATTAGATCTATTGAGATTTCACATTCTCTGTGAACTCTATTTCATAAAAGTTTAAAACAGACTTGCCTTATTTGTAATCTTATTGATTCTCTTCATTTAAAAAACAATTTTAGATTTCTTCCTTCTTACCTCTGGGGAAACCACAGATATATGTTAATTACTGCACTGAAAGGAAGCTAAATATGGTTAGTTTTTTTTTTTCCCCCACAAACCCCTGCCCTGAGTTAAAGAGTCTATCCAGGGGCACAGCTATGTTTGACAAGCCCAGCAAAAATCCTGTGGCCACCAGCTAGTAGAGCTACCTGATGCTGGACCCACAGTTCAAAATTTTTGTCAAAATATCTGAGGCAACAGTGGTAGTATTGGGAGGTGGTAAGTTCGACACACATGGCACTCACCTCCAGCAGTGCAGCCACGTTGCCTCCTGATTCTAGTTTTTAACCCTCCCCAAAGCAGCCAGAAAGTAACTACATGTGTTTAAGTGCTTAAGCTTGTGCTGTTAGTCATGGGGCTGAAGTCTCACGGTGCACTAACATACACAAGCCCCTACTCCCACATCTCACCAACAGGTAGACACCCCCTACACACCGCTACTGTCTTAGGTGCTCCCAACACGTGCCACCTGCATCCTCCCTGTCCAACACACCAAAACTTTTGCCCTGCACATGCTCCTATAGGCGCCCCGTATAAGAGCCTTACCATGACCTTTAAAACCGGCTCCGGTCCCCACCTGGCAGTGTCGACGACGTCCCCTGTGCCTTTGGGCAGCTTACCGGCACACGCAGCACTGCTCTTGTTTCTTCTCTTTGTTGCCGTCGTCCCCCCCCCCCCTTCACGCGATTCGCGAACCGCTTAGCACTGCTTAAAAAAAAAAATTACACGTCAGCAGGAACAGGCTGCTTCAGCCAATCCCAGGGGCCTTCCTTCAGCGTGTTCCGCCCCTGAGGGCTGAAGGAAGGCTCCTGGGATTGGCTGAAGCAGCCTGTTCCTGCTGACGTGTAAATTTTTTTTTTAAGCAGTGCTAAGCGGTTCGCGAATCGCGTGAAGGAGGGGTTGGGACGACGGCAACGAAGAGGAGAAACAAGAGAAGTGCTGCGTGTGCCGGTAAGCTGCCCAAAGGCACAGGGGACGCCGTCGACACTGCCAGGTGGGGACCGGAGCCGGTTTTAAAGATCATGGTTCGGCTGGGGAGGCTTAGCCTCCCCAAGCCTCTTATACGGGGCGCCTATGCCTCTCTGCTCTTTCCTCCGCGCCCTGGGGCTTTTAAATCTTTTACTTCCGGTCGCAGCAGCGTCAGTGAAAGCAGAGCGCTGCCGACGTCTCCCTTCCCTTTGCGCTCTTGGTTCCCTCAGTGTCCGCCTTCTTCTGACGTCAGAAGAAGGCGGGACACTGAGGGAACCAATGAGTGCAAGGGAAGGGAGACGTCGGCAGTGCTTTCACTGACGCTGCTGCGACCAGGTAAAAGATTTAAAGGCCTCGGCGGCGCGGCGCGAGAGTAAGCACCGCGGTGGCGCCCTCCAGAGGTGGGCGCCCCCCTGCGGCGCTTACCCCGCTTACCGCATCGGCACGGCCCTGGGAATACCAACATTCCATGTAAAATCTCAAATAGTAGCAACAGTGGAGGAGTGGCCTAGTGGTTAGGGTGGTGGACTTTGGTCCTGAGGAACTGAGTTGGATTCCCACTTCAGGCACAGGCAGCTCCTTGTGACTCTGGGCAAGTCACTTAACCCTCCATTGCCCCATGTAAGCCACATTGAGCCTGCCATGAGTGGGAAAGCGCGGGGTACAAATGTAACAAAAATAAAATAATGGGAAATGCCATGCAGAGCTCCATTCCTCCAGCGGCTGAAGTTATCCTATAATTATGTGCTATCAAGCTGCCTGTGGACCAGTGTTCAGAGCAGGCTTTTAACCCATCACCTGGCATCCTTATACAGAGGTTGCAACAAAGACATCTGGCTTATGTTTGCTGTTGCTGCAGTCTCTCTAATGGGATACCCTAACTTCTCTATTTTGATAGTCCTTCAAATATACCTCACTCCGAACCATGTACTCCTGAGTGACTCTCGGCTTTCCCCCGTTTAAAAACTGCTCTATAGCTTTTTAGCTCCCTTTTCTTTAGAGAGATTTCATAGTTCCAGCAGATGATAGAAGTAGTTTTTAAAAGTTACTTGAACTTGTGGAATTAAAGTAAGTAATGAGGCCCGCTGCATCTTACGTTTCCTGGCCTGTGACTTTAGAGAGAATTCATAGCTTCAGAAGGGTTTGGGTGTTAGGATCTGGCCACTTCTGTTAGCAATCTATAGAATCTAAGTTTGTCTAGCGTTCAGAGTTTGTTTTCATCGCTGCCCATTTTTGAGTTGCTGTTAAACAGGCAGTCGTTTTATTCAAACTTGTGGCGACACCTGGTTCAATGGGTATATGCAGCAGCACATCATCAGCATAGACGTAGAATTTTGTGTCCATTCTTGTAGCCTTATTTCTAATCAAAATAGGGCTCATACTTCAATATATTGTATAGAACAGTTTATTAAAGAGCTCATATCTTTATCTATTCTTGCTCTCACTAATTCTCCAGGATATATGCTGGTTGATTCTGATCAAATTCTACACACTCTGAATTTTATTTTTCTTATTATGCTCCTCTGCCATAGCTATTTCATGTCATTATAAGAGTGCTTATGTCTTCTATCTTTTCTTTTCCTTTAACCTCTATAATATTCGTTGATGTTGCTGCATTCTTTCTAAATGTTATCAGTTATGTTTCTCCCTGGACTGTATATATCACTAGCCGTCCTTATGGTATTTTGTATTGTGTTGTTAATTATTGTTCATAATATTCAAAATTCTTTAATAAAAATATTGAAACTAAAAAGAAATTCTTTAGTGAAGCTTTTTTAGTTCCAGTGAGAACTTGGGATGAGAAGACTAGCAGTTAGAGCAGGGGACTGAGAATGAGGAAAGACAAGGTTCAAATCTTTTTCATGCTCCTTGTGACCTTAGACAAATCACTTAGCCATCTATTACATCAGGTACTAACTTAGGGAGGGTGTTTACTAAGCTGCGTTAAGGAGCTAGTACAAGTTTTAAGATGTGGTAGACATTAGTGTGGACCAGTGCTAACAGCTACTGGATGTTAAGCCAGTGGTTGGGAGGCGGGGCTAGTGCTGGGCAGACTTATACGGTCTGTGCCGGGGCTGGTGGTTGGGAGGCGGGGAAAATGCTGGGCAGACTTATACGGTCTGTGCCAGAGCCGGTGGTGGGAGGCGGGACTGGTGGTTGGGAGGCGGGGATAGTGCTGGGCAGACTTATACAGTCTGTGCCCTGAAGAGGACAGGTGCAAATCAAGGTAGGGTATACACAAAAAGTAGCACATATGAGTTTATCGTGTTGGGCAGACTGGATGGACCATGCAGGTCTTTTTCTGCCGTCATCTACTATGTTACTAGGTTACCACGTTAGACAGTGCAGTAAAAATCCTGTGCTAGCTGCTTATTGTGGGCAGGTGCCTGATATGAATGGTGACAGGGTGTGGCTACACACTACAGCAAGTGTATAGATCAGTGCTGAGTGCTCACTGTCATGACTGCAGATAGCAGTCATGCACTTACGTCACCTGAAGAGGTGGTATTAAGTCAGCGGCGTAGCAAGGGCAGGGTGGTGGGGACTGTCCGCCCCGGGTGCACGCCGCTGGAGGGGTGCAGAGAGCAGCCGCATGCCTATTGTCTCCGCTGTTTCCCTGCTCCCTCTGCCCCGGAACAGGTTACTTCCTGTTCTGGGGCAGAGAGAGCAGGAAGCCAGCGGAGCCGAGAGCCGCGCGGCTGCTCCCAGCAGCCAAGAATGCACCCGGGGGGGGGGGTTGATGCGCTGGGAGGGGGGATGTCGTGCTGCACCTGGGGGGGGGTTGGCATTGGCGATCCACCCCGGGTGGCAGCCGACCTAGGAACGTCACTGTATTAAGTACAGCCATGCTACCAGCAGCCCAGTATCATGGCCACAAACCATGCCTCCCCCATAAGTAGACCACTCCCTCCCCTATTGTAACAGCCCCAGAGAAAATGTCTTCCAAAAGCAGACACCCAGCATATCCCAATCCCTGCATGGCTTACTTCATGATTGCCCTGGTAGTCTTGGGGTCCAAGGCAGGAGTGGTCCCTTTCTGCTACTGTCCTGGTGCTGCTCTGTGTTCAAAATGGTGCCTATGACCCCAGCAGTAGTCTCATGGTACTATCATTAAGGGTCAACCTGCCATATGAGGACAATCAATTCCGATGTTGGCCAGTGCACACAATGCAGTGCTCATGTGGTGTCTGACCTGTACACTAAGTACAGTAGTAGAGGAGTAGCCTAATGATTAGTGCAGCGGGCTCAGAACCTGGAGAGTTGGGCTTAATTCACACTGCAGTTCCCAGTGATTCTGGGCAAGTCACTTAACCCTTTGTTTCCCCAGGTAGAAAATGTAGAGCCCTTTTACAAAGCAATGGTACCTGTGCCACAGCTTTGCTGCGTGCCAATCCGGCACTACCACAGGAATCCGGCAATTGTGCCTGCCCCCAACAAACACCATTTCCGGTGCTGAAAAATACATTTATTTTTTTAGTGCCGAGGGCTTACCTTGTGGTAACTGGGCAGCCCCGCATGCTGCTCAGTTACCACCAGATTAGCACAGGAGCCCTTACCACCTCCTAAATTTGGCCCCTTTTGCTGCAGCTTGGAAAAAAGGGGTGCTTAGATTGTGAGCCCATTAGAGACAAAGAAAATACATACATGTTTATGTTTACTCCACACTTGATATGCCCTCTTTCTGTAGATACAGTCAAAGCAGTTTGCATATATAATAAATATAAACCACCGAAAGGCGGTATATCAAATCCATGACCCTTTACATTTTACAGGGCAGGTGCTGGGCATACATGCATTTACTGTATAGGCATTGCACTTTCCACACTAGGATGTCCTTTTACTAATCTGTGGTATGTACTAATGCGTGCTTCCCCCTGCACTCAGGCATCCTACAGCAGTTCTGGTATCTGTGCATGCTTCCCCAGCACTGAAAACATGTTTGGGGGGCAGAGAGTAGGATATGCAGCACTAATCAGTTATGGACAGATGATCGAAGGCAAAAGTGGACACTAGAGGCCGTTAGCACCAGGCAAGAGCCCGTGTTTGCCTGTGCCCTATGCTCAGAGCTGACAAGCACATGTAAAAATGAGCTCGCCAGCTCTGAGTGCAAGTAGCATGCAAATGCATGCTAAACAGGGCATTAGGTATTCCTCCCCAATGCTCAGCGGGCAGCACGCCAACTATTGGTGTTGCTCCCACAGCAAACCCTACACCAACTCAGAGCTGGCATTAAGGTTTGCAGAGCATTGGGGAGGAATGGATAGCACACCCTCTGGCATGCAAAAGGTTTCCCTGGTGTCCCATTGGGCATCTCCCACCCGCCCTGGTGACCTAGTGCCCCCAAGTTCCCCAACACCCCCCCCCCCCGTACCTTGAAGCAGGAGGAGGGAATTTCACTCCCTCCTCCTGCAAGCACCACCTTCAAAATGATAGTGCCCTGCCCTTCCCTGTCCAGTACATCCTGGGATGCACTGAGCAGATCCTCAGTACCATATAAGGGAGTTTCTCGCTTATATGGTACTGAAGTCCTGCTCAGTGCATCTCCTTCCTCCTGCTTCAAGGTATGTGGGGATAGAGGGGGCACTAGGCCACACGCCAACCAATCAGCACATAGCGCGTGAACCCTTTCCGGCTACTAAATAGGTGTTGATAAGGGCTCACACGCTAATGGCCAAATGCTAATTGGGAAATTAACGCCTGACCATTAATAAGGAAAATGGAAATGCAGTCATTTTACATCTGTGCTACAAGTGGCCTCAGCATGCAGGGAATCTCACATGCTAGTCATAGCGCAGGCCACCTTTTAGCACAGCTTAGTAAAAAGACCCAATTAACTTTTGCGGTTAAGAGTGCAGTAAGTGAAAAACTGTAGAGACAGGGAAAGACATATTTTACCTGTCTGTAACTCACCTTGAACCACTACTGAATGTTGCTTGTGGGTTCTTTGTTTTGATATGTTTTGTTTATTTTTTATTTCACGGGAACTTTATTAATCGTGGGCACTATAAGTGCCCAATTATTCAGTAGGTTCCTATTGAGTACTTTAGTAGGTACTTATTCAAGCAAATCATGCCTACCTAGCACTTCAAGAAGCACCTATTCATCAATAGGGCACTCTATTAAGAACACAGGAGAAAAAAGTGAACTTTGGGGTTATGTTCCCTTAATTTCAGGTTAAAACAATATAAAATGACATGAAAAATGTTTTTGAAATTTTCTGTGCTTTTCAAATGAATGTACATCCCCACTAGAAAGGTGTGAGGTAAATTACAAAAATAATTTAAAAAAAGATGTAGAAAGTATAGAACATATTTAAGAGTTTAAAAATTTTTTATCATCTCATGTCAAGTTATCTAGATTATTTTTCTCAATGTTTAGACACCTCCACAGTCCAAATGCAGCCAGAGCTGTCTTCCTGGCTTCAGGAAATTAACTAGGGAAGGAGAGCCCATCTGCTGCTATGATTGTATTCCCTGTCCAGAGGGAGAGGTGTCCAATCAAACTGGTGAGTGATCTTATGTTATAACGGAGCTTGACCTTGATCATTAGTCATTTACTAAGGGCCCAATATTCAAATGAAGTTATACATTCACTGGTGGCTGAAGAATGTATAATACTGCTATCCGTGGATTATTGGCCACTGTACTGATAGAATTGTGTTTGGTTATTGTTATTGTTCCACTTAATATACTGCCATTACTATCAAAAGGTCATAGTGGTTTACAAAGTTCTAAAAATTATCAAAGAAAGGAACGCCAAAGTTAAAAGGACAGAATACAGTCAACCGAGATGTCATTCATTGTGAATATCCTGAAAACCTATTGGCTGGGGTTCCCCCAGGACCTGTTTGGGAATCACTGACCTATATGGATAGAGCTGCCTAATACATGGAGTAAGTTAAACATAGGTGCCAGTGTTTAACTTAAGCTGATGACTATTTTGCACTGTGTTCTGGGAACTTAAAGATTGGGGTTTAAAGGAGGAATTGTAGGTTAGTGATAGGCAAAATAAAAATATAAAAATGCAAAATATAAAAAGCAAATTTTATCAACTAATCTCCGTAGTCTTTTCCACTTAGTTTTAAAAACTTTGTACCACAGCATTAACAGATAGAATCTAGCAGGCCCAGGCGAAATATATTCCACGTATTAAAAAAGGAGGACGGAAGACCAAAAGACAGCCGGCATGGTTAAAAAGTGAGGTGAAGGAAGGTATTAGAGCTAAAAGAAAATCCTTCAGAAAATGGAAGAAGGAACCGACTGAAAATAATAAGAAACAGCATAAGGAATGTCAAGTCAAATGCAAAGTGCTGATAAGGAAGGCTAAGAGGGACTTCGAAAAAAAGATTGCGTTGGAGGCAAAAACACATGGAGGGACATAATCGAACGCGAACGCCCATCTCCATGGGCGTCTATGTCCGAAAACAGGTACGTGAAGAGGCGGGACAGACCATATTTTCAAAAAAGATGGGCGTCCATCTTTCGTTTCGAAAATACGGTTTGGATGGACCAAATGCCATGGATTTGGTCCTTTCTGAGATGGGCGTGTTTTTTTTTAGCGATAATGGAAACTACAAACGCCCAGCTCAGAAACGTCCTAAATCAAGCCATTTGGTCGGTGGAGGGACAAATGTACAACACTACCATAGCTCTTAGGGGTGAAGAGAGCAACTACATGTGAGTACAGTGGGTTTTAGAGGCCTCCCATTTACCACCACAAGTGTTACGGGTGGGGGGGGGGATGGGCCTGGGTGCAGTACCCACTAAAAGTGCTCCAGGGACAGGACTTGTTCCTGCTGTATAACCTTGGCACAACAGTTCACACCTGAAGACTAATCTCGCTGAAAACGTCCTTTATTTGAATAAGCACGTTTATTCATAGTTAACTGCAGATCAGAGGTTGTGTCCACTAGCAACGAGTCTCCCTGGTACTGAGATTAGCAGTAGGTCCGAGCTGGCAGAATGGTGCACAAAGCCCTCTTTCAGCAACATTCAAGGTAAGAACTAAGTGCTGTAACGTGGCTAACACATGAAAGGGATCTAAAAGTGTCTTACTCAAATGGCCACTACCTCATGGACTACCGGAAACAAAACAGGGCACACTCTGACCCAGTAAGCAGAGGGAAAAGCACCATGGGAGTACAGCCTACCAACTACCAACATCGTGAGCATGTAACACAAGCTAATGGAATCACGGAGCCCAATACCCTACACCCACCACAATGCATTGCTGATGTGACTCTGCAGTGCCCTTAACAGAAAAGGTGTCACACTCACCCGAGACCCACATCAGAACCAGGGAAAGGCTGTCAGAGGATAGAACACAATCTGATGTCATGGAGGTGGGTACTGCATTTGAGGCTGGCATACAGGCTGGGAAAAAAAGTTTGTAAAGTGGGTTTTTTTTTGGTGGGAGGGGGTTAGGGACCACTGGGGGAGTCAGAAGAGGTGATCCCCGATTCCCTCCGGTGGTCATCTGGTCAGTTGGGGCACTTTCTTGGGACTTGGATCTGAAAAAAAAGGGTCCAAATAAAGCGGACCAAATTCTCGTCAAAAACGCCCTTCTTGTTTCGATTATCAGCTAAAGACACCCATCTGTCCTTGGCCGAAACCATGCCCCAGTCCTGCCTCTGACACGTCCCCGTGACCTTTGTTCATCTCCCTGACGGACTGCAGTTGAGGACGCCAAAAAATTGGGTTTCGATTATACCGATTTGGGCGCCCACGGGGAAACGGACGCCCATCTCCCGATTTGGGTCGAAATATGGGCATCTTTCACTTTCAATTATGAGGCGGATAGTAAAAAAAATTTTAGGTATATTAAAAGCAGGAAGCCGGCAAAAGAATCAGTTGCACCGCTAGATGACCGAGGAGTAAAAGGGGCGATCAGGGAAGACAAAGACAAAGCCATAGCGGAGAGATTAAATGAATTCTTTGCTTCAGTCTTCACCGAGGAAGATTTGGGTGAGATACCGGTGCCAGAAATGGTATTCGAAGCCGACAAGTCAGAGAAACTTAATGATTTCTCTGTAAACCTGGAGGGTGTAATAGGGCAGTTCTACAAACTGAAGAGTAGCAAATCTCCTAGATCGGATGGTATTCATCCCAGGGTACTAATAGAACTGAAAAATGAGCTTGCGGAACTATTGTTAGTAATATGTAATTTATTCTTAAAATCGAGCGTGGTACCGGAAGATTGGAGGGTGGCCAATGTAACACTGATTTTTAAAAAAAGGTTCCAGAGGAGATCCGGGAAATTATAGACCGGTGAGTCTGACGTCGGTGCCAGGCAAAATGGTAGAGTCTATTATAAAGAACAAAATTACAGAGCATATTCAAAAGCATGGATTAATGAGACAGTCAACATGGATTTAGTGAAGGGAAAACTTGCCTCACCAATCTACTACATTTCTTTGAAGGGGTGAACAAACATGTGGATAAAGGTGAGCCAGTTGATATTGTGTATCTGGATTTTCAGAAGGCGTTTGACAAAGTACCTCATGAAAGACTCCAGAGGAAATTGGAGAGTCATGGGATAGGAGGCAGTGTTCTATTGTGGATTAAAAACTGGTTAAAAGATAGAAAACACTGAGAGTAGTGTTAAATGGTCAGTGTTCTCAATGGAGAAGGGTAATTAGTGGGGTTCCCCAGGGGTCTGTGCTGGGACCGCTGCTTTTTAACATATTTATAAATGACCTAGAGATGGGAGTAACTAGTGAGGTAATTAAATTTGCTGATGACATAAAGTTATTCAAAGTCGTTAAATCACGGGAGGATTGTGAAAAATTACAAGAGAACCTTACGAGACTGGGATACTGGGCGTCTAAATGGCAGATGACGTTTAATGTGAGCAAGTGCAAAGTGATGCATGTGGGAAAGAAGAACCCGAATTATAGCTACGTCATGCAAGGTTCCACGTTAGGAGTCACAGACCAAGAAGGGATCTAGGTGTCGTCGTTGATGATACGGTGAAACCTTCTGCTAAGTGTGCTGCTGTGGCTAAGAAAGCAAATAGAATGTTAGGTATTATTAGGAAAGGAATGGAACACAAAAATGAGGATGTTATAATGCCTTTGTATCGCTCCATGGTGCGACCGCACCTCGAATATTGTGTTCAGTTCTGGTCGCCGCATCTCAAAAAAGATATAGTGGAATTAGAAAAGGTGCAGAGAAGGGTGACGAAAATGATAAAGGGGATGGGATGACTTCCCTATGAGGAAAGGCTAAAGTGTCTAGGGCTCTTCAGCTTGGAGAAAAGCCGGCTGAGAGGAGATATGATAGAGGTCTATAAAATAATGAGTGGAGTTGAATGGGTAGATGTGAAGCGTCTGTTTACACTTTCCAAAAATACTAGGACTAGGGGGCATGCGATGAAGCTACAATGTAGTAAATTTAAAACGAATCGGAGAAAATGTTCTTCACTCATCATGTAATTAAACTCTGGAATTCGTTACCAGAGAATGTGGTAAAGGCGGTTAACTTAGCGGAATTTTAAAAAGGTTTGGACAGCTTCCTAAAGGAAAAGTCCATAGACCATTATTAAATGGACTTGGGGAAAATCCACTATTTCTGGGATAAACAGTATAAAATGTTTTGTACTTTTTGGGGGATCTTGCCAGGTATTTGTGACCTGGATTGGCCACTGTTGGAAACAGGATGCTGGGTTTAATGGACCCGAGTGGACACCCGGGAGGGAGTGGAAAGCATGAAAAAGGATCTGAGGAAGCTAGAAGAATGGTCTAAGGTTTGGCAATTAAAATTCAATGCAAAGAAATGTAAAGTGATGCATTTAGGGAGTAGAAACCCACAAGAGATGTATGTGTTAGGCGGTGAGAGTCTGATAGGTACTGAGGGGGAGAGGGATCTTGGGGTGATAGTATCCGAGGATCTGAAGGCGACGAAACAGTGTGACAAGGCGGTGGCCGTAGCGAGAAGGTTGCTAGGCTGTATAGAGAGAGGTGTGATCAGCAGAAGAAAGGAGGTGTTGATCCCCCTCTACAAGTCGTTGGTGAGGCCCCACTTGAAGTATTGTGTTCAGTTTTGGAGGCCATATCTTGCTAAAGATGTAAAAAGACTGGAAGCGGTGCAAAGAAAAGCTACAAAAATGGTATGGGATTTGTGTTGCAATCCGTACGAGGAGAGACTTGCTGACCTGAACATGTATACCCTGGAGGAAAGGAGAAACAGGGGAGATATGATACAGACGTTCAAATATTTGAAAGGTATTAATCCGCAAATGAACCTTTTCTGGAGACGGAAAAGCGGTAGAACTAGAGGACATGAATTGAGGTTGAAGGGGGGCAGACTCAGGACTAATGTCAGTAAGTATTTTTTCACAGAGAGGGTGGTGGATATGTGGAATGCCCTCCCACGGGAGGTGGTGGAGATGAAAACGGTAATGGAATTCAAACATGTGTGGGATAACACAAAGGAATCCTGTTTAGAAGGAATGGTTCCGTGGAACCTTAGTGGAGATTGTGTGGTGACGCCAATAAACAAAACGGGAGCTGGGCAGACTTCTACAGTCTACGCCCTGATCGTGACTGAATAGATAGGGGTGGGCTGGAGTGTAAATTTTAAGAGGCTTCGATGTTAGCTTCAGGACTTAGTACAAGAACAGTACTGGGCAGACTTCTACGGTCTGTGCCCTGAGAAAGGCAAGGAAAATCAAACTTGAGTATACATATAAAGTATCACATACTAGTCCTTTGATTAGCGTCGGCAAAGGAACGTCGATGCTCTTGGACCTGGAAACATCTTCATCGCTCTCAAATCATTTAACCACCATGTCCAAAGGAGTGAGTTAGGAGTGTATGCTGAAATGGAAGTCGTTTACAGCTGAACCCGTCTCGGCGGTGCCACTCCTAAACCCGTAAGAGCTATCAGCTTGGAGTTTTTGGCTCCCGTGGAGGTTACATTGAATATCATCTGGAAGGTGCGCCAGGACCTAACAATGGTAGTAAATAATTTTGCTTCAGATATAATCTTATTAGTGAGCCACATGGATAATCTAATCGAATCCTTTGAGAATGAAAAATTGATACAGCAAATGAAGTTCTACAAGAATAGGAAACGGTTAAGATTTTGAAAATGTTAATAGACCAAAAAGATTTGAACAAAATGAATATTACAGATTATTAATATCGAGATTGTTGTTTTCCCAGAGTTCCGGGTATGACTCCTAAAGTTTTTTTTCCTCAGAAATGATTCCTCTTAGTGAAGCCTGTGAAACTGGGATTACCTTATTCAGTGGGAATTGGATTAGAGATTCAAGTGTTTATATTGTTAAATAATTTCTGGTTTTAAAAGAGTAAAAAATGAAATCAGGTGTATTATTTCCACTAATATTGGATAATAAGTATGTTTCCAACGAAATTAATTGACTATACACCATCTTGGGTTTGAAGACTCCAACCAGATGATCAATGTGGAATAATGATTCAGATAAATAATAACTGGGGATAATCAGGTTAATACCACGTTTTCTTGGTTTACTGTTGTTTAATTGATCTCCTTGTCTTGTTTCACTCTCCCTATTTATTTTGTGGTCTAAGAAAGAGAAAGATTGTATATAATCCATTTATCTAGTTGAGATTGTTTTCTTCTAATATTGTATTAATGTACAGTCATCTCTGTATTACTGTTTGCAAGTGACCCTTGTAATATGAAAAATTATAAATAAATGATTTTAAAAAATAATAATAAAGTATCACATACCACGTAAAATGAGTTTATCTTGTTGGGCAGACTGGATGGACCGTACAGGTCTTTATCTGCCGTCATTTACTATGTTACTATCACGCTTATTTTCGAAAGAGAAGGGCGCCCATCTTCCGACACAAATCAGGAGATGGGCGTCCTTCTCTCAGGGTCGCCCAAATCGGCATAATCGAAAGCTGATTTTGGGCACCCTCAACTGCTTTCCATCCCGGGGATGACCAAAGTTCACGGGGGCGTGTCGGCAGTGTACCGAAGGCAGGACGGGGGCGTAGTTAACAGATGGGCGTACTCGGCCAATAATGGAAAAAAGAAGGGCGTCCCTGATGAGCATTTGGCTGACTTTACTTGGTCCCTTTTTTTTTCAGGACCAAGTCTCGAAAATGTGCCCGAACTGACCAGATAACCACCAGAGGGAATCAGGGATGACCTCTTCTTACTCCCTCAGTGGTCACCAACCCCCTCCCACCCAAAAAAAAAAAAACAAATTAAAAAACATTTTTTGCCAGCCTCAAATGTCATACCCAGCTCCAGGTCCCTGGAGCAGTTTTTAGTGGGTGCAGTGCACTTCAGGCAGGCGGACCCAGGCCCATACCCCCCCTACCTGTTACTACTACTACTACTACTTAGCATTTCTATAGCGCTGCCAGGGTTATGCAGCGCTGTACAAGTTTAAACATGGGGAAGGACAGTCCCTACTCAAGAGAGCTTACAATCTAAAGGTGACAAACTATGTAGTCAGTGTAGGTATCATGAATGGGGAAGGTGGTTAGGTGCCAAAAGCAAGGGAGAAGAGATGGGCTTTGAGTAAGGACTTGAAAATGGGCAGGTAAATGGGAGCCCTCCAAACCCCACCACAAACCCACTGTACCCACATGTAGGTGCCCCCCTTCATCCCTAAGGGCTATGGTAGAGGTGTACAGTTGTGGAGAGTGAGTTTTGGGGGGCTCAGCACCCAAGGTAAGGGAGCTATGTACCTGGGAGCAATTTGTGAAGTCCACTGCAGTGCCCCCTAGGGTGCCCGGTTGGTGTCCTGGCATGTAAGGGGGACCAGTGCACTACGAATGCTGGCTCCTCCCACGACCAAATGCCTTAGATTTGGTCATTTTTGAGATGGGTGTCTTCGGTTTCCATTATCGCTGAAAACCGGGGATGACCATCTCTAAGGTCGACCTAAATGTTGAGATTTGGGCGTCCCCGATCGTATTATCGAAACAAAAGATGGACGTCCATCTTGTTTCGATAATACGGGTTGCAAATGGACGCCCTTACAGATGGTCGCCCCCGTTCGATTATGCCCCTCCACGTTACTATAAAGGGTGTGCACTCTTTATCAACTTTTTATAACATTCCTGACTCACTCATTCTCCTCCAATGGACACATCCCCCTTTTAATTGCATGCTATGGGATTTGGGAACCCAGCATTATAGAATGATATACAGCTAGATGTGCACTGAAATTCTAATTGGTGCCAATTAGCATCAATAATTGGTTGTTAGCCTCCAATTATTGCATGTTAATGGCTCTATATATTCTATATATAGAATCCAGAGACATGTGCCTAAATGTAACTCATCTTGAGCTTCTACTCAAAAAGCTGTGAGCTAAATCCTAATAAATATTCTTTATTTGCAGATTTAGACATGTGTACCAAGTGCCCAGAGGATAAATGGCCAAATCAGAAGAGAGATGCCTGTATTTCAAAAACGATAACCTTCCTGTCCTATGAAGAACCTTTGGGGATAGCTTTGTATCTCATCAGCATTTTCTTCTTTCTCATCACTGCTGTTATTTTGGGAATCTTCATTAGCTACCGAGACACTCCCATAGTTAGAGCCAACAACAGGGACCTCAGTTATGTTCTCCTAGTTTCTCTCATGTTCTGCTTCCTGTGCTCCTTGATATTCATTGGCCATCCTCAGCATGTGACGTGCTTTCTCAGACAGACTTCATTTGGAATCACTTTCTCCATTTCTCTTTCGACTGTACTGGCAAAGACCTTCACTGTGATCATGGCTTTCCAGGCCACTAAACCTGGAAGCAAGCTCCGCAAATGGATGGGTGCCAGGGTCTCATATTCTTTAGTCCTTTCATGTACTCTTCTTCAAATCCTTCTCTGTCTTACCTGGTTGTGTACTGCACCCCCCTTTCCATATCGCAATACACAGTCAGAAACTGGAACCATACTAATTGAATGTAATGAAGGATCGATACTTGCATTTTACTGTGTTCTGGGATACCTGGGATTTCTGGCTGGTATGAGCTTCGTTGTATCTTTCCTAGCAAGAAATCTACCTGACAGTTTCAATGAGGCCAAGTACATCACCTTCAGCATGCTGGTATTCTGCAGTGTTTGGATCTCCTTCATCCCAACATACCTGAGTACAAAGGGCAAATACATGGTGGTAGTGGAGATATTTGCTATCTTGGCCTCCAGTGCTGGACTTCTGGGCTGTATCTTTATTCCTAAGTGCTACATTATTCTGCTTAGGCCTGAGATGAACACTAAAAATTACATAACAAAAAACTGAAAGGATTCATATTTGTAAAACTGATGGATAAATTTAACATTAGTTTCATTAGTTGAGACAGTCCAGGTTGGCTATTCTGTGTTTTACCTAGAAACTGCATCAATGATCCAAAACAGTAATTTTAATATATTTTCACTGAAGTAAAAAAATGTGCTATATACAGTCTGAAAATGTCATTTACTCATTCAGGAGAATGCCACCACCTTATTTTATCTGCAGTTGATTTATCATAGAACTATGAAATGTAAAGTTAATGCGGTACAAATGTTTGGCCTTATGAATCACTTTCAGACCTCTATGAAGAATCAACTATTCAAACTTTTCTTTCCTAATTTTTCATTTCCTATCAGAATAATTTCTACCAAATAGCTCTAAAAACTCTAATTTAACCATATAGGTTCAATGCACCAATGTCCCTCTCCCAGATCATGCCCCAACAGTGAATAAACACCAAAGAGCAAATCTACACTTGCTCCAAAACAGGTGTGTGTGTGTATGCACACTCATGTGTCTGTGCTTGTGAGCGGATGTGTGTGTGTACCTGTGCATGTGTGCATGCACGTGCACACATGTTTATGTGCACACGTGCACACATTTGTGTACACATGTATTTGTGTGTGAGGGGTGCAAATGTGTGTGTGTACATATATGTGTATGTGCATGCATATGTGTGTGCTCACATATGTCTGTGCTTGTATGTGCACACTGTGCACAAGTGTGCATGTGCGTACATGTGTGTGCATTCATATGTGTGTGCATGTGATTGTGTCTGTATGCACATTTATGTGTGCATGTGTGGGGTGTACACACGGGTGTGCATATACATGTGTGTGCTCATACATGTATGTGTGTATATGCGCATAAGTATGTGCGCACATGTGTACGTGTGTGTTGTGAGGAACCCCTGAGGGTCAGGGAAGAAGGGATCTGGGAGAGGAGCAAGATGGGTAGGTTTCATACCTGGGATTCCAACTACAAGTCCCAGGATCATAGTGGCTGGGAAGCCACGCCCCCACGGAGGCATAAGTTTCCCAAGAGCCAGAGAAGGGAGGAGGACTACAGTTCCCAACAACCCCTGCAATGCCCTGGGGGCAAGCAAAAGGAGCAGCAAGGGAACTACAAATCCCAGGATCCCGAGGGAGAGGAGGGGTTGGGCTGAGGGGGAATAATCAGGAGGGGGAGGACCAGCTGGGGACCATAAAGGGAGAGGAGCCCATGGAATGGGAGGTGGAGAAAGAGGTCAGAGAGGTGATTCAAGCCCAGGATGACTGGGGAAGTGAGCCCATGGAGATTGCTGCTCTAGCTCAGGTACAAGGGAAGAAGTTGAAAGGCATCATAACAAACCTTCTTCAAGGCTGGGGAAAGCTTGGAGGAAAGGTTAAGCAGCTGTTCCACTCAAGGGGGAGAGAGGTGCCGTGCTGTAAAGCAGTGAATGATTTCAGCTGTGGCCAGAAGTCAGACCCGGTTGGAGAAACAGGTAGTGACTTGAACTGTGTCCAGGAACCTGGCCATGCTGGGGAAGCAGTGAGTGATTTGAACTATGTCCAGAAGTCATGCCATGCTGGGGAGGCAGTGAGTGATTTAAACTGTGTCCAGAAGTCATGCCATGCTGGTGAAATAGTGAGTGATTTAAAACTGTGTCCAAGAATCAGGCCTTGCTGGGGAAGCAGTTAATGATTTAAACTGTGGCCGGCGGGGGGAAGGAACAAGGGGTGATATGTGCTGTAACCAAGGACTGTGTCTGAAAGAGGAAATGTCTTGGCCTTGCTGATGGAATAAAGCGGTTTTTAAGCATATTTTTGGAGTCTGCATCTGGGAGTGCTGTGTCCAGGGAAGGGCCCTTCCAGGGTCAGCCGAGTTCATAGACGGTTGGACGGTTTCCTAAAGGACAAGTCCATAAACCACTACTAAATGGGAAAAATCCACAATTCCAGGAATAACATGTATAGAATGTTTGTACATTTGGGAAGCTTGCCAGGTGCCCTTGGCCTGGATTGGCCGCTGTCGTGGACAGGATGCTGGGCTCGATGGACCCCTGGTCTTTTCCTAGTGTGGCATTACTTATGTACCTGCAGGAAGGCCTGAAGGTGGTGACCTGCTGACAGTGTGTATGCATGTACTTGTTTATGTGCATGTATGTGTGTTCTCGCATGCATGTTTGTGTATGTGTGTGTGCATTAATGCATGTGTTTGTATGTGTGTACACACAAGTGTGTGCATGTGTGTGCACATGTGTACTATGTGTGTAAGCATGTGTGTATATGTGCATGTGTGTGTACACACATGGGTGTGTATGCGTGCACACTTGTGTGTGCATGTGCGCGCAGTCACATCCTTTGTGCCTGGGCTTATGTGCACACATGCATGTGCTTGTATGTCTGTGTATGTAATTTATACATCTACATGTGTAGCATGATATGAAGAATTTTCAGAATTATTGATTTTGCTGGAACATATATATTTATATTTTAAAAAATGCTTTGCTAATGCAACTTGAGTAGTATCAGAAACACACGTCTGGCCTTCACCATCCCCCTGAAGACCACTGATAGCTTGTAACAATAGAACTGGCTGGGTGGATACATTCACCATATCTCCAAAGAACAAAGTCTGCATATTGACAGCAATCACAGAGACTGGAGTTAACAAAAGACAGCGAAACTCCCAGATCATGACCCACCTAATCTGACAAAAGAAAGTCCATCTACTCTCAGACAATGAGTCTTTTAATCCTGTCAAGTATGGGTGTGTAATATAGCACATAGTCAGCCAGGAACTCTTATGATGTCATTAAACATATGACCAGCCACCATGCTCCATCTCAAAACTAGATGGAACTAGTTTTCGCCTATCCCTGAGTTTTCATTGGATCAAATACACCCCACCTGACTTCTGCCTATGATCCAACAAGAAATTATAGAACTCTGGAACATTCTCAGTCGGCCATGATGCTTCTTCCTCTCCTCTCTGGATTCTGGATTCTGGACCCTGCCTGCTGGACGATGTGTACCCCTCTGGACCTGCAAGCAAAAAAAAAACAGAAGAAACCAGTCCGCAAAAAAACAACAATGGATAAAACAGCGAAGATGACTAAGAAAAACAAAAATGAAAAAAATAAAAAAATAAGACAACACTTCAAATATGAAAACTAAAAATATTTATTAACCATAAAAATAATGCAGAATAAAGGAGAACAGTACTCGACACAACTGTGTTTCAGCCGGTAAGGCCTGCGTCAGGAGTCTTCTCACCATATAAAGTGAGAACCGTAAAAGACATCCGATGTAGAATTAGAGAAAGACACTTTATACGGTGAGAAGACTCCTGACGCAGGCCTTACCGGCTGAAACACAGCTGTGTCGAGTCCTGTTCTCCTTTATTCTGCATTATTTTTATGGTTAATAAATATTTTTAGTTTTCATATTTGAAGTGTTGTCTTATTTTTTTATTTTTGTTTTTGTTAGTCATCTTCGCTGTTTTGTCCATTACCTCTCTGGACCTTCATTGAATCCCTGGGCCTTGCTACACTTCACACACATCCAAGATAAGACTTTCTCCAGGCTCCAGCAACAACCCTGCAACAAAAAGACTTATTTTCCAGCAAGGACCTCCTTCACCACTCCAACCAGTAGCCTCCATCAAAGTGAGTTACTATTAATCCAGCCTAATTAATAATTCAGACTTCCTAACAATATTTATCTTGTGGCATATTTCCCTTGTATAAAATCTCTAACATTATTGCATTATCTGTATTGTAAATAAACATTTTAAAGGTAAATAACTGGTCTGTGTGTTCTGAGCACATGTCCGTAAACATTATACAGTGCAGCTCAGGGGGCGTGTTTGGAGGTAGAGAGTAGGCATGCCCTGCTCTAACTGGGTAGTGTGGGTAAACTGCCACATGCTGCCCAATTAGTGCGGGATTAGCACAGGGTCTCTTACCACCTAGCAAATAAGGGGCGGTAAGAGCTTAGGAAATTAGCTCATAGCCATTAAGTGGAAAATAGAAATTGTAGCCATTTTACTGGCATGCTAAAAGTGGCTTCAGTGAGTGGGAAGCCTATGTTCTAAAAATAGTGCAGGTCACTTTTTAGCGTTGCTTACTAAATGGGCCCCTTTATGAATAATGGCCAGCTGCCCAGCTACTACAAAATACAAAGTAATATAACATTAATCAAAACAAATAATAAAAGGAAAGATAAAAAAATAATTAAAATATATGATGTTGAGAGACTTGGGGGGCGTGTCAAAATGGCGGTCTGAGCTTCTGGATGCCTGCACGATCGTGACTGAGCTTTTTCATTTGTACTTCCAAAATTCTACCAAGAAATAATGTCTCATACGAAAAGGAAGGGGGTAGTGAAGAGCCTACCGTCGACGGCTCAAACTGCTGTCCCATATCAACCTACGATCGACAGGTACACCACAAGCACTCCGCGGGTGACCGGTGTGAGGATTCCCGCAGTGGGCATCGATGGAGGAGCGCTGACCCCACAGGGAACGGAAACAACACTTTCCTCCCCAGAGGTTAACCCACCACCATGTCCCGCCGCTATCAGAGGAAGGCCGACAGATCTCGAGACGTCGGAAAGCGGCGAATCGGATTCTGTAGACGGCAGCGACCAACCTAAGACGGCAGCAGAGGAAACTACTTTCGAACAAGATGTTCCCATGACGGTTACACTAGAGACTATTTGGAAAGCAATTCAAACGTTAACAAATACGGTTGCACAGGCAGTTCAGAAACTACATCTATCGTGACCGAACTGGACTCTTTGACAGAGGCTTTAGATACCTTAAAGCAAGATTCAACAACACAAAAAGCTCAAGTCCAAGAGGAAATAGCGACATTAAAATCTACCACAGATTCTTTGATTAAAGATAAAGTAATGATTCATCGGAGAATAGAACAATTTGAGAACTATAATAGACATTTGAATTTACGTTTATTAAATTTTCCAATGATTCCAGAAATAAGTGCTACAGAGTTACTTAAGAAATAACTGACGGATATCCTGCAATTCTCTCCCAATCTTATTCCTCCAATAAACAAAATATATTATTTACCTATACCTCAGAAGGTGGGAGAGTATAAAAAGAAATTACAGGCTCAAACATTAACTCAATTGCAAGAACCGAGGCTTCAAGATCTTACTTCATTTCTGGAACAGTCAAGTATTGAGGTAATTAATCGACGGACATTATTGATTTCACTGGTTTTTGAACAAGACTTAAATTCTATTTTGAAATTATACTTTAAAAACTCATTAAAAACATTTTATGGAGATAGGATTTGGATATTTCCCGATGTTGTAAAATCCACACAAGATCGAAAGAGAGCTTTTTTGGCTCTAAGAGAAGAGAAAAAAGCTTTGGGAGCGAGATTTTCACTTGCATATCCATACAAGTGTTCAATTTGATACTTAGATAACAAATACCCGTTTTTTGAACCTGAACAACTAAAATCTTTTATTGATTTAAAAAAGCTAACCAAATAGGAACTAGATTATGAGAAGATCTGTGATTGTTTAGTTAACAATTAGAAAATATCAAGGATAAAGACAAGGCCATTTACCTAGTATATGTTATTATTAGAATGTTTATTCTTCTCATATATGTTCACCCCCCCCCCCCCCCAATGTTATTTCAAATTGGTGGTCTAAGAAAGAATTGATATATTTGTTTAGAAAAATGGGGGAATATTCCTCCTAATTGTTTTTTTTTCTTATTTTTCCTTTCTGAGTTTCTGTATACAAGATTCAATGCTTGTAAATACTGCAAAATTAATAAATAAATAAATAATATATATATGATGTTGAAATGACCTATCAATTTATAAGCTTCCCTAAGAACTTATTAAACAAGAAGGTTTGTAACATAATGAAAAAAATACATAATCAGTCATACATCTGTTCTCTTGCCAGAAGACTATTCCATTCAAGGGGAGCATGATAAGCATTCTTTTCAAACAAAAAATTATCATATAGGGAATATAACAACTGATCAGTAGAACATACAATTAATCTGGAATTGGGGTACATGAAGAAATAGCTTTATGGGCATCTCTAGTGTCTAGCGCAGCGTAGTAAACAGGGCCCTAAATTTCATCAGCCATTTGGATGCCCAGTCTTCCAATTTCCTAAGGTCTTCCTGCAATGCTTCCTAGTCTGCTTGTGTTTTGATAACTTTGAATAGTTTTGTGTCATCTGCACAAAAATCGTCCTGATTAACAGATCATTTATAAATATGTTAAATAGCACCAGTCCCAGTACAGATCCCTGTGGCACTCCATTGTTCACCCTCCTCCATTGAGAAAAATGGCCATTTAACCCTACCCTCTAATAATCAATTCCTAATCCACAGAAGGACATTGCCTCCTAAGAGTCTCATAAAGAACTTTGTCAAAACCTTTCTGAAAATTATCAACTGGCTCACCTTTATCCACATGTTTATTCACGCCTTCAAAGAAATGAAGCAAATTGGCTAAACCCCTGCAGACTGTACCATTAACCATGTTTGTCTATGTGTCCATAATTTTATTCTTTATAACAGTTTCCACTATTTTGCGCAGCACTGAAGTCAAGCTTACTGGTCTGTAATTTCCTGATCATAGCTGGAAACCTTTTTAAAAATCAGTATTATATTGGCCACCCTACAATCTGCAGGTACTATAGACAATTTTAACCACAGGTCACAGATCACTAACAGCAGATCAGCAATTTTATGTTTGAGCTCTTAGAGTACCCTGGAGTGTATACCATCTGGCCCAGGTGACTTATCACTCTTTAACTTGTCTATTTTGTCCAGTATATCTTCCAGGTTCACTGAGATTTCTTTCATTTCCTCCACATTGTCACACTTGAAAACCATTTCTGGTACAGGTAGATCTCTTACATCTTCTTCCTTAAAGACTGAAGGAAAGAATTCATTCAAAATCTCCGCTATGGCCTTGTCCTCCCTGAGTGCCCCTTTTTCTCCTTCATGATCTAGGTCCTACGGATTCCATCACAGGCTTTCTGCTTCTGATGTACCTGAAAAAGCTGTTAACATTAATTTTTATCTCTGTGGCAAGTTTTTCTTCATATTCTTTTTTAGCCTTCTTTATCAATGCTTTCTAGCTAGCTTGACACTGCTTATGGTGCTTCATATTTTCCTCATTCAAATCTATTTTCCATTCTTTGAAGGATGTTCTTTTGGCTCTAAAAGCCTCTTTCACATCACCTTTTAACCATGCTGGCTGTCGTTTGTTCTTCTTTCCAGCTTTGTTAATACCTGGGATACATCTGGTCTGGGCTTCCATGATGGTATTTTTAATCTACATCCATGCCTGTTGTAAAGTTTTAACCTTTATTTTCATCATTTTATCATAGTTGCCCTTTCTAAAATTAAATGCTGCTACTGTAGATTTCCTTTGTGACTTCACTCCAGATATCAGCTCAAATGTTTCCCATCAGATCCAACATCATTACCTCTCAAACTATGCCCTGCATTCCACTAAGGATCAGATCTAAAATAGCTCATCCTCTTGTCAGTTCCTGCACCAGTTACTCCAAGAAGCTGTCAATCTCTAGAACGGTCACTGGGCATATATCAAACACTTGTCAGTGGAGAAAAAAAGACTTCAGACACTGCAAGATTCACATCCACTTGTAAGGTAAACCTTCATAATCGTGGGTGACTCTCCCTCAATCACTAGTCACAAAAAAACTCCACACAGTTATTATAGATGACCAAAAAAACATTTTGAGATACAGAATAGTATATTACTGTTGGAAAGCTTGTAACAGCTATGGTATCTTAAGCCTGATATCTTCTTAAATAATTGTTACATATCTTGAGAACTTTTCTTCAGTCCCGACAGGGGTTCCCTGTTTCACCTCCTTGGGTTGCATCAGGGGAATGTATGTTCTCACCGATATCAAGAATAATCACCTGCTTTCAATATCATCACGATTTCTCGAAAAACAACTCTCCGTGTAAAGCTCTCAAACAAAATGGCAACGGGGTTCTTCCTAAAAAATGCCTTCATTTTATAATGACGTGATGACGTCAATTTAATTATCTCCCCTTGAAGTCAACTCATAGAAAAGCCTTCCATTCCAGCGCGACATTTAACACTTGAGGCGCTACCATGTGTAAACAATAGATCCATCTTTGTTCTCTTTGGCTGAGTATACGTCTGATGTTTCCTTTCTTTTCAGTGATTTGCAACTGTTGCAACACAATGCAACGGATCTCCGCAAAAGAATGTTGTTTATCTACAAAATATGTTACCAAGGATTCACTCAGTTTCTTCGCTTGAATACAGTGGTGAGGTTCTATCAGGCGTGTTTTTAAAGCCCTAGAAGTCTGCCCTAAAATAAATCACATGGACATCTCAGCAAGTATATCTCATTCATAGAGTTACATGTTGTATTTGCCTTTAAGGGATAAATTCTGCCCATATGACTGTCTACGAATTGTTTAGAATTCATCATTATCGAACACACTGAACAGGTCCCACAAGGTCCATGATGCCCTGTATTTCTCATTTCGGTAGTGTCTCTGTTCCACACTTCCGCCGTGCTTAAGATATCTTTCAGATTGTTGTTTCTTTGATACAGGGTGAATCTGTATTACCGGCAAACATTTTTTCACTGCCCTAGTTAACAAATTTGTGTGTGTATAGTTAACACCTCGTGTTCCACTAATCGATTTTCCTTTGGAGTCAGTAGCAGCTCTCTGTGATTGTAGAGAGCTCTTTTCCCTGCTTTTTTCACTGTAGCCACAGGATATCCTCTTTTAATGAATTTATCAGTCAATCCTGGCAGCTGTTGTCTAAATTCATATGTGGAGGAACAAATTCTGCGATAACGCAAGAATTGTGAAAATGGTATGTTTGATTTACAAATGGAAGGGTGCATACTCGTATATCCTAACAATGTGTTCCTATCGGTGGGTTTGACATAAGCCGAAGTTTCAGATGTGCCCTGTTTCAAGGATATCCAAAATATCTAAAAATGCTATACCTAAGCTACTGCTCTGCATATCAAATTTGATGGTATTATGACATCCATTCATATATCGTAAGAACACTCCAGGTCCTGATGATTGCCCTTCTACAACATAAAGATATTGTCAATGTATCTTCACCAGCTGATTACATCTTGAAAAAATCTTGACGAATAAATCCATTTAGTTTCGAACCAATCCACATATAAATTTGCAATAGTTGGAGAGAATGCAGCGCCCATGGACATGCCTGTTTTTTTGATGTAGTAATTGTGATTGAATGTTAAATAATTACAGGAAAGAGCCACCTTTGTGAGTGCTAATATAAAATCTACTGGGACCAGATGAGGTCTATCTCATTGTGCCAATACAGTGGTCAGAACCTCTAAAGCCTCGTTCTGTGGTATACAAGTATACAAGGAACGAACATCGAATGTGACCATGATAATAGATTCACCACTCTGTCCTGTTTGAGAAGCCAGTAGCCTCAAAAAATGAGCACTGTCCTGTACATATGATTTTATTCATGACAAACATGGTTGCAGATGTTTATCAATGTATTTAGCAGTATGCTCCAAAAAGGACCCCCTCGCAGATACAATCGGATGGCCCGGGGGAACTTGTAAATTTTTATGGATTTTTGGTAGAGTGTAAAATACTGGAACTTCTCCATTTCCCGATATAGGAGGGCCTTAAATGTGGACAGGGCAGAATCCAGTGGTCCCGCAGGAGTCCATGTAGAGGGTTCTCAACTGCAAATAATAATCTCAACTGCAATTTACGGACAAATTTTTCAATGTCAATACGTGCTTGGAACGAGTCATGAAAACTGGATGGAATGAATGAAAGTCCTTTAGATAACACATTTGTTTCCTCAGTCGAGAGAACTCTGTTGGAAATGTTCACCACTGTTGATTCCGATGTTGAGATCTTGTTTGTGGTATTTGATTTATAGCTCTTCCACGTTTGCCTTGATCTCTCCAATTGTTTTTTTGACGTTGGCACTCTCCTGCATGTGCACTCTCTCCTAAAGGGTTCCTCGTGTCTTCTCCACTACTTGAACTATCTGTGGACATCTGAAAATGAGTTTGCTTTTTTTCTTTATTTTCTTGTTGATCCTTCCTCATCCAGGGGTAAATATACCCGTCCTTGTAATCCCCCTCATCATGCTGGAATTTCTTTATCTTTTGTGTTCTCAATTCCTTTCTAAATTTTTCCATTTTGTAAGTTAAGTCTTTAAATTCATCCGCGTAGTGTAGTGACTCTTCTTGGTTCTTCAGTAACTATTCACACTGTACTCATTCCAAAGTAATCTGCTCCTGAATTCGTTTTACCAGCAGCACCATCAAATCAAGGGAACGATTTAAAATCATGTTCTATTGCTGCACAAATTCATCTTCTTCTTGAAACATTTTTAGGGCACGAGACATCCTTAATCCCCTAGGAATGATCTCTTGTTTGCAATATTCAACTAGAGACGCACTGTGCAACTCTAAATGAGACAACGCTTTATGTGTATTCAAAATCTCAATCCAGGGATCCAAACCCTGTGTAGTCTCACCCACGGTCAGTAAAGCTGGTGCTTTCAAAATCTCTTCTCTCTGTTCTGGTAAATCACCCATTATTATCCTGTTACCCAATTTGCCAGCTTTCCTAATTTCTGTAAACATTTTTTCATCAGTCTGTTCATTCTGTACTGGCAGACAGTATTACAGCCCTACCAGTATACATCTTCCTTCACGCATGGAATTTCTATCCATAAAGAATCCATGCTGCTGATCCATGTAGAACGTTTATTTTGTTTGACTCAATTCCCTCCTTAACATATAGCACACATACCCCTCCAATTTGATCCACTCTATGATTGCAATACAATTTGTACCTTGATAATGCAGTGTACCATTGATTGTCCTCCTTCCATCACGTTTATGTGATGCCTACTATATCTGACCCTTCATTAAGTGCTACATACTTTAACTCTCACTTCTTATTTGTAAGGCTTCTAGCATTTGTATATTGACGCTTCAAATTACGTTTTTTCCTTGGATCAAGAAGTAGTTTAGAAGCTGATGGGGATACCCTGCGTCCCTTACTCTTTTCTCCCATCAAACACTCCTGGATTTCTTTCACCATTATTGAAACCTTTCTTTTGGGATTCCCTAAAGATCCTATTTCATTAGTATCCTTCAAGGATATTCTATACTAAGCCATGCAATCCTGGGTGATTATCTGCTTCCTCCCCCTTTTAGTTTAAAAGTTGATCTAATGTTAGCACCAGCAGCCTAGTTCCATCCCAGTTAAGATGGGGTCCATTGTTTCAGAACAAGTTCCCCCTTTCCCAGAGTATGTATGGAAAACCATGGCTTATTTTTGTATGTGTGGTGGATATATGGGTAGAAGAATATGCAAGGGTTGTGCATGTGAGGAATGTGTAGCTGTGTCAGTGCATGAGGGCATATGTGTGGTTCTAACATTTGGGGTATATATGTGAGACTGTAGATATATATTTATCAGTGGGTTCAACTGGGGTTCGATCAGCAATGGCCATTCAAACTTTTATTTTTCTGGATCTTTCCATTTTGGGTCAATCAAACTTTCAAAAATGTTTATAAAAATATGATGACCCAGGGGTGTGTCCTGCAAAGGATCTAATATGTAAAGATAATGGTAAGTTCAATAAAATCTAGACAAAATCCATGGTAGTATTATAGCAGTACTGTCAGATTAATATTTGGCTTTTTGTTAACTAAGATAGTTCTACTATATAGTTATGTTTAAAATAACCTATACTTAATATTAAATGGATAGATTAAGAGAAAATATCCTTTGAGGCTGAACCTTTGTGGAGCAGAGACCAGTAAACACCATATGGTTTCCTCAGAGCTATTGCATCTCAGTTATAAATAGAAGGTTCACTTCATTTTCTTTCCCCATTCTCCCCTGTGTCCATTCAGAGATCTACCCGGGGCAGAGTTTGATACATAATCATTTCTTCCTGGTATTAAAAAATATAATTGTTTGGGATGAATAAGACTCATGTAGTATCCCCTGCTGCTCTCAAGGATTAACTGAGGAGCAAGAAGGGTAGATAATTTCATCGGACATGCTCTTTAACAACTTAAAAGAGAGAACTTGTTTAGTTCTGCTTTTATCGATGCTTTGTGACCTCCTGTGGAAGGCTGTTGATTGTCAATGTACAGCTGAACACCGCTGGCTGCAACCAGAGTACCATAGACATGGGGATTTCATAATTGGGGGAATGATAATTGTGCATCATTTTCAGATGCCTGGACACCCAGCCTTCACAAATTGTCCCAGAATCTCTGGAAAGCTCACGTAAGTAGCAACATGGCTAAACTTCTATTTGAGACATATTTATGAGTTTTATTTTGGTCTTGATTTTATTGTGGGTGGTCACTGACATGAACTACGAATATAATTAAAATGTAAGGAGTCTACCAATTTCACATTTTCCTGTATTCTATAAGATTCATTGTCCTCACTCAGACTCTGCAAATAAATTATTCACTATTTTAAGACACAGGAAGGCCTATTTTACATAGAATGTTGATATTGTAATTCAAGAACACAAGAAGAGAAATCCCCATTGAAAACAAGACAAGTACAGAAAGCGGCAAAGACCAAGGGGAAGGATGATTGACACCATGAACCCACTGTCATCATGTTAAGGTCCAATAAATCTTCAAAACTGGTGGACTCCCGAGTCATCAATCATCCCTCCCCTTGGCCATCACCATTTTTTTTTTTTTACTCAAAGCTGTAATTCAGACATTCAGGTTAGGGCGTGCACAATTCTGACAGTATTTTACAAAAAGCTCTGCCGAATGTATAGTCTTTTGTAAAATAACAATAAGGATATGCAGGAATGTACTGTATTTGCTGCCACACCCAGCAAGAGAAGCCATTTAACAGATATGCACATAGAAATAGTTAACAGCACAAACCTGGCAGTACAAACCCAGCACTAGTTCCAGGTGGAAGCACTGATTTCAAAACTTGTTAGTGGTGCTGCTTCCTCATGCAGCTGTCTAATTTTACAAACGTACATGTGTAAATGCAGCCAATTAAGTACTGAGGCTACAAATGTATTTATTTCATTTTGGAGGTAGAAATAAAGAGGAGAATTACTCCCTTATCCCCTTAGTACTAGGCAAAATGATTGCCTTTAAAAATTCTATATGTGCCTCTCAGTTGGTATAAAACTCAGTGGAAATTTTTTTCCCAAACATATGTATTCCCTTTGTAAAGTGGGGAGCATATGTGTAAACATTTGCATGTCCAAGGCATGCCCAAACCATGCTTTCACCCTCTTGTAATCTCTGTATGGTGTGGATCTTCACAAGTAAATGGTGGCTTTCTGAAATTACTATTTCTACATGTATAGTTATGTATTGGAAGTTTGCCTCTGAATTCCAATTTTACCAACACCATTGCAAAGTACTAAATCTCCCACAGCTTATTTGTTATTAGAGGTAAGAGACTTCAAATTCCTGGTGAGATTTCATTCCTTGAAAAACACCACTCTGCTGTACCGCTGGTTGTCAATATTACCAGTGCGGTAACCAGCAGGAATCCTCATGAGTCCTCATTCCTCTATACAATGCTAATATCCTATTTTATACTTTTATATTTTTTGTGGAAATTAGCACTTATCTTATTTGGGCATTTTCAAGTAGGTTCGCTCTACAGCAAGCTCCTGTTTCGCTACCGCTTCATTAGGAGCCGAACCCCCGATACTCCTGCCCTGTAAACAAAAAAGCTTTATTTAGGCTGTGTGAAGCTATGTCAATTTGTCATGTACTCACTCAGTTTTAGGTTTGCTGTCATCACCTCTCTTCATGTCAGCCGCTTAACTGCTTTCTGCTATTGCCCTGTTCTAAAAATGACGCCTAACAGTTGATTTTTAAAGTGGTGACTACTTCCGGGTTCCTTCCATCTACTGTTACTCTCCCATTTAAAGGGTCCCACTATGTAATATATTCTATCTTATCATTAGTTCTTTAGATTCATAAGAAAGCCTTCCATTCTACCCTGCTATTCATTCCTGTCGGGACCAAAGACCTTAGTTTGTATATCCACCTTTGTTCTTTTTGTATTAATTTTCTGTCTCTGTCGCCACCCCCCCCCCCCCCCCCCCCCCCGTATTGACTCTGGCATATGGTCAAGCACACTGCATCTGTAATCATTAAACTTATGCATTTTCTCTATACAACGGGCTACTATCGGTGCCTCTATGCGTTGATGTTTCAAGTTGTGCTTGTGATCGCTCAATCTTTGTTTAAGAGCTCTCGTAGTTTTCCCAACATGTACCTTTGCACAAGTACATATCAGCACATAAACTACGTGTGTCGTGTCACAATCTGTGTTGTATCGAACTTTGTATTTCTTCTTGAGCAGAGGATTAATGAATACATCTCCCTGGGTCATAATAATACAGAATTTACACTTTTCACATGCTTGAGAGACGAAATGGATTATCAAAATAACAGAGTATATAGATGAATGTACTTAACAGAGGATCTGAGTGCACCGCAAAAGGCAGATGGTAAAGGAGTACAGTTTGAGTCGACAGTGATGTCATTCTCATCTAGTTCAGGTGATGAATACCATGCCCAACAGGATTTTTTAGACAAAGGCAGAGGACAGAAAAGACGCCAAAGAGGCAGAGGGTACAGAGGGAACCAACAAACAAGGCCTTTGACCCAATCACAAGACCGGTGGAAGAAATAATATTCAATCTTTCCAAAAGAACATTAACAATTGAAGAACAAGAAGTGCTACAAAAAGGACTTTTGTTCGTCCCCAGTCAACCATTTGACTTCTTTCAATTTCAAATAGACAGAACGTTTTACTAGGATGTTAAATTTGAAATTATTATTTTCATGACAAAGAAGACACAGTGGACAGGTCTATAATGAAAAATAAGTCACAATGGAATCCTCCAGGACAAATGGATCCACTGTTATCAGCCTTCAAAAAATTAGTGGTGGAAGAAGTAAAGAAAATCGGAAAAAGACGGATACACCACTATAACCTTTCTAAGAGTGAAAATAGCGCATTAAAATCATTACAAAAAGACAATGATATTATTATACGCAGGGCTGACAAAGGGGGAGCTCTAGTTCTATTAGATAAGGATTACTATGAACAAGAAATATTAGAACAATTATCGGATATTAAAACTTACGAAAGATTCAACCGAAGAAATACAACATTTGATTGTAGACATAACGCTAAAAGGAATAGAAGAAGACTTTCTCACAAAAAAAGGAGTTTGCCTTCCTTAATAAGCAACATCCCATAGCATCACTGTTTTACACAGTGCCAAAGATTCATAAAAATGAGAATACTCCACCAGGTAGACCAATATTAGCATCAAAAGACTCAGTCCTGGAACCTCTATCACAATACATTGACTGATGTTTGCAGCCATTGGTAAAACAAAGTGATACGTATATACAAGATTGTACACATTTTTTAAACATCATTGAATCTATTCAACAAACAGAGACACAGAAAATTATGGTCACACTCGATGTAGTATCACTATATACTTCCCTTCCTCAGCAAGACTGTTTAACCATAGTACAGAACAGTTTGGAACAGAGACCGCGCCCACATCAAATCCCGACCAGTTTTCTGACCTAACTAGCCAAGATAGCTTTAACAAAAAATGTCTTTGTATTCAAAGAGAGCTTCTATCAGCAATTGAAGGGAGCAGTGATGGGAGTAACGTGTGCCCCATCGAAAGCCAATTTGTATATGATACATTTTGAGAGGATGTGGTTAAAAAATAACGCGTGGGAAACAAAGATCGCTAAATGGTACAGATACATTGATGACATTTTTATGCTGTGGGATGGTCCACAAGAAGAATTAAACAAGTTTGTGGATTGGCTAAATGAAAGAGACAAAAATTTAAAGTTCGCCATGCAAGCATCCATGACTGATATAAATTTTTTGCATATCACATTAAGGCAAGAACAAAATACATTCACAACAACAGTGTATACAAAACCAATGGATAGAAACACTCTACTGCATTTTACTAGCAATCACCCAAGAAAAACCAAAGAAAGTTTACCGTTTTCCCAATTATTACGATATAGAAGAATATGCAGTAACACCAAGACATATAAGGATCAAGCTAGACAGCTCATGGAGAAGTTTAAGATTAGAGGATACCCTGATTATGTGCTGAAACCAGCATATACGTGGGCCAAGTACAATCATAAAGATCAGTTATTACAGAAGCAAAATAAAATTGATCACAGAGAAGACAAAGTACAGACTTGCGTAATGAGATACACTCAGAGGAACAGTCATGTAATCAAAATAATTTAAAAAACACTGGAAATGATGCAAATTCATCCAGCATTTTTCAGTCATCGATTACAGATTGCATACACCAGGAATCAAAATCTAAAAGAGGCGTTTCAAGAAAGCCTATCTAGAAATGAAGACATTCAAGAGACAGGTCACAAAGCATGTGGAAAGTGTAAATTCTGTACTATTATGACCCAGGGAGATGTATTCATTAATCCTCTGGACAGGAAGAAATACAAACTTTGATACAACACAGATTGTGACACGACACACGTAGTTTATGTGTTGATTTGTACTTGTGCAAAGATATACGTTGGGGAAAACCACGAGAGCTCTTAAACAAAGATTGAGCGATCACAAGCACAACTTGAAACATCAACGCATATAGAGGTACCGATAGTAGCCCGTTGTATAGAGAAAATGCATAAGTTTAATGATTACAGATGCAGTGTGCTTGACCATATACCACAGTCAATACGGGGGGGGGGGGGGGGGGCACAGAGACAGAAAATTAATACAAAAAGAACAAAGGTGGATATACAAACTAAGGTCTTTGGTCCCGACAGGAATGAATAGCAGGGTAGAATGGAAGGCTTTCTTATGAATCTAAAGAACTAATGATAAGATAGAATATATTACGTAGTGGTAATATATTCACGTAGTGAAGGCGGTTAGCTTGGCAGAGTTTAAAAAGGGGTTAAATGGTTTCCTAAAGGACAGGTCCATAAACCACTACTAAACGGACTTGGGAAAAATCCACAATTCCAGGAATAACATGTATAGAATGTTTGTACGTTTGGGAAGCTTGCCAGGTGCCCTTGGCCTGGATTGGCCGCTGTCGTGGACAGGATGCTGGGCTCGATGGACCCTTGGTCTTTTCCATGTGTGGCATTACTTATGTACTTATGTAGTGGGACCCTTTAAATGGGAAAGTAACAGTAGATGGAAGGAACCCAGAAATAGTCACCGCTTTAAAAATCAGGTATTTCTACATGTATGCAATCTACACACAAAAATTATGCTATTTACTACATTGAATGCCATCTGGAAGGCGCTTCGGGACTTGACGGCGGTAATAAATAACTTTGTTATTAGAGTTACATGGGCAATTTGACTGAACCCTTTGAGAGTGAAAAATTGATATAATAAATGAAGTTCCACACAAGCTAGAAGTGGTTATGATCCTGAAAATGATAATGGACCAGAAACTTTGAATGATAAGGTGGATGTTATTGTGGATGATTAATGTCGAGATTATTGTTTTTCCCAGAGTTCCAGTTATGACTCCTAAAGTTTTCCTCAGAAATATTTCCTTAATTATTACTTCGAAAGGAGTGAAGCCTATGAAAACTGGGATTGCTTTAATCAGTGGGATTTGAATTAGAGACTTAAGTATATGTATTGTTAAATAATTCCTGGTTTTTAAAAGAGAGAGAATGTAATCAGATGTATTATTGCTAACTAAAATCTGGACAATAAGTATGTTCTCAATTAAATGAATTGACTATACACCGTATTTGGTCTTGAAGGAGCCAACCAGATGATCAATGTGGAATAATGAATTAGATGAGTAATATCTGGGGATAATCAGGTTAATACCATGTTTTCTTTTTTCTGTTTACTGTTTAATTGATCTCCTTGTCTTATCTCACTCTCCCTATTTTTCTTCATTTTGTGGTCTAAGAAAGAGAAAGATTGTATACAGGGGTGTGCTGGTAAATTTTTAACAACAGGCTCTTTCTCCGGACGTAGCCAGCTCTGCAGTTGGAAGGGCCAGGGGTGGCCGGGGGGGGGGGGGGGGGAGCAACACTTGCCTCTCTCTTCTCCCTCCCTCCCTCCCTTCGTGCGGGCACGCTAGGCATACCTTTGCTGGCAGCCAATAAATGGACTGCCACCACTCCCTATATCTTGCTCTGAGCAGCATGCTGAAACTTCTCACACATGCTCGAGAAGTCCCAGCCTGCTGCCAAGAGCTGGAAACAAGGAGCGGGGAGCAGCAATAGTCTATTTACTTGGCTGGCAGGGCTCAGCACCCCCACCAGCAAAGTAAAAGAGAATTAAGCAGGGGGCCCAAGCCCACATTTTGGGAGCCAGTTGTTAAAGTAGCCATGGAGGGCCCTACTTTTTTTGTTGTTACATTTGTACCCCTCGCTTTCCCACTCATGGCAGGCTCAATGCGGCTTACATGGAGCAATGGAGGGTTAAGTGACTTGCCCAGAGTCACAAGGAGCTGCCTGTGCCTGGTGGGAATCGAACTCAGTTCCCCAAGACCAAAGTCCACCACCCTAACCACTAGGCCACTCCTCTGCTTTACTTTAACAACCGGCTCCCAAAATTCTTAAAAACTTAACAACCGGCTCTTGCGAGCCTGTGAGAGCCTGCTCCAGCACACCACTGATTGTATATAATCCATATATCTAGTTGGGATTGTTTTCTTCTTATCTTGTATTAATGTGCAGTCATCTCTGTATTACTGTTTGACCCTTGTAAAATGAAAAATTATAAATAAATGATTTTTAAAAAATTATGCTATTTACATGTGAAGAAACTTCTAAAATAAACCCTTTCATTGTCTAGGGCAAAGATACAAGCAAATATATCAGGTGAATTTGCAACAAGCATCTGATATGGATTTTTAAGTTGGCAATATTTTATTCTTTCAAGAATCTTATTGTGGAGGAGTGGCTTAATGGTTAGTGTAGCAGGTTGTGGACCTGGGGAGCTGGGTTCAATTCCTGCTGTTGCCTGATGGTCAGTAGTGGGTTGAGATCCTGAGGAATCAGGTTCAATTCCCTCTCTGTGTGACCCTGGGCAAGCCAATTAACCCGCCTTGCCCCAGGTACAACAGTAGTACAATGTACTACCTAGACTGTGAACCCAATAGGGACTCAGTACCTGTAAAGTGAAGCTGTAAACCGCTTAGGTCTAAGTGGTAAATAAATACTCGAATTAATGAAATCCCTATTGCTGTAGTTATTTATATCCCATATTATCCCAAACAAGTTTGGATTCAATGTTGCTTACATCAAACTTTAAAACAAAGTACAATAAGGATTAAACAAAAGTAAAAGATAATAAGAGGTATAATATCATAGCAGCAAATGACTCTGAAGATAACAAACCAGCTAAGAACATTACAAATGTCACCAGTGGCAACGATTTCGCTACATAAAAAAAGCTTTCAACAATTGATGGTAATCAGAAACACTCCTAATTGACTTTGGGAGGGAATTCCATTGCTTAGTAGCTTGGTATAAGAAACTGGCATCATGAATTGATCTGTAACAGAGATTCTCACAATTCAGAAAATGGAGACATGGATAGTCACTTGACACAGGATGGGCATTGTGTGACAGTAATTGCATAAGTGTTGCATATAATCAGGTAGAAGACCAAACAAAATTTGATACACAAGGCACAGTTTAAAGTGACTCTTGCATTTATAGGAAGCAAATGTAACTTGATTAAAAGAGGGGCTGATTTGGTAAACTGAGGGGCTTTGCATACAAGACGGGCCACAGAGTTCTGGGCTGTTTCAAGTTTTTTGATGAGAGATTTTCAAACCTGAGTAAACAGCATTGTAATAATCAAACTTGGACCACACTAAAGATTGTACTAAACGAAATACTGAATTTGAAAAGAAAGGCCTTAGTCTTTTTAATCTCTGTAGGCAATCCAAGCTAGGAACGCCACTGCTTACTTCTCTTTCCTACTGCATTTGTAGCTCATTTCTTTTAATTACTGTTTTTATAAACTGTGAACCGCCCAGATGGTATATACTGTTGGTGTGGTGTATTACATAGAAATGAAACTTGACAAGAAATTGAGAGGTACTACTAGAATGCAGTGCTATGTACATGTAATTAGATTCCTCGTTTCTGCAGTAGTATAGAGATGTGTTAGTCCACTTTTAAAGGTAATCAATAGAAATAAAACAAAATCAAACATGGAAAAGAAAATAAGATGATACCTTTTTTATTGGACATAACTTCATACATTTCTTGATTAGCTTTCGAAGGTTGCCCTTTTCGTCAGATCGGAAATAAGCAAATGTTGGTAGATGACACTATATATAAGTGAAACATCAAAGCATTTCAGTGACAGTCTAACAGGATGAGTGTGGGTTGGAGAGACAAGGAGAGTCCGTGGATGATGGGCAGGGAGATATGCATGGAGATAGGAGGGTGACAAAGCAATGCAGTTTTTTGGTTTATAATTGGCTAGTTCCATCTGTTTCACATAATATTACAACCAATGTCTGTTTTTCTGTATATTTTAACTAGGTGTAGATTTCACATTGTCTGACATGTTTTGTCTTTTCAGGTTTCAGGTATTGAACTATTACAACTTCCTGGCCTTTGTTTCTGCAGTGGAAGAGATTAACAACAACTCAGAGCTCTTACCCAATATTACACTTGGGTTTCAAATTTATGAGTCTTTCAGCAATCCAACCTTTACATTTATTGCTGCCACTAAAATATTTTCCGGAACTCGTGCCTGGATCCCTAACTACAACTGCAGAACATCTGGCAAACTGGCTGGTCTCATTGAAGGTCTTCCAGCTCAGGAATCAATTCAGATGTCCAACATATTCAGGATATATCACTACCCACAGGTCAGAGGCTTTTTGATTTTACTTAACATCAGCACTCACACTTCCGCTGCGATCACATTACATATTCACCCATAAATAACAAATTGTCCTGTTGTGGCAATTACCAGGCCGCAGCTTTATTAAACAAAAAATTCCATTGTTAATCCATAAACATTTAAATCTCGAATATAACATGCATAAACTCCCAATACAATAAAGTGCACTCCATTTAAGTGCACATCGGATAAGCGCATGCTCTGTTTAACTGCATGCCGTACTTCAGTCCCGTTTTTGGTGCCATCAGTTTCTATGGGAATAAACTTTGGTCTAGCGCACCACTGATAAGTGCAAGATTCGCTTATGTGCATGGTTTAAGACCGCTTCGCTGCAGGAAAGACTCCGCATAAGCACGCGCACAGACTATGGAAGTCGATTGGCGGATGACAAAGGGGCAGTAAATTTGAAATCTCGTTGGTTAACTGCCACAGGCAGAAGAAGCGAAAGAATGTTGTTAGAGTGTACACTGGAGTCGTCGTCATCGTCGCCGTCGCGCAACTGTAAGACTTTAACACTGGCTGAACTAATAGAAGTTCTTAAAAAATTAGAAAACAAACAAAGTCAAGCATCTATTGCTAAAGAATATAGTGTCAATCCCAGTCAAATTTCACGTATCTTGAAGCAGAAAGACCAGCATCTGGAAGACTGGCAAAACAATACAAATCCACACCGGAAACGAAAACGGGCGGGAAAAGCTGAGGATGTAGAAGATGCTCTTCTTCGGTGGTTTTCTCAAGTCAGGAGCAGAGAGTTTCCTGTCAGTGGTCCACTGCTTATGGAGAAAGCTAATTAGCTAGCTGAAAATCTTGGACTAACTGAATTCAAAGCCACTGTTGGATGGTTGGAAAGATGGAAGGAGAGGAACAACATAAAATTCAAGAAACAGCATGGTGAAAAACAAGATGCTGATGACTTTGGTGCTGAAAATTGGGTTGTTTCAGTTCTTCCTACCATCTTGAACGAGTTTGCACCTCGTGACATTTCAATGCTGACAAAAACGGACTCTACTGGCGAGCAATTCCTGATGGAACACTTGCATTCAAACAAGCCGAAACTACAGGAAGTAAAACGTCGAAGGACTGACTGACAATCCTCCTTTGCTGCAATATGGATGGGAGTGAGAAGTTGGAACCACTTGTCATTGGAAAGAGCAAACAGCCCTGTTGCTTCAAGAATGTTAAGTGACTTCCTGTGTCATACGAGGCTAACACAAATTCATGGATGACAGGAAATTTGGAAGCAGTGACTAAAGAAGTTAGACACTAGAATGCGGGCACAAAAGCGTCAGATTTTGTTGCTTTGTGATAATTGTACTGCACACAGTGATGTTGTCAGGCTGTCTAACATCAAGGTGGTCTTCCTGCCACCAAACACTACCTCTCTGATCAAACAACATTATCAGGCTCTTGTGCTACGTCGTCTGATGAGCATTATGGATGACCAGACTGGCAAGGATAAACGTGCTGTTGAACTGGCTTGTAATCTATCACTGTTGGATTCCCTACTTATGCAGAAAGAAGCCTGGAATCATGTTACACAGGCAACCATTGTGAACTGCTACAAGCGGGCAAGCTTTGTTAGGGATGTGGAGAGGGACGAAACAGATGCAGCTGTTGCAAACGCGTCAGATGAAGAGGTTATTGACATCCCAGCTGGTGTTACTGAAGAGGAGTTTCATCACTACGTAGCTGTTGATTACGGTCTACAAACAGCTGACGACAGCACTGATGTCCAGATATGCGCCTACATGCAGGCAATGGCTGATGATGAAACAGATGATGAAATGAGCAGCGAGGCACATGCTGATGAAATTCAACAACCTCCTGTCACTTTTGCAAGAGCGCTGGAGAGTCTCAACACCGTGCGGGCCTATCTGGAGGCCACTGGATGTCAGTGCTATAACAGTTTTTACCGTCTGGCTGACATAGTCTATGGAACTCACAGACACAAGAGTGTACAGAGGACTATGACTGATTACTTCAAGTAAGCCTAACGTCAGTTAACGGAGACTGTATACTATACATATAATAAACAGTACTGTACATATGTTTATCAGATGTCAAGCTTCTTTGGGTCACAACAGTTAAGTGCATGCTCCGGTTAACTGCATGTATTTCTTTGGTCCCAGACCCTTGCACTTAAGCAGATTGCTCTGTATTGCCATTTCCCACCTGAAGCTAGTCAGTGCTGAACTAGCCTCGTCACCAACTTCACAATATAAAGCTAAATCCCCACCCAATGACGCAGGACCTCTAATTACTCGTGGCAGTGTAGCACACAAGCACCAATATTACTGTTGTATCTGCACAATACCTCACTTTACATGTCATTTCTCCTTTTAGACATCCCCCACTTTCCGCCCACCCAACTGAGACCAACCACACCAGCACCACTGAACAAACCAAAAGACTCCAAATACCACTCCATCAAACCTCAAGGGAGAGCTAGGAGGGGTACAATTCAACCTGCCACTGCCCTCCCAAGAAAATTCCCACTGCCCATCAAAACCTCCCTTACCAACCAACATTCTTCCAGACACCCCCTCTCCAGTGTTACTCCCGATCACCCATTAGACTTCTTCCCTTCCCAACAACCCCAATCATGAAGAGCTTAATGTCTCAGCTCAGCTGATGTTATTAGCCCACAGCATAGGGCTATGAGCTCCTACGTAATAAATCCCAGCAGATCCTTTATCAAAATGAATCCAAATTGTTATCCTCCGATGCTTTAATGTGACAAACTATATAGAGAAAAAGTTGATGTTGAGAACAATTTTCAAAGTGATTTTCCATGGGTTAAAAATATTTTTCCTATGGAAAACGGTCTTAAAATTTCTTATCGTCACACATGACTGAAACCTGGTAATTCCACTGTCCCTCTAATTCTAAAACATTAGCACCTAATGTGAGCACCATTTACATGCTAATTATAGTATACTAGCACTTAAGCGTGTAAATTTAACATTCACATGCATAAGTGCTAAGCATTCCAATTAAGTAGACCTTAACTTATAGTGTGGGGAGTACTTCAATATCAATACTATCACTCTCCCAAACACATGTTTATTCAGATAAATTTATCAAGCTCCACTGTCACAACGTAATTCCTGATGATAGACATATAAGCATCATTTTTATTACCCCGGGGATCTTCAGATCTTTCAAAAGTTTCCACCATATGGGGGCATGGTTCCCATATGGTGGAAATGGGGCGTGGTGGACTCTGTTGGTGTTGACTTTCGTTTCTCCTGTGGAGAGATCACCTTCTGTAGGTGTTGGTTTCAATTTTTCTTAGACAATTTTCAAAGAGACTGTGCATTCATTCTGAAAACTGATGCTAAGTCTGTAGGTGAAAAAATAAACAAACATTGTTTACAATGCAGACAGTATGAAAACTGTTGCATTAAGGACAAACACTTCAAAAAAAGATATTCCTGAAAGTAAACAATTTTTAGCAGGTTTGATGAAGCCTGTAGATATTTTTTACCTAACAGAATATGTATAATTTCTTAGAGAAGTTATACAAATATTTTCTCTTTGATATTTTTTGTTACTATGGACACTTCTGCATGCTTTTTGTGTATGCACTCTTTTACTGAAAATAACACACATAAACTTGAAAATAAAATCTAGGCATGATGGTTTTCTCCCCTGATTTAATGGTGAACCCAGGAATGCCCCCTAAAAATGTGTTTACAGGTACTTGTAGTGTGGAGCAACATCTGCACTTTTATCTATATTTATGGAGGTCAATTTTCAGATTGGATTTTTATTACATACTAGTAAAAAAGGCCCATTTCTGTAAGAAATGAAACGGGCGCTAGCAAGGTTTTCCTTTGAGTGTGTATGTTTGATAGAGTGTGTTTGACAGTGACTGTGTGTGAGAGAGAGTGAATGTGCGAGGGTGTGTGTGTGTGACAGAGTGTATGTATGTGTGTGTGTGAGTGAGAGAGAGATAGACTGTGACAGAGTGTGTGTATGTGGGAGAAAGACAGAATGTCGATTGATTGTGTGTGTGTGTGTGTGTGTGTGTTTGTCTGTCAGGTTCTCAGGTTCAGAGCCCGCGGGGCTGGGCTCTGGAGCAAACGTGAGCCCTTGGGCTGCTGACGAGGAGCGACAGCAGCAGACAAAACCCACCAACCAACACTGGGTAAGCACACCGGCAGGGACTGCAGGCACTGCCCAGCGAACCGGAACACATGGACTGGAATCCCCCGGACTGGAGGACACAGGACTGGAACACTGGACTGCAATCCCCCGGACTGGAACACACACCGGACCGGAACACACTGGACTGGAGCGCACCAGACTGGAACACACACCGGACTGGAACACACTGGACTGGAGCACACTGGACTGGTCCCCCGGACTGGAGGACCCAGGACTGGAACACTGGACCGGAGCACACTGAACTGGTCCACACAGCTTCACCTGCACTTAGCTACTAAGCCTCCCAGGAGTTGAGCTCATGGGTTCGAGTAGCCGGCAGGACTTACTGGACGACACAGGGACCAGGACTACAACAAGCTATAACTGGAGTGCACCTAACTCCTAAAGTGACCAAAAGTGTTCCTAAGCCCAGCACCAACAGAAAAGCTCCTAAGCCCTCCACTAACAGCAGTGCCCCTAACAGAAACTAACAGGGGTGCCCCTACGCCCTACACTAACAGAAGTGCAGGGAAACCACAAGGGAAAAGGATGGGAAGACAAATGCCAGACCTAACACTGGTACTTCCTAAGCACCAAGCTGCAGCAGCTAAACATGGGTTCTCACCCTGATGCTTCCTAAGCACCCAGCTACAGCAGCTAAACACAGGTCACGAGGAAAAGCGGGGAAAGCACAAGAAAACAAGCAGGAAAGCCAAATACCCAAACAACAAAAGGTGCTTCCTAAACACTTGCTAACAAGGGTGCTCCCAGCACCAAACTCCAGCACTGCACAACAGCAGTGCTACACACCGTAGCAAAAGGGAAAGCAGAGGAGCCAAAGGGAAAAACAGGGAAGTCAAACACACCATACACAAGTGCACACTGACTGCACTAAACTAACCTGGACCTAAAGCAAGTAGCCAGAAGCAAACGTTGCGAAGCCCCTGAAGGAAAGAACCCACTTCCTTATCAAGGCCCTCCCAGATGATGTCACACTCCCTAGACCCAGGCAATAGCACACTAACCCAGAGAGCACACTGAAAACCATAGAGGCCCAACCCACACCAATGCAACACCGTGAAACACTTGAAGCCAGTACACCCAAAGAGAGTTAGAGCAACTCAGACTACCCACACAGGTGCAGTATAGTGAAACAATTAGAGCCCTGCTGCTGGAAGCTGCCAGCACAGAGAGACAGAGCCAGCTCAGAAAGGACAGACAAAGAAACAGAAGCCAGCTAAGAAGCTGACCCCCAGGAAAGAGGTAAGTTTGAGAGGGGTTCTGACCCCAATCATAACAGTGTCACACACAGAGAGACACAGCGAGGCTGTGTGAGAGAGAGTGATTCGCTGTGTGTGTGAGATACCAACCCATGAAAAAATTCAGGGAAATATTAAACATTTCATGTCCTATTCTTTTTCCGCCTCCCTGTTGAGTGTATTTGTTTGATTAAAAATATGCCTTAGTTTTCTAAGAAAAAGTATACACAATGTTCAGCCAAATACATTTCCAAGCATCCTGTATCTGGTGTGCAGCAGTTTAAAAACTTTTTTTTTTTTTTGGGGGGGGGGGGGGGGGGGGAGGTGAAACAGCTCTTTAATCCTAAGCATTCATAGTACTGTTACTGGTACCATATCATGCCATAATAATTAGATACAACAGATGTTGTGACCTTCTTTGGGCTGTAATCTCATACCACAACAGAATTAAATTACACTGATAGATCAGGGCACAAAATGCAAAACTTGCTCCCCATACCCCATCCTGCAGAAATTTAGTTGAATTATGGGCATGTGGCAAATCTGAAATTACCACCAGGGGGGCGTGGTAGCTTGGCAGTAGTCTCATTTTGACGTACACTGCATACATTATAGTGCCTAACGTGCCTTTGTAAAAGGGCCCCAATGTGTTGGTGGCCTGGCATGCCATGCTGGCTGGACTTGTGTTGCTAAATGTACTATGCAAACTGTGCAAAAAGGAGATTGCATAAAATGGAGGGGGAAAACTGCCACAGAAGGGGAGGGGAGTGTGCAAAGAGCCCTCTATGTGCACAAGCATAGCAGCTGACCCTGAATGTCAAATGCTGTACCACTGGCCAAGGCACCAATGTGCCCTGTAGATCTCCCAACTGCCCCCCTTTCACAGCTCACTCCCCAATCCATCATGCTTTGGATCTCAATTAGGCCACATTTTGGTGACATCAACTGGATTATGGCCTTCACCAGCCTGTGATACCAGTTAAACTAAGGTGGCCCACGACAGCCCCAGATACTGGGGCTCATAAACCCCCCTCCCATGGAGGGAGTTTGGAAAAACATGCCTGCAGTCTCACTCTCCAATCTGTTCTGCCATCTCATGGCTGTAGGCCGTGTGGGATTGAGACCTTTTTTGAGCCCTATCAGGGGGTCATAAAAATTGGCTTGCTAGGTCTTTGGGGCAGGCTGGCCCCTTACTTGGTGAGATGGGCAGGACTGAGAGTTGTGCCAGGAATGTAGCCACTGGATGCACATGTGTCTGCAGACAGATTCCTAGACAAGGACCAGGCAGCCCAAACTTTGGCCTCTTAGTCTTAACCTAGCTTGAGAATGGCTCCACCTCCAGACACCCTACAACCATCAGCACATCTAGTGTCCTCAGGGGATTAGGGGATTTAAAGAAATCTCAGAAGCCGTGGCGAGGCGCAGCTCCTCGCGCCTGCATGTAAAAGAAGTGTGGATCGTCTCATCGGGCCTTCCCTCACTCTGTCAGTCCCGCCCTTGCGGAAATAGGAAGTTGCGTCAGCGAAGGGTGGGACAGACAGAGTGAGGGAAGGCCCGATGAGACGATCCACACTTCTTTTACATGCAGGTGCGAGGCGCTGCGCCTCGCCTTGCCACGGCTTCCAAGATTTCTTTAAAGGTAGGGTGCGGGAGCTGGTTGGATGGAGCTGAGGGTAGGCACTGGGTCTGGGGGTGTTGATGCACCCGGGGGGGAGCTGGCAGGGAGCACCCCCCTTGAGCTGACACCCGTTGCGGACCGCCCCCCCTTGCTACGCCGCTGGTCGCATTTTCAGTATGGTAATACTAGAGCCCAGCTAAGGAACAGGTTATTTTGAGTTAGTCTTCACTGAACCAAACTTGCTTTCTTTTGTCATCACTATCTAGCTGGATAGACAGTGTCTTAAAAGATGGAGGATAAATGATTTTTTTTTTTTACATTTATATCCCACATTATCCCAAGCAAACTCTGGTTCGATGTGGCTTACATTTGAAAATACACCAAGACATCATAATAGAATTCAGATATATCATGGGAGCAAATAGATTGATATGTCTAAACATTTAACAAAGTTGAAACCAGTGGCGTAGCTAGGGTAGTTGACACCCAGGGCCGGTCATTTTTTAACACCCCCCCCCCCCCCCCCCCCGAAATCCAGTACTAGGCATACCGAGAATACAAAACACTCAGGACCTATAGAGCAATTCTACCATACCATAAGCAGTAATTTGTACGAGTCACACAGGGAAAAGGAATGCATCTTAAACACTACAGTGAGCACTAGAACATCAATTCACCTATTGTAAAATGAAAACAGACAGATTAGTACAGATCGTCGATCCTGCACAGTCAATGCCAACCGAAAGCCATGTCTTTTTCACAAATAGATACACCCTAATCCACTATAGAATAAGTAATCATAAACTTTCTATTTAGACAAAAATTAAACTGAACTCCCGATGCCAGACTCTGCATACAATGCAACACCACAGAAACAGAAAATGTCCTCTAGTACGGTGCAAAATATAAAGACAGCAGATGTAAATTTGAAAAAACTAACAAATACCAATCACCACTTTACAAATTAACAAATAGAAATAAAACAAATAATATCATTTTATTGGACTAATACATTTAGCTTTCAGAGGCCAAAACCTCCTTCCTCAGGTCAATTCAGTATAGTACTGTTAGTGTCCTATCCTGACCTGAGGAAGGGGGTTTTGTTCTCTGAAAGTAAAATGTATTAAAATTAGTCCAATAAAAAGATTACCTTATTTACATGTTCTATTATAAACATTTATTAACACAGCTACAATACTATTTTATCCTAAAGCAAAAAAATAAAAAATATATATTTACAGTTCGTTGTCTCTGGTTTCTGCTTTCCTCATCTTTTCACTGTCTTCCTTCTATCCAGCATCTGTCTTCGCTCTCTCTCTGCCAACCAGTGTCTGCCCTCTCTCTCTGCCCCTTCCATCCACTGTCTGCCCTCTCTCCCTTCCATCCACTTCTGCCCCTTCCATGCACCATCTGCCCCAGTCTGCCATCTCTCTCTCCCCCTTCCATCAACATCTGCCCTCTATCTCTGCCCCTTCCATCCACCCACCATCTGCCCTTTCTCTCTGCCCCTTCAATCCGTCTGCCCTCCCTCTCCCATCCGTCCAGGGTCTGCCCTCCCTCACGTGCCCCCCTTCTATCCAGGATCTGTCCCCTCTCTCTCTGCCCCCTCTTTTCAGCCCCCAGTTCCAGTCCCCTTCATCCACCACATGTCTTGCATCCCCCCCTTTCAGCCCCAGACCCATTCTCCCACCTGCCCCAGGCATGGACCCATTTTCCCTCCTGCCCCCTTGTCAGACACCAGTTCCAGCTTCAGATCCCTTCTCCCATCTTAGCACTCCCCTCCCCCCCAATCCCCTTCTCCCCTCTCTGAGCACCCATCTGAGCTCCCCCACCCTCCCTAATCCCCTTTAAGCACCCCTCTGAGCTCCCCACCCCTCCCCAATCCCCTTCTCCCCTCCTTGATGCTCTCCCACCCTCCCTAATCCCCTTTAAGCACCCCTCTGAGCTCCCCCACCCCTCCCCAATCCCCTTCTCCCCTCTCTGAGCTCCCCCACCCTCCCTAATCCCCTTTAAGCACCCCTCTGAGCTCCCCCACCCTTCCCCAATCCCCTTCTCCCCTCTCTGAGCTCCCCCACCCTCCCTAATCCCCTTCTCCCCTCTCTGAGCTCCCCACCCTCCCTAATCCCCTTTAAGCACCCCTCTGAGCTCCCCCACCCTTCCCCACCCTTCCCCAATCCTCTTCTCCCCTCTCTGAGCTCGCCCACCCTCCTTAACCCCCTTTAAGCACCCTCTGAGCTCCACCACCCTTCCCCAATCCTCTTCTCCCCTCTCTGAGCTCGCCCACCCTCCCTAACTCCCTTTAAGCACCCCTCTGAGGTCCCCCACCCCTCCTCAATCCCCTTCTCCCCTCTCTGAGCTCCCCACCCTCCCTAATCCCCTTTAAGCACCCCTCTGAGCTCCCCCACCCTTCCCCAATCCCCTTCTCCCCTCTCTGAGCTTCTCCACCCTCCCTAATCCCCTTTAAGCACCCCTCTGAGGTCCCCCACCCTTTCCCAATCCCCCTTCTCCCCTCTCTGAGCTCCCCCACCCTCCCTAATCCCCTTTAAGCACCCCTCTGAGCTCCCCCACCCTCCCTAACCCCCTTTAAGCACCCCTCTGAGCTCCCCCACCCTTCCCCAATCCCCTTCTCCCCTCTCTGAGCTCCCCACCCTCCCTAACCCCCTTTAAGCACCCCTCTGAGCTCCCCCACCCTTCCCCAATCCCCTTCTCCCCTCTCTGAGCTCCCCCACCCTCCCTAATCCCCTTTAAGCACCCCTCTGAGCACCCCCACCCCTCCCCAATCCCCTTCTCCCCTCTGAATCCCCCCCGACCCGACCCGAGATCCGTTCTCCTACCCTGTCCTGCTTTAAAAAAAATTTTTTCGAAGCGCCGGAAAGTGGCAGGCAACGCGCCTCGTGTCTGCCCTGCTAGTAAAGAAGATCTCGCTGACGTCGTCGCCCTTCCCACATTGAGTCCCGCCCCCCTCTGAGGCAACTTCCTATTACCGGGAGGGCGGGCGGGACTCAGTGTGGGAAGGACAACGACATCAGCGAGATCTTCTTTACTAGCAGGGCAGACGCGAGGCGCGCTGCCTGCCACTCTCCGGCGCTTCGAAAAAAAAATTTTTTAAGGCGGAGCAGCGGGAGCTGAGCACCCCCTCACCCGATGACACCCGGGGCGCACCGCCCCCACCGCCCCGCCCTTGCTACGCCACTGGTTGAGACTAGCATATATACCCAACTAGGCATTTAAAAGTCTGTCCTTTAATGATGCCACATGTTCAGGAATCATAGCCATGTTTCTGTTTCTGTGGTGTTGCATTGTATGCAGAATCTGACTTCTTGGGGGTTCTGTTTAATTTTTGTCTAAATAAAACGTTTGTGGTTACTTATTCTATAGTGCTTTAGGGTGTATCTGTGTCTGTGAAAAAGACATGGCTTTCTCTTTACATTGACTTTGCAGGATCAGCGATCCGAACTATTCTGTCTGGTTTAGTTTTACAATAGGTGAATTGATGTTCTAGTGCTCACTGTAGTGTTTTAAGATGCTTCCTTTTCCTAGGTACAACCTTGTGTGACTCATAGAAATTACTTGCTTATGGTATGGTAGAATTGCTGTATAGGTCATGAGTGTTTTGTATTCTCGGTATGCCTAGTACTGGATTTGGGGGGGGGGGGGGGTTAAAAAATGACTGGCCTCGGGTGCCAAGTACCCTAGGTACACCATTGGTTACAACGACATCCGGAATCTACCTACTTAGGTTCTGGATGATTGATTATATTTTTGGTTTAACAAGTGAACTCAGAGGACTCCTGAGGAAGACTGGAAAACTGAAACATGGACGTTGTTGAGTCTTATTTCACTTGTGACTGTATATTCAAACCTAGATCCATTTGAGACTGTATAAGTTACAGCTATCTATTAAAGGTGTTTCTACAACCCTGAATCATCCTGGCTACTGATTGCCTCCTCTGCTTTGTTTGATTGTTGATCACTTATGGAAGTACTGATTTTCCATTTGTGTTTGGGCTTTGATAAAGGTACCAGTTTTGTACTTCTGCTGCATTTGATACAATAAGTCATGAGATCTTATTGTGGCGTTTAAAAGCAGTTGGCTTGGAGGGATTGTTTTTAATGGTTTGAGTCTTTCCTCTCTGACAGGCAATTTAGGGTCAGGGGTGAGAGTAATTCTTCATCTTTTTGGACATTTCTTTTGGCGTACCACAGGGATCAGTTCTTTCCGCAACGTTTTTAAATATCTTTGTCAAACCTTTATGTTTGCAGTTAAATACTCTTGGAGTTGATTATGCTGATGATATTCAATATATTTTCAAAGTTGTGCAGCCTTATTAAAAAAACTATTGATTTTTTGAAGTTGTTGCTCCATTACTATCGATTAAGATTGAATATGAATAAGACGACACAGGTAATGCTGTTGGGCAATTCTCCTATTTCCTCATTTCCCAAATCCTGAACAGTTGGGGATGTTGAATTACAATTTGTTCAGAAAGTAAAATCCTTGAGAGTTGTTCTTGATCAATCACTCATAATGCAAGAACAGGTACAAAAGGTTATAAAAACAATCTTTGCGAACCTGAGAATTGCCAGAAGTCTGAAAGATTTTTTTAAACCTAGATCATTTCTAATTGGTAGTTCAAAGTACAGTTATTCCTGTAATAGTTTATTGATGGGTGTTCACAAAAGAGTTTTAAGATTGCTTCAGTCCACACTGATTGCTGTTGCTCGTGTAATTAAAAGAATTTCTAAATTTGAGCACACAATCCATCTTTAATTGCCCTTGATTGGTTACCGATAGAATCACGTATTCATTATAAGATTGTGTTTTTGCGTTCACTTTACACCTTCATTAGCCCTCTCGTTCGCCAAGTTCTTTGTCATCAAACATTTTAGATGTACCCTCCTTCTGTTCTATCTTTTTGGAGGAATTTAGGAATTCTGTTTTTTACATTAAAGGTCCTCCATTGTGGAATGCACTTTCAAGCAAAATTCAATCCCTTCAAGATATAAAGGAGTTTAAATCTATGTTAAAGACCCTGCTATTTCAAGAACCCTATATTGCCAACTCAGTTTAATCTGATGACTGTGTTTTCTGGCATGCTGCAATTGCCAGAACTTTAAATCTTGTATAATTTTTATTTAGTTCAGGTATAGGTCAGGCTGTTCTATGTAGTAATGGTGTTATGGTTGGTAATTATATAGCTATTTTGTTTTTGTGCTATGTTATTTTCTTTTATTATTTTATTTTATGCATGTACCGTTGTAATCCACCTAGATTTGGTAGATAGTGTAGAATATACATTCTGAACTAAATAAATCTTCCAAAACTTTTTCCAGTCTTCATAATGATTTAATCTTTTAGTCTTCTAAATCTTTAACATCTTTAAAACTTTTTTAAAGCAATTCATCACTTAAAGTCCCAGCAAAAATATAGGTGCAAACATTCAACTGATCATTTCCCTCAATGGAGCCATCCGTTTCACAAGCTGTGCTTCATTAGGAGCATCTTCTTTTAACCAGAACCTCACGTGCCAGAACCATTTTCCACTCTAAAAGAAAAAATAAGTGTGAATAAAGCATTTTCTCAATTTTTGACACCATCAAAACATTCATTATAGATAGCTTCTTACTTCTCTGTAGCTCCAGTTACAAAAGTCACAAACTTAAAAATGGCACTGTCCATTAACTACGATGTCATCAACATATGAAACCAGTCCATTGCATAGCAGCTGATCGTTGAAACAGGTACATACCCCCATCCCCCCTGGGTGAATTGTGCATTAGATGTTGAGGAGCATTTTCGATATGTACAAATAGTGAATTAAACGTTTATTGAAAAATATCTACAAAAAAATGGAAGTCTTTAATGGAAGAAAGAACTAAACATTTTCTGATGTTTGAAAATACAGAAAAAAAAATGTTTAGAAAGAGAACATGCAAACATCATAGATGTTCGGAGATAAACATTTCCACCAATCAAAAATACAGTTCGTAAAACATACAACAGTGGTACTGGTCCCTGTGTTGAGAAAATGTCCACAGCAAAGGCAGGATGTTCCCTCCACATATAAAATGTGCGTATATACTTCTACACATGGAGGAATGTTCCTCAGTGTGCACAGTCATGTTTCTGCGAAGGGAACCAAATCTCACAGTGCCGGAGACAGAGCTCCTGGTCCTTCTGTGCCTGAGGCACAGGAGACAAATTTTTAAACACCACCACCACCACCTCCTCTCCCCTGCAATGTCTCCATAAAGGCAAGGAGATCAATCAGAGGCACCCTGTCAAGGTGAGTGTGAAGCATTGCCCCCACCCCAGGATCATATCACCCACTCATGTGTAAGCACCATATATAAACAGGGTCACATACAGCGATTTCCCTTTGTTGTTGCCATATATGTTATAGATTTTTCATGAGAAAGAATAACAAAACCTTGCTGAAATCAGAATGTACAGAATATCCAATGACAAGTAATTATGGGGCCCCCTCTCTACTAAACTTGAAATACTAAAATTAGGGGCTGTATATATCTGGACCCCCCCCCCCCCCCCCACCCAGCATCGTGCACCACACCTACATACTGATGGGAATGTTGGCAGCAGCTTACTAAAGTACATTGAGCCACCCAAAGGCACACATGTTTTACTCCACTACCCATCCCCACCTCCCAGCGACTGTGCCATCATGCCATCCTCTGTCCTCAAGGTCACTTCTGCTCACACAGCACCTGTACTTGTGTTCTTCATACCCCCCCCCCCCCCCCCCCCCCCCCATCTGACTGTAACCACTTGCCACAGGCTATGTGAGAAACAGTACACATGTTGTAAAAAAAAAAAATAATAATAATAATGTATGTGATGCCAAGAAGGCTCATCACCTGAACACTGTCTCTACCAACTTGTGTTTTGCAGATGCTTCGGTATCCACTGGGACCTAGAGTTGCTCTGGCACTGGTACAGACGCATCCAGAGAGAAGATCCTGCCATAATCTGGCACATGAGGGAGCACCTCAGGACCCCACATAAGTACCACAGACATAGCACCCCTTTTACAGCTCTGTCCCTGATCAAGGCCTGATTATGAAGCTATCCTCATTACAGTGTGCTCACAACCCCCATATCTACCAGAATGTGTTGCAGCCAACACACAACCTATAAGATGACATGGAAAGGAAGGGGTGGAGGGGGGAAACCCTTTGGATGGCATCCTCCAGTGACCTATAGAAAAGGGCAAAGCTTGTCACAGACACCTACCTAGTACACTGTAGCCACTATGTCAGGGGAAATAAAACAGTAAACCCAAACACCCACAATAGGAATCAAACCAACGTCCCCTGCATTCAGGTCGCACAGCCCTAACCCCTACTCCAAATACCTTATAGCCCTTACCCCTACTCCAAATACCTATCTGACAAAGGAGTATTCAAGGAGGACAATACATTGACCTCAGAGACTCATCACAGCATCAGTTGGCCTCCCAGATGGATGGTCTGTCATTCCCCCTAACTCACACTTATTGGATGTACCAGGGTATGCTGCCCTGTAAGACATCCCTCAAGGCCCAAGCTGGAGGACCCTGAAATCTATACATTATAGTGGGCCCCAACCCCCTCTTATGGAAGTTCCCCATTTCCTCTTCCCCTGGCACCTCCAAAGTATGGGCATGAGTCATAGAGTGATGTGCAGCCACTGCCATTAGTGAGGGCCCTAAAACAGCTAGCACGAGTATCTGACAGATAGATGCCCCCAAACCTAAGTTTCCCACTTTGACACCTGGAAACTGCCTTTCTCCTGGGGGTCCCAGCAGAGTTGGCATTTCACAGCCAGCTGTAGGACATATAGGCATAGGGACACACACACACACACACACACACACACACACACACATCCCTGACAAAAACAGTAACAATTGCTCCATCTGTGCAACAGCACCATGACATACTACCTCAAGCTGGGCCAGAACCCATCCTGTGTGCCAATAGCCAGACAACCCTTTCAGAGGACAAACAACTCCAGTATCATTGCCTCCAGGGTTCCCTGCTGGGTCATCTCATTGGTGCCCTGGAGCAGCTATTTTTGAACTCAACCAGGGAGAATGGGTTCAAAGAGAGAGTGGGGAGAAGGTGAAGGGAAAGAAATAATGGGCTTGGAAACAGAAGAGAGGGAGAGATGGTGGCCAGTAGGATAGAGGGAGGCAAGAGAAGGAGAGAAGTTGGACCCCGTGGGGTATGGAGGGAGGGGGACAGAGATACTGGCAGGTGGGAAGAGAAAGGAAGAGATGGTGGACCTGGGGGTTGTACAGAGGGAGGGAAAGTTACTAGATGGGAGTGCAGTTGTGAAGAGAAAGGGAGAGATGGTGGACATGGGGTGGCGGGGTGGTAGGGAAGGAGAGAGAGAAGTTGGGAAGAGAAACAGAGAGATAGTAGGGAAGGAGGGAGAGATGCTGAAGGAGAGGGCATTCTGGAAGAAAGAGAAAGAAGCTAGAATTGGGGATAGGAGAATATTGAGTCTGGAGGTGGAAGGGAGGGATACATGCTGAACAATGGGATGGAGGGAGGAAAGAGATGCTACATCAAGGGGGAGGGAAGAAGAACAGACAAGAGAGAGGGAATAATATTGGGCCATGGGGTGGAGAGACAGAGGAGGAGAGATGGACCCATGGTGAGGGGAGCAGGAGGAAAAAGAGATGAGAAAGAAAGATGCTAGGGGGGTGGTGGGAAAGGGATAGGGAGATGTATCCCACCCCAGTCTCATTGCCTGACAAGAGTGGAGAGAGGGAGAGGAGGCTCTGGAAATGGTGAAACCATGTGGGAGAAGTCAAAGGGGGGTGGCAAGAAGATGAGTGAGGTGAATAGTGAATATAGAGGTATAAATGTGGTAATGGGGAGTAGATAGAAGGAAATAGAAGGCTGGGGAAAGAGTGATATAGGAAATGGGAGGGCTAGGGACTGAGAGGAGATGGAAAATTCATAGGTAGCTGAAAATTATAAAAGAAGGGTGTAAGAGAGTGAAATTTCAGTGAACAGAGGCAGAAAAGGAAAAATCAATATGTTAGAGGCAGGTGTAATGAGGGAATGGAACAAGAGAGGAGAAAATAAAAATGGACAGCAGACACTGGAAAGAGAATTTGCAGAAGACAGACAAGAAAGCAGAAAAAGAGAAACTGGGACCAAGATGATGGAAAAACAAAGTGTCTAGACAACAAAGGTAGAAAAAAGTTTTATTTTGAATTTATTAACTGGAATAGGTTAGCTTGCATCACAGATGGTTTTTGTATTGTATTCTGTGGCATAGCAAGGCGGCTGATTTGGGAGAGGGAGGGGGCTTGAGCCCAAATGGGTGGGCACTAAATTTTCTCCCCACCCAAATGCAAAATATAAATACTTGAGCTGGTGGTGGTCCCCCAAGCCCCGCCAACTGAAGACTTCCTTCTCCAGTCTAGCAGTCAGAAATCTCCAAGCTCTGCAGCTGGTGACAGTATCTCCAAATTGCCACTGCCCCACCACCACCATGCATGTTCGGATTTCATAAATGTGTAAAAGATGAGCAGGTGTGGGTGGGGGCAGCAGCAGCACTGAAATACTGCTGCTAGCTACAGAGCTTGGAGAGTTCTGGTCACTGGATCTGAGGAAGGGAAGGAGATGGTCATCAGCTGGTGAGGCTTGGGGAGCTGGGGAGCCCCACCAGCTACAGCAAGGGAGATGTTAATTTTTTTTTGGGGGGGGGGTTCTAAGTCCTCCTCCTCCCCCCCCCCCCACCTTTGTGGTTATGCCACTGATTGTGTTCAGTACAAATTTCTATTTTTATTTCTCCAGTGTTGCAGTACTTGCAGAGTTTAACTTCATGGGATTCCTAGTTCCGTTTTGGTGTTCATATTTGTGATCCCTAGTTCTGTATTTGGTGAAAGTCTATCTGTGTTTTGTGTGTGAAGAAGTCATTTAAGGTTGTTTTATGTGTGGTAGTAATGATGGGTGGGGATATCGAGGGAGGGGGCAGGGAGGAAAGGGGATTGGGGGCCCCCTCCTTAATTTCTGCCCTGGGCCCCAGCATGTCTAAAACCGGCCCTGGTTACCAGCAAGAAAATAAGTCAATATGAGTTTATCGTTCATTTAGCTTTGGAGTTAGACAGCTTCACATCTCCTAGAAAAAGCATAGGCTGGAGGCGCCTATTGACCAAACAGAGCATAGAACAAGCCTTAAACAATGCAAGTGTAACCCCCCGGTGGCAGCACCTGGTGTTAAATCAAATAACAGCAATTGATGTTAAGGGCCAAGATGCACTAAAGTCGTCGTTAGAGCCGTTCTGTACCAAATTCCATAGCGAATCGGTAGGGAACGGCTATGCATCAAGGAAAGGGAATGCAAATGAGCTACTCGTTGTAGCTCACTTGCATTCTCTATTCCTTCTTAAAACAGTCGGAGAATCGGCCGATCAAGCATGCGCAGAGCAGCAAAGCATTATGCTGGCTGCTCTGCGCATGCCAAATACGCCTCCCTGTGCCGCCCAAAGACGCCGCACCACTCACCCCCCCCCCCCCCCCCCCCCGCCGCAATAATAAAAACAAAAGTGCAGTTGAGGCCGGCCATCGAAAAAAGCCGTCCGTTTTCGCCGTCATTCACCTCAATAATAAAAAACATCTTTTTTGGCCGTGCTTCACTCAGCTGTGAGACCTGGAAGTCTCTGAGCCAATCAAATAGGGATAGTAAATCTCTCGAAATATCAATTATCACAGCATGAGGTCTCTGTACTCTCCAAAGGACTTTCATTTTGCCCATCCAGCAAGCTGAATGAAATTCAACTATACTCAGCCCTGGAAGAATTCTTTAAAAAACTGCGCTTGAAGGTACATTTCCTCAATAAAGAAACTCCCAACAGACTGGAATACAATTTTAAACAAAAGAACACATATTTCATCCCACAGGATTGGCAAAACAACAAACTGGACAACTACATAGGGCAAAATCACAACTTTCTATCAAACAAAAGAAAATTCTGTACAACCTTACTCCACCAGAAAGAGTGGCCATAAAAACCATACAAAACAACCAACACATTGTCATCAAACCTGCAGACAAAGGAGGCTCGGTGGTGATTATAGACACACAAAAATACATCAAAGAAGGACACAGAAAGCTCTTGGACAACACATACTACAGGAAACTAACTAAGGATCCCATGCAGGATTATACAAAACAACTGAAAGACCATATCAAAACACATCCAAAACAAGTACAGCCACATCTGAAGAAACTCATGCCAAACATCCTTTTGTGGGCGTATTCTACATGCTACCCAAAATCCACAAACTTGGAAATCCTGGCAGACCAATCATATCTGGTATTGGCACACTCCCAGAGGAAATAGCTGAACTTAGAGAGGATTCTGAAACCTTTCGTGCACAAGATAAACAGCTTCATACAAGACACCACAGACTTTCTGAATAAATTAAAAAATATCAAGCAGTTACTACTGGGTACCCTTCTGGTCATCATCCAACTAGCAACCTTGGCATTGAAAGAAAACGTTTTCTGTTTTCAAGGACGATACTACAAACAAACAAAAAGGGTAGCAATGGGAGCCACCATGGCTCCTGACATTGCTATCCTATATGTTACACCTACCATCCAGGTTCCAGCTCCGTCCTCCCCCAGCATGGCGCCGCCTCCCCCCCCCCCCCCCACCCCCACGCAGTCCCCACCTGCCAACCAGGTTCCAGCTACGTCCACCCCAGCGTGGCGCCTCGCATCTGCAGCGCTGCTGTAAAAAGAAGAAAATCACCTCGTCGTCGGCCCTTCCCTCACTGTCCCGCCCTCTGACATAACTTCCTATTTTCTCGAAGGCAGGACACAGTGAGGGAAGGGCCGATGACGAGGCGATTTTCTTCTTTTTACAGCAGCGCTGCAGATGCGAGGCGCCACGCTGGGGTGGATGGAGCTGGAACCTGGTTGGCAGGTGGGAACTGCGTCGGGGGGAGTGCCGTGCCGTGTTGCCCTGCACCCAGGGGGGGGGAGGGGGGAGCAGTGGCAATCCACCCTGGGTGTCAGGCAACCACAGAACGCCACTGCCAACTCTTTATTTTCTTAGCCACTTACTTGGAGAACCATATCGGTTTTCCTTTTTCTCTTTCTTTTATTTACTCTCCTTACATAAAGGTTTGTAACCATATTTATAGCCATATTTATAGCTCCTTTCAGCCTGCGTAACCTGACTTCTCTGTAACTTCTAATTTTTGGTCCTTTATTCTGCAATTGGTAAGGGGTGGGGCCAGGGGTGGAGCTTAAATCCATAATTGTCTGATAACACACAGAAAAAATAAATAAATAAAAATAAAAGTCACAATTAATACCTTTTATTAAATTTAGATATTAGATATGTATCATATGTCAAAGAATAAAGTGGTTGCTCAAAGCATACTGTATACTAACCACAATCGCTCAACTACAAAACACAATGCACAACTTTGTGCAAAAACACACTCAGAACCTTACTGTACCATAAATATTACACTGGGCAGAACCTAATACACCAATATACCACCCATACGGAAAATGCAGACCGTCAACAATATGAAACAAGGATCATAATATCACAATTCTCATGTAGAGCCATAAAACATCCTAATTCATGTTTAATGTGGGATAAAATGCCATACATAAGTAAATAAATATAAACATTAAATGTTGAGCACCTGATTCTCAAAGTGGACATATTCCAAACACTATAATGAAAATAAAATTATCTTTTCTACCTTTGTTGTCTGGTGACTTTGTTTTTCTGATCATGCTGGCCCAGTATCCGATTCTGCTGCTATCTGTCCTCTTAACTCTGTTTCCAGGGCTTCCTTTCCATTTATTTCTTTACTTTCTGCCTTTCTTCTTCATTTCTTGTCCTCGCTCCCCTGCCCCCCCTCCAGCCATCCATACCCACCCATTGATTCTCTCCTCTCCTCTGCCCCCCTCCAGCCATCCACACCCACCCACCCATTGATTCTCTTCTCTCCTCTCTGTTCCCGGGCAGATTTTCTAACAGGAGCTGCTCATCCAATCAGAGAGCTCTATTTGAATACAAATTAACATACAGACACTCTAATGGGAATTTTTAGTCAAAAACACTAGCTAAACCCTTCGTTTTTGGATCAAAGTTCACATTTTTGATCAGAGCCATGCCCTAACATTAAGGCTGTAAACATTTCCAACAATTTTTACCCATAAATATGCAAATGAGAACCTCCCAAAATGGACTAATTTGCATATGGCTTGAGCAAATTTGAGTACATAGCATACCAATCCCACTTCCTAGCACCTAAATTCTGCAATTAGATTTAATGCAAATACTTTTAAAACTTATTTTTAGCACTTTTAAAATTTCAGGGGTCAGTGCAAGTCTCTTTGGTGTGCACTGCTCATGTGCAGGAATTCATGATCCTAGTTAAATATCTCCCTGGCAACCCAGGACACCTCCAGCCAACCCCCCTGCTCTGCTCTTCCAGCAGTAAGATAATCAAATTACAACTGGTTATACACAAGGCTAGAGACGGCTTTCACACAGCTGCTGCTATTTAAACCCCCCAGAGCAGCAGGACTCGCAGGAGAACTACTACTAATACTATTTAGCATTTCTATAGAAACAGCTGACCCATCCTGCTGTGGCTGGGGAGGCATAGCCTCCCCAAGCCTCTTATACCGGGCGCCTATGTTTTCAGGATATTATGATTTGTGCTGAGATGTTTTTCCTTATAGCAGACATATCTGGTCAAGTTTAAGTTATGGGATAATATAACTATATGTAAAAATGTCTGTGTTTCCATTTAGTATGTATGTGGTTTATGTTGATACAGGATAGCTGTTGGGCTGGCTATTTACTTAGAAATCTATTAGTAAGTGCACTATTAAGGCATTATTTAGTAGTATCCTAAGAAACACTATTCACACCTATATACATAGTGCCCATTCATGTTAGATCTGGGCCCACCCAAAATGTCAGGTCTGGCTATGCCACTGCAGTAGCTTAGCCAGACCTGACATTCTGGGTGGGCCCAGAGCTAATATGGGTGGGCACTATGTATAAAGGTATGAGTAGCATTTCTTGGGATACATACAGAACATAGCTAGTATGTTTCCTCTAACAGCTTTCCATAGGAAAAATGTATTCAAATTCTGGTAGCACCTCAATAATAGCAATACAAAATCCTTTCACTGCCAGGTACTTTGTGAAGTAACACTATATCCTGCAAAGAAGCTTCTTAACCTTAACACCAATTCTGAACACGAATACCAGTAACAGTACCTTTTAAAAAGGCAGCAGTGAATATGTACAACAGCAATACACATCCCATTGGAATAGCCAGACAAGTCAGGCTCATAGATCCTCACACAAACCACATGTCAGCAGAATCGCTCACTTGTTTAGTCACAGGCAGAACACAGACCAACCTTATCAATTACAAAATAAAGGATCAAAAATTAAAATTTGTCCTGTAGTCCTTCCTTTCCCTACCCCCCTCCCATCTATCCCCGTAGCCCAGCATCAGCCCTTTTCTTTCCCACCATCCTTCCCGTAGCTAGGCATCAGCCCTATCCAACCCCCCACCCCTCCCTATAGCCCTGTCCTACCTCTACCCTGCCCTTCCCAATCTCCCCCTCCCCCACCCTGAAGCACACCAGCATTAAATATAAAACTTTTTTTTAGTGTTTTGAGCACTGTAGAGTCCACCCCCACCCAGAAACTCACCTTTATTAAATATACAATATTTTTCATTTTAACTAGGCACTGAGCCCAACCCCACCCAGAAACCCACCAATATTACAATTTATTGTTGGTGGGTTTCTAGGTGAAGGTGGGCCCTTCACTGCCTAGAGGAAAAAAAAGTATATTTGATGATTAAATATACTTTTTTTCCCTAGGCAGTGAAGAGCCCCCCCCCCCCCCCCCCCCCCCCCCAGAAAGAAGCCCACCACAAGCATTACATTGTACATAATATATATTTTTAAAAATAAAATTATTTTACCTGGGCAGCTGGGCTTGAGTTTTCCAAATTCTTATGCACACCATACGCTCAGTGTGCATGTGGTGGCAGATGCAGACTTAGAGCACTGCAGATTGTGCTCCGTGTGCTGCTAGATCCTGTGACTGCCTGTTTGTGGTCACGGGGGAGGGCTGAGGCCTGGGGGAAGGGGGCTCAACTCAAGGCTGAAAGAGCGAGCCTGCGAGGGCCCAATAACTTCTCCAGCATCTGCTGGCACAGTGGAGGACATTTGGCCAGTCAAGCTGCAGCTCTGGCGTCAGATTTTTCTGTGCGCTCCGCAGGAGCATAGGGGGAGGGGGGAAGGCAAGCCAATCACCCTGAGACCGATGGTCAGATATGAGAATATCAACAGCCCGTACCAACGTGCGAGCAGCAAGCACGCATAAATGTTTCTTGTAAACCACGTCCAATACAAACCTTAGCTTTAGAAAGTGTGATAGACTGGATCCAGCTCAGAGTGTGAACACAGCACTGCGGCAGGGCAGAAGTGGCACTAGAACAGCCGACTTCCATTCCGATCCATATTCTTACTAAAAAAATTAAGGAAGTTACCGCAGGTAGGAGAGTTGCTGTCTGTTTTTCCTGCCAGCTGCCTAAATGGGCCTAGCTCAGCCGCGGCAGAACTGACAGACCACTGCAGCCTAACTAGCACCTAGAAGATCCTCTTGATTGGAGGATCAGGACAAAGTGGGTGGGCCTGAGCTGAGATTGGTTGGGCCTGAGCTCACCCAGGCCCACCCATAGCTATGCCCCTGTGCTACTGAACATTCCTTATCTAACTTAACAGTGCTTATGCTGCTTCCTGTTTTCTTCACTTGGATCCTTTTGTCCATTTTATGAGAGATGTTCTTTGGGCTCTAACAGCTTCTTTCACTTCTTCTTTTAACTGTGTTGATTGTAATTTGTCCTCCTTTCCACCTTTCTTAACACATAGAATACATCTGGTTTGGACTTTCTAGATGTCTGTGTCTGATAACCTCCTAACCTTAGCAGCTTCTCCTTTTAGCTGTTTGTAAACCATTTTTCTCATGTTATCATAGTTGGCCTTTAGAAAGTTAAATGCTGCCATAATAGATTTCCCCAATGACTTCACTCCAGTTACAAACTTAAATTTGATCATGTTATGATCATAATTGCCTAGCGAACCCAACATTACCCCTTGCACCCAGTCCTACATTCCACTAAGGACTAGCTCTAAAATAGCTCTTCCTCTTGTCAGTTCCTAAACCATATGCTCTATGAAGCAGTCATTTGTTTTGTCTAGGAATTGTATCCCTCCCCCCCCCCCCCCCCCCCCCACCTTTAGTATTACAGATGTGACATTTATTTAGTCAATATTGGGGTAATTTTTTGCCTGGGCTATATTAAGGTTGGGTCTTTTTTCTCCACATTAATTTTTGCAAAGAGCTTTTTGTAGAAATTGATTTTGAAAATGAAGGAGGAATAGATCTGTTTATTGTAAACTGACCCCTCTATGCTTATGCCAGTACAAGGTAAGTGAAGATTTTGCTTTCCTGTTTATTCTAACTGGTGAGATTGTTGCCTTAGTTCTAGGGTACTTTTACACTTACAGTTCTAATTCTAAAACTTTTCTGGAGTATTGATGGTAACCAGGGTCGGCTTACTCATTGTACCAGGTGAGGCAACCCAGGGTGCCGGCAACTAAGGGTGCCAAAATACCTAGCCCTACCATTTTGATACCTGGAGCCACATGGGGTGGGAGCAGAAAGGGTTGCTCCTGCTCTAGTCCACTTTGCCACCATAGAGACCTGGGTGAATCCTAGGGGTGGATTTTAAGCCCTGCGGGGTACAACAGGATCTGATTGGGCTTCTTGGGAGGATATGTGCAGTGGAGGGAAGTGCTTACTGAGGGATCGGGAAGCTATGATCAGGGGGTTGAGAGGATCAGTAAGCTCTGATGGGGGAGGGGTATTGGGAGTCAGGAAGTGATGCAGGTATGCAGCCCTGTGACATCTGTGTTCTCAAATCAACACATAGATGTGGCAGTACAGAACCTGACCCATCTATAGGGTGGTGCTGTAGATGTTTATTTTCATAACGTCTCCTTTTCCTAAATGAGTGCTCCCTCTGGAAGTTGCCACCATAGGAATGTATTTAAGAAGGGGATCTACATCAGCAGACCCTTTGCTAAAATATTTGCCTGATTGCAGACATCTTGTTGTGGACATCTCTAATCAGGTTTCTGTGTCCTTTGTAAAATGCTCTGCCACTCCATAAAAGGTGAACTTTTTTTTTGCTCCTGTTCTTCTGTAAATATATGTGCTTTAAATATGTTATATATTTCATATGTTTTATTATGGGGGTAAGATTCAGCCTGGTAAGCAGCTTGTAAGCCACTCTCACCAGTGGGCTGATCTAACCCCAGATATTCAGTACTGGGTCATCCACAGTCCAGCCATCCATCTAGCTATGTGCACTGACTCAGAAGTTAACTGAGTACCAGCCAGTTAACTTGACTCATACAGTTAGGACAACCTTTTTGCTGTCCTAATTTTATGTACTCACTCAGCTGGTTAGCTGGCGAAATAGCACTACTAATTGGCTAAATACTGGCTCCACCCATGCTCTGCCCCGGACCACCCCTAATGTGCTTAACAATCAGACAATTTTATAAACATCCCCTTGAGCACCTAAAACTGTTCTGTACACTCAGGTTGCTTATAAAATTGCCCTTATTCAATATTCTTTAATGGTACAAGTATTTTGTTTCCTAAATTATTTTTTTACTAAATCTAATCTAAAAATGACCAAGAAGGTGATTATTGTTTTCTCAATAGATCAGTTACAGCTCACAGAGTCTTATCATGAGTGATACTGTTATGTTTCCTTATTTCTACCGGACTGTCCCCAGTGTCCTACCTCTCTGCACTGGAATAGTAAAGTTACTAAAGCATTTTGACTGGACCTGGGTCATCATCATTGCATCTGATGATGAGAGCAGCCTGACAGCTGTCCAGATTCTGATAGGAAAGATCATGCAGAATGGAGGCTGCGTCGCATTTACAGAAACCTTCAGTCACGCCAGTGGTATTCCATTAAAAGAGGCGCAAAATATTTATGACAAAATCTATGAATCGTCAGCTAATGTGATAATTCTTTATACGGATAGACAGTATGCATTAAGTCTTTATAGTCATGGTCACATTCGAAAGATACCAAACAAGATCTGGATCTGTGCAGTTGAGATGGACTTTCTTTCGACCTTTCCTTTGGACTTGGGTGTGAGGAATAACACCTTGACATTTACAGTGGCAAAGAAAAATATTCCAGGTTTTTCCAAATTTGTCCGTGAAGTGGATCCAATCCTATTTCCACTTACTCGTCATACTTCGGAATGGTGGACAGTCTTGTGTGACATTCGGTGTCCCAAAAGCATTAAAAGATCCTGCAGCGCTAATCAAACCTTACCCTCCTTGTTACACTGCAGTGCCAAATATTTGGGGAGCAGCTATAGTGTTTACAATGCTGTATATGCTGTGGCACATGCATTGCACAATATGATCATGTCTGACACTGGAAACACTACCTTATGGAGTGGAGGAAGTCACAGAGTTTTGGATTATTTGCCTTGGAAGGTAATAATATTAGTTAGAAAAATGCTATTTTCAAGTCTAGCAGAATGGTATTAAGGAACCAAGATCAACGTGTAGCTTTGAGCTCCTTCCTCTAAATTTAGATAATTTAGCTCAACAATTATAATGAATGTTCCGGATTAAGTCTGTAAAAGCACCCTGCACTGTCTCTCTGCCTTCCTTTGTCCCAGTGTGGATATAGGAGCAGATTCATGTTTTAACTTTTCACTGGAGCAATCTGCAGCCTCTGGTACTCTCTTTAAAAAAACAAACATAAAAATCTCTGTATTTTGGCTGGTGGGTTACAGAGGTTAAAGATCCAAGTTTCTGATCACCACCAATAGTGTTAGCACAGGTCCTAGGCTCAACTATATTTCATCTTCTACTCCCATTCCCATGTCTACTCTAGTAGTAGTAGTACTAACACTATTGGTGGTGATTCAAGGAAAACGAAAAGTTTTTGTATGTTGTGTTATGTATAGGGATATTACTGTTAATGTACTACAGAATATACAGGCAGCATATTAGAGGAGAAGAAAATGTGTACTACAGCAGAGCCCAGTCACTTTGTAGTCTACACCCACAGGATAGGCCAGACTTTTTTAAGAATTCTCACATGTATGAAATCAGTTTATGCCTCAGCCTTTATCCCTGAAGTACTGTTTCAAGGACTATAGAGTCTGTCTTTACCCACAGAGCCTGATTTTTCTCTGACATACAAACTCAATCTATCTGGTTGTCTGGTTGCCTTCCTTTGTTCAGGAGCCCTGTGTGTGCTATATGATTTATTTTTGCTTCTACGCCTGATATCACTCTTAGACCTGCACCTTCCTAACATCACATATTTCTCCTCTGAAATTCAGAAAAGAAACGAAAACAAAATGGTGCTTCTTTCTTATGCACAGTTACTTCTTCAACCATAGGATTTGGACGACATGACAGCAGGATAGGATTGTTTAGCTTCTTGCCAAAAAGTTTCAATATGATTATGTCAAGTAACATTTTGCCCCTCCCTAAGGCAGCTCTACCATTTCTGGACAAACAAAAACATAGGTTAATTGCCTGCCTCACACACTCTAAAGGGGGGGGCAAATAGAATTAACTTATTTTTGGCACATTTAGAAACCATCCCTCTAATATTCAGCCAGTGGCAGTCAGTTTAAGCACTGACCATCACCAGCTAGATAAGATCCTGATATGTCTGGTCATCAGCCTTGAATATCTGAGTATGACCAGTTGTGCCCCATTTGCCAGGCCTTATGCAGGTCCCAGATGACATTCAGCTGGGGCCTGCATATAGGGATCGCCATTTCCCTCTCCAGCAATTCCAACCTCCCACCCCAAGTTGCACCTCCTCCTGAATTTTCCCCTATCCACTGTAGCCCCTTCCCCAACCTACCTTAACCTTATGTGGTGGTTTAGAGGTATCTTTGGGACAAGAATGATTCCCAGTCGCTCTTGCCAATGGTGCCTCCACGCTCAAAATGGCAGCTGTGAACCCTGGCAATAGTCATGGCACCACAATTTTAGTCGTGTTTGAGGGAGAGGGAAGGGACAGCACAACCCATATTGGCTATGAGGAGCTGATATTCAGTACCAGCACATGCATACCTGGCAAAACTAGGACTTAAGGCTGCCAACTAGATCCAGATTAACCCGACAGACTTGTGGGTCTGATTTCCCCATTGGATTTTCTACAGGTCCCTGCATGAATTAAGGTAAGCCCAGGACTGGATCAACCCTGCTGAGCGAATTCAGATCTAGTTGGCAACCCTACTAGGACTGCCTTTTTGTATTCCTATATGCCTGATTAGTTCATTGAGCACTGCATGGAATATCACCAGTACCTACATATCTGCAGGCTCCTCCCTGACTCTGCCCCAGACCATCCTTCTGCCACTTGAATTCAACGTGGCTGGTTAGTTCTGATATTCAGTGGCAGCCAGGCTACGTTCTGCTGAATATCATCAGTTGGTATGCTGATCATGATATAAGTGGGCAAGAGCCTCTCCTATCCAATTAAAAACACTTTTTGACCCCCATGATTTTTTTTTTAAGAGGAAGAAACAGAAACATGATAGTGAAACCTCCAGTGCTACCTCTAGACTCTTGCTCAGCAAAAGAAGATATCCTTATTATTTTCAGAATAAAGGAGGGGTAAATTATGACACAGTGTGGAAGGGAATAAAGATGCAGATGCTTACTTCACCAGGTCACAGAGTACTCTAGAACAGATATCTTTCTAAAAGAGTAGCTCCAGTCAATGGGAAGGGGTGTGGGGGTTGGATAAATGAAAATCTCTTTATTCTGGCAGAACTAAAGAAATGTAGGCTTTTGCCAAAATGTGAATAAAACTTTAAATATAAATCGGGCCAATATTCAAAAAATATTATAAATTCTAAGGTAGCCGGTGAATATCTAACTCCTCTATCCTCTATTCTTCATCCCAAGCAAACAGGCTTTAGGAAATTCCACAGTACAGAAACTGCGTTTTAGGAATCTCTACTTTTATTTATCAAACATTGGATCAGGGGACAACACCTATGCTCATCTCTTTGGACTTATCAGCCTTCAACTTGATAGACCATGGCATTCTCTTAATATGATTACAAGAAATTGGCAATAGCTGACATTGCCCTGCCCAGGGTGAATATTGTACACTGGAAGAATGACACATCCCGACCATATTTCCATGTGGAGTACCACAAGGCTCTATCCTAGCCCCAACTGTTTAATATCTTTATATCTCTGCTTCTCACCTTAAGCCAGTCCCTTGGACTTACCCCATTTGTATATAAAGATGATATTCAGATCAGATCCAGATCAGCCTACAAGATAACAACCCAACTGAGATTACAAATCTTAACCAGAATCTTACTAAAATATCCAATTGGCTTATTGCTCACGAACGCAAACTAAACCCTGAAAAATAGTTATAGGTTACAGTCATTACCCCACCTTGGCAGCTCAAGTTTCCGTGGATGGAATACCAATTGTCTTCAAACTATCAATAAAAATTCTCAGTGCCGTTATAGATGACACTATGCACTTTAAACCCCAAATTTCTAATATGATTAAGGCTTGTTTCTATAAACTCAAATATTTCTGACAAATCTGTCTTATGCATAATAAGTACATAATTACATAAGTGTTTTCATACTGGGACAGACTGAAGGTCCATCAGGCCTAGCATCCTGTTTCCAACAGTGGCCAAACCAGGTTACAAGTACCTGGCGAGATCCCAGAACAGTACAATACATTTTATGTGCTTATCCTAGAAATAAGCGGTGGATTTTCCCCAAGTCCATCTTAATAATGGCTTATGAACTTTTCTTTTAGGAAGTTATCTAAACCTTTTTAAACCCTGCTAAGCTAACTGCTTTTACCTCTCACTCATGCCTTCGCTATATCATGGCTAGATTACTGCAACTTTCTATTTCATGGCATCAATGTTCAAGACCTCTGACGTCTCCAAATTGTACAAAATTCTGCAGTCAAACTTATCACAGAATCCTGAAAATTTGATTGTGTCTCTCTGCTCCTTCTAGAACACTGGCTCCCAGTCTCCCACAGGATTTCCTTTAAATTACTATCATCCTATATAATAATTTGCACCTCCAATGTTCCATTGCTGTCTGGCTGCCTGGGTTCATAACATCTGATGACGTCAGCCAGCCTCCAGCATTCCATTCCCCCTCACTGCCCCGCCTTCGCATCAAAACGTAATGACGTCAGAGGGTGGAACAATCAGAGGGAAGGGAACACTGAAGGCCAGCTGAGCTGACGTCAGGGGATGTTACCAACACAGACAAGCCAGCGAACCCCGAGGTACAATTTAGGCAGCCAGCGAACCCCAAGGTACTCAGCAGGGTGGCGGGAAGCCAGCGAGCACCATGAGCCATGGCGCGAGATTGAGAGGCACAGGACAGCAGCCTCCAGTGTTCCATTCCCTTAACTGCCACGCCCTCGCGTCAAGACGTAATGACGTGAGAAGGCAGAACAATGAGAGGGAAGGGAACGCTGGAGGTCAGCTGAGCTGATGTTAGGCAGCCATCGAACCCCGAGGTACTCAGCAGAGTGGCGGGAAGTGGGCGAGCAGACTGAGCAATGGCGCAAGACTGAGAGGCGAAGGACAGCAGCCTCCAGTGTTACATTCCCCCTCACTGCCTCGCCCTCGCGTCAAGATGTAATGACGTCAGAGGGAGAAACAATGAGAGGGAAGGGAACGCTGGAGGCGAACTGAGCTGACGTTAGACAGCCAGCGAACCCTGAGGTACCCAGCGAACAACACAGCACACCAATTGCTTAGTTACACAACATGATAGGCGGAGTCTGGGACAGACAGCACAACAATTGCTTACTTAGACGAGGGATTCATATATATCTGAAAAATAAGGATAATATCTAAAAAAGAAAAGGAGAAAGAACACACGGAGAGTGAACTCACTGTCACACACTCTCTCACACAGACACACACAGTCTGTCTCTCTCTCTCTCTCTCTCTCTCTCTCTCTCTCACTCGCTCTCTCACACACACTCTCTCTGTCTCACACACTCCTTTTCTCACTCACACACACAGTCTCTCTCACACACACACACAAACACACACACACACACACACTCTCTCTCTCTCTCTCTCTGTCTCTATCAAACTCTCTCTCACACACACACACACTCGCACACAGGCGAATTGCAGGATATGGATGGCAAGGGGAGGACATAGGACAATCGGTGCAAATCATGTAGAGACCACAATCGCTGGAGACGAAGGAGAGGGGAGGGGAGGGAAGGGCATAGGACAATTGCTGCACATGGATTGCATCGGAGGGGATGAGAGGGGAGGGAAGAATTGCAGCACATGTAGGGGAGGGCGGGGCACAGAGGAGAAGCAGAGGCACACTCCAATGTACTGTAGCTCACAAACAACAAGCAGAGACACACTCCAACGTGGTGCACATCACATGACTCAAAAAAGAACACTAACTGCTGAGGAGCAGGCTGAAGATAAATGGAAAAGAGCTGAATCACAACGAAAAAGGCGTGTAGCTCTGAGTGAAGATGAAAAGACACATGAAAGTCAACAAGCCACTGCAAGGAAAAGGTCCAGGATACAAAAACAATCCGCATCTCATACCCCTGGAGCATATTACTCATTATACACCCTTCCCGATTATTCCTTATCATCACAGCACATTTCTCCTAACACTTCCCTTAAAAACATAATCGCCATGATAACCTTGCTAGCGCCCATTTCATTTGTTTGAGAAACGGGCCTTTTTTACTAGTTGTTACATAAGGTGCACTACTCAGGTGCCCCACTTTATCTTTCTTCGCTCCTTATCCCCTACTTCCCATCTAGAGTACTTCACTCCTTCCAGAAGTGTGTGTGTGCCCCACACTTTGGAATGTTTTCTAAAATTTAAAGCTGGCCTAAAAACCGATGCCTACAACCTTTGATCCTGCTGACTTCACACCCACCAGCAGGTCAGTATGAGGCATTGTGGCTCTGGATTATCTCTGCTATGATATAATGTATTTCCTTTCCTACTGTATTTTTATATATATATATATATATATATATATATATATATATATATATATATAGTAAACTGTTCTGAAAAGTAATCTAAGGGTGTTATATCAAGTACTATTAAACCTGAAACATGAAACTGTCCATATGTTTTCAGTAAAGTGGTGTGGTAGCCGTGTTAGTTCATTTTTAAAGGTAATAAATAAAAATAAAACAAATCATAGAAAAGAAAAGAAAATGATACCTTTTTTATTGGACTAAATACATTTTTTGATTAGCTTTCGAAGGTAGCCCTTCTTCTTCAGATCAGAAATTAGCAAATGCTTTTGTTTTTTTTCGATTTATTACCATATATTTTCAAAAATCATAGAGATAGTATTAGGCCAAAAGTGTGACTTAGGGGGTAGTTATTAAAGTGCTGTAAAAGGCAGATTTTTATAGTATTATAATTTACCATGGGAGCCATTAAGGTTATTACTGGCCACCATACATTTAATCACATCACTCCAAAAGGCAGCTCACAAGCTCCCAATTTCTCATCAGGTCACATATAAAATACTACTACTAGTCTTTAAAATCTATCACTCTGGAGAGATTTCTAACCCTATATTGTCCATCTAGAACACTCATATCCTCACACCAAAACACACTCATCACCCCTTCTATGAGAGAGATATTGCCAGATACCACCTGTAGTGTGATATTCACTCTAGAATACGCTTCCTACACACCTTAGATTGCAAACATCCCTTCTCAAGTACAAAGCTGATCTCAAAACATTCTTGTTTTCAGATGTATTTGCCTGATCCCCTCTTAGCCCAGGCCGCATATAAGACCTAATGTGTGGCAGTATTGTGTTTCCCTTCCCCATACTGTCCTATCTTATATTGTAGTTCTACCCCAGCTCTCTCACTGTTTTGTTGTTAGCTCTACACTTTCTACTCTCTTATTTTAGACTGAAAGCCACCCAGACATCATTTTTGATACATGATGAATGCAACTTGCAATACAACTCACAAGCAGCATTCTTCATATTTCCTGAGAGAACTGGCCTAAGCCGCAGCTTGATGCTTCCAGGCAGCATCTTAAAGGAGTCAATGAAGCTCCATCCTTTTGGCCCCTTGAACAATCCCCCTTAAAATGTTCCCCCAAATATGACCCCATGAGAAGACTCCCCCAAAAAGTTTCCTCCCTGAGCAGAACCCCCAAAGAGTCCCCCTTGTAAAGACCCACCCCCCCCAACTCATGTAGGCCTCCACAGACCTACCTCAAGAGTTCTCCGGTGGCTTAGGAGTGCATTTTTCAAAATGATTGGGGGTGCTAAACCCAATAGAAGTTACCTTTTCCTGGATACAGTCAAAGAGTTTGTTCAATGCTGTGTGTGCTCAAGTACCCACAGCACTCACAGCGCTGGTACCTATGCCTGGTAGCCTAGTGTAGGGAAGGCAAGAGCTATCTTCAGTCTCTCCTGCCTATGTCAGCTCCATTCTCAAAATGGCAGCCATGACCTTTATCGACAGTCTTGTAGTACTAATGCTAGTGGTCAAGCATTGTACCACAAGACCACTGCTAAAGGATGTGGCTGCTATTTTGAGCCCAGAGCCTACATGGGCAGAAGTGACTGGGGATTGCTCCTGCCATAATACACTAGACCAGAAGGGAAACCTTCAGGTAGGCCTGGGGAGACCTACAAGGGGGGTTATTTGGGGACGGAGTCCACTCAGGGAGGCCTCATGGTAAACCAGGGGTTTGCTAGTGCACCTTTGAGGTGCCATGCAGAAGCATCAGGTCATGGCACCTCACAGCAAAAACATAGGCTGCTTGTGATCATCATAAAATGTGTTATTAGATTTACATAATTAGATATTTTGCATGCATTTGAATGCTTTGAATCTCATTATTACAGTATGTATTCCACAGTCACTTAAACTAATGCACATTATGAGAAAATAAGCATATTGTTGCTGTTTAACGCACATTGAGGGCAAATATCATTTGTCATTGCCATAATATACCTTGAAAACTACCCCCTAAATGGTCTTATACTATCTGTAGTACAAAAAACAGAAGAAACCAGTCTTCGCAAGAAAAACAACAAAAAAAACAAAACAGCGAAGATGACTAACAGGAACAAAAAATAAAAAAATAAAAAAACTAAAATATATACAAAATTTATCAAATTTGTATTTAAAAATATAAATACATAAAAAAGTAATAAAAATTACATTAAAAAGATGATACTTGGTTGTAAAAATTAAAAAAGCTTTATTACCCAAAGGATAGCAGGGAGAAAGGGACTCGACACAGCTGTGTTTCGGCCGTACAGGCCTGCGTCAGGAGTCTTCTCACCATATGTTGATTTTTAATTCTATCTAATTGTAGAGGAAATGTATGTGTCTCTTTTCTAATACTGTAGCGTTAAATAACACTTGAACCAAAGTCAAGCGGAAAAGATCGGAGCAGCGTCTCGTCTCTATGGCTAGGCGTTTCGTGACAGTGTGAATGAAAATGTGGATAAAGAAGATAATTGATAGTTTGAGAGGTTTACTATCCCCATTTGATTAGCACTTCCAATAGTGTGGTCAGTGGGAGTTTGCATACTGGGCATCTGTTGATCTCCTAGTTTGTTTGAATTCTGATTCTCACATACCTCAGATGGATTGGAAAGTGTAACCAAGTTATTTGGGGTTGCAGGTGTAGCAGCACTGCCTGTGGTCCGAGGAGATGTTTTTCTCTCTGTGGTTCTGCAGGAGAGAAGTCAGCTTTTTTTTTTTCTATTTTGTGGATAGCAATGTATTGTTTTTTTCACTTGGATATTTCCTCCAGCTCCCTCTGTTTCTCATCTAACCCACCCCACCCTCTTCATGTGAGATTGTCATTGAAATGCCTTTGTGTTTCACTTATATATACTGACGTTTGCCAACATTTGCTTATTTCTGATCTGAAGAAGAAGGGTTACCTTTGAAAGCTAATCAAAAAATGTATTGAGGTAGTCCAATAAAAAAGGTACCATCTTGCTTTCTTTCCTGTTTTGTTTTATTTCTATTTATTATGTTTTAAAACAAAAGTATAGCCCTAAATTCAGGTTCACATTGTACATACTCAAAGTTAAGTATGTAGTCCTGCAGTAAAGGGGTAACTGAATTTTTTTTCTCTTTCTTTAGATTCATCATTACTTGAAGAACATCCATTTTAGAAACTTTCAGGATGAAAATATCTTTTTTGATGAGAATGGTGACCTTGCCATTGGATATAATATTATAAATAGGGTCTTTCTACCCAATGGGACGCAGATTAATGAAATTGTTGGAAATTATAACCCTTACCATCCTTTGGAGCAGGATTTCACCATCAATGAAAAGTTGATCGTGTGGGACAGTGCATTCATCCAGGTCAGAATTAAGTAACATTAGAGCACAATGAATGACTCTGCAACATGTATAATCGTGTATGAAATGACGGGAGGAACAGCTGCTATGTGATTGGCTGTCTAAAATTTTGATTAAGCATAATATAACAAAAATATAACAAAGCCACAGCCCATTCAAATCTGTTGAAATAATAAGAGAATGGATTTGTTCAATGGAAAATGTCATGCAGAACTCCATCTCTCAAAGGCATACTTTATATATGTCTATCTCAGATTGCCAGTGGTGTTGAGAGGCTCTGGTCCTTCACCACTAAGCATTACCATTTCTCATACTCAGATAGTACACAAAGAAAATGAACTGTATTGTTTGGAATGTTTTTTTAATTCACTTGAAACCACAAGAAATGACTTATTTGGGCTTGATATTGAACCATGTATAAGAGTACATTTTTTAACTAGATATATGTGGAGTGGTATTTTCAAATATGACATCTAAATCAGATTGTGGACATTTTGATCAAAACATTCAGAATCAAAGTGGCAAATATGACAATTTTCAAAACAGTGAAATGTCTTTTTTTTAATCGCCATCTGCTAGTGTTTTTGTGCTCTGTGCGTTTACCTTTTTGGTCCATTTTTGAGGAACAAAAAAACATCCAAGTTAAAAATGTACAAAATCAAGCCATTGGTATGTGGGAGGAGCTAGAGTTCTTATTAGGTTGGCTACACAGACATCTCAGCAGAGCAGTGGGTCACCCTAGGGGTGTTTTTAGGCCCCTTGTATCCCTTCCCAAATTAGCATGTACCAGCCATCCACAATTTGGGGAGATAAAAGAAACCAGGGCTACGTGCATATGAGAGAGTCAATTTTTTATTTACTTACTTACCAAGTACAGATATAATTAATAGTTTCTCATGAGAGATCAGTACAGTTACATAAAGAGATGTTCACTGTGACTGCGTCTCCAAAATACTGTTCTGATACGGCTGCTTATATTGTTTGTTTCAGACAATGATTTACATGACTTTTTCTGCAAATTATCCTTACAGATTATTATCTGGTTCTCACCATCTGCTTTCCTTAACATGTTAAACCACATTACTACTACTACTACTACTATTTAGCATTTCTATAGCGCTACAAGGCATACGCAGCGCTGCACAAACATAGAAGAAAGACAGTCCCTGCTCAAAGAGCTTACAATCTAATAGACAAAAAATAAATAAAGTAAGCAAATCAAATCAATTAGTGTGAACGGGAAGGAAGAGAGGAGGGTAGTTGGAGGCGAGTGGTTACAAGTGGTTACGAGTCAAAAGCAATGTTAAAGAGGTGGGCTTTCAGTCTAGATTTAAAGGTGGCCAAGGATGGGGCAAGACGTAGGGGTTCAGGAAGTTTATTCCAGGCGTAGGGTGCAGCGAGACAGAAGGCACGAAGTCTGGAGTTGGCAGTAGTGGAGAAGGGAACAGATAAGAAGGATTTATCCATGGAGCGGAGTGCACAGGAAGGGGTGTAGGGAAGGAGAGATACTGGGGAGCAGCAGAGTGAATACATTTATAGGTTAGTAGAAGAAGTTTGAACAGGATGCGAAAACGGATAGGGAGCCAGTGAAGGGTCTTGAGGAGAGGGGTAGTATGAGTTGTTTATACTAGTTTCTTTCCCAAGCCTACTTGCCCGTAAGGGTATCATAATAGATCATAAATTCCAGAGTCATGCAGGCTCATCAATCTCTGATAGATTCCAGAGTCACACAGGCTTATCAATCTCTGGCCTTTTGACCTATTCCATAGTGCATGACTGTGCTCATAATTATACATCTCCCCCCTTGAAGGCCTTGAAAGTAAGGACTTCACTAGAACTTCAGCTATAATCCCATCTGTTCCAGAGGGGAACCATAAGTTCTTTCTCAGGTGTATATTAAGGTTAGGGAGATTGTAGGTGTGAGTCACAATGTCAAAACTCTTTTTTTCTCTCTTTTGCAGGTATTGGGCTATGGGTAACAGGAAAAGGTGGTTATAGTAAACTATATATATATTGCCCCTCTTTAACCTTCCCTGGGCCTTATGTTACTTACAATGCCTCCCCATCTAAATAATCCTAGAGGAGGACAATAATGCGGAAAAAGAGATCACAAAAAATTTAAGCATTATCTTCAACATTTTAAATCTCTGCGTTAATATGTAGTCTATCATATAGAACATATTCATGTCCTATAGGTTCTTTCTTACTTAAAGCAGTTTCAATTAATTGTTGCACTAAACTCCTAATGCAAGGTATTACACAACAGCCAAGAAGTACAAATACAGCAATAACAATTATCTTTGTGGTTAAACTAGATACTATGAAAGTTTTCCATTTCCAAAAATATTGACCATCCACCCAGTCCATGTGGTATCCACACCAGAATTCTCAGCAAGCTCATCAGCTAAGGTACCAAGTCCTTGCAAGGCCTTAGTTATAGTCCCATCAGGTGCAGTGTTATTAGGAATAAATGTACAACATTGTCCTCCTAGCATAATACAAACTCTGCATTCTTTTGCCAACATCATATCAAGAACCATGCGGTTCTCCCAAGCCATCCAGCTTGTGGCATTCAGTTGGGCAGCAATACCTTTAACTGCATCTCTGGTGTAATTAATAAAATGTTGCTGGTTATAATGTAGTTAATCCAATCAACATTCTTGTTAATAGTGGACCACCAAAACAAAGAGGATTCAAAACCTACAGCAATTTGGTTGTGGGCCTTGAATTCATCTTGCACTCCCCTTGATACACCTATAGAGTCAATATAAATTCTATCATCAAATGAACCAGGGATTTCTCGCTTCTTTCTAGAAAGAACTGGATTATCAATTGGTTGGGTTGCTATGGTAAGTGGAATCACTAGATGAACTAGACCACATTTGCCCTGCCAGTTAGTGGGCAGTGTTGAGTATAAGGTTTTGGTTCCACAATACCACCATATGTCTGCCCAAGGACAAGAAAAGTCAGAAAAGTCAAGGTCAATGATAGAGGTTAAGTTAGAGTTACATAGTGAAAGGTTACCAACTGAGTAAGGATTCAGGATTTTTTCTCGGGTTAGACAGGTCTCAAAAATTGTCCCAGGGACAATACCAGCGGTGTTTTTGCTCCCTTGGGTAAGTCGGGGAACAATAGACTGAAGGAAAGGCAGTGTGGTTCGATAGTTTTACTGGAACCCTGAGGCAGTTTTAACATGCACATGATTCCATTGTAATCATTTACAAAATTTAAGGCAAAAGGGACTGCCTGAGGCTCAGAGTGAGAAGCAGAACAAACATAACAATCAGATACGTTTAAACTCCGGATAGTATACCGAATCCAGTCTAGCTACACATTAGCTTCACCGAAATCAGTCTCAAGAACAAAAGTTTCCCTAAGGCTGGTTACATTGAGGAACTTAATGGGAATCTTTGCTTCTGGAATTTGAGGTAGTAAGGGATTAAGTGAAACAGTATTGGACGTTCGAGGGGAAGTGACCATCACAGGAAAGCGACCAACAGGATCCGTGTTGGTGGCTTCTATTCCAATACCGAAGGTGCGATTAATCCCTTCATATGCCCCTTTAAAGGTAATAAGTACGGGGTTATATTTTCCCTCTTCACAATTTGTACAGTCTACTGGTTGTCGGACAAGGGTTATATTATGACGTAAGGGATTATTCCAAACCAATTGGTGTTTTTTTGTAGGATAGTTGGGTCCAGTATACCACCATACATTAGCCCAGTTAAAACAAGGGGATGCATGATGACTCATTTCAATATAAGTACACAAATAAACATGATATTGACAATACCATCATTGCCAGTCTAAAGATCCACAATTGGCTACGTTACAAACATCCAATTGAAATGTGACTATCTCATCAGTTAAATTTAACTTTATTGTGGTCTTGACCGGATATCTTCCCAGAGCGTAGTACCTATCCACGTCTTGGGAATCTAAGTTATTATTGCCAAAAAAAGTCCTGGGGATTGAAAACGTGTGTGCTGATAGAAGTAAAACTAAGAATAATGGAAAGCCAATAGATGGTATACATATTAATGGTTATGCTAGACAAAAATAATACAGTTCCTTTCTAATAACAGTAATATTATGGCTAATAGGAAGATGAAGGTTAATAATAAGTCCTATGACAGTGAGTCCCTAATCATAAACAGAAAGAAAAATTAACAACAGATAATACAATGTGAAAAATTAACAAAAGATAATACAATGTTTTTCTAGCAGTATTAATACCAGCACAAACATAGCTATGCCCACAAACAGTAGTCCCCAGATAGTAAACTTAAGAGTCTGTGGCTCAAGACACTGTTGCTTCAGGGTTGCGGGCTGCATGAGGCAAGGATGTCTGTGTAGGAGACTGGTTGTCAGCTGAGTCAGAACTGTGGAACACTCGAATGTCTTTAAGGTGCACCCAAGAAGTGTGGTCCTGTAACTTCACTGCTGTGGCTGACAAGGCCTCAATTCAGAAAGGTCCAACATAAACAGGATCCTTCCAAGTTTTATGGGTATAATGTTTCCTATAGACTAGGTCTCCTATTTTCAATGCTTTGGGGTCTTCTGTACCACTTTCCCCCCTTCTGTCCGGCAGTTCCTGTGAAATGCAAGACAGAGATGTTATTACAGATTGTAGCTGTTCCCAGTACACAGAGTAAGGATCAGGCAAATCATGGTTAGGATTACTAGCAACGAGACCGATTCTACATCCAGTACACAGTTGAAAAGGAGTTAACTTTAATGCAGCAGAAGGAGTAGTGCACAGACTGAGAAGCACTAAAGGCAAGGCATCTAACCAGGTTTTGATGCCATTTGCCATAAATTGTCGAAGTTTTGTTTTTAATAACTCATTATACCTTTCAACTAGGCCATTGCTGGTAGGCTTGTAAATGCTCACCATCCGGTGAGTAATTTGTAATTTAGCTGTTAATGTATGACTCAAGTCATTAACAAAATGTGAGCCATTATCAGTTGTAATTTTACAATGTATGCCAAATCTGGGAATGATATCATTGCACAACACCTGTGCCATCACCTGTCCAGTTTCTCGGGTACAGGGAATTGCCTCAACCCATTTAGAAAAAGCATCAACACAAACCAATAAAAATCTTTTTCCTTTCACTGGGATTATCATGTCTGTAAAATCGCAGTGCCAATGCAATCCTGGACCTTGTACAGTGGGTAAATGGCCTGGGGAGATCACGTTTCCACGCTTGGGGGTATTCAAAAAGCATTTATAACACTGTTGAACAATAGTATGACACATTGACAGAATTTGTGGGGCCCAAACGTTGGAAGAAAGGTTATCATACATATTAGCAGCACTCAGATGTAAAGGGTAATGCAATGAATGCAATAATAAAGATAAGTTGTGCTGCACTACATAAATTTGGCCAGCAGGGTGCACCCACAAGCTTTGGGAATTCAGTGTACACCCTGCTTGCTTCCAGGATCTCAATTCAGCCTGAGTTGCGAAAACCTGTAGAGCTTCATAGAGCTCTGACCCGTCCAAAATTTGGGGTTTGGGAGTGTCAACAAACATAATCACTTTTTCAGTACTATCAACCACGTGACTGGAGACAGTTTCTGTAACTTCTTTAACTAAATCATCTGCCATATGATTACCATTAATTTCAAAAGAGAACACAGTTTCCTGATGAGCTTTAATCCATTTAATGGCTGTACGTAACTTTTTCTTATGGCGCTCTTATAACGCCTCAAACACTTTATTCCACAAAGTAATGTGGCTGAAAGGGTGACCAGTAGAGGAAATCATATCTCTTTGATTCCGTTTTTGAATATGTGAATGTAATGAGGAAAATTCATAGCTAGAATCCATAACGATAGACACATCTTCTTGCAGTGCTTTAAACTGAAAAACAAACTGTACAGCAGCCAATTCTGCAGTTTGAGTGGTGTAAGAATCCGGGAGTTGGTATTGTATGACTTCAATAGGTATTTCATCAGCAGTATAATGTACCGCATATTCGAGGTGCGGTCACACCATGGAGCAATACAAATGTCCTCATTTTTGTTTTCCTTTCCTTTTGCTAATAATACCTAACATTCCATTTGCTTTCTTAGCTGCCGCCGCCCACTGAGCAGAGGGTTTCAACATATCATCAACGACGACGCCTAGAACCCTTTCCTGGTCAGTGACTCCTATCGTGGAACCTTGCACTACGTAGCTATAATTTGGGTTCCTCTTTCCCACCTGCATCACTTTGCAGTTGCTCACATTAAACGTCATCCACCATTTAGATTCCCAGTCTCGTAAGGTCTTTTTGTAATTTTTCACAATCCTCTCGTGATTTAACTTTGAATAGCTTTGTGTTGTCAGCAAATGTAATTACCTCACTAGTTACTCCCATCTTTAGATCATTTATATTGTAAATTCCTCTTCACTGAAGGATGTCTTGTTTGTTATCCAATTAGAATATAGATTGAACTTAGTGGAATATAAGAATTTTATATAGTTACTAGTAAAAAAGGCCCGTTTCAATTTTTAAGGAAACGGGCACTAGCAAGGTTTTCCTTGTAGTGTGTATGTTTGAGAGAGTGTGTGTGTGAGAGTGACTGTGTGTGTGAGAGAGAGAGAGAGAGAGAGAGAGAGAGTGACTGTGCGAGAGTGTGTGTGTCAGAGAGAGAGTGAGATTGGGTGCGATTGTGTCTGTGAGAGAGTGTGTGTGTGTCAGAATGACAGTGTGTGCGAGTGCATATGTGAGACACAGCAAGACCTAGAGTTTGCTGAACCCCCTTCCCCTCCCACCTTCCACCCCTGTCTGAGTTCCTGAAACCCCTCCCATTTCTTCACATGTGAGTTCCAGGACCCCCCCTGCCACTTCTTCCCATCCCCCCTCTCCCCTTCCCACTCCGCCTCTCCCCCTCTCCGAGTTCTAGGACCCCCTCCCCCTCCTCCTCCCCTTCTTCCCCTCCCCCTTCTTCCCATCCCCCCCTACCCCTGATCAAGGACACCCTCCCCTTCCAGTTCCAGGACCTATCCTTTCAGTTGACTTCCAGGAATCCCCTCCCCCATGTCGTTTCAGGACCCCCCTCTGTTGTTTCATGACCACCTTTCCCTCCCCCCCCCCCCCCCGTGTCGGTCATGACCCCCTCTTCCCTCCCCTGTCATTTCAGGACCCCCCTCCCCACCTCCTGCACGTTTTTATCTCCTGCACGTTTCACACAGCCTCTTCTTTCGCTTCTATTTCAGCTATTCCTGTGGTCCTGCCCTCAAGGGTGGGACCACAAGAACAGCTGAAACAGAAGCGAAAGAAGGACCCCCTCCCCCCCATGTCGTTCATGACCCCCCTTCCCTCCCCTGTCGTTTCAGGACCCCCCTCGCCATCTCCTGCACGTTTTTGCCTCCCGCACGCTTCACACAGCCTCTTCTTTCACTTCTGTTTCAGCTGTTCCTGTGGTTCCGCCCTCAAGGGGAACAGCAGAAACAGAAGCGATAGAAGAGGCTGTTTGATGCGGATGACGTCACTGATCTACTGCCAGAATCAGGGTCCCAGGCAGAGACCGAACGTTGGAGGTGAGAATTATTATATAGGATGTGTTTGGTCGTGAGCCCTTGGACATAGGCCGAGGCCTAGGACAGACTGAGCCCATGCTAGCACAGAGACAAAAGGCTATGAAGCCCAGCACGCTCAGAGAGCACCACCAGAAAGGAAAGATAGAACACTCATAAGGGCTGCAAGGCCGAACTGGAACCCACACGTAACAGAGTCCAAATGCACAGGTAGCAAGGCCGAACTGGAACCCAAACAAACAAGAATAAAGGGGGAAAGAAACAGAGCAAAGTCTCTGAAGGGAATACTAACTAGGCCGTGCACACTGCGCAAAACACAGTCACCAACAAAAGGTCACAAGACCAAACACACAGGTACTAACAACAGCAGGTAGCTGCGACGTCAGACTCCGAACTGGATTCAACGAAGCAGCACTGCAGCGTTACTTCCTTGCAGCATGGCCACGGAGGAAGACGAAATATGAAGACTGCGGGTCGGACCTCGGCTGGTGGGGGTTGGGGCCCCCCCGCCAGCAAAAGTAAGCAGCGGGGGAGGGTTGACAGCGGGGAGGGGGGCCAGGGCGAAATCTGCGGGGGCCCAGGCCCCTGTAGCCCCACGCAGATACGCCCCTGGTGTGAGGCCTCAAAAAAAGCACTAAATTCCTGCTGTACCTACATATAGGTGACACCTGCAAGCTTGAGAGCTGTTGTAGTGGTGTACAGTGAGGTACAGAGAAGTGCGACGAAAATGATAAAGGGGATGGGACGACTTCCCTATGAGGAAAGGCTAAAGTGGCTAGGGCTCTTTAGCTTGGAGAAAAGGTGGCTGAGAGGAGATATGATAGAGGTCTATAAAGTAATGAGTGGATTTGAACGGCTTGATGTGAAGCGTCTGTTTATGCTCTCCAAAAATACTAGGACTAGGGGGCATGTGATGAAGCTACAATGTAGTAAATTTATAACGAATCAGAGAAAATATTTCTTCGCTCAACGTATAATTAAACTCTGGAATTCATTGCCAGAGAGTGTGGTAAAGGCGGTTAGCTTAGCGGAGTTTAAAAAAGGTTTGGATGGCTTCCTAAAGGAAAAGTCCATAGACCATTATTAAATGGACTTGGGGAAAATCCACTATTACTGGGATAAGCAGTATAGAATGTTTTGTACTTTTTTGGGATCTTGCCAGGTATTTGTGACCTGGATTGGCCACTGTTGGAAACAGGATGCTGGCCTTGATGGACCTTTGGTCTTTCCCAGTATGGCAATACTTATGTTCTTATATACAGTATGTATTTTTCTGCACCTGGAGAGCCCGCCATACAGTGTAAGAGGTTATAGTGAGAAATGTACCTGGGACCTCCTAGGCTGCCCCTCTGCTCTGCTGGGATGTCTGTGTGGCAGTCTACTATGAATGATGGCCCACAGACATTCCAATGGCTGGCTTTTGGTTGTTTTTCTCTTGGACATTTTATTTTCCAAAATGATACCAAAAGAAAAAAAAGCACCGAACACAAAACATCTAGGAAAAAAGGTGCCTTTCGACCCAAAAAGACAGATGTTTTTCAGGTTCAAAAATGGGTATGCTCGCGACTTGATTGGCGAACATTTGTAGGAAAATGTTCAAAATTGGACTTTGTCGTTTTATAAAAACAAACCATCCACATGTCTGATTCCAGGTCAAAAATTTTCAGATTTTATTTTTATTTTTAATCCAAATAGGGCTCACAATGAGCTCATAAAACAAAATAATCAGAACTGACTATATATAAACTGTAAAGTAATGTTGCATGTAAAGCATCATTGTATTGATTAGCAGTCTGTATTGGGGTTTGTTTGTTTTTTGTCCGTTTGTTTTTTTGCTATTTTGTATTTTGTGTTGTTACCCGCCTTGGATAAAGGCAGGATATAAATAAATAAACATAACCATAGTCCGCTGTTTTTATCAAGTTACCTAAGTATTTTCTCATTATTTAGATACCTCCACAGTCCAAATGCAGCCAGATCTGCATTCCTGGTTTCAGGAAATTAACCAGGGAAAGAGAGGCTATCTGCTGCTATGACTGTATTCCATGTCCCAAGGGTGAGATTTCCAACCAAACTGGTGAGTGATATCATGCTATAATGGAGCTTGCCCTTGTCCACTGGTTGTTCACAAAGAGAGTAATTTTATAAATGACTTGAATGTATAGAACAGTGTTTCACAGATTGAAGTATAGACACTTATAAAACTGTCCAGTGTCAAAAACATAGAACCTAGTTTTGTTCAATATAACTGTAGATGTTTCTGGGGTTGGGAAAGAGTGGAGCAGGGACAGGCTTAATAAAGGTGTGCAATCAGAGCATTTTTATTTTGTGTTTTTCCTGGGTCATTTATGGTATGTTAATTTTGTTTAGGGCTTTCTGAGTATTTCTTCTTTCTAAAGAGTGCACAGTATTTGCAAAGAGAGTGCACTCTTTCCTGATAGTGAGCACATGCATACGCTGTTGGGAAAGAGTACGCCTTCATTGCAAATAGGCATTCTTCAGGAAGAGTGTACACTATTTGTAAAAGGGTGAATGACGGCGAAAACGGACGGCTTTTTTCGATGACCGGCCTCAACTGCACTTTTGTTTTTATTATTGCGGCGGGGGGGGGGGGTGAGTGGTGCTGCGTCTTCGCGTATTTGGCATGCGCAGAGCAGCCAGTGTAACACTTTGCTGCTCTGTTTTACGATGGAATAGAGAATGCAAGTGAGCTACAACGAGTAGCTCATTTGCATTCCCTTTCCTTGATGCATAGCTGTTCCCTACCGATTCGCTATGGAATTCGGTAGGGAACGGCTCTAATGATGACTTTAGTGCATCTGGCTCTCACTGAGAGGTAAAAGGAATCATTAAAAAAAAATTAATAAAGACTTACTGGTCATTTTTCAGCTGGTGACAGTGAGAGTTGTTTTTAAACACTGACTATCACCAGCCAAGTTAGACCGAGATATTCAATGCTGGGCCATGTCTAGGTACTGGCATTGAATATTCACTCATATCCAGGTAAACGCAGGCCAGCAGCAGTTATCCAGGTGCCAGCCGATATTCAACCAGAACCCGGATAAGACATTTATGCATGTGCCAGCTTAATATCGGGGTCTGTCACTAATGTTAAAGGTTCCCTACCCTGATTATAATTCCTCCCACTTTCATTTCCCCTTTGAAACAACCCCTCCCCCCGATTTTGATCCTTCACCTCTCCTGTCCCATACCCAACCCTACCCCCACCCTGAACCGCCTACTACCCACAGGACTTACACAGAGGTGATCCCTTGTACTCTAATGGTTTGGGACAGGAGCAGTCTCTTTCCGCTCCTGATGCATCCGGCAAGGCTTTCAAAAATTATGGTACTGGCCGTAGCTGTAGCCTTATTACTACTACTACTATTTAGCATTTCTATAGCGCTACAAGGCATACGCAGCGCTGTACAAACATAGAAGAAAGACAGTCCCTGCTCAAAGAGCTTACAATCTAATAGACAAAAAATAAATAAAGTAAGCAAATCAAATCAATTAATGTGAACGGGAAGGAAGAGAGGAGGGTAGGTGGAGGCGAGTGGTTACAAGTGGTTACGAGTCAAAAGCAATGTTAAAGAGGTGGGTTTTCAGTCTAGCCTTATATACAGAAATGCTGATCATTAACAGATCAGAATCAGAAATGTTAGGAAGATGCATGGGAAATTTATGAACTTTTAATTCTGTTTGTTTTGTTAGTTGTTATTGTAACTTGCTTTGATTTTTTTTTTTTTTATAGATGCAGGCTATAAGTTTCAGTTTAAATTAAATTAAAACTCATCATCATAATTACTCTAAATCACTGTTACCATGATCTAATAATGATAGGACATGAGTGCAAAGGAAGACAGCAAGAAGTGTGTATAGATTATGGGGTCAGTATTCAGCCAGCGACAGTCAACATATCATTAAACTCTGACCACTGCTGGCTAAATTAGACCCAGATATTCAGTCTTGGGCCCTATCTGAGCATCAGCACTGAATATCTGGGTCTCTGTAGGTGGCTGGAAGCTATCCAAGTACAGTTGATATTCAGTGCCATACCTGTACAGCTAACTGGACAAAGTTAGGACTGCTATTTATGTGATTCTACACACACAGTAGCTATTTGAGCACCAGCACTGAATATTGCTGTTGCCCACAGCCTTCCCTCTGATGTATTCCTGCCTATGCGGAAACAGGAAATTGCATCAGAGGGAAAGCTGTGGGGCTAACATAAGCAGTGTGTATTAGTTGCTGCTCGCTGCCAGTGAAAATCTGCTATATAAAAGGTATGTGGGGGAGGGAGAATGTTTGAGAGACCATATGGCATGCAGGCGAGAGGGAGACAGACTAAATCACTTGTGGGACAAGATGGTGTTCTTCTGCCCACCCATCTTGGGCCCAGGCCCACCCAAAATTGTGTGTCTGGCTACGCCTCTGCTGTTGCTCACATAACTCTGGGCTCCACCCTGATTTCATCACTGAAGAGTCCCAGCGCTAGCTAGAGAGTGTTTTGGTGGTCAGAGTGGATATTCAGTGCCACTCAGCAGGATTTAACTGGGAAACAGCCTCTTCTGTCTGACTAAATCATTTTGAATATTGACCTCTACTAAAAAAAACAGTTAATTGTTTCACAACCACTTTTGTGAGCAGAAAATGCAGAAGTATCAACAGGGGAATGCCAGTGGCCTACCTCACCAGGTGTTGAGTATCACCAGTTTCCAGATGAATCCCAGGTCCTCCCAGACTCTGCCCCTAAATTGTCCAGTGCTATCCAGATATTGTTAGGTCAGCCTGCAGTAGGTTTTAGCAGCATTACCTGGCTTCAGTCAGTACTACTTATCCAGGTGACAGGTAGATTTAAATATTGGGCCCAAAGATATATATTTTTCTTCACAGACATGGATAACTGTATCAAGTGTCCAGATGACCAATGGTCCAATCAGAAGAGAGATGCCTGCATACCAAAAGTGATAACCTTCCTGTCCTATGAAGAACCTTTGGGGATAGTTTTGACTGCCATTAGCATTTTCTTCTTTCTCATTAATGCTGTCATTCTGGGAATCTTCATTCATTACCGAGACACTCCCATAGTGAGAGCCAACAACCGCAACCTAAGCTACATTCTGCTAATGTCCCTCATGCTTTGTTTTCTCTGCTCCCTGATTTTCATTGGCCATCCTAAACAGGTGACCTGCCTTCTTCGACAGACTGCCTTTGGCGTAATGTTCTCCATTTCTCTCTCCTCTATACTGGCAAAAACCATCACTGTGGTCATGGCCTTTCAAGCCACCAAGCCTGAAAGCAAGTTCCGGAAATGGATGGACCCAAGGTTCTCATACTTAATAGTCTTTTCTTGCTCCTTTCTTCAAGCGCTTTTCTGTCTTTCCTGGCTGTTCATTGCTCCCCCATTCCTATATTTTAACATGCAGTCAGAAATTGGAGCAATAGTAATTGAATGTAATGAAAGATCAATAATTTCATTTTACTGTGTTCTGGGATACCTGGGATTTCTGGCTTGTATCAGCTTCATTGTAGCTTTCTTAGCAAGAAACCTACCTGACAGTTTCAATGAGGCCAAGCACATCACCTTCAGCATGCTGGTGTTCTGCAGTGTTTGGGTCTCCTTCATCCCAACATACGTGAGCACCAAAGGCAAGTACATGGTGGTGGTGGAGATATTTGCTATCTTGGCTTCCAGTGCTGGACTGCTGGGCTGTATCTTTATCCCTAAATGCTACATTATTCTATTGAGGCCTGAGAGAAACAACAGGAAGTACCTAGCAAAAAATGGAATGATTAATAAATATTAAATGGATAAGTTAAATATTATTTTCATTAAGTTGTTTGATATTGTAATCCAGAATATAGTGTGGCAAGTAGAGGGCATGCTTTTGCATACTACTACTACTACCGCACAGAGAGAGGCCACAAGAGGGAACTCTGCCAGTCAAGGGCCTGCTTATCTATGTAGGGGCCACTAGAGGGAGCAATGCCAGTGTAGATCGTACTTAGCTATAGAGATGCCACTAGAGGGAGCTCTGCCAGTAAAGGGCCTGCTTAACTGTGGAGGGGCAACCAAAGGCTGTAGAAAAGGGTCTGCCCTTTTTAGATTAAGGATAGGAGGGCGTGTCAAAGAGTGGAAGAGGTATTTTACTTTTAAGAAGAAAGCCACAATTATTTATTTATTTGTTACATTTGTATCCCACATTTTCCCACCTATTTGTAGGCTCAATGTGGCTTACATAGTTCCGGAGAGGCGTTTGCAGACTCCGGTGTGAACAATTACAAAGTGATGTTGTGGTAAGATAAAGTTCATGTGGCACAGCCACTTTAGGGTATCGTATACAGACTTATACGGTCTGTGCCAGAGCCGGTGGTGGGAGGCAGGAATAGTGCTGGGCAGACTTATACGGTCTGTGCCAGAGCCGGTGGCAGGAGGCGGGGCTGGTGGTTGGGAGGCGGGGATAGTGCTGGGCAGACTTATATGGTCAGTGCCCTGAAGAGCACAGGTACAAATCAAAGTAGGGTATACACAAAAAGTAGCACATATGAGTTATCTTGTTGGGCAGACTGGATGGACCTTGCAGGTCTTTTTCTGCCATCATTTACTATGTTACTATGTATAACGGAAGAGTTGTGTTATGTCCATTACGTACTTTAGTTTTGTTGTGTTGCACAGATCAGGCATTTATGTTGGATAGGCAGGGTATATCTTTTTAAACAGGTTAGTTTTTAGTGTTTTCCAGAAGTTTAGATGATCGTACGTAGTTTTCAAGGCTTTTGGTAATGCGTTCCACAGTTGTGTGCTTATCTAGGAAAAACTGGATGCGTAGGTTGATTTGTATTTGAGTCCTTTGCAGCTTGGGTAGTGCAGATTTAGGTACGTTCGTGTTGATCTAGTTGGTAGGTCGATCAAGTCTGTCATGTATCCCAGGGCTTCACCATAGATAATTGTGTGAACCAGAGTGCAGATTTTGAAAGCAATGCGTTCTTTAATTGGGAGCCAGTGTAGTTTTTCGCGGAGGGGTTTTGCACTTTCAAATCGTGTTTTTCCGAAGATGACCCTAGCTGCCGTGTTTTGAGCAGTCTGAAGTTTCTTTAAGGTTTGTTCTTGGACCCATCTAGAATTGGAAGTGGGGCCCGAAAGAGTGGGGTTGGGTATTGGAAGCCCCACAAAAGTATTCCCTAGGATGAAGCAGTCAGAAGGGAGGGGGGGACCCAAAGGAGAGGGATGAAGGCCTGCCCTGTCTCACAAGTGATTTGGTCTCTCCCTCTCTCGCCTGCATGCCATATGGTCTCTCAAACATCCCCCTCCCCCCATACTTTTTAATTAGCAGATTTTCACTGGCAGCTAGCAGCAACTAATACACACTGCTTATGTTGGCCCCACAGCCTTCCCTCTGATGCAACTTCCTGTTTCTGCATAGGTGGGAATACATTAGAGGGAAGGCTGGTATGCAGGAAGGACAGTTGTTGGGAATTTTCGGCTGGTGGGGCTTGGGGATCCCTGCCAGACACTTCATAGGTGTGCTGCTACTGGGTGGGCCTGAGTCCAAAGTGGGTGGGCCTGGGCCCACCCGAGCCCACCCTTGGCTACGCCACTGGGACAAAGTCACCCTAAGTGAAAGGGGGCCCAGTATTCAAGACCCTGAGAGTAACCAAAAATGTTGGAAGTGTTTTACTCTGAGTTTTGTTTCTTAGAGACAAGTTCTAAAGTGTAGTCCAGAGGACGACTGACTAAGACTCTGGCTATAACCAAGGCTGAGTTTCTTTGCTGTTTATTTTCCGCCAAAATCATTTTACCCACACTAGCCCACTTCTCAAGTTACTTCACTGGCTCCCTGTCCGCTTGCGCATACAGTTCAAACTTCTCTTCCTGACCTTCAAATGCATCCATTCTGCAGCCCCCCATTACCTCTCATCTCTCCCTACATTCCTCCCTGTAAACTCCACTCGCTGGACAAATCTCTCTTGTCGTCCCCCTTCTGCTCCACTGCTAATTCCAGGCTTTGTTCCTTTTCCCTCGCAGCACCTTATGCCTGGAATGGACTTCCTGAGCCTGTACGCCTAGCTCCATCTCTACTTATTTTCAAATCTATGCTGAAAACCCACCTTTTCACCACTGCTTTTGGCTCCTAACCACTACTCAATTCCCCTATCCTTGTTCCTTCTCACCCAGTACTTTCATCACCCTTAATTGTCTTGCCTGTCTATATTTTTAGATTGTAAGCTCTATCGAGCAGGGACTGTCTCTCTGTGTCAGGTGTTCAGCGCTGCATGCGTCTGGTAGCGCTATACAAATGTTAATAATAATAATGGAGTGGAGGAGTGGCCTCATGGTTAGGGTGGTGGACTTTGGTCCTGGGGAACTGAGTTCAATTCCCAGCACAGGCAGCTCCTTGTGACTCTGGGCAAGTCACTTAACCCTCCATTGCCCACCGCATTGAGCCTGCCATGAGTGGGAAAGCATGGGGAAAAAAAATCAGAGCCCCTGTGTCAATACTCATTTTCATATAATTTATTTGAAATTAAAAGGTCAATATTTGGTCGGCCATGGCAGTTAACCCCCCCTCCCCTCCATATATATAAATTTAGTTCTACTGACAGTTATCTGGACAGGAACAGCTACCCAGATAAGTGCTGCTCACTGGGGCTACACCCAGATTTTCAGCAGCATTATCCAGATAGTGCTATTAGAAATCATCTCTGGGTAGCGATAGAGTGGCCTAGAGTGGAGCAAAGTTGGAACTTCCTGTGGCTAATCTATACCCAGATATTCAGCACTGGTATCTGGGTATCAGACAGAACATTAATATTAGGGTATAGATAAAATGCCAGAGTCAGCATTTGAATAGAAAGCTGCCATGGTGGCAGGTTCCTCTTGATGCAGCGGAACCTCCACCGGAGGGACTCGAGGTCACCTCTGAATGCCAAATCTTCTGCAAGATATAAGTTTGTACACCAGGAGTCAGGGGATGGCCCTTCTTGCCTTCAGCACACAAATTCATTTGGAAATCAAATAGGAGAGACTCACAACACTGATTGGGGGGGGGGGGGGGGACGTACATTACATTGGTACAGGTGATGTAATTGAGGTGGACATGAGGACAGAGAGTACTGTTTGTGTGCAGTATTGTAGGGATGTGGGAATGGTTTTCCTTTCTAGTACATAGATTCTATTAATGAATGTGCATGTGCACATATCACTGATTACCCTTGAATGCAGACTACAGTTTGTGCTTACATTGCTGAGGGAGCTCTTATATGTGTAGCTACAGAAGGGGACCCTGATAGCCCAGGAGGGGGGGGGGGGGTGAGCAAACACTTACCTCTCCAACCTGTCCCTTATCTCACCCCAGGCTTGGATGGAGAGAGTCCTGGGGGGGCAGGTGGTGGTGGTGGAGAAAAATAATTCTTCTAAGCACAGGTGCACTAGGCACAGTCTCCTGCTTGCTAAAATTTGGTTCTCTACAGACTGCCATGTTTCTCAGTGAATAACTGTTGGAAAGCGTAAATCGCCTTATATAGACGCCCATGCGTGATGAACGTCTTTACATGTACAGCTCCATATATGGATGACCATCCCATGTATGGACAGGTCAGTACGTGCACGTCTTGGCATCGATAATGGCTCCACACATGAATGACCGTGACGCATGGACGTTCATGGACTGTTGTCACGCGTGCGGGGCCTACGTGCGGAGTTTTCCTTATATGGGTCATTATCAAATATGCGAACTTCATATATACACTATAAAATATGTATGTTCTTTATATTTCCCATAGCTGCATGTTCCACAAGTACAATGCATGTAGTTGCGGACATCCAGGTACGGGGAAAATATAAGGAACATTGAGAACTATAAAGTACAGTAACAAGGACGCGTTTCTCACATAACTGCCGTATTTTTCGTATACTTTGGGCATCCCTGATTTGGGCTTTTTCAACCGCGATAATGGAATGTCTAAGGGTGCCCATATTATTTTTTTATTATACCTACCTGATTTTGGCCGACTTCGTGAGGGCGCCCAAATTCAGATTTGGACGACCTTTCGAAAATGCCCCTCCACGACTCCTAGATCCCTTTCCTGTTTGGTGACTCCTAATGTGAACCTTCCACATGCATCACTTTGCTCTTGCTCTCATTAAACGTCATCTGCCAGTTAGATGCCCAGTCTCCCAGTCTCGTAAGGTCCTCTTGTAATTTTTCACAATCCTCTTGCGATATAACTACTTTGAAGATTTTTGTGTCATCAGCAAATTTAATTACCTCACTAGTTACTCCCATCTCTAGACCCCTGGGGAACCACACTTTCTACCCTTCTTCATTGAGAATACTGACCATTTAACCCTACTCTGTTTTCTATCTTTTAACCAATTTTTCATCCACAATAGGACACTACCTCCCAGTGCCATAGCGAGGGCTGCTGACACCCGGGGCGGTGCGCCACTGCTGACACCCGGGGCGGTGCGCCACTGCGTACCCACCCCCCCCCCCCCGGGTGCAGCACAGCGCACCCCCCCTCGGCGCATGCACGCACCCCCCTCGGCATGCGCACATCCCCCCCAGCGCATTCTTACCAAAGGGAATGGGCGGGAGGGCCGCTCCGCCCCGAGTGCACATCGCTGAGAGCTGCGTCAGCTCCGCTGGTTCCCTGCTGTCTCTGCCCTGGAACAGGAAGTAACCTGTTCCGGGGCAGAGAGAGCAGTGAACCAGCGGAGCCGACACCCCCCAGCGGCGTGCACCAGGGGCGGACTGCCCCACAGCCACCCCCCCCCCCCTTCCTACGCCACTGCTACCTCCTATCCTATGACTCTCCAGTTTCCTCTGGAGTCTTTCATGAGGTATTTTGTCAAACGTCTTTTGAAAGTCCAGATACATAATATCGACCAGCTCACCTTTATCCACATGTTTGTTCACCCCTTCAAAGAAATGTAATAGAATCGTGAGGCAAGATTTCCCTTCAGTAAATCTGTGTTGGCTTTGTCTCATTAATCCATGTTTTTGAATATGCTGTGTAATTTTGTTCTTTATAGTAGTCTCTACCATTTTGCCCAGCACCGAAGTCAGGCTCACCGGTCTTTAATTTCCTGGATCTCCTCAGGAACCTTTTTAAAAAATCAGTGTTACGTTGGTCACTCTCCAGTCTTCCGGAACCATTCTTGATTTTAAAGATAAATTACATATTACTATAGTTCCACAAGTTCATTTTTCAATTCTATCAGTACTCAGGGATGAGTGCCATCTGGTCCAGATTTCCTACTCTTCAATTTGTCAAACTGTGCCATTACATCCTCCAGGTTTACAAAGATTTCATTCAGTTTCTCTGACTCATCAGCTTTGAATACCATTTCTGACACTGGTATCTCTCTCAAATCTTCCTCGGTGAAGACCAAAGCAAAGAATTTATTTAATCTCTCCACTATGGCTTTGTCTTCCCTGAGTGCCTGTTTTACCCCTCGGTCATCTAGCGGTCCAACCAATTTTTTTTGCTGGCTTTTTGCTTTTAATATACCTTTAAAAATTTTTACCAAGTGTTTTAGCCTCCCAACACAATCTTCTTTTCAAAGTCCCTCTTTGCCTTCCTTATCAGCAATGGATGGGAAGGGTTTGGGAAGGGGGATCAACTAGACCAGCAGGGGTTTGTTTTGGGTGTTGGGGGAGGGGTCAGGTTTGGAAAAGGGGAGGGGAGGTCCACTAGACTTTGAGATATTTTTTTGGGGTGTTGACAGGGTCAGCTTCACTAGACCATCAGGCATTATTTTTTTGTGTCGGGGAAAGGAGTTGAGTCCAGGGGGAGGGAGGTCCACTAGACTAACAGGACTTATTTTTTTATGTATTGGAGGAAGTGGTTTGGGTCTACTAGACCACCAGAGATCTTGGCTCATCTGAGGTGAAATGTCACTCCCTTTAGATTCTAGTTTCCTTACCACAGCCAGCTAATGTTCAGTGGTTAAGAAATCGTTCTTTAAATTAAGACAATTGCGTCTGATTCGCTCATTTTTTTTCAACTACACTATAGGATAATATTTCAGTTTGTGATATCATCTTATTTGGACTACTGTAATGTTTTTTATACTGATTTATCAGCAAAACTTATAAGGAAATTGAGATTAGTGCAGAATACAACTGCAAGATTGATTTATTTGATATCAAGCTTTCTTTGACCATGTGACTCCTTTGTTCCTGATTCTACACTGGTTGTCTGCTGGATTGCGTATTAAATTTAAAATACATTGCCTGGCAGTGCAGGGCTTAGAGAGTGCCAATATCGTATTCTACATAGGGCCTATCTAACGAAGGCTCAGATATTCAAGATGGGGGGAATATCTACGCCCTTATGTGGGAAATGTGGGAGGGCTCCGGGATCTCTTTTTCATTGTTTGTGGAGCTGCTATAAGGTGAGACATTTTTGGGACTCCATTGCTCAATATCTGGCAGATCTTTTGGACTCAAGAGTCATGTGCTGTCCGATGGGAATTTTGTTAGACAAATATGAAGCTTTTCTTTTACAAGGTGGCTTGGCCCGTCAGTTGGTTCGGAAGGCCTTTTTGATTGGTAAGAGGCTAATACTGAGCCAGTGGGTGGCGGAGACCCCTCTGGATTTCTGGCACTGGCGAAACAAATTGCATGAGTTCATGTTGTTTGAGAGGAGAGGTGTGGGCAGCTCCTCTGGGCGGCGGAGGCGGTTTCTAGATATTTGGGGGCCATATATACACAGCCTGTCTCCTAAAGGGCGAAGTTTAGTGGTGAACTCGCTTTAGATACACACTGAGGTGGGGCCATCCTTTGTTGTAAGGAGTTGGGAGTCCGAATATCTCTCAGCAGGGGGAGGGGGGTAGGTAGGGGGGGAGGGAGGGAAGGATTTTAGTGTTTGTCTTACTGTTCTAATTTTTGATAACATTTCTTGTTCCTTACAAGATTAAGAGAGTGGTGGAAGTTCGGTATGGGTTGGGGGGAATATATGAGTTCATAGTCCACTGTTCTAGCGTGCTGGCAGGGGGGGAGGGGGGCTCTATACCAAAACATTGATGATAATGTTATGTGTTAGGTTTTTGAGCTGTGAATTTGTTAATTATCAGAGTATATGTTATGTTTTTCTTGGTACTGTTATCCGTGTAATATCATCAATAAAATTGTTGAGCCATTAAAAAAAAAATACATTGCCTGGTTTTAAAGAGATTAAACAGAAATTTACCTGATAATTTCCCTTTTTGAATTGATATTTTGGGTGGGCGGCTTGGGAGATGTAATTCTGAATGTTTAATGTTATGCTTTCCAAATGTTAAATATTATTTTAGTGACATTTGACGTAGAGTCTCTCTACACAAGTATCCCGCAAGATGAAACTTTGACAGTAATTCAAGAAGCATTGATTGAGAGGAAATCATATAGAAGAATACCCACATAATTCATCATGCAAATAATTACTATAGCTTTAAAAGAAAAAATTTTCATATTTGAAGGATGTTATTACCAACAGGTGAAAGGGACAGCCATAGGGGCAACGGTAGCCCCATCATTGGCAAACTTATTCATGGGTAATTTTGAAAGGAAATAGGGTATTATTCCAAATAAATGCATTTGATTCCACTGCTTTGTTGTTTTTTATCCAAGATCCCAAAACAATACATTTATCCTAGAAATGAGCGGTGGATTTTCCACAAGTCCACTACTTTGTATCTTCATTGAATGCCCCCTAGCCCTAGTATTTTAGGAAAGAGTAAACGAGTGATTCACATCTACACATTCTACTCCACTCATCACATAGCTTTAGTTTGGGTTCCTCTTCCCCACATGCATCACTTTGCACTTGCTCACATTAAACATCATCTGCCATTTGGATGCCCAGTCTCCCAGTGTCAATGATTGTAAATGCCAATTCTCTTTGAGTCCTGCCTAATATTAAGGGGAAGAATTTATTAATGTGGACTACTTTTAAGACGGGTTACTTTACAACAACTTGTATTATTTTAGCGCATGTCCCATTTTATGCAACAAGACCTAGTTACTAATAAACCATGTTAACAGTAAAATAATCCATCTTAGCTTCCCCCCTAAATTGTCAATACAGAGATAAATCTGATAACAAAAAATGACCCTACCTGAGCGGACACCTGATGTCTCTTTTCCTCTCCCTACCCTGCTATTTCTGGAATTATTTTTATGTATTTGTGACTGTTAGAGTTACTATACCTGGGAAACGACACCACCAGGTTTTTGCGAGCATGGAGGTGCACTTTTGAAACTTTGGGCCCTGTTTACTAAACCGCACTGTAGGCACGCTAACTTTTTTATATATTCCTATGGGTGTCTCTAATGTTAGCGCATGCTAATTTTTAGTGGCTTAGTAAACATGGCCCTTTGTAAGGTGCATTGAGAGGTGATATGCTGGCAAAATCCCCATGGCCTGTTAAAGAACAAGGTTAATCCTCCCCAGCAATGATGGCATCCAGTAACGCGTTGTCCTCTGTCGTGCTGAACTCGCCAATGGTATCCTTGCGGGAGGCAGCTATAATGAAATGACCCAACACACGGAAGACATTCTTGATGGCAAACTTTCTAACTTACATGCTGTAATTGAAAAGCTGCAAGAAAGCATGGTGTTGCATGTGTCCCGAATTGAATATGAAGAGGAGCTCACTGCAAATTTATTGACCTTAGAGAGCCATTTTAAACAACTTTCAGAGTAGGTTGAAGATGACGAGAACAGCTGTAAGAACATCCATCTAGCCCAGTATCCAATCCAGGTAACAACTACCTGGCAAAAACCCAGTTAGTAGCATGTTACCAATCCCAGGGCAAGCAGTGGCTTCCCCTGTGTCCATTGCAATTACAGATTATGGACTTTTCCTTCAGGAACTTGTCCAAACCTTTTTCGAACCAATATACACTGACCTTTGGGGTCATCCTAGACAGCTGCCTAGTGTGCATTCGGGAGCATGAGAGCTGGTCGGGTATGCAATAGGGCATGGACCAGGTCTGGTGAAAACCCCAGGAGGTCGAATAAGGCTACGTTCCACACACTTACAGTCACTCAGCTCTCAAAAATAAAAGCAGACCACACAGTTGATGTGCTCTGAACCACAATTAATAGTTTACTTCAAAAATAGGTAGGGTTAAACAATCAGGAGCAATTAAAGCATAGGCAATAACAATGCTGAGGCTTTAGGTAATATTTACATTTCTTCTTTACTCCCAGTAGAGGAGGCTCTGGGAAGAATTCTCTCAATCTCTCTCTCTCTCAAACTTCTCCTCTTCTTCAATCTCATGTAACTGCCGTACAATTTGGATGTTAAATAGGAACAGACTTACAGTTCTGCAGATCCCAACAGGGTATCAGGCATGTGGGTGCTGAGCCTAGTAGACATGGGGGGGGGGGGGGGTCTTTCAGTTCCCAGCTGTAAGGCTGCAAAAGCAAAAGTTGTAGTAGTGTCCTTTCTCCTAGCTTTCAAATAGAGCTGGAGCTTTTGAATGCCAAATGTTTAAAATAAGTTGGTTTATGCAGCCTTCTTCAGTCTGGAGCTTAAGATGAAGAGGGTTCCTTGATTCCCACTTCACTAGATACAGAGCAGAGGTCAGGGTGACACTTCTGCTTGCTGTACAGCTCTCACATTTCTTCTGTAGCTTTAATGTGCTGCGGAGCTAGCAAGCACTGCTACCTCAATGGCTATGTAGTAATTATTTCATCTGGGTCTAAGGCTGGAGTGCTCTCCCTGGCTCAACATGGTCAGGCCTTCTTCAGTCTGGAGCTTAAGATGAAGAGGGTTCCTTGATTCCTACTTCACTAGATACAGAGCAGAGGTCAGGGTGACACTTCTGCTTGCTGTACAGCTCTCACATTTCTTCTGTAGCTTTAATGTGCTACGGAGCTAGAAAGCACTGCTACCTAAATGGCTATGTAGTAATTATTTCTTCTGTGTCTAAGGCTGGAGTGCTCTCCCTGGCTCAATATGGTCAGGGCTTGGGAGGCTAATGCCAACAGACCTTAATTTTAAACCTGAGCTCTCCCTTTTATATTTTCAAATGTCCCTCCTAAAGTGTACTTCTCCTGTTTTAGAGTTCTCACCAATAACGCTTAGGACACTCCCATTTCTCATTTGTTATAGATAGGTTCACCGGACTTCTGGTGATGCGGTGAGCGGGTCGGCAGCAGCTTAACTCAGCTCTGAGGTCCCTCGCTGTTGAGCGCTAACATTTATGAGGAAATAAGCTAAAACAACCGCCTACCACGATAGCGAACAGTGCACACACTGCATGGACAAGTTCCTCCACAAATCGCCGACGGAAATGGCACAGAAATCTTCAAAAAGAGAAAAAACTAAAGTGGGGGGAAGCGAGTCCAAAATGGCGGACGCGATCGCGGTCGCAGCACCAACTCCTATATTTACAGACGCTCAGCTGGAACAAATAACAGCGGCAGTAATAAAAGCCATGGATCCGCGCTGGAACTCGCTATCAGAACAATTGGAGTCCTTCCAGGCAAGATTGGATGGCTTGGGGAAAAGAACTGGAGATTTAGAAACAAGAGTTTCAACTATTGAGGACGAAACTCAATCACAGACCCCAGATTTAGCTTTGTTAAAAAAACAAGTAGCAGAGCAAGCCCAGAAATTGGAAGACCTGGAAAATAGATCCAGAAGAAACAATATAAGAATAGTGGGCATACCGGAGAAGGTTCCAGAGAAGAACTTGGAAACGTGGCTGGAGGCATGGCTGGCAAAGGAGCTAGCAGTAACAGATTCTGGAAACCCCCTAGTGGTGGAACGGGCGCACCGCGTAGGCCGTAAAGATGACTCTAAAAATCGCCCCAGGGTGATTGTGGCGAAGATACTCAACTTTAAACACAAAGTGGAAATAATGAACGGATTTCGCCTCAGGAGAACAGAACTCGAGTATGAAGGGCACAAGATATTGATTTTCCAAGACTACTCTCAGTCTGTTCAGGAACAGCGGAGAGGATTTCATCCGTTATGCTCCTGGTTAATTACCAATCATCTGAAATTTGCCTTGATGTACCCAGCTCGCCTTAAGATTTTGTTCCAGGACAAGTGGCATCATTTTCATACTGTGGCTGCAGCTAAATCTTTCCTCACAGACAATGGGCATGCAGTGGAAGGCTGAGTAGATACATGTTAGATAATGTGCACTGTTATGTGAAATTTTGTGGTTATATTACAGAGTGGTGGTTGTCATTTAGGATGTTACAGGGAGCGCTGGGAGCGAGGGCCTCTTGCCTCTAACGGGAGAGAACATTCTGTGTTTGTTCACAGAATGACCGGGGTGCAAGATTGGGTATTGGGGAGAAGGGATGGGGGGGAGGAAGGGAGGGGGGATGGGAGTTGGATAAGGGGGGTAGGGTTGAGTATGGGGAAGGGAACAAGGAGGTTAGTGAGGAATGTCATGTGCTCCACAGAATGAGGACAAGGCCATTGCTGCATAGGATGTGGAGAAGAGCCATCAGTATTAGAATGATTACTTATACAACTCACTGGGGGGAGGCTGGGTCCCCTGGGGAGAAGATCAAAGATGGAAATGGCTACTGGGGTACGTTAATAACAATGTATGGCACATATTAAGAAAACACGTTTCATCTCGTGGAATGTGGGGGGGATTACGTCGCCAGTAAAGCGGGCAAAAATATTAGCGGCATTGCGGTGACATGAGGCAGATATAGCTTGTTTGCAAGAAACTCGTCTCTCAGAGGTAGAACACATGAAGTTAAAGAGGTCTTGGGTGGGAGAAGTATTCTCAGCCGCGGCAGATGGGAGGAGGCGAGGGGTAGCGGTCCTCCTTAAAAGGAGTGTGGCTGCTAAGGCAGAACTAGTATCAAAGGACGAACAGGGAAGATACGTTTTAATAAAATTGTGGCTACAGGGGAAGGAAATGGCGTTGCTGGGTGTCTATGGCCCCAATATATATGAACCTACCTTTTACCAAACATTAATACGTCAGTGCGCTAAACTGCAGTGCCCGCTGATAGTATTGGGTGATTTCAATTTAGTGGTGGATCCAAAGCAAGACTGTTCAACTCCTAAAGGGGATACACAGGGAGGAAGCAAGGCAAAGGCGCTGAAGGTGTTTATGAATACCTTGGGGGTGTTGGATACATGGAGAGTAATGCACCCGGGCGAGAAAGAATTCACCCATTTGTCACGAGCGCATGGGACTCTATCCAGAATAGATTATATTATGGTAAGCAGAGAGATATTCCCAATGGTCTTACAAGCAGAAATAGGCCCTGAGGAGATATCAGACCACAGCATGGTGTGGGTGGACATGGAGGCGCCTAGCTACTTTCAAACTAACCGGGGATGGAGATTCCCAGGGTATCTTTATGGGAACAAAGATTTTGCGCAATTTATTGTAACAAAATGGGAAGATTATGCCAAATTCAATAGCCAGCATTCAGATAATCCCAGCTTATATTGGATGGCAGCGAAAGCGGTCCTCAGAGGAGATGTGATAGCATACGTGACAGCACGGAATAAAAAGATAGCTAGGGCTATAGTACAACTGGAAAAACAGGCACAGAGGGCAAAACGACAATACGCAGCTAACCCAAATAAAAAGACATGGGAACATTATAAGACAATACAAGTAGGCCTCAACTCATACCTGCATGAGAAGACCACTAGAGCGATGTTTTATCAAAAATACAGATTGCATAGGCATGGGAACAGAGCAGGCCCCTTACTAGCAAAATTAGTAATGAACTGGAAACCTCACCGGGTGGTCACAGCTGTGAGAGACAGTCAGGGGGCGCTACGGACAAAAAATGAGGACATCAGACAAATATTTGTGCAATATTACTCTAAGCTATATCAGAAACAACAAACGATTAGAGAACAGTCTCTGGATACCTATTTGGGGAGGCTGGGTGCTCCGCGCTTACAAGACCAAGAAATTAGACAGCTGAATGAACCCATCCAGGGCCAGGAACTCCAAAAAGTGGTTAGAGGGCTGGCGCTATCCTCTGCACCAGGCCCTGATGGATTCTCGGGGGAGTTTTACAAGCTATTGCCCGAGGCTTCCCTGGGCGTCCTTGGGGCATATTATGATACTGTAGTGGAGGCTCGGAGGTTTCCGCAGTATGCAAACTCAGCGCTTATAACTCTGTTACCGAAACCGGGCAAGCCCGAAGACCAAGCTGAGGGCTATCGGCCAATATCACTACTTAATGTGGATAATAAAATATTGGCAAAGATTTTGGCTGATAGATTAGCAAAAATTCTGCCGAGGCTAATCGGGGAAGACCAGACAGGGTTTGTGTGCAATAGACAAGCAGGTGGGAATGTCCGCAAGTTGCTCTTGGGAATGGCCCGTAGCAAACATGAGGAAGTACCAGCACTCCTTCTGAGCCTTGATGCGGAAAAAGCATTCGATAAAGTGGACTGGGAATTCATGTTTGATACGATGCGATATATGGGCTTTCATGGCTGGTTTTATGAGGCTATCACTGCATTATACACAGAGCCCTCAGCTGCGATCCTTCTTAATGGAGTAAAAAGTGAGAATTTTCAGATATGCAGGGGGACACGTCAGGGATGCCCCTTATCGCCCTTATTATTCATCATAGCGCTGGAACCCCTGCTCAGAGCCATAAAATTGGAAAGGGCAATACAAGGGGCTAAGATAGGAGCCAATGAGATTAAGGTGTTGGCGTTTGCTGATGACCTGCTGGTCTTGACCACTAACCCTAATGAAGCACTCCCGATATTATTAAATATAATTGAGAGGTATAGCCAACTCTCGGGGTTCACCCTTAACCTTGCAAAGTCAACAGCCATGATGGTGCATGGGGAAGGGACTCCCAGCTCTAGACAACTTAAGGTGAATTGGGTGGATAGCGAAATTAGGTATCTGGGGGTCCGTATACCAAAAGATTTAACCCAATTATACCACCTAAATGTTTCCGGATTGATGAGGGACACATGCACAAGATTGCAATTGTGGCATGACTACCCACTTTCTTTGTTGGGTCGTATTGCTATAATTAATATGATGATAGTGCCTAGGTGGCTATATGTTTTTCAGGTACTTCCGCTATTCCTGACAACTTCAGTGGAAAAGAAATGGACGAGAGTCATCCAACGTTTCCTCTGGCGGGGGAAACGGGCACGAATACCGTTGTGGATACTTCATACCCCAGTGGAATATGGGGGCCTGGGGCTTTTGAACATCAGACATTTAACAATAGCGAGTGGCATGCGCCACATAAATGACTGGCTCAGAGGAACGAGCTACTTTTCGGCCACAGCAATAGAAACAGCAGCGCTACAACATGTACATCCGGGATACATGCTGCATGCTTCAAAAGCGATAATAAGTAAGGAGTTTGTGGACACAGGAATCTTCACATCAGCACGAGCGGTCTGGAGATGGGTTTGCAGACTACACCGCTTTTCAGCAAAGACGACACCGTACTTGCCCATATGTGGGAACTTGGACTTTCCACCAGGGCAGCTACATGGCGCTTACCGGAGATGGAAAACGCAGGGACTGACCTTTTTGGCACAGGTGTTGACAGCGGAAGGAAAGATTCAGCCCTTTGGGGAATTACAAAAAAGATATCAACTACTACCATCGGACATTTTTTACTATTTTCAATTGAAACATTACATCACCGGTTTACCCTGGGACGATTTGACTGAGGATGTCCAGGAGGAGTTGGCGGAGGCATATACCATCAGATCCCAGCAGAAGGTTCCATTGAAATTCCATCATAGACACCTTAAAGATGCAAATACAGAACTTGACACTGGAAAGCTGGCAGAGGCATGGAGTGCGGAGCTGGGAGTAACTATAAAAGCTGCAACAGTAAAGGAACACATCTTGGGACTGAGGCAAATAACCCAATCCTCAAAACACTGGGAGATGCAGTACAAGGTAGCGCTCAGAGCATATATACCGCCAAGGCGGGCCTTTCACATGGGCTTATCCCCAGATGGGGCATGCCCAAAATGCGGGGCTGTAGGAGCCACTCTTGGACATATGTTTTGGGTCTGCCCGCAAATACGTACCTTTTGGGACAGACTTTTGAAATGGATCTCACATGCTTGGAAGACTGGCTGGCAACCCAACCCGGAGATGCTGTTTGGAAAACTGCAAATACTTAAACCAATCCCACAAGGCATGCGTGAATTCTCGCTTCGAGCTATAATTGTGGCCAAGTTAAACATTTTAAAATCATGGCTGTCCATAAAAGCTCCCTTGCTTCAGTCTTGGAGAGGGGAGATGATACAACTTATGAGATTTGAAAGGTTGGAAGCAAAACGACAACCCCCCGCCAGAGAGAAAAGATTCTTTCGCAGATGGGGCCCCTTTTTGGACACATTGACTCCTAGAGCGCGAGGCCAGTTAATGAACATGTGAAAAGCAAAGCATGGACTTGATTAACAGGTTAAGAGACTGAATTACCTCCAAGGGGGGGGGGGGGGGAGGGAAAGGGTGGGTAGTAAAGTTTGATTGTATATGTTTTCTGAAAAAATTAATAAAAATCATTTAAACATAGATAGGTTCACCATCAGCATTTATATGAAGCCCACTTTGGGTCTTTTAGCACAGCGTACACATCACTAATCATTTTGGTAAGTCTCAGCAGTTAAATCCTAGTTAAGGCTGCTAAGCTGAAACATGACCAGTGTCGAGTACAGTTGTCTGGGACTTGAGTGATCAATAAAGGAATTGGTTCTTATTACATTGAATCTTCTTGGGTTTTCCTTCCACTCCTGGTGTAGATGCAATACAAATAACTCTGTTTGGGGTGTTATTGGGGTTCCTAATACAGTGTAAATACTGAAAGAAATTGGTCCCAGACAAGACTAACATTAGTAAGTCTGGTGTCAGGTGCAAATATATTTCCCTATCCACAGATCCAAGCCCACTCTGCCAAGATAATAAAAGGAACTAACTCCACACCCAAATGTATTATAAAAATATAGTATTATTTTATTTACAGTAGCAGCAAATAATATAAGGAAAATAGAAATAAAGCAAAGACAATCCCATTACAGAACAAATTTAGAGTAAACACAACTGAATCCCTAGCTAGACTCTGAAGTGTAAAGAGTTAGTCTAACCCACAGAGCACTAATACAAAATACATGGCATACATACAGCCTAATGTAATCCTTCAGATATCAGTGTGTCCCTCAGATATCATCTGCTCCAATGCAGGGTTACTCCTCAAGGAAGATAAGAGCTCCCTTTTTATAGAGAAACCCTAGGAATATTAAAATATATATGTATTGAAATATTAGGAATCATGATTGATCAATTCCTAACCTTTGAAAATCAAATTTCTAAGGTGGCCTCAAGTATCTTTAATTCACTTTGGAAACTAAAGAGATTAAGACCTTTTTTTCACTCAATCAGTCTTTTGTACTTTGGTTCAGTCCCTAGTACTAACAAAATTTGACTACTGCAACTCCATTTATGCAGGAATTAAAGGTGGCCTTATCAAAAAATTACAAACTGCTCAAAATACCACTGCATACTTTATATGTAGATCACCTGGCTTTGCTAAAGCAATTCCTATTCTATATAATTTACACTGGTTACCAATAAAAGATAGAATATCTTTCAAGTTCTATGTTTTTGTTCACCAAATTCTATATGGTTCTGCTCCATCATATATGAACAATCTCATTGAATTACCCCAACATAATGCTGTATTTGGAATTCTCTACCAAAAACAATTAAATACACATATGATTATCTGTCCTTCAGAAATGTAGTGAAAACTCAATTTTTTTCAATTTAGCCTTTCAGAAAACAAAGAACTCTATTTGAGCATTATCCATTCATACAATTAATTTCCCTTTTTCTTTCCTCCCTAATCCTAGCTAGCCCTATTTGTACCCATATTTATTCATCTTCATTTCTTTATTTACAAATTTAATTATGATTTAATCTTCTTCTCTATCCATCTACCCTTAAGAACAGTTGCATCCAGGTTAATTCACCACATATGTTATTTTTGTTTTAAAAAGCCAATGTTATACATTATTTATTGCACTTTATCATCTGTTTATGTAATTTTTAATATGTATCATTCATTTAATTGTTATGTAAGCCACATTGAAACTGAGTCACTCTTGGGCTAATGTGGGATAAAAATGTCATAAATAAATAGGCTTTATCTGTACTTTCTGTCCTTGGGAGAACATAAACGAGTACATTCCCCCCCCCCCCCCCTTCCTTTCAAGAGTTCAGCTGTAAGGAGGAGCTGGACAACTTGAAATACTAGCTAAGTGAGCTACAGTACATTTACTCCATCAGAATAAATATTGCTACAATGTTTAATCAGGCATTTTAGATTAAATTCTTGCATCGAAGCTTAACATGCATCTAAAAGTAACAGACAACATTGTACTTAAGCTAAAAACATGAGCCTAAGATAAGGACAAGCATACAAGTATGAAAAGATACAATACTGGAATGCATGGTTTTGCAATGACTAAGTCATATTGAATGGCATGCAATAATATTCATCAGAAAATGTGGTTAAGTGACTTTTTTTGTTACATTTGTACCCCACGCTTTCCCACTCATGGCAGGCTCAATGCGGCTTACATATTGTATGCAGGTACTTATTTGTACCTGAGGCAATGGAGGGTTAAGTGACTTGCCCAGAGTCACAAGGAGCTGCCTGTGCCTGAAGTGGGAATTGAACTCAGTTCCCCAGGACCAAAGTCCACCACCCTAACCACTAGGCCAGAAACGCCTATGCAAATGTCCATAAAAGTCAAATGACTTGCGAGTTATGGAAGAAAAGTCACTTTGGTGCAAAGCATTTCGACGGGTAAGTGATGAACCACTGTGTTGAAAGTAATGTTTGATGTACCACTTTAGTGACTTTTAGTGTCCACAGCAAGGACTGCAGGTGGTCTATGGCTATGCAAAAGATTCATGGGCAACTCAGTTCAAGGAATGAAGTCTTTAACATGCTGGGCAATAAATAACGCAGTAACAAAAGCTGAGAGTGGCACATAAACACATTTCTTTGAGTGGATTAAAAAGAGTCCATGCCACAGGAACTGTAGACACTCATGCTTATACGTCTCTGATGATGCATGCAGTTCATAGTGTATACTTCTGACTTGCCTCTGGGACAGAAGTAACCTTCTGAAGGTCTCCTGGGGGGGGGGGGGGGGGGGGGGGGTTGGATCCTCAAGTAAATCATTACTTCCCCAGGCAGAACTCCAGGCAAGAAAAACTCTGGCTACTAAATAAGTATTAGACATAATAAATGTTTATTCAAATTGTCAAAGAAGCCAATCAGTAATTATTGAAATAGTAACAAATAAACTCCCAATACAGTATAATATGTAGCAAATAAAAACAGAGTTTTCCCTGGGAGCTGTCAATATGTCCACCTGCTATTGTAGGCACATTGAGGCTCGTCATCCTTAGTTCTGTTTCCTGTTGTATACTTTTTTCTTCCTTCCTTTATTATCTTAATTATAATTACCCTTCCTACCTAATAAATATGCATCTTTACAGAATATTCTGTTTCCTGTTGTGACGTATCATGTTCCAACATGTATCAAATGCTATCATTTATTCCCTTATTATATTTGGCAGTTAGGGCCTCTCATGCATATAAGCATAAGTTTTTATTTGATACTAGTAAAAAAGGCCCGTTTCTGACACAAATGAAACGGGCGCTAGCAAGGTTTTCCTCGGAGTGTGTATGTTTGGGAGAGTGTATGTGAGAGTGAGTGTTTGAGAGTCAAAGTGAAAGTGTGAGTCCAATCCATGCTCCTCTGTCACCTGGCCCCTCCATTCATCCCTATCCAGCAATTCCGCTGTCTCCCTGAGGCCTGCCCTGCAATCCATATGCATCCATGGCCATCTGTCCCCTCCATTCATCCCTATCCAGCAATTCCCCTCTCCCTGAGTCCTGGCCTTCCAATCCATGCCCATCCATGCTCCTTTGTCACCTGGCCCCTCCATTTTTCCCTATCCAGCATTTCCCCTCTCTGCCTGAGGCCTGCCCTGCAATCCATATCCATCCATGGCCATCTGTCCCCTCCATTCATCCCTATCCAGCAATTCCCCTCTCCCTGAGTCCTGCCCTTCCAATCCATGCCCATCCATGCTCCTCTGTCACCTGGCCCCTCCATTCATCCCTATCCAGCAATTCCCCTCTCTGCCTGAGGCCTGCCCTGCAATCCATATGCATCCATGCCCATCTGTGCCCTCCATTCATCCCTATCCAGCAATTCCCCTCTCCCTGAGTCCTGCCCTTCCAATCCATGCCCATCCATGCTCATCTGTCACCTGGCCCCTCCATTTTTCCCTATCCAGCATTTCCCCTCTCTGCCTGAGGCCTGCCCTGCAATCCATATGCATCCATGGCCATCTGTCCCTTCCATTCATCCCTATGCAGCAATTCCCCTCTCCCGGAGTCCTGGCCTTCCAATCCATGCCCATCCATGCTCCTTTGTCACCTGGCCCCTCCATTTTTCCCTATCCAGCATTTCCCCTCTCTGCCTGAGGCCTGCCCTGCAATCCATATCCATCCATGGCCATCTGTCCCCTCCATTCATCCGTATCCAGCAATTCCCCTCTCCCTGAGTCCTGGCCTTCCAATCCATGCTCCTCTTTCACCTGGCCCCTCCATTCATCCGTATCCAGCAATTCCCCTCTCTGCCTGAGGCCTGCCCTGCAATCCATATGCATCCATGCCCATCTGTGCCCTCCATTCATCCCTATCCAGCAATTCCCCTCTCCCTGAGTCCTGCCCTTCCAATCCATGCTCCTTTGTCACCTGGCCTCTCCATTTTTCCATATACAGCATTTCCCCTCTCTGCCTGAGGCCTGCCCTGCAATCCATATGCATCCATGCCCATCTGTGCCCTCCATTCATCCTTATCCAGCAATTCCCCTCTCCCTGAGTCCTGCCCTTCCAATCCATGCCCATCCATGCTCATCTGTCACCTGGCCCCTCCATTTTTCCCTATCCAGCAATTGCCCTGTCTCCCTGAGGCCTGCCCTGCAATCCATATCCATCCATGCCCATCTGTCCCCTCTATTCATCCCTATCCAGCAATTTCCCTCTCTCCCTGAGTCCTGCCCTCCCAATCCATGGCCATCCATGCTCCTCTGTCCCCTGCCCCCTCCATTCATCCCTTTCCAGCAATTGCCCTCTCTCCCTGAGCCCTGCCCTCCCAATCCATGGCCATCCATGCTCCTCTGTCCCCTGCCGCCTCCATTCATCCTTTTCCAGCAAGTCCCCTGTCTCCCTTCCATGACCCCCCCTTGCATCCATGCTCCCCTCTCTCTCCCATGTCCCAGCCTGGGCCGCCCTCTTCTTTCCCCCCCCCCCCTCGCATCCATGCTGTCGTTTCTCCCCTTGCCCTCCCGGTCCCATTGTTTTTCTTTTGTGGCCACCCTCTTCGCTCCCCCCAACATGGTTTTTATTTTTTTTTTCTTGTTTTTAAATGTACCTCCGTGGTTCCGGCAGCGAAGCGTCAGGGAAGGAGGCGGTGCTCCGTCCCGACGTCTAGGTTTCCCTTCGCTGTGTTCCGCCTTCTTTTGACGTCATCCTTGACGTCAGAAGAAGGCGGAACACAGCGAAGGGAAGGCTAGACGTTGAGAGCGCCGCCTCCTTCCCTGACGCTTCGCTGCCGAGCGTTGCGATTGGTTGAGTGTCATTGCTCCGCCCTCGACGTCATCACGTTTGACGCGTGGGCGGGGCAGACACAATGCGATCTCACCCCCTTCACTTTGGCTAACAGAGGCTTCATTCGAACGTTGGAGGTGCGTTTTATATAGAGAGATGAGTTGACCTAATGTCCTTGGTATGCCCAGTCATCATACCAGCCCCCTCCATCCTTTAGTTTAACCTACAGTGTTACCCACACCCACTTACTTCTCCCTCTGATTGTTTATCTGGATACAGCAGGCATCCTTAGTCATAAGAGTCTCTGGCTCTTAATTTCTGAACAGCAACTTATCACAAGTTAGCATAGGTCAAATGTCAGACCACAGCCTTAGAAAGGTATTTACCAGAGAAAGCACATTTATAATTCTCTTAAGTCTGTTCTCAGCTCAAGTAGAGCAAAACAGCTTATAATAAAAACTAGAAGTATGTATGGTTTGCACCTTTTCATGGCCTTTATGCTATACAAGAGTTCATTGCAATAAGTAGAGTGGCCTAGTGGTTAGGGTGGTGGACTTTGGTCCTGAGGAACTGAGTTCGATTCCCGGCACAGTCAGCTCCTTGTAATTCTGGGCAAGTCACTTAACCCTCCATTGCCTGCCATGAGTGGGAAAGCGCGGGGTACAAATGTAACTAAAATAAATAAATAAGCACAGGTAACAGATAATGTTCAGCACAAATCAACAGAGGTGCAATACATCATCAATAGTATAAATTTTACAAGTAATACTATTAACAATACTATATAAGTGTAGGAAAAACCTATTCATGGGGAAAAAAAACCTACAGAGCTTATTTGCACTAGAATGACAGTGAACCTTATTCACTATACTAAGTTAACCTATATGTACTATGACGAAGCAATTAAAGTAAATGTGACACACAAAGTAATGATACTTGGTCTAACTCATCAGATAGAGATAGACTGCACTATACTAGATGTCATATGTGCTATAAGTAAAACCATAAAAATGGAGAAACCCTTATCTCCTATTTTATCAAAATAATAGTATATTAGCCAAGCATAAACTTAAGAGGTGTGTATCACTTAAAACATATAACATTGCATGTTAAATAACACAGTCAGTGTGAATTATATAAGTATTGGTATAAATGCTGAAGCAAGTGTTGGTACCAACAAGCATAATATGAAAAACACTCCAATTTGATAAAAAGTAAATTGAACCTTTCTACTACTTTTTGCTAACTACATATATGTGTGGCCTAATATAACACAAGAAAAAAAACTTTTATTTTAGGAAAAACTAAGGGTCCCTTTTACTAAGCCACGTTGGTGCCTACGTGCACCAAACACACGCCAAATTAGAGTTACCGCCATGTTACCACATGGTCCTTGCAGTAATTTCAATTTTGGCACGCGTCTGCCAAATAAATTTATTTTCTAGTGCGCGTAATGGACAAGTGCCAAGTGGCATTTGACACGCGTAGGTCATTACCGCCCGGATTCTTTACCGCTAGGTCAATGGTTGGCAGTAAGGTCTCAGACCCAAAATGGATGCGCGGCAATTTTGATTTTGCTGCATGTCCATTTTCAGCAAAAAAAAAGACCTTTTTTTACAAGCACGCTAAAAAATGGATCGGCATGCACCCAAAACCCACGCCTACACTACCGCAAGCCATTTTTCAGCACACCTTTGTAAAAGGACCCTTAAGTGTAAAACGTTTGTGTAATACCTAATAAAGATCAAATAGGTATAGATAAGTAGAGTAGAAAGAAAACCGGTACCATATTCCCTTCTTTGTTTAGGTACTTACATTATTGAGAATAACAGATCTGCTTCCACAAGTTGTGGATACAATACAATAACAAATTTAGAATGCACGCATAAGTTTTTGAAATTGTATTTTGAATTTCAAAAGGAGCACCACTGTGTTAAAATATAAGCATTGTGTGTTATTGCTTGTAGACCTTAAGGTCTTGTAAGTCATGACTTGATTTATTTGCTGGCAAAAATCATAAAACCAAAAATAATGCACAGAGCAAAAGATACTATGGCCATAGGTAAAAGCAAAAAAATCAAACCATGGTTTATTTCATTGCTACAGCATAACCAAAAGAAAACTAGTAGGCACACGCTCATGATAAAATGAAAATTAAAATGGGGTGACCATAGTCACAAATGATTTTTTGTTTGTAGTTGTCAGAACCCAAGCCACAGACATTACCTTTATATGAAACGTCCAGGGCTTTTTTTTTGAGGGGGTACTGAGTACCGGCACCTTTTCCATTGTCTGCTAAAATTGACCCAAGGACCCCAAGTTTTAATGAAAGAGCTGAGGCTCTACATACCAATTCTGCCTTGTCATAGGTTCTGTGACTGGTTGCAGGGGGCCTGGCTATTGTGGGTGGGTCCTTCATTGATCACCCCACCCCTGAAGAGTGGCCTAGCATTTGAGTATCGGCACCATTTTTGCTAGAAAAATGCACTAGAAAGGTCAAAATGTTGCTTCAAAAATGATTTAGCAACCAACTGGACAGTATACATGTAACAAACCAATAAGGGACATGATACTGTCTTCAACAGCATTAACAGTATTCACAAGGTATTACTTTGGTTAGTCCTGGGATCACCCAGAGGTTAGTGTTAAGATGACACTGTAACATTAGAGAGAATTACAGGGGCATAATCGAATGCGAATGCCCATCTCCATGGGAGTCTATGTCCGAGAACAGGTACGTGAAGGGGCGGAACAAACCGTATTTTCGGAAAAAAATGGGCGTCCATCTTTTTTCCGATAATACGGTTTGTGCCAGGCAAATGCATCGGATTTGTGCGGATTTGAGCTGGGCGGTATCGTTTTTCAGGGATAATGGAAACCGAAGGCGCCCAGCTCAAAAACGAACAAATCCAAGGCATTGGGTCGTGGGAGGGGCCAGGATTTGTAGTGCACTGGTCCCCCTCACATGCCAGGACACCAACCGGGCACCCTAGGGGGCACTGCAGTGGACTTCATTAATTGCTCCCAGGTACATAGCTCCCTTCCCTCGGGTGCTGAGCCCCCCAAATCCCCCCTAAAACCCACTCCCAACTCTACACCATTACCATAGCACTTATGGCTGAAGGGGGGGCACCTACATGTGGGTATAGTGGGTTTTGGGGGTGGTTTGGAGGGCTCCCATTTACCAGCACAAGTGTAACAGGTAGGGGGGGATGGGCCTGGGTCCACCTGGCTGAAGTCCACTGCACCCACTAACAACTGTTCCAGGGACCTGCATACTGCTGTCATGGAGCTGGGTATGATATTTGAGGCTGGCATACAGGCTGGTAAAAAAAAGTTTTTACAGTTGTTTGTTTTGGGTGGGAGGGGGTTAGTGTCCACTGGGGGAGTCAGGGGTGAACATCCCCGATTCCCTCCGGTGGTCATCTGGTCATTTAGGGCACTTTTTTGTGAAAAAAAAGGGTCCAAAAATAGTGACCCAAATTCGCGCTAAAAACGCCTTTCTTTTTTCGATTATCAGCCGAGGACGCCCATCTCTCCTCGGCCGATAAACACACCCCAGTCCCGCCTTCACCACACCTCCAACACACCCCCGTCAACTTTGGCCATTTCCGCAACAGATTGCAGCTGAAGACGCCCAAAATCGGCTTTCAATTATACCGATTTGGGCGCCTACAGGAGAAAGACGCCCATCTCCCGATTTGGGTCGAAATATGGGCGTCTGTCTCTTTCGAAAATAAGGTGGTTTGTGTATTAGTAATGTTAACTTTTATCCCTCCCCCCCCCCCCCCCCCCCCCCCCCCACCACCACCTTTGCTGGAGAAGCAGCTCTACAAAAAGAAAAGAGATTGTTAATAAACTTCCTCCAAATCGTGAGATGACGATATTTCCTTTCTGCTTGCAACCTGGAACAAAAACAGAATGGAACAGAATTAGTAATGAGTATGAACTGGATATACAACAAAGCAGCATCACTCTCTGCAGCACAACCTGTTACAGCACAGAAGTTGTTTGTGACAATTATGTAAATCTCCCTTCTTCCCAAGATCAATGACTTCTGTTTGGAGGCCTCTTCCTGAAGTCTGCTTGGTACCTAGAAGCTAGGCACTTCTGGAAAATAAGCGCTGTGCTAAAAGTCCTGAATGAATTAATTGGTAACCTGAAAAGGGAATAAATTTAGGTTACAGAAAGCAGAAACATAGCAGATTGGTGGATTCAGAAGAAATAAAAGAAGGAATAATTAATGACTAGAGAACACAAAATGGGTCATATGATGACCAACGCAATATAGCCCACCCATAATAAAAGCACGGAATAGTCCCCTTAAAGCAAAGAACACTTAGGCCTTTGCCAAGATGACCAGGTTTCTGATAGTATTCATTCTTACAACTATACACAGTGCCATCTCTTCCAAATCCCGTTGAGATTGAGGGTGCCTCCCCCCTCCCCCCCCCCCCCCCCCCCCCCCCCCCCACACACACACACACACACAGAGGATAGGAATGAAAAGGTAATAGAGGCATTAATATACTTGCTCTAGCGTAAACCTTCTGTAAACTCTCTCTGTTCTTGTATCTCAATTAGGCTGCTCTTTCCAAGGCTAACGTGCGTACCCTGGGGAAAGAAAAAGAGAAGGTTAGTTTATTTTAATTTGAGGTATGTATATGGATTCGGACAGGCAGCAATTTAGCGGCCTGATCCCACAATTATACCACTGATGTCTGCTGGGTCAGTGAGAATCCATCCACTGGCTGAAAGATCTAAGAAAAACTAGCAATCTGAAGTCTCTGATAAGTCCCAATCATAAACAACAAATTCTGGAGGCTGATAGAGAAAGAAAACACAAAAATGGTTAGCATGTTATAACTCAGCAATACATGATTATACACTTTATAGGGATAATCTACACTTGTGCCTTCTCTGAGTTAGTAGGCACCTCTGAGGTTTGGTCACTCTTTTGAGTCAAGAGGTTGTCTAGCTCTTGAATGGGGTTCAAAGAGTAGCTACAGGGAGCACCCCCCAGTGTAGACCCTATCAGGGTCAAAGTGCGACATTGAGGTCACCCCTGTATTAACAACAGAATGTTTTGGCTCTGAGACATAACACCTGTTACATAGCACCTGCAAGTTCTGTTATAGTAGCTTTGCATTCCTCAGTGACCTGAACAGAGGATATACTGCAAAAAGCTTCAGTGGCATTCTTTAGAAAAAAAAGTACTAGATGTGGCTGTGGCTTATTATTGTGATATGCCACATTATCCCAAGATCCCTCATTAAACATCTGCTTCAGCTGCTCAATGCTATCAGGTAGAATAACAAACAAACTAAACACAAATGTAACTTTCAGTTGTTCTACATTAATGTGCGAGGGGCCTGCCATTTTCAAATGAAATACAAGCTGCATTAAGACCTGCTCCAGCTGGCTGAGAGTATTCTCAACATGCATGTTAGAGGGCAGTCTGTCAATGCTGAGAGGAGTGAGCAACAGCTTTACCCCTGTGCTTTGGCATTACAAAGAGCAAAAAGACCAGGAGCGAGGTTCGGGAACATCAGGTCAGTCAGGCATCTTGGACCCGGATCCTATATTCCCTTTTTTTTTTTTTTATTTGACAAGGTTTTTTTTACTTATTTGAAATCTTCCCATATGTATCAAATTTTAAAGCAAATGCCCAAAATATGTAATACTTGGTAGCAATAATGAAACAGTGATGTAATATTCACAAAGCTAGGGTTACCATTCGTCCGGATTTCCCCGGACATGTCCTCTTTTTGAGGGCACCATCGGGAGTCTGGGCGGATTTCAGCAATTGCTTGATTTGTCCGGGTTTCCCGTCGCCATCGGTCGGGTCATCATGATCACCTGTCCTCCGAGTCCGATTTCTTCACTGACTTGACTCCTCTGATCATGCAAGCGCAGCAGCGCTGTGTGGGCCGAAGCAGGCAGGCTACAGGCAGCGTGTGTGTGCGTGCCAGCCAGCGCCTGCCTGCTGATCAGCATCAGCTGATCTGATGATCCTGCTGCACGCACGCTGCTACTGCAACCTCCTGCCTTCTCCGCCTGCAGCCGCCATAACCAAGTCGACGACGAGGCTGCAGCGTCTGGAACTCTGGACGGTCTGGTGACTGTCTATGTGCCCCTGCCTTGCTGCCCTTAGCCGCCGCCATAACCTGTCCTGAGGTAGTGAAGTAAGGGGGAAATACACATTTTGAATGGACAGCTCAGTAATACAAGAGTGTATTTACCTGTTGATGTTCACTATGTTGTCGTTTCCTCAAGATGCAAATAAAGTGATGGATTTGTCTTCCTTTACCAGTATTTTCCCCCCTCATTTCTGCGATTTAAACGGCTCACTGGCTGCTCCTGTAGAGAAATCAGCCCCAAATCTCCCGCTCCCTCTCCCTCCTCCTTTTCTGTATAAACTCCGGAGCTGTTTTCGTTGTACAGGCGGAGGGCGCTCTCTCAGTGGAGCACCGTGCACCAAGTCTAATTCTTGGAGAAACCAATCCTAATTCCCTAGTTAAGTCTTTTGATTTTTTTTTCAACAAACACATCCTTTGTTCATGTCTTAGAATTCTAAATTTCTGTAACCTGTGGTTAAAATACGTTTTTGTATTAGAGGGGCCTTTGCATCTTTAAATTAGCCTTGAGGCAGTTGGGGGGGGGGGGGGGGGGGAGAGAAATATATGTACAAATAATCAAACAGAAACAAAACAAGTACCCTTAAATCAGTGTGTGCTGGTCAGTGTAAGCTGGAGCTGCAATGCAGGGGTTAAATTGATTCAGCTGCTGCAAGCAGGGGTGTGTGTGTGGGTATGTGTTTAAAAAAAAAAGAATCAGGGACTACCAATACCACACTGCTTTGGGGTGTACCTTTAAAACCAGGACTGCCCAAAAAGTCTCAGTCCTGGAACTGGGTAACGTTGCATCTCTGAAATGTAACTTATACTAGATGACGGCAGAAAAAGACCTGCACGGTCCATCCAGTCTGCCCATCAAGATGAACTCACATGTGCTACTTTTTGTGTATACCTTACCTTGATTTGTACCTGTCCTTTTCAGGGCACAGACCGTATAAGTCTGCCCAGCACTATCCCCGCCTCCCAACCACCAGCCCCGCCTCCCACCACCGGTTCTGGCACAGACCATATAAGTCTGCCCAGCACTATCCCCGCCTCCCAACCACCAGTCCCACCTCCCACCACTGGCTCTGGCACAGACCGTATAAGTCTGCCCAGCACCATCCCCGCCTCCCGCCACCGGCTCTGCCACCCAATCTCGGCTAAGCTCCTTAGGATCCATTCCTTCTGAACAGGATTCCTTTATGTTTATCCCACGCATGTTTGAATTCCGTTACCGTTTTCGTTTCCACCACCTCCCGCGGGAGGGCATTCCAAGCATCCACTACTCTCTCCGTGAAAAAATACTTCCTGACATTTTTCTTGAGTCTGCCCCCCTTCAATCTCATTTCTATGGTCATTAGAGATTTTTTAACATGTTCTATCACAGGCAAGACTTAAAAGTATATGTCTTTTGCAAGATTACTCATCACTCTTACAAACAGCATAACTGCTGGGCCTTGCAAGAGCAGTGGCTAATTCAGTTGGAGTCTTCTCTATTGGTAGCAGGAGAGAATCTTATGGAACAATTTACCTTTAGGTATTAGTTCTGAGCAATCTTTCAAAAAATTTAACATTATGTTAAAATATTATTTCTGTACTAAAGCTTATTCTGGTTCATAATGTAACCCAAGGGGTTAAATAATCTCAACTGGGCTGAATAAGGGTTCTTTTCAGTGACATCACTCTCAGACATCACTCAGCTGAGCAATTGGTTGTCTGGGAAACGGCTTGCTGGGCAGTTGGGAGGTGAGTGCTGAGCAGGGCAGAGCTGTGTTTAAGAGCTGTGCTCAGCTGGGAGAGAACTGGGGGTTAAAATTTAAGTAAAAGTGTTTAAAGATGTGTTTGATCTGAGTGTGCTGTGAGAGAGTAAAAGTGGTACATTTAATTTGAAAGCCCGCCGCGTTTCAAAGGGCTTTAGGGAAAAAATTGATGACTGACTGGGAGTTGGGCTTGTAGATGAATTAAATTCCTCAATCTTGCCCTCAGATTAATGTGTTCTGGGCTCTCTGAGAAAGGGGTCCTGAGCTAATGGTAGCTTGCTAGCACTTCAGAACTCTAGAGAATATAAATGGTTGAAAAAGAGTTAAAAAGTGAAAAGCTTACCTGAAAGTGAAAGTTTCTAATTGATTATAGAGAAAAAGGGTTTTTTAAAAATTTCAACCCTGTAATTGTAAAGAACTACTTAGCATACGCTGATGTTGTTTAAATTCTGATGGGGGGAGGTAAATAGAGTAGGGATTAATAATTATATGTTTTTTTTAAAGCTAGATAGGAAATGTGCGCAGTGGGCATCTGTATTGTAGGGATCAGTTAGATTTTAGGGTTATTGATTTATTTATAGATTAGAGTAGTAGGTGTCTTCGTTCCTGGTTCCTGTACCCTGGCCAGGGTTCAACTCTGCAGCAGACTTATGGTACCCAACGATTGGAAGAAGAGAGAAGATACAAAGCCTGCTGAGGGAACGTAAATAAAAGTATCCTTTTGAACTTTAATAGAATAAAAAGAAAAATAGTATACTTACCTTGAAGTCTCCGGAGGAAAAACCAAAACCTGAAAAAGAAGAAAAGAAACAAAGAATTAATTCTATATAAGGGACTCATATTAGAATATAATCTGTTGCATGCATGTTTAAACTTTAGTTTAGAAAATTAAACTGCTACTTATCTGATGTGAAGTTACTCTGAAGTTGAGCCTTATAGAGAATAGAGGAACCTATGGGAAATAAAGAAATGTAAGGTTAAGGCTACTGAGGGGTGGAATCTATTGTGTTCATTTAAGTGCTTATTAGAATAAAGTGAACTTTTATTAATCAATTGTGATTTATAAGTTTTTTTTGTGCCCTTCTTCTGCTCTGGGTGAAACACTCGGCTCAGACTATATCCTTTTTGAACCCAGGAGTGGGGGAGGGGTCACAAAAATGGCGTAGTCGGCAGGATAGGGCCTTCACTTTAAAAATAAAGTGAAACTGGGAAAGCTGAAATATATGTGTGCATATATGGTGAAAAATATTTGCTATTTCTGAAGTAATTTGTGTAAAGGTAATTGTTCATCCCGGGTGAGAGAACTATCACAATATTTTGATTGCAAGGGGAGCCACTGCTGTGTGGGGGAAGGGGAATTTTTGTTTCCTTGTTGGGACCACACATCAGGCGACAGGAGAAGAACATGGAAGAACTACTAAGACAAATTGAGGAATTAAGAAATATAGTGGAAAGACCAGAAGAGAAAGCACCAATAATCCAACAAAAGAAATCTTGGAGAGCTAAGAATAGATGGAATGAAAGTTGGGAAGAAAATAGGAGAACATGGGAGAACAAAAAATACGGAGAACCATCCGTGAATCAGTTCAGGAAAAGGGAAAGATTTCATGAAAAGGATGGAAATAATCAGAGGGGATCCTATTGGGGAGCTCAGCAGAGAAAGAGAATCCCTGTTTGCTATCGTTGTGGACAGCTTGGGCATATTAGCAGATATTGTAGCGCTGAACTGGAAATGCAAGAAGACCTAAGTTTTGAGAATATGGAGAGATCCTTGAGTCCGGCAAAGCTTGCTCAAAGAAGCTGGAGCCCGGAAAAAGAGAGAGATAAAAGCCTGAACTCTGGAAAGTGTTATTATGTTTGTTACCCAGTACAAACTGTAGAGGAAAACAAAGAACGGTGCGGAGAAAAAGAACAAGTGGTGGAAGAGGGGCAACAGCAATTAGTTAACTTGAATGAACAACTAATAAGTTCGGAAAAAAAAATGGAAGGAAGGGAAGTAAGAATAATAAAAGAGGAAGAGCAAGTAATAGAAGGGCGAAAGGAAGAAAACAGGATACAAGAAAAAGAAGCAAAGGAGAAAGAAGAAGAGAAGGAGCCAAGCAGCGAGAGCAGTGACGGTGAATTTAGCAGCGATGAGGAGGAAGACGAAGAAACAGCTGATGAAAAGGGGGCTGAAAACTCAGAAGGGAATGTGGAAGGCAGTTCAGGAACAGCTGCAGCAGTGGGGGATAGAGTGAAGTTAGAGATTCCAGAGGCTGGGATAGAGGTGGAAGAAACTACCACAGAACCAGCTACAGTGGAAGAAATACAACAGATGGAGACTCTGACAAAATTAAGGTTTCCATTAACTGTTAAAGAGAAGAGAAGGAAAAGGAAGAAACAGGGTAAATCACTGGGAAATTGTGTGATTAAAGAAGCAATGGAAGAAATATCTTTAAAACAAAGGAGAATCATTAATAGTCAACGCTCAGTACTTGAAACATGGAGTGTTCCAGTGGGAAGTCCGTTCAAGCCCATCTGGTGTAATAGGAGAGGTGGAAATAAAAACAAATGCTCACGTGTACTCAGAGTTTTTCAAAGGCTGTTATTGTTTATTTACTTGGGTGCAGTTATTTTTATAGAAATGTTCCATGGAAGACACCCGATTCTTTTCTCTTCATATGAATTCTCAGGGGGTGAAAAGAGGGAAAAGAAGACGGAAAAGGCAATGTTGAAGAAATTTGGAATTTCAAACAGACTGGGAGAAAAACGGGCTCAAGGAATAAACTACGATTATAAGAAGAGGAAGAAGCTTGATTGACAGAAAGAGAAATCTCAATATTTCTGCCATCAAACACATGGGCAGAAAAAAAAAATGTATAAGAAAATTTAAACATTTGCTTTGGTATACCAGAATATAAAAACTCTCATGGAAAGAACAATTACCTGGTGAAATGAAAGATGTTTGAATATATTGAAGTGTGGGGGGATATGAAGTGGATGGAATGATTTAAAAAAAATGTTATTTCATACATTTTTTTTAACTTGGTTAGGCCGAATGTAACCCAAGGGGTTAAATAATCTCAACTGGGCTGAATAAGGGTTCTTTTCAGTGACATCACTCTCAGACATCACTCAGCTGAGCAATTGGTTGTCTGGGAAACGGCTTGCTGGGCAGTTGGGAGGTGAGTGCTGAGCAGGGCAGAGCTGTGTTTAAGAGCTGTGCTCAGCTGGGAGAGAACTGGGGGTTAAAATTTAAGTAAAAGTGTTTAAAGATGTGTTTGATCTGAGTGTGCTGTGAGAGAGTAAAAGTGGTACATTTAATTTGAAAGCCCGCCGCGTTTCAAAGGGCTTTAGGGAAAAAATTGATGACTGACTGGGAGTTGGGCTTGTAGATGAATTAAATTCCTCAATCTTGCCCTCAGATTAATGTGTTCTGGGCTCTCTGAGAAAGGGGTCCTGAGCTAATGGTAGCTTGCTAGCACTTCAGAACTCTAGAGAATATAAATGGTTGAAAAAGAGTTAAAAAGTGAAAAGCTTACCTGAAAGTGAAAGTTTCTAATTGATTATAGAGAAAAAGGGTTTTTTAAAAATTTCAACCCTGTAATTGTAAAGAACTACTTAGCATACGCTGATGTTGTTTAAATTCTGATGGGGGGAGGTAAATAGAGTAGGGATTAATAATTATATGTTTTTTTTAAAGCTAGATAGGAAATGTGCGCAGTGGGCATCTGTATTGTAGGGATCAGTTAGATTTTAGGGTTATTGATTTATTTATAGATTAGAGTAGTAGGTGTCTTCGTTCCTGGTTCCTGTACCCTGGCCAGGGTTCAACTCTGCAGCAGACTTATGGTACCCAACGATTGGAAGAAGAGAGAAGATACAAAGCCTGCTGAGGGAACGTAAATAAAAGTATCCTTTTGAACTTTAATAGAATAAAAAGAAAAATAGTATACTTACCTTGAAGTCTCCGGAGGAAAAACCAAAACCTGAAAAAGAAGAAAAGAAACAAAGAATTAATTCTATATAAGGGACTCATATTAGAATATAATCTGTTGCATGCATGTTTAAACTTTAGTTTAGAAAATTAAACTGCTACTTATCTGATGTGAAGTTACTCTGAAGTTGAGCCTTATAGAGAATAGAGGAACCTATGGGAAATAAAGAAATGTAAGGTTAAGGCTACTGAGGGGTGGAATCTATTGTGTTCATTTAAGTGCTTATTAGAATAAAGTGAACTTTTATTAATCAATTGTGATTTATAAGTTTTTTTTGTGCCCTTCTTCTGCTCTGGGTGAAACACTCGGCTCAGACTATATCCTTTTTGAACCCAGGAGTGGGGGAGGGGTCACAATAATGTAGGGAAACTACCAGGGATGGCAGGCAGCCCCCCTGCAGTTTAGGATACAGTGATGTGACTGTTCTTGAATGATTGTGTTCTTTCATATTGGTAAATGGGTGATAAGGAACCAATGTGACTGCTCGTGGTTTACGGAGCACCTTGCAACAACACATTATCTGTGCAAGAAGTGCTGAATCTGGTGACTGAGGTAGGGTTACCATATGTCCGGATTTACCCGGACAATCCGGACAAACGGGCAGATTGCTAGCCTCCCCTCCCCTTACTTACTACTGCCCTGGTGGTCTAGTGACCTCTTCCGCCTTCGGGGCAGGAAAGAGCCCCCTCTTTCCTGCCCAGAGCGCTGCCCTGCATGCATCCTTCCTGTTCGTGATCTCGGGGCCAATTCAAAATGGCCGCCGAGAGTTGAAGTGACCTCGCGAGACCCCGAAGAGGCCACTAGACCACCAGGGCAGTAGTAAGGTAAGGGGAGGGGGAGTGATGGGGTGTGTGACAGGGGGGAGGGGAAAATGTGAGGGGGTGGAGCGAGGGCGTGAAAGGGGACGGGGTGGGGTGTGAAAGGGGGCGGGGCATGTGTCCTCCTTTTTGGGGGACAAAATATGGTAACCCTACCATAAAGCAGGCAGCCAAGATTTATTTTCCACTGAACATAATTAATTTTGTACAAACTTGGTGGCTAATAGTGTGCTGCTTGCTACCGTATTTTGTATTTTGGCGGTGTATTGTTTGCTTGCATAATAAAATGCACACAGCTGGGAGCCAACGATTTTTTAAAAATGTATTTTACAACCAAAAGAAATTAATATATACATTAACTAGAAAATATTGCTACATTTAGATTGACTCTGGACAGAACTTCTGCATGAAAGAAGCTCCCTCATTATTCAATACCTGTCTTTGAAATAGTAGTAATAAAAAAAAATCAAGTGTATTTTAATAATGTACAACTGCATTCCACCCACAAAACAAACGGTGCAAGTTCCCACATACCATCTTTTGATGTATCCACAAGAAAAAAAATGCTAAATGTTCCCAAGTTTCAACTTAATTAGTGTTTTTAAAAAAAGCCATTGTGTTTATAAACAGAAACTCTGAATGAATGTTGAGCACCTGATTCTCATACCATAATGTCTGTTTTGGTGGGCCTTTACTAGGTGAAAACATCTCTGCACCAATACAACGCCTGCTATATCAGTCCATATAACTAGCCCCTCCAAATGACACACGGATTACAATTCAGAACAAATTACAACTCTAACCGATGAACAGTTCCTCTGTGTACATTTCTATGCTGCACAACCCAGCATGTTTGAAAATATAAGTGAGATCAAATATAAATGCTACCAACAATAAACAACGACAGCGTGGATGCAGCTGCTGCAGCATCAGCAGATAGCTTTGCTTGCTTTGTCTTGGGTGTACCAAGATGGCGGCTGCGTGGGAGAGACGGCTTCAGCTTTTTGACGTCATGCTGTCTCCTGTTCACGTAACCTTCCTGTGATGGACGCTGTGAGAGCACCAGAAAGAGAAGCTTGGAACGCAAGAAGAGGTGCCCCAGAAAGAGGCTTGAAATGCAGAGAGAAACAGCCGGAAGAGCACTCGTTGAATAGAGAATACAGGCTAAAAGAAAAACCGCAACTTGCCAACGGCAAACTTTTTCAGCTTCCAGCATTCAAAAGTAGCCCAGTTTAGCTGGAAACCCGTCCAACTAGCAACAGCAGGCCTCAGCTTGTACCATATTTTTACAGAACCCGCTCCCGGAAGTGCTGGTAGGATTTAGCGGAAGTATTTGCTTGCTTCCGGTCTCTATCGTGTCTCTGCTGTTGGAGGAAGATGGTGAGTTTATGGTGGGGGCCGTAGAGGTTGTTCTGAATCCGTGAACATCTTGGTGTTCTAGCGTCCTTGCACCCTTGTGGCTCAAGGAGTAGCTGTAGTGTCCCTACGGGTTCAGTTCCAGCAACTGAAGCACTGTCGCCAGAGCATCGATTGTATGCTAATGGATCTAGACAAGAGGCAGAGGCCTGAATCTAGGCCAGGATGGGATGCACAAATAGACCGGTGTTTGTTGCCCGGTCTGGTCACATACCTCAGTTGTTCCTGGCGGAAGCATGGTGTAGTGGTATTTCCATTTGCTACCTATGCTTTGACCCACTGCTCTAGGGACTGGAAGTGTTAGTCCTTCTGTTGCTGCTAAGCTGTAAGTTACATAACTGGAAAATACTGTTTTTAGGAAGCTACATATCCGCGAATTTTCTAGATCAGATACTTGTTTATAGGACTCTGTAGCCGTTTATATTTATCTATGATGATGTTCAAAATGTCTGAACATATGAAATCATAAATGATTTTAGTATTTACTGAGATAAATGTAGGGGCTGCAGAGTTCAAAACATTATAGGTATAACCAATAGACAAAGCCGAGGCACAATTATTTAAGATTTGAGTGTCTTGTACTTTTCAGACAAAGGGAACCTCATCTTTCGGTAAACGTCGCAACAAGACGCACACACTGTGCCGTCGCTGTGGATCCAAGGCTTACCATCTCCAGAAGTCTACCTGCGGCAAATGTGGATATCCAGCCAAGCGCAAAAGAAAGTGTAAGTTATGCTTGATGGAGGTGTTAAATAGCTTTCACAAGATAGTGTATGGGTTTCAAGTGTCCTTTTACATGTTGTATAGCAAGCTTGAATGGCTTTAGGATAGCATAATATTACATGGTTATTTACTTTGGGCTTGGGTCAGACTCAAAAAAGATGTCAGGAAGTATTTTTTCACGGAGAGGGTGGTGGATGCTTGGAATGCGCTCCCGCGGGAGGTGGTGGAGATGAAAACGGTAATGGAATTCAAACATGCGTGGGATGTGCATAAAGGAATCCTGTGCAGTAGGAATGGATCCTCAGAAGCTTAGCCAAAATTGGGTGGCGGAGCAGGTGGGGGAAGAGAGGTTGGTAGTTGGGAGGCGAGGATAGTGGAGGGCATACGGTCTGCCAGAGCCGGAGATTGGAGGCGGGACTGGTGCTTGGGAGGCGGGAAATACTGCTGGGCAGACTTGTACGGTCTGTGCCCTGAAAAAGGCAGGTACAAATCAAGGTACGGTATACACATATGAGTTTATCTTGTTGGGCAGACTGGATGGACCGTGCAGGTCTTATTCTGCCGTCATCTACTATGTTACTATGTACAGAGGTACTTATACTCTTGATCTGGAAAGGTAGGGCCTTCTGTTGCAGAACTGCTAATGCCATCTGGAGGGGTTTTTTTTCCCTTGTATGTCATAGTATCAGTGTAGTACTTATCCACCTTTTACAGTTGCTTTAAAATGATTTCATAGTGTCTCAGGTTATTCTAATTGGCAATCAAAAGTTTCAAAATTTGTTTTAGTGCCATTGATAATTGCTGTTAATGCTGACCCCCCCCCCCCCCCCCCCCCCCCATTTTCCATGGGCCTACTTTAAGGCTGCCCAGGGGCCTAGGGCAGGTAGGAGAGATCCCCTGCCTGTGCTGGTTCTGAATTAAAAATGGTGGGAGCGACCTGTAGCAGTAGTCTGGACAGCTAGGTGTCTGGACTCTAGCAAATGTACCACGACACTACTGCTCCAGGTTGTGCCTGCTATTTTGAACATGGGGCCTACTTAGGCAGGAGCGACTAGAGATCCCTCTTACCTGCCCTAGCCTAGACCATCAGGTATTCCTAAGGTAGGAGGTGGGGTGACTGCAGGTGGGAGGGAACCTCCTAGGGGAGCTTCAGGAGTTCTTCTATGCCGATGCTCATAGGGGAGGGGGGGAAGGATTATCTTCCCCACTATTCAACTTGCTACTGTTTTAGCTAGTCCAGTTAGCTTTTGCCATCCTAACTTTACCCATTTGCTAACTGGGTAGTGTGCTGAATATTGTCTTTAGCTGGCAGCAATTAACATTGTGATTAGTTGTGATCAAAATTTTTAATCATGATGAATTGTGATAGTTTTTGGACTTCTTTTTTTCCTGAGCAACAGCTATGCTATTTGTAAGAGAAATTATGTTACTGTATTCTTGTTTTGTTTTTTCTCTGTTCTATTATCCTTAATTTATATTTGTCCTGCCCTGCATTGTAATTAAATACTGAATATAGGATGTGAATCCTGATTTCAGTCACCACAAAAACTTCTGCATATATGAGTTGGATCCTGCATCTTTTAGGACTATTCAGTTGCCTTGGCATGCCATGCAGGTAGTATATAGAGGGAAGGAAGTAACTGCTAGCAAGGCTGTGGAGTTGGCACACCAAACCTTCGACTCCTTTAGTTTTATACTGTTTGTCTCCAACTCCTACTGATAATAAATGCTATAAAAATTTTTAAATGATTTACCATATAATGTAAGTTTATTTTGAAACTGGGGCCAGTCAATACATTTTTACTGACTCTAACTTCAGGCAACAGTGAGAATATACCTTGAAAGAAAAGCTCTTCTAGTCTTAAGCTAGCAAGTGCCCCTTGAGGCATCCAGGATAAGGTGGAATAGGCTGCTGAGGGAGATAAAGGATGTAATACTTGCAAAATAATATGTGAATAATTTGTGTCTAATATAATTGTCAAGATGTTTTTCTCTGTACTTCTGTGTGCTAAATATACCTTTCTGTGACTTTGAGATGGTAAAAATAATAAGAAAAAAATCTTTGCCTTTTGGTACAGTTTAGGGCTAACGCTTTTTTTTTTTTTTTTTACAAATTGTTTTCTAGATAATTGGAGTGCTAAGGCCAAAAGGCGCAATACCACTGGTACTGGCCGCATGAGGCACCTGAAAGTTGTCTACCGCAGATTCAGGTACACTGGTGATATGTCTGAAGTAGAATAACTTTATTTTAGAATGTTTTATATTGGTGCCTGCTGCATGATTTACTAACTTTTCTCAATGCTGCATTTAGCATGAGAAATGTTTTAAAATAGTATTAAATATTTGGATGCTACTGGTGTAAATTCTCATTTGCATTTTTTTTCCTTTGACTACAATGGTAAGTGAAGAACTAGGGAGGGCTGCTGGTGGTGCCATCTGTGTAGTTGCTAGTGGCTAAAGTAAGAGGGAAAAATATCATCCATGTGGGTGCACTATAACATGGGAGTGGAAATATGCCACTCTTTGAGTCTTGCACATTGAGATCTCGGGATACATAAGTGGTCTGTCTACATAATCTCTGTACTGCAGATCGAAAGAGCTTGATCCAGGCACTTTTGTATTTCATTGTGAGGCTCTAGTGAGTTTGAACTTGCTCAGCTACCTGAATAATCTTATTCTGTAATCTGCTTTGGATTAGGCAGTCACAGAAATAAAAACATTCAGGAAGCCAAAGCGATCTCAATTACACTGTGCAGTAAAGGTTTGGCATAAAACTCCCATTGGTCACTAATCAAACTTCTTTTCTTGACCAGACCGAGTTTTATGAAATTGAAATAGCTGTTGCTAAAAAGCAACACTTTCTGTTCTTCAGCAAGGTACCAACGCTTCACAGTTGTTTAAAATCATTAGACCTCTGAATAACTTCACTGTAGATCAGTTTGCAAATAGCTTCGCTGACATAGTTAACAGTTTAAGAGCTACTTTTAAATCTTCTGCTCTAGCTGGATTTATAGCACCATCCTCACCAGATTATATACTCTGGTCACTCTCAGAATTCAATTTTCCAACCATGTTAGAGGTATCTAGGAGTGTACCTATGTTGAAGCTTTCATCTTTTAAGAATCCACCACCTGTTCATTTGCTCAGATAAGTCCTTGATGCCCTTCTGCCTTATTTACATTCTGTTCTGGCTACTGTTCCTGATGAAAGGAAACAAGCGATTGCCCATACTCATCTTACAGAAACCTAAGATTAGCTGCATCCCATCTCCAACTTATTTGTGTCTGAGGTGGCAGAGAAACTGGTAGCTGCTCGATTGACTGACTGGAAAAAAATGAATGCTCTCATCCAATACAAACTGTATTTTGTTCACATCATTCTGTTGAGTGTGTTTTTAGTTTTAAGGTAAATTTAGATACAGGCAGAGATGATCTCTTAGGCAGCAGATAAGTCTAAAGAGGCTTTGATTTAGTTAACCGTACCATTCTCCATCAGCAGGTCTACGATTTTCACGTTTCCAGTAGCATCTACTATTGGTTTCTGTCATATCTTGAAAATAGGACATTTTTTTCCTTGTCTCAGATGATCTCTACCTATACCTTTAGGGTCCCAAGGACTCTATTCTTGACCCTGTGCTTTTCATTTGCCCCTTTAGCTTTGCTTGTCCAATCACTAGGCTTCTGTCTCCCCCCCCCCCCCCCCCCCCCCAATTTATGCTACCAAACTTATTTTTTACCTTTTATACACATTCCCCTAATTCTGTAGTGGCTATTTTTTTGTTTGTTTGTGAACCATCTTGCTGTGGTTTCTAGATATATTTCAAATTCTAACAAACATAAATCCTATTTAGCAATTTGATATGAAAAAACACTCTATCACATATAAAATAGAAGAAAAGAGAAGTGACAGAAAACAGGTAGAGGAAAGAAGACCAGTGTATTCTGCCATTCCACTATCACACAACACAAGCTGCAGATCTACAGCTCATTTCCAGAAAAGTGGACCCAGAATGAAAAAGGTAGAGTTTTTAGTATATAAATGGGCTGTGGAGACTGATGGCAGAGTTAAGATAGGGGCCAGTGGATGAGTGCAGACAATTTATTTATTAGGATTTATTTACCGCCTTTTTGAAGGAATTCACTCAAGGCCTTGTACAGTAAGAATAGATCAAACATGAGCAATAGGCAGTTAAAGCAGTAAAAATATTCAACTAACAATACAAAATATGGCATGGTATACTGTTTTATCTATTGGAGATCACTACAATTTCTTTATAATTTTACCAAATGGTGTTTGGATACTCCTCTCTCAGCATATGTATAAAGTTACTGATTTATCAACCCAGGACCTCGACGCTTCCAAGCTTGGCTATTCTGCAAAGAATAATCGCTCTTTCTTTTTTCAAAGAGCGCCACTGCTTATAACTGGAGCTTTGTTCCTATCATCGGTCCTTATTTCTTTTATTGCAGCGGGAGCATAACAAACCAATGTAAAAAAAAAACTCAAAATAGAGAAAAAACGTTGGTTTCTCAGCCTACCCGTAACTTGCAAACACCCATACACTGAGAGAGAAGGGAAGGCTAGAGGCGAGCCTGCTTCTTTCACTGCTGCTGCCGCCGCTTTGATTTTGAGGTAAAATAAAAGATTTACAAAATGCAGGGCAGCAGGAACGAAAGGAGGGCTGTGGGGGAGTTGAGGTCGGGCAGCTGTGGCTGGAACTGTGACGGCGGTAAGCATGGCTTGTGGCACCCCCCCCCCCCCCCCCCCCGGCCATGCTTACCAGGTTGTGCCGGCCCTGATTTGCTGCGGCACACAGTTTGGGAAACGCTGGTATACATATTGAGTTCCACAGTATAATATTGATAAATTTGTCCCCATACTGGCAAAACAATACAAATCCACAACGGAAACGAAAATGGGTGGGAAAAGCTGAGGAGGTAGAAGATGCTCTTCTTTGGTGGTTTTCTTGAGTCAGGAGCAGACAGTTTCCTGTCAGTGGTCCACTGCTTATGGAGAAAGCTAACCAGCTAGCTGAAAGTCTTGGACTAACTGAATTCAAAGCCACTGTTGGATGGTTGGAAAGATGGAAGGAGAGGAACAACATAAAATTCAAGAACCAGCATGGTGAGAAACAAGACGCTGATGACTGGTGCTAAAAATTGGGTTTCAGTTCTTCCTACCATCTTGAACGAGTTTGCACCTCGTGACATTTTCAATGCTGACAAAAATGGTCTCTACTGGCGAGCGATTCCTGATGGAACACTTGTATTCAAACATGCCGAAACTACTGGAGGTAAAATATCGAAGGACTGACTGACGATCTTCCTTTGCTGCAATATGGATGGGAATGAGAAGTTGGAACCCCTCATCATTGGAAAGAGCAAACAGCCCTGTTGCATCAAGAAAGTTAAGCGACTTCCTGTGTCATATGAGGCTAATGCAAATTCATGGATGACTGGGGAAATTTGGAAGCAGTGGCTAAAGAAGTTAGACACTAGAATGCAGGCATAAAAGCATCAGATTGTGCTGCTTTGTGATAATTGTGCTGCACACAGGGATGATGTCAGGCTGTCACCAAACTACCTCTCTGATCCAACCTATGGGTCAGGGCATAATAGCCAATTTCAAACAACATTATCGGGCTCTTGTGCTACATTGTCTGATGAGCATTATGTATGACCAGACTGGCAAGGATAAACGTGCTGTTGAACTGGTTCGTAATCTATCACTGTTGGATTCCCTACATATGCAGAAATAAGCCTGAAATCATGTTACACAGGCAACCATTGTGAACTGCTACAAGCGGGCAAGCTTTGTTAAGGATATGGAGAAGGACGAAACAGATGCAGCTATTGCAAACGCGTCAGATGAACAGGTTATTGACATCCCAGCCGGTGTTACTGAAGAGGAGTTCCATCACTACATAGCTGTTGATTACGATCTACAAACAGCTGAAGACAGCACTGATGTCGAGATATGCGCCTACATGCAGGCAACAACGGCTGATGATGGAACAGATGACGAAATGAGCAGCGAGGCACATGCTGACGAAATTCAACAACCTCCTGTCACTTTTGCAAGATCGCTGGAGAGTCTCACTCCATTGCCCCATGTAAGCCGAAGCCGCATTGAGCCTGCCATGAGTGGGAAAGCGCGGGGTACAAATGTAACAAAAAAAACAAAACACCATGCGGGCCTATCTGGAGGCCACTGGATGTCAGTGCTATTACAGTTTTTACCGTCTGGCAGATGTAGTCTATGGAACTCACAGACCCAAGCCTAATGTCAGTTAACGGAGCCTGTATACTGTAGTTATAATAATAAACAGTACTGTACATATGTTTATCAGATGTCAAGCTTCTTTGGGTCACAACGGTTAAGTGCACACTCTGGTTAACTGCATGCATTTCCCCACCTTATCCTCACCTTCATCTTGCACCCTGCCTCTAATACAGTTTCCAGCTCCCATTCTCCCTATTTTAAATTCTTGTCTACCCTTCTTGCAACACCATCGACTTTTAACCCTTTGTATCTCTTCCCCTTCCTCCTCTTGCAATGACAGTTACAGCTTTAGCATGAGTAATGTAGCAGATAACACAAGAAATCTTCAACATTTCCTCTCAAGGGTACATACCTCCTTAGTGAAGGCAAGTGCAGAAGGGGTATAAAAGTGATGGCAGAGTAGCCATAGAAAAGACACACACAGTAGTTCTTCTCTGCCCTTGTACATGTGTTGCTGCCATTTTTCTCTCTATGGATGGCACTCGGAAAGCACAGACTGATCTATCTTTGAGCAGGGACTGTCTTTCTTCTATGTTTGTGCAGCGCTGCGTACACTTTGTAGCGCTATTTAAATGCTAAATAGTAGTATCTCCTTTACCTGCTCTTGCCTGCTATGGCTTATTCTAGCTTGCTGCTTAAACAACATAGTGCTGACTACACAGCCCCCACCCCCATGGAAGGATGGCCATGGTTGGACGTTGGGAGGGATGAGTGAAGCACTGACCTGCCGTTTCTTGCTGAGGTCTGACAGATTGTAGTGCGAGTATGAGGAAGGAAGGTAGATAGTAACATAGTAGATGACGGCAGAAAAAGACCTGCACGGTTCATCCAGTCTGCCCAACAAGATAACTCATATGTGCCACATTTTGTGTATACCTTACCTTGATTTGTACCTGTCTTTTTCAGGGCACAGACCGTATAAGTCTGCCCAGCACTATCCCCGCCTCCCACCACCGGCTCTGGCACAGACCATAGAAGTCTGCCCAGCACTATCCCCGCCTCCCACTACCGGCTCTTGCCACCCAATCTTGGCTAAGCTCCTGAGGATCCATTCCTTCTGAACAGGATTCCTTTATGTTTATCCCACGCCAGTTTGAATTCCGTTACCGTTTTCATTTCCACCACCTCCCGCGAGAGGGCATTCCAAGTATCCACTACTCTGTGAAAAAATACTTCCTGACATTTTTCTTGAGTCTGCCCCCCTTCAATCTCGTTTCATGTCCTCTCGTTTTACCGCCTTCACATCTGCAGAAAAGGTTCGTTTGCGGATTAATACCTTTCAAATATTTGAACATCTGTATCATATCACTCATGTTTCTCCTTTCCTCCAGGGTATACATGTTCAGGTCAGCAAGTCTCTCCTCATATGTCTTGTAATGCAAATCCCATACCATTCTCCTAGCTTTTCTTTGCACCGCTTCAATTCTTTTTACATCCTTAGCAAGATACGGCCTCCAAAACTGAACACAATACTCCAGGTGGGGCCTCACCAATGACTTATACAGGGGCATCAACACCCCCTTTCTTCTGCTGGTCACACCTCTCTCTATATCTAAGCAATTCTAGAAATATGTCCCAATGCCTGTCTTAGTGTAGTGTGCAAAAGAGAAACAGCAGCAGTTTTCTTCAAAACAGTCAATTTTTTGCCTGGGTGAGCAAAAAAGGGAGAGAGGCATTAACATAATCCTGCAGAACAGAAGGTCTATTCTAGAAGGGAAAAGGTGCATCTTGATGCATGAGAGTATTGTTACGGTACTACTCAGGTAAGCAGACATGACATTTTTGGAAGTGGGGTACATATTCATTGTGTAAGGTTACTGCTAATTTAACAGTTAGTACTTGTATATTTCATAGTTTAATTTGATGCCTTGGTAAATTGTTTTTTTTATTTCATTATTTGTGACACTTTGGCAATAATAAACTACCTTTTACTGACAGTGATGGATTTGAGACTTTGGGCTTTTACTAAGGTGTGCTAATGAATTGGCCACTGTTAGAAACAGGATAGTGGGCTTGATGGACCTTTGGTTTGTCCCAGTATGGCTTGTGTTCTTATTTAGCACATACTAAATGCTAAGAAGCCCATTTTATTCCTATGGCTTCTTAGTATTTAGCTTGTGCTAAACCCATTAGTAAATGGACCCCTTTATGATTAGCCCATAGAGATACTAATTCTAGATTTTGTGAAGTGTGTTACCATATTAGCAATCACAGTTCAACACAGGTTCCATTTTATGCATTGGGACGTATTTCTAGAATTGCTTATAGAGCAAGGTGTAAAAATAAAATAATAGGCGCTGAGTTGTGAGCCTTGTGTTGTAAAACTAATATTGTTGGAGGTTTATTCATATGTTGCAGTGCTTTGTGTAGAATTGCAAGTGAAGGACATCCGACATCTTGATTTGATACAGAGCAGAAAGCTATCTGGTCAAGGTGGGCTGCTGAATATTAATCAGATGGAAGTTGTGGTTAACTTTAGGGCATCAATTCTTTTAAAACAATTGCAATTTTAACTGGACAGCAGTAAAGTTAAATATGCCTCTTTCGTATCTAGTATCTGCAGATGGGAAATTTTGAGAAGCAAAAGTTATTTATTTTTTATTTTATTTGCTTCTTAGCTTTTGGGCTTGCATAAAGCATATGAGAAATTATTATAGCAGCCTACATTTAGGTACAGTAGGCATTTTATGTCCCTCGAGGGCTTACATCTGAGTTTGTACCTGAAACAATATAGAGGGTTAAGTGACTTTTCCAGTCAGATTTGAACCAGCCTCCCTTGATTCTCAACCCACTTCTCTAACAATTAGGTTACTCCTCCACTCTAAAATTGGACTTAAGTAATGCCTCCTGCCTCTGCTGCACGGAGCTAGCTGTCTGTATAAACTTGTTTTTATGCTGGTACTTTGGAAGAAAACTTTTTCTCTTTTTTTTAGGTCTTAGTGGGTTGTGATTATCCTGTAAAGGAGTAACACAAAAGATAATGGCAGATAAAGATCTGAATGGTCCATCCAGTCTGCTCACAGGAGACATATATTTCAAAAACTTTAAAACATCACAACCTGCTGGGCCAGTCTTCTATAGGACCAGTGTGCCTAGTAGAATGGCACAGGAGTATGAAAGATTATTACATATAGATTACTTCTGCAGTATTCTGTATGACATTGCCCGTTTTGTCTTATTTCTACTGTAAGTAGCATAACTTCAGAGGCATTTTAATTTGGTGCCTTTCCATTTTTCCAAATGTTAACACTTGAAAGCTCAGCTTAATTAGCCACTCTCAAGAGTATGAATCTAAGTGAGGAGGCTGATGTGATTTCTTTTGAGATCCCTATACAGCCCTTGTATTGGTACTTCCATAGCACTGATATATAAAGAAACAAAGCTTTGAAATTGGAGAAGAGAATTTATAAAACGATTATAATCAAAATTAACCTTTCAGTTTGTATAAAGACATAAAATAAGATAAAGGAGACTTAGAATGCTAGGAGGAAGTTACAGAGCCTGGAAATGACCAAATAAGTGTTCTAAGGGCTAGGTTTGCAGCACTACAGACTGCTCCCACAGGTTGTGCCTGATTCCCAAGAGGTGTTGGGAATCAGGCACAACCTGTGGGAGCAGTGGACAGTACATGCTGCAAGTAACTTTCTGTTACAAGATTCTTACTGCGGTAATGGAGGAGATATATACAGACTCAACTGGCATTAGTTCTGACCAAACATAAAATTTTTAGAGTGAAGAGGTGATGCCTCAAGAAGCCCCCGGCTATATAACTGCAAAGCTTAAGGGGGCTGGGCTGCTTCATCATCATCGGCAGCACCCCTGGGTAATTGGACAGTTCAATCCTCTGTATATAATTTTTTCTTTTTTTTTTTCTTTCTTTTTTAAGTTTTAAATGTAGAAATTACTTAGCTTAATAGAGGTCCATTCTTTCATTCAATCTAGGCTCTTGTGACGCTAAGTACGACCACGTACTTGTACATGTAATTTCTACATTTAAAACTTAAAAAAGAGAGAAAAAATAATATACAGAGGATTGAACTGTCCAGTTACCCAGGGGTGTTGCAGATGATGAAGCAGCCCAGCCCCCTTGAGCTTTGCAGTTATATAGCCGGGGGTTTATTGAGGCATCACCTCTTCACTCTAAAAATTTAATGTTTGGTCAGAACTAATGCCAGTTGTCTGTATATATCTCCTCCATTACCGTGCTTGTTTGGATTCTTAGTGATCAACATATCATTTTGTATTCCTTGCACAGTACAGCTTATCAATTTTGCTTCTAAAAATGTCTGAACATAAAATACTTAGAATGATTTCTTTTTGAACTGAGGTAAGCTTTAATGCTTTTTCTTTTTAAACTTTAGGTAGAGAAAACACAGCATTAGTACTTTTGTCTTTATTTTGTAACAGGAATGGATTCCGTGAGGGAACAACACCCAAACCTAAGAGAGCAGCTGTAGCAGCATCCAGTTCCTCTTAAGAGTATGGTTTTTTTTTTTGTTAAAATAAATGTTACATAAAAGAACTGTATTTTGTCTCTTGTTTTTGACACCTAGAAAACCATTACTAAACAAATTCGACACTTAGAATTTTTTTTTTTTTTATAAGTTCAATTCTGAAGTAAATTGCACTCAAAAGCATATTTGTGATTTAATAAAGGTTTTTTTTTCCCCCTACAGTTGTAGTTATCCTCCCTTTTTCCTTGTCTTCAACAGGAGGCGCATCCAAACTTGTGGGTTATGACTGCATACCAGCAGGTGCAGATACAAAGCACTGAATTGAACTCTGTGATGTAGGACACTATGCTCCTTGGCAAGTCAGACAGATAGATGGTCTCTCACAAGTTCTTGGCTTGATCTGCTGTGTTGGGTTTCCTAATGTAACCAATATAAAAAAAAAAAAAATATATATATATATATATATATAGTAACATAGTAGATGACGGCAGAAAAAGACCTGCACGGTCCACCCAGTTTGCCCAATAAGATAAACTCACGTGTCATTTTTTGTGTATACCTTACCTTGATTTGTACCTGTCTTTTTCAGGGCACAGACCGTATAAGTCTGCCCAGCACTATCCCCACCTCCCAACCACCCACCACCGGCTCTGGCACAGACCGTATAAGTCTGCCCAGCTGTATCCCCACCTCCCAACCACCAGCCCTGCCTCCCACCGCCGGCTAAGCTTCTGGAGATACTTTCCTTCTGAGGAGGATTCCTTTATGTTTATCCCACGCATGTTTGAAGTCCGTTACCGTTTTCCTCTCCACCACCTCCCGTGGGAGGGCATTCCAAGCATCCACCACTCCGTGAAAACATACTTCCTGACATTTTTCTTGAGTCTGCCCCCCTTCAATCTCATTTCATGTCCTCTAGTTCTACCACCTTCCCCTCTCTGGAAAAGGTTCGTTTGCAGATTAATACCTTTCAAATATTTGAACGTCTGTATCATATCACCCCTGGTTCTCCTTTCCTCCAGGGTATACATGTTCAGGTCAGCAAGTCTCTCCTCATACATCTTGTAACGCAAATCCCATACCATTCTCGTAGCTTTTCTTTGCACCCCTTCCATTTTTTTCACATCCTTCACAAGATACGGCCTCCAAAACTGAACACAATACTCCAGGTGGGGCCTCACCAACGTCTTATACAGGGGTATTAAAACCTCTTTTCTTCTGCTGGTCACATCTCTCTATACAGCCTAGCAGTCTTCTAGCTACGGCCACCGCCTTGTCACACTTTCGTCGCCTTCAGGTCCTCAGATACTATCACCCCAAGATCCCTCTCCCCGTCCGTACCTATCAGACTCTCTCTGCCTAACACATACGTCTCCCGTGGATTTCTACTCCCTAAGTGCTCCACTTCGTATTTCTTCGCATTGAATTTTAATTGCCAAACGTTAAACCATTCTTCTAGCTTCCGCAGATCTTTTTTCATGCTTTCCACTCCCTCCGGGGTGTCCACTCTGTTGCAAATCTTAGTGTCATCTGCAAAAAGGCAAACTTAACCTTGTAAGCCTTCGGCAATATCACTCAGAAATATATTGAATAGAATCGGCCCTAACACCGATCCCTGAGCACTACTTACCTTTCTCTCCTCCGAGCGAACTCCATTTACCACCACTCTCTGGCGTCTGCCTGTCAACCAGTTCCTAATCCAGTTCTCCACTTCGGGTCCTATCTTCAGCCCTTCTAGTTTATTCAAGAGCCTCCTTTGGGGAACCGTGTCAAAAGCTTTGCTGACATCTAAGTAGATTACGTCCATAGCATGTCCTTGATTTATTTTATTTTATATATTTTATTTTTATTTACCTGACCTGGGGGGGGGGTCCAGGTTTTTAATTTGCATCTGCCATGGGGTTTCCGGACCACCACTGGAAGAGGGGACGCTGGATATTGTGGGCAGAAAAAGCTCCGGGCTCCCTGAGGCCTGCAGGAGCCAGGGGAACGCTGGCTCTGGGCGCGGTGTTGAGGGGGCGTGCTGATGTCATCAGTGGTGCATGCGCAGTAGTATGAGTGTGCCGTTGGCTCCGGAGGTGGACCGGAGCAAAGGGAACACACCAACGTTTTTTATTTAAAAGTGCAAGGGGGAACTTGTTGTTGACCCAGAAAGGGTCTGATAATAAAATATTAATTGCGGCTGAAATCCGGCGTTATGTGCGATCGTGCGCATGTGGTGCACTTTTAATTAATTTTAGCCTAGTGGGTGCTGGGAGATGAGGGGGTTATTGGAGGTGTCCTGGTTGTCAGGGTAACCCAAGAAACTGCGAATTCCGGCGCATGCTCAGTGAGGCCGAAGGAGACCTGCACAGACACCCTCTAAAAAGTATTAAAAATTAATTTTAAGTTTGTGCAGAACTTTTAGTGGCAGAATTCAAATGTGAGAAGCAGATATGTGTGCAGTGGCTTTATTTGAGCGCAGGTTTTATGCAAATTCTTTTCCAGGACGTTCTAATTTGGGTATTTATAGGTTAAAATTAATGCAGATTTTTACAAGGTAGATGTGAGAGCATGGCTCTGACTTGAATTGTATTAAAATTCAAAAATAAGGGTTTAAAGGTTTATTTTTTATATATAAAATAGATATTAGGAATGTTAGAGTGAGCTGCAGGGTTAAGAGCCTTCTGATTGGCTGCTTTGGTAACTAAGGGAGACTGAACAGTAACAGTTGTGGAGAGCTTAACGGACAGCCTGGAGAAGAGCAGAAGTGCTGCAAGAGTGCTGTCTGACAGAGAGATTTTTATGTATGAAATTGAAGTATTTGTGGTTGAAACAATAATAAAAGTTGGCTGAAAGTGAAAGAGAGAGAGTATATTTCAAAGGAAAATTTAAGGTAATTCAGAGCAGTTTCTGCTTATTAGTTCTAAATTGATAGCTGTCTTAAAGGTAATTTTATTTCTGTGATAATGGAGTTTGTCACAGGCAAATCCGTATATGAATTTTGATTAAATTACAAGAGAATTTACGGACCAGTGAAGGAGACGGGAGTGAGTCTTCTTGAGGGTATTGTACCTCTACTTATATAAATTAAGGAGGTTCTCTATTTTATTTAAAGAGCTTCTTTGTAAATCTGAGCAGTTTTACAAATATTTTCTCAGACAAAATTTGAAGCAGTTCAGAGCTTCATGCTTTGAAGTCAAGAAATTATTGTTACTACTGAGTGATTGGTTTGCTTAAGAAAGTGAATGGAATTTGTATGTGTGTCACTGAAGAAAGAAGACAATGTTGAAGCACCATCTCTCTTTGTAGCTAAAGTGAGGGAAAGTAAAGATTAATTTAGGACATTCAGACAAAATTTGTTTTCCCAACTTTAGGGAAATTTTATTTTATTTAGTAAGCATAATCCAGTAAGACATTGTGTCAGGCAGGCACACAAGTAAGAGACACACACTTAAGGGAGGAAGTCTCTTTCCCTTTATTTTTAATTTGTAGCAAGGTTTTTAGGGAGAAGATTCTGCTGACAAGTCATCCAAGACAGATGAACAAACGAAGATCAAGAGAGCTGGAAGATCAAAGTTAAGAAGAATTAAAGGACTTTCAGAACATTCAGACACTAAAAGAAACTGACTTTCCTGATACTTACCTGTGGTTTACAACATAGAACTTGAACCCTAACAGAAAAGAGAAATTGAATGAACTAAAAGGTTCTAGCTGAACCTAGTTTAAAGAATAGTTTTTCAAATTGTTATTCTTAACTTATTTCACACCCTGTAAGAGAAAGGGAATAGAGATTATTAGAAAATTATTAATTTCAATTTAGAGGTTCTTATGGTTAAATTATTTGCACAACATCATGTTTACCTGAATTGTTTCCTGATTTGATTACCTGTACAAGAAGAAAAGGTATTAGAATGTAATACACTGGATCCAGTGGGTAGTTTTAGTAGTAGTTTTTTTTTATGTTTTAAATCTATATATTGAATAACTTAATTTTAAGGACATTTTTAATTAGTAATATATTCAGTTATTCAGTGCAATAAATATTTTATCAAGCACTTTAAACTTACCTTGTGTGATGATCTTGTAACATCATTTGATTCTCTAATCACTTCATCACAATAAATAAACATACATTTTGTCCACCTAGTGTCACCTAAAAGGGTGGAATATTTTCTTTTGTACCACCAGTCTGCTGGGAATAGAATCCAGACTGAGGTAATTTGGCGGACTGGACTACATTTTAAAATGTAATTTAAGTAGGACTGAATTCATTTTCCAGGAAGGGGCTACACAAATCCAGTTGAGCTTGGGGGTATAGGCTGAGTTAGTTCCTATTTCTGGGTTACACCAGAGGCAGAGCAGGGACAGCACTCAAGATCAGTTAGAAAGCAAGCAGCCCTTTGCCTCTGATATGCAGAAATTGCAGACTGCAGGTGGGTTGGTGACATGATTCCTGACCCTGTTGTTAATGCACAAGATCTGATTGTTTAGTCCCTCAATCTTGTCTGTCCCGAACGTAGGAACTCGGGGAAATTCCATTATTCCACTTGCGTGGGGTTTAGCTCTAAAAGGGGCTGAACAGCTTGAAATACTAGCTAATAATAGTACGGTGCGTTTTTACTCACAACAAATGTAACTGATAGTATCTCAGACAGTGCTGACACATAGCTAAAAGTGACAAATTTCACTCGTGCATATAGGCTTAATAAGCAAATAATAACAATCAAGCTTCAAGTAACAGCCTAACAGGTAGATAGATAAGCATGCAAATGTACACTACATGACTGCAGTGAAGCAAAGCACATTATATGAAATTCAGTATTGTTCATCAGAAACGTAATTAATGATTTGATGTATGAGTGAATGTCCATGAAAGTCTTTTTTTGAAAAGTCACTGTAGTAAAACATGGTTGCAAAGAAATAATGAACTACAGCATTGGAAGTAATGTCTTGAAATGGCTGTGGGCTATTCTTGTCTGCGGCACAGTCCATGTAAAAGCTTAAAACAGATGTAGAAATGAAATGAGCAATGCTGTAGTCACGGTTGAAGGTGGCATACCACACACTACTTTGAGTGTATTAAGAGATCCATACCACAGAAAACCACTAATGTGCTTATAATTTCCTTCTGCAAATTGGATACATGCCTGAATTATCTACTTAAATCCACCCCTCCCTGCTTTATCCAAGATCTCTCATCAAGTCTAAACTTTATGCTACAATCTGGCTTCTTCCCAAAAAATTATGGAAACATACTCCTTACTCCAATTCCTAAAGATAAAAAAAAGCCAAGTGACGTTACTATCACCCAATTGCCTCCATCCCATTGTTTACAAAGTTAATGGAAAGCATGGTAACCAAGCAACTTGTGGAATACTTGGCCAAATTCTCTATCATACATGATTCTCAATCTCTCCTTATATAGTACTGAAACGGTACTGGTTACCCTTATATCTACGTTTAAACAACAAATTGCTAAGAGCATACTCCTGCAATTTGACATGTCTAGCGCATTTGACATGACTGACCATAATATCTTTGTGCACCTTTTGGACAATTTCAGAATTGGTGGGCCTGTACTTGAATGGTTTAAGGGTTTTCTCTCATTTAGATCCTATCGTGTGAAAGTAAACTCAACTTTATCTTCTTCATGGAATGCAGTTTGCGGAGTCCCTCAAGGATCACCACTGTCCTCCATACTGTTTAACATAGTGATGGCCGCATTAGCCAATGCCCTATCCAGACTAGGCTTAAATTTTTATTTATGCAGATGATGTAACAATATATATATATATATATACCTTTCAGTAAGAACTTGGGATGAAATTACCAATCAAATTACTCTTGGACTGACCACAATGGAAAAATGGGCAAATTCTTTCCATCTGAAATTAAACGCTGAAAAGACACACTGCCTCATTTTATAGTCTCAATATAACAAATATGATCCTACCATTCTAAATACTCCCAATCTTTCATTGCTAATCTTGGATAGTTTGAAACTTCTAGGGATTACAACTGATCAACACTTAACACTGGAGACTCAAGTAACCAACACCACAAAGAAAATGTTTTATTCAATGTGGAGACTCAAATGAATAAAACCATTTTTTCCTCGTGAAGTCTTCTGTAATTTGATACAATCCATGGTCCTAAGCCAGACGAATTACTGCAATGCTATATATGCAGGATGCAAAGAACACCTACTCAAGAAATTACAAACGGCTCAGAATACTGCGGCAAGACTGATATTTGGAAAGCCTAAATTCGAATCTGCAAAGCCACTCGGAGAAATACTGCACTGGCTCCCTATAAAAGAACGAGTAGCCTTCAAAATATGTACATTAATTCACAGGATAATCTACGGTGAGGTACCAAAATATATGCTTGAGTTGGTTGACTTACCACCCAGAAACAGATCCAGTACCTCACGATCATATTTGAACTTACACTACCCAGACTGTAATGGTCTAAAATATAAATCAATTTACACCTCAAACTTCACTTACATTGGCACTCGACTGTGGAATGCATTACCCAAATCAATAAAATCTACCCAGAACTACCTAAACTTTAGGAAATCATTGAAATCAGTATTATTTAAGAAGGCCTATTCCCCAGGTTCAACATAATCAGAATTATCCCTTACTATTATATGATCCAATGGACACTAACTACACGCTACTATTTTCTTTATTTATTATTGATTAATTACATAAGTAATGCCACACTGGGAAAAAAACCAAGGGTCCATCGAGCCCAGCATCCTGTCCACGACAGTGGCCAATCCAGGCCATGGGCACCTGGCAAATTGCTGTTCAATTGTTATTTCTATCTTGCTCTTAATTGCAAAATTGTACTTCTTTGCATTGTAACTTTATTACAATATTATTGTAAGCCACTTTGAGCCCGCAATCAGTGGGAAAATGTGGGATACAAATGTGATAAATAAGTTCATTGAGGAAAAGTATACTGCATTGAATAAACATTGCAACAAACAAAAGCAGTAATGGAAATATATAACATCTCATAAATTGGTACAGGTGCAATAAAATCATATTGCATAAGTATTGCAAGCAAAACTATTTATACCATGTAAATGTAGAAAAACATATGATAAAAACCTACAGAGTTTAGTTGCATTAGAGTGACTGTGAACACCATTTTAATATAGCAACAACCTATTATATTGTGGTAATGCTAATAATATAAAAGTCCACCAACAGAATCGAACCAAAATAGGTATCCACTAATCTCTGGTAATTAAGTCAATAATAATGAAATACTGTAACCAGGATGTAGTAAACTTGTCAATTTCAACAATAATTTCTACAATTTTTTTTTAATTTTTTTGAAAGAGCACCCTCAGATATTCCCACTATGAAAAATGCAACAAATTTTTTTTGTTGCTTAGTGGTGTAGCACTTCTTTCATCGGGTACTCACTTTTATTATTATTTTGTGAATCACCAAATAAGTGCTAGCAGGCTGGTATGCTTCTTCAAATAGTATAACAACAACTATATCCTGCCAGCCTTATGTGCGGTACATCAAATATATACCATGCCCAACATTCCACAAAATTAGTGATAAATAAAAGTAATTAGTGCTGAAATGTTTGATAAACACTTATCTGAATTCGTGCTATATCCACATCACTTTCATGGTGTGTCCATGATCTCTTTTTGCCCAAAAATAATTTTCTAATATTATTTTTGACAAAAAGAGATCATGGACACAGCATGAAAGTGAAGGTTCTGGTGTGATTTAACATGACATATCATTAATTTACCTGTACGATACTATAACCAGTTCCCAATCCATTTCCACAATTGACCTTGCCGCAAGGGTTTGCCATCAGCAGTGCGGAATCCATTACGAGATCACTGATCCAGCCATCCTGAACAGGCCTGTACTACATAAGCACTGTCACTGTATATCATTAAAGGAGGCACTTATGACATGTCTATATGTACTTCTACTTATCATTTCTATAGTGCTACTAGATGTACGCAGCGCTGTACACTTGAACATGAAGAGACAGTCCCTGCTCGACAGAGCTTACAATCTAATTAGGACGGACAAACGGAACAAACGAGATAAGGGAATATTAAGGTGAGGATGATAAAATAAGGGTTCTGAACAAGTGAATAAGGGTTAGGAGTTAAAAGCAGCATCAAAAAGGTGGGCTTTTAGCTTAGATTTGAAGACGGCCAGAGATGGAGCTTGACGTACCAGCTCAGGAAGTCTACTCCAGGCACATGGTGCAGCAAGATAAAAGGAACAGAGTCTGGAGTTAGCGGTGGAGGAGAAGGGTGCAGATAAGAGAGATTTACCCAGTGAATGGAGTTCCCGGGGAGCAATGTAGGGAGAGATGAGAGCGGAGAGGTAGTGAGGAGCTGCAGAGTGAATGCACTTATAGGTCAATAAGAGAACTTTGAACTGTATGTGGAAACGGATAGGAAGCCAGTGAAGTGACTTGAGGGGAGGGCTAATATGAGCATAACGACCCTGGCAGAATATTAGTCGTGCAGCAGAATTTTGAACAGATTGAAGAGGAGAGAGATGGCTAAGTGGGAGACCTGTGAGAAGCAAGTTGCAATAGTCTAAGCGAGAGGTGATAAGAGCGTGGATGAGGGTTTTGGTAGTGTGCTCAGAAAGGAAAGGGCGAATTTTGCTGATATTATAGAGAAAGAAATGACAGGTTTTAGCAGTCTGTTGAATATGTGCAGAGAAAGAGAGGGAGGAGTCGAAGATGACCCCAAGGTTACGAGCTGATGAGACAGGAAGGATGAGAGTGTTATCCACAGAAATAGAGAATGGAGGAAGAGGAGAGTTTGGTTTAGGGGGAAGATAAGAAGCTCAGTCTTGGTCATGTTTAGTTTTAGATGGCGCTGAGACATCCAGGCAGCAATGTCAGACAGGCAGGCTGATACTTTGGCCTGGGTTTCGGCTGAGATTTCTGGTGTGGAGAGGTAGATCTGGGAGTCATCAGCGTAAAGATGATACCGAAAACCATGGGAACAGATCAGAGTACCAAGGGAAGATGTACAGATGGAGAAGAGAAGAGGTCCCAGGACAGATCCCTGAGGTACACCAACTGATAGTGGGATAGAAGTAGAAGTGGATCCATTATACACTAAAGGTACGCTGGGAGAGATAAGAAGAAAACCAGGAAAGAACAGAGCCCTGAAATCCAAGTGAGGACAGCGTATCAAGGAGTAGGCTGTGATCAACAGTGTCAAAAGCAGCAGATAGATTGAGAAGGATGAGGATAGAATAGAGACCTTTGGATCTGGCTAGGAACAGATCATTGGAGACTTTAGCAAGCGTTGTTTCAGTTGAATGTGGACATATGTGTTGTAACACAACCTGAACAGCTAGTACTTCTGCTTTCTGGACTGAGGCCGATAGTAAACCAAGTGTTTCTAGATGGAACTAAAGTCTTAGCCTCCTCTAATGGTGGTGCTGAGGGACACTGCAAAGGAGAGAGTGCTGATACTCTTGATAAGTCAGATGTAGTTGGACCCCGTTTCAATTAGGGCATGGGCTTTTACTGATATCAGAATGGACTTTTTTGTTCAGTACAACTAGAGTCCATTTGGGCCAGTCTTGTGTTTGAAATGTGTGAGCCAGTAAAGGCACCGGAAATGATATACTTGAGAGGCATGTGACCTGAACAAATAGAGATTTTTGGGCATCTCCACAGAGATACTAGAATGTCTGAACTGCCCAAACAGCAGCTAGGCACATTCAGTATATCTGCTCTCCACATCAGTCAGTTTACGTGATTTATAGGCTACAGGGCAAAGTTTTCCCTGTTGGTTACGCTGGAGAAGGACAGCTGCTAAGGTGGCTAACTTAATGGTAAAGCTTTTAGCAGGATCTGGATACATTAATGCTGGCGCTTGTGCTGAAGCATTTTTCAACTGAGACAATGCTTCATCATGTTCTTCAGTCTATTCCCAGTGATTTTTCTTTTCAGAAGCTTATACAGGGGGATTGCAATATCAGTATATTGATAAATGTAGGAATGGAGGAAACTGAAAAACTAATAAGATCTATAAGGAATGGACAATGTGGGGAGCTGGTGCCTCCAGTAAGGCCTTATGGGTATCAGCTTGCCTCCCACTGGTCCCAACTATAGTTCCCAGATGTTGAACGTATTGTTGGACCAATTGAGCTTTATCAAGATTTACCTTTAAACCTGTTTCCTGAATTAATGCAAGGACCCTTTCTGTGCGACTCTGAACTTCCTCTCTAGTCAATCACACAATCAGAATGTCATTCACATATGAATGAATGTATCTTCTATCCTGCACCTCCAACCTGTCTTGTATTTGAGTAACATGAAGGTAGCACAGGGTAGGAGAATTATGAAAGACTTGAGGAAGGCGGTTAAACATATATTGTTTATCCTGGAATATAAAAGCAAATCTGTCTTGGCTTTCTGGATGAAGTTGTATAGCAATTTACCAAGTCAATTACAGAAAACCATGCACTCTCTGGAGATAATTTATTAAACTGGAAGCAAGCAAGAGTCGGGAGACGGAACGTCGTAGAAGAGATTTTTAGATTTTGCTTTAAAATCCTCCGGGGCCGACGTGGCGTCACCCACTTGTGAGAATATCAGCCTGCTTGTCTTTGGAGAAAGAGTAGTTACTTACCTGTAACAGGTGTTCTCCGAAGACAGCAGGCTGCATATTCTCACAAGTGGGTGACGCCACGTCGGCCCTGGAGGATTTTAAAGCAAAATCTAAAAATCTCTTCGACGGCGTTCCGTTGCACGAGCGATCACACTGCGCATGTGCGCACACCTCTTCCCGCTCGCTGTGCAGACACGCCCCTCAGTTAAATCCAAAAGATGGAGGAGACAACTCCAAAAGGGGAGGTGGGTTTGTGAGAATATGCAGCCTGCTGTCTTCGGAGAATACCTGTTACAGGTAAGTAACTACTCTTTCTCCAAAGACAAGCAGGCTGATATTCTCACAAGTGGGGTATCCCTAGCTTCCAGGCTTACACAACACAACAAACAATGGTCAATTGAGTCTCGCAACGGCGAGGCCAGAATAAAAATTGACCTGAAAAGAAGAAACATCTAAATGAGTGTAGCCTGGAACAGAACAAAAATGGGCTTAGGAGGGTTGGAGTTGGATTCTAAACCCCAAAGAAGTTCTGCAGCCCCGACTGCCCAAACCGACTGACGCGTCGGCTATCCTGCTGAAGGCAGTAGTGAGATGTGAATGTGTGGACTGATGACCACGCCGCAGTTTTGCAGATCTCTTCAATAGTGACTGATCTTAGATGAGCCACCGACTCAGCCATGGCTCTAATTTTGTGAGCCGTGACATGGCCCTCTAGAGTCAGTCCAGCTTGGACAAAAATGAAGGAGATGCAATCTGCTAGCCAAGAAGAAATGATGCGGTTTCCGACAGCAACTGGCATTAAAAGAAATAAATAACTGGGCGGACCATCCGAGGGAGCTCGTCTGCTCCACGCAAAAAGTGCGCAGCTTGCTTTCGCCAGGGCTTGTAAGATGAGGGAGAAAGAATGTTGGCAAGACAATTGACTGGATCAGCTGGTACTCCGATACCAGCGCCAGTAAGATCTGCATGCGGAGAACTACTCTGTTAAGATGAGAAGTAAGGTAAGGCGCTTGAGCTACTGGAGTCTGAAGCTCACCGACCTTACGAGTTGAAGGAACAGCCACTAAGGAAAACGACCTTCCAGGTCCAATACTTCAGATGGCAGGAATCCAGAGGCCCGAATTGAGCTTGCAGCAGCTGGATGAAAACGACATTGAGACCCCAAGATACTGAATAAGGAGTGATAGGGGCTCTGACCGAAGCAGAAGAGCCAACTGTCAAAATTACTGGGGGTGCTAAGTCCAACAGAAAGAATCCCCCCTAGACACATACAAGGAATTCTCTCAATATTGGGGGAGAAATAAACCTGTCATGAAGTGGACAGCTAAAGGCTGACCTTTTACACGTTGATGATAAGCTCTTATTGCACGAAGATGAATACTGACAGAGTTGGTCTTGAGACCAGACTCAGACAGGTGTAGAAAGAACTCAAGCAAGGTCTGTATAAGACAAGAGGCAGGATCTAGGGCCTTGCTGTCACACCAGACGGCAAACCTCTTCCATGAAAAAGAATAACACCTCTTTGTGAAATCTTTTCTGGAAGCAAGCAAGAGTCGGGAGACACTCTCTGGAAAACTCAACGAAACCCACACTCTCAACATCCAGACCGTGTGAGCCAGAGATTGGAGGTTGGGATGTAGAAGTGCCCCCTCGTTCTGCGTAAAGAGTGCTGGAAAACATTCCAACTCCAGAAGAAGAGGGAATCCTATCTGACGCAGCTAGAAAGGAGCAATCAGAATCATGGCTCCACAATCTTGCTTGAGAATCAGCAAAGTCTTTTCCACCAGATGTATGGGAGGATACGCATACAGAAAGCCTGTCCCCCAAAGAAGGAGAAAGGCATCCGATGGTAGCCTGCCGTGAACCTGCAGCCTGAAACAGAACTGAGGGACTTTGCGATTGGACTAAGTAGCAAAAAGATCCACTGAGGGGGTATCTCACTTCCGGAAGATCTATCGAAACTATAGGCATGCTCAACAACCATGACTGTAGCATTATCCTGCTCAGCCTGTCGGCCAGACTGCTGTTTACGCCAATTAGATAAGTGGCTTGGAGAAAACATGCCGCGTTGCGGGCCCACCGCTACATCTGCATGGCATCCTGACTCAGAGGGCAAGATCCAGTACTCCTTTGTTATCGAGTACATCACAACCCGATTGTTTGGTTGAATTAAAATAATTTGGTTGGATAGCCAGGAGGGATGCAACCTTCGTCAGCAGCTTTTGACTGAGTAAGGTGGACGGGACGCCTCAGAATCAAAATGGAGAGAATTAACCACCTCTGAGGGGAATTCCGAAGACTGGTGAACAGTTGGGTTACATCCTCTAGATACCCCAAACTTGATACCACTGGGAAGCTAGGATGCACTGAACGGATGTCATGTGCAAAAGTGCCATGGGAGTTACGTGAACTGTGGAAGCCATGTGTCTAGAAGTCTCAATATTTACTGTGCTGTAATCTGTTGAGACGGGTAAACATCGTGTTAAGGGAACACATGCACTCCCAGTCCATGAAGATATGCCGCAACAACAGCCAGGCACTAGGAAAAACATACTCTGGATGCAAAGAGAGTGTAAGTATTCTGTAAGTCCAGAGAGCATAACCAATCGTTTTCCTGAAGTATGGGAAGAAGGATGCCCAGGGAAAGCATCCTGAACCAAAATCTGTTTAGGCCCCTTATGTCTATGATGGGACGCAACCCACAAGGAAGGACCTGGAATAGAATCTCAACCCTTCTTGCCCTGGTGGAACGGGCTCGACTGCATTGGCACTGAGAAAGGCAGAGAGTTCCTCTGCAAGTACTCAGTTTTGATGGAAGCTAAAGGATTAAGCTCCCAATGAACAATGTGGAGGGTTTGATTCCAGATTGAGAATGTATCCTAACCGGACTATTTGAAAAAACCCACCGGTTGGAGGATAAAAGAAGTCACCTTTGGTGGAGAAAATTTAAACTCCCCCCCCCCCCCCCCCCCCGACAGGCAGATTGGCCGGTACGGACATTTTTTTTTTTTTTTTTTATAGTGGCTATGCTGAATTGGAGCCAGTCAAAAACCCCTCTCTGGTTCCTGCGGAATAGCTGCAGGGGCCTGATTAGGTGCACGCCGCTGACTAGAACGAGCGTGCTGAGGCATAGCCTGAACCGGCTGTCGAGAAGTAGGAGTACAGGTACGACCCCTTAAGGCACAAGGAAAACTACTCTTCTCTCTAAAGAACTTCCGAGATGAGGAAGTGTATGCACAGCATATCTACAATTTTCTGCTGAGTCTCCTCCTCCAGGTGAGAGGCACACAGTCATGAGAGTCTGCGCATCACTGTACCTAGAGCAGAAATCTAGGTGTTACATTACAAGTGTCGAAAATGCCCTTGGACAGGAACCTGCGACACACCGTGTGCTACCTGACCACTTGGTGAAAAGGTTTAGCCTACTCCGGTGGGAATGCTCGTAAAGATCTGGCAGGACTTGATTGTGGACGCGATCATGCCAGCCTGGTACGCCATTCTCCAAAAGAGGCTAAGGATGTATGCTCTGGCTCCGGGGGCGCCGAAGCAAGTTCTTAGAACTCCTATCTGTTCTGAGTGGCAGAAGACTCAGGTGAAGATGGTAGTCCAGGACCTCGAGCATCTGGGCATTGGGCTGATTCACAATCTCCACTGTAATGTCAAGACAGATAGAAGATCTAGAGGATTCTCAGCAGAGAAAACCCCATGACCTTCATGTTCATCAGATGAACCATCATTGAACTGAGCTAACTACTCAAACCGAGCAGCTCAGATCCCAACGCGTCCGATATGGAGGCGCGGTAAGTTCTACGACGGGGTCGAGAAGTTGCCCCAGTAGGCCGCGAACACCCCTACCAGAGGCAGCATCGGTGAAGGAGACCAGGTGAAAAGCTAGATGCCGCAGGAGGCGGTAGCACCCATGGCATCCAATGGTATCCATGGTCCTGAAGCCAAAAACAAAATCTGGAAATGCAAGGGAATCGAAACCAGACTGCCAGATGATTTCCATAACAGAGATGTGACCGATGGTACCGATAGTACCCATGGCATCGACGGTACCGATGATACACATGGTACCGATGACCCCCAGTACCAATGGTACCCATGGTACTTGGTACCGATGATAGTCATGATATCTGGTATCGATGGTACCCATGACATGTGGCACCGATGGTACCCATGATATCCGGCACCAACAGCACCGATGGTACCGATGGTACACATGGTACCGACGGTGCTCATGACACCCGGTACCAATGGCACCCATGGCACTGATGGTACCTGGTCATGATATCTGGTATCGATGGTACTCATGTACCGACGGTATCCATGATACCTGATACCCATGGTATCCATGGTACCGACGATACCCGATACCGATGGTACCCATGGTACTCGGTACCGATGGTCGTGGTGCCCATGATACCTGGTGCCGATGGTGCCCATGATACCTGGTACCGACGGCACCCATGCCCCGATGACATTCGGTACCCATGGTACCGATGATACCCGGTGCCGACGGGACCCATGGTACCGATGATACCCGGTACCGACGGGACCCATGGCACCGACCATGGTACCAATGTTCCTGGTACCGATACTCCTCGGTACCGACACACCGATGATATTCGGCACCGACGGTACCCATGGCACCGATGGTACTCGGTACCGACGGCACCCATGGTACCGATGATACTCGGTACCGACGGTACCCATGACACCCGGTACCGATGGTATCCACGGCACCGATGATACCCGGTACCGATGGCACCGTTGATACCTGGTACCGGTGCATCGACGTCCAATGCCAGGATACCTCCATAACAGAGGGAGCAACGCTCTCGGCACCGACTGATGTCTGAAGCCCGGATACCTCCATAACAGAGGGAGCAAAGCTCTGGGCACCGATGGTACCGGCACCCGCTGATGCGCCCGAATGACCTGCCAAGCAGGAGGCGCCGAGGCAGGTGGAGACCTACTCGATGCATAACTATACCCAGCGTGCATCGGTCTCTGTCAGACTCCAGAAATTGATCTCCTTCGGGCATCCCTGACAAGTAGCATACGTCTCGTCTTTGAGACACTACTTGCGCTTCACAGGGAGATGATCCGGCCCAAGACACATCCGCCGATGCGCCCGAATGACCTGCAGAGCAGGAGACGCCGAGGCGGGTGGAGACTCACTTCAAAGGTTACACCACTGATTTTGTGTCACCAGGTTGCCCATTCAGTGGCTGACCAGGGTTGCACCTACTTAGGCTCCTGCTTTTCTCCTGTGACATACACCTTCACCACTTGTGAGGTTTAAAGACAGTGGTGTGCTGAAGCAGGCTCTCACAGCTCTCGAGAACCATTTGTTAAGTTTTAATAAATGGATTTCTAAAAATGTGGGCTTGTTTTATTTGCTGGCGAGAGAGAGCCCACAGATAACAATATACCAGCACTTTTATAAGAAAAAAGAAAAAGAGAAGCTTAAATGCTTTGTTTTCATTTCAGGCACAGCCCCTTGTGACTCTGGCAATTACTTAACTTTTCCTTGCCTCAGGTACAAAAAGTACCTGTATATATAAGCCACAATGAGCCTGCCATTGAAAAAGTACAAATGAAAAAATAAAAAAAGAAATTTTACTCCGAGGACCTGAAGAGCCGTCCGAGAATCCAGCAGAGCTCCTATGAATTCGAGTTTCTGCACTGGGAGAAGATGGGACTTTGGATAATTTATCACAAACCCCAGTAGCTCCAGGAGGCGAATAGTCATCTGCATGGAGATATGGGAACACGTGCACCCCCAGCCTGCGAAGTGCCGCTGCTACTACAGCCAAGCACTTTGTGAACACCCTGGGCGCAGAAGCGAGCCCAAAGGGTAGCACACAGTACTGGAAGTGACGTGTGCCCAGCTGAAATCGCAGATACTGCCTGTGAGCTGGCAGTATCGGGATGTGTGTGTAGGCATCCTTTAAGTCCAGAGAGCATAGCCAATCGTTTTCCTGAATCATGGGAAGAAGGGTGCCCAGGGAAAGCATCCTGAACTTTTCTTTGACCAGATATTTGTTCAGGGCCCTTAGGTCTAGGATGGGGACGCATCCCCCCTGTTTTCTTTTCCACAAGGAAGTACCTGGAATAGAATCCCAGCCCTTCTTGCCCGGATGGCACGGGCTCGACCGCATTGGCGCTGAGAGGGCGGAGAGTTCCTCTGCAAGTACCTGCTTGTGCTGGAAGCTGTAAGATTGAGCTCCCGGTGGACAATTTGGAGGTTTTGAGGCCAAATTGAGGGTGTATCCTTGCCGGACTATTTGGAGAACCCACTGATCGGAGGTTATGAGAGGCCACCTTTGGTGAAAAGCTTCAACCTCCCTCCGACTGGCAGGTCGCCCGGCACTGACACTTGGATGTCGGCTATGCTCTGCTGGAGCCAGTCAAAAGCTCGTCCCTTGCTTTTGCTGGGGAGCCGAGGGGCCTTGCTGAGGCGCACGCTGCTGACGAGAGCGAGCGCGCTGGGGCTTAGCCTGGGCCGCAGGCTGTCGAGAAGGAGGATTGTACCTACGCTTGCCAGAAGAGTAGGGAACAGTCTTCCTTCCCCCGAAAAATCTTCTACCTGTAGAGGTAGACGCTGAAGGCTGCCGGCGGGAGAACTTGTTGAATGCGGTGTCCCGCTGGTGGAGCTGCTCTACCACCTGTTCAACTTTCTCTCCAAAAATATTATCCGTACGGCAAGGCGAGTCCGCAATCCGCTGCTGGATTCTATTCTCCAGGTCGGAGGCACGCAGCCATGAGAGTCTGCGCATCACCACACCTTGAGCAGCGGCCCTGGACGCAACATCAAAGGTGTCATACACCCCTCTGGCCAGGAATTTTCTGCACGCCTTCAGCTGCCTGACCACCTCCTGAAAAGGCTTGGCTTGCTCAGGGGGGAGCGCATCCACCAAGCCCGCCAACTGCCGCACATTGTTCCGCATGTGTATACTCGTGTAGAGCTGGTAGGACTGAATTTTGGCCACGAGCATAGAAGAATGGTAGGCCTTCCTCCCAAAGGAGTCTAAGGTTCTAGAGTCCTTGCCCGGGGGCGCCGAAGCATGCTCCCTAGAACTCTTAGCCTTCTTTAGGGCCAAATCCACAACTCCAGAGTCATGAGGCAACTGAGTGCGCATCAGCTCTGGGTCCCCATGGATCCGGTACTGGGACTCGATCTTCTTGGGAATGTGGGGATTAGTTAGAGGCTTGGTCCAGTTCGCCAGCAATGTCTTTTTTAAGACATGGTGCATGGGTACAGTGGATGCTTCCTTAGGTGGAGAAGGATAGTCCAGGAGCTCAAACATTTCAGCCCTGGGCTCGTCCTCCACAACCACCGGGAAGGGGATGGCCGTAGACATCTCCCGGACAAAGGAAGCAAAAGACAGACTCTCGGGAGGAGAAAGCTGTCTCTCAGGAGAGGGAGTGGGATCGGAAGGAAGACCTTCAGACTCCTCGTCAGAGAAATATCTGGGGTCTTCTTCCTCTTCCCACGAGGCCTCACCCTCGGTGTCAGACACAAGTTCACGGACCTGTGTCTGCAACCTCGCCCGACTCGACTCCATGGAGCCACGTCCACGATGGGGGCATCGAAAGGTAGACTCCCTCGCCCGCATCGGCGAAGCTCCCTCCGCCGACGTAGTCGGGGAGCCTTCCTGGGAGGCGACGGCAGCCGGTACCCGCACGCGGCACCGACGCCGGAGACCTCACCTCGGGCGATGGGCCAGCCGGCGCCACGCTCGACGGTACCGGTGGCGCAAGCACCGCCGGTACCGGAGGGGTAGGGCGCAACAGCTCTCCCAGAATCTCTGGGAGAACGGCCCGGAGGCTCTCGTTCAGAGCGGCTGCAGAGAAAGGCATGGATGTCGATGCAGGCGTCGACGTCAGAACCTGTTCCGGGCGTGGAGGCTGTTCCGGGCTGTCCAGAGCGGAGCGCATCGACACCTCCTGGACAGAGGGTGAGCGGTCCTCTCGGTGCCGATGCCTACTGGGTGCCGACTCCCTCGGCGACCCAGAGCTCTCGGTGCCGACACGGGAAGGAGACCGATGACGATGCTTCTTCGACTTCTTGGAACGAAGCATGTCACCGGAGCTTCCCGGCACCGACGAGGAGGACGTAGAATCCAACCGTCGCTTCCTCGGGGCCGAGGCCGAAGGAGGTCGGTCTCGGGGGGGCTGTACCGCAGGAGCCCTCAGGGTAGGGGGAGACCCACCCGAAGGCTCACCGCCACCAGCAGGGGAATGGACAGCCCTCACCTGCACTCCAGACGAAGCACCACCGTCCGACATTAGCCGACGAGGTCCCGGTACCACCGACGTCGATGCAGCTGTCCAATGTCTCAGCGCCGATGCAGAGGGCCGATGCCTCGATGCACTCGATGCACTGGCGGCCGAGGATGAAGTTCTGGACGCTGAAGACGTCGATGCACTCGATACCCCCCCCCCCGGTGCCGATGTCGACGAAGAGCCCGAGAACAAAACGTTCCACTGGGCCAATCTCGCTACCTGAGTCCGCTTTTGCAAAAGGGAACACAGACTACAGGCCTGCGGGCGGTGCCCAGCCCCCAAGCACTGAAGACACGACGCGTGCCTGTCAGTGAGCGAGATGACCCGGGCGCACTGGGTGCACTTCTTGAAGCCACTGGGAGACTTCGATGTCATGGGCGGAAAAATCACGCCGGCGAGATCAAAAGTCGAAATGGCGGAAAAGGCACCCGAAAAACAAGGGGAAGAAAACTTCGACTCGAGGCCTAAAAGCGGCCTACCCCGACGACGAAAGAAAACTTACCGGGGCGAAAAAGCTGGAAATAGCGGAGTCTCTTTCCACACACAGAATGTTTTTTTTTTTTTTTTAAACAACACGAAGAACGCGCGAGGTCGACTTTGCAGGGCACGACACGGTGAAAACACGACCGTACCGAGCGCGGACAAAAGAAGACTGACGAACACGAGCCGGTTCGGGCGGGAAGACGGCCGCGCATGCGCGGTGCGCATGAGCGCGCGAGGACTAGCAAAGGCCTTTGCTAGTAAAGTGTTCCGATTGGAGGGGCTGCCGTGGACGTCACCCATCAGTGAGAACAAGCAGCCTGCTTGTCCTCGGAGAATGCATAGAATGTGGTCAGTTTTGGTAATTTTGCAGTATCAGACATATCCAAGACTGACTGGCATTGCATTTGAAATATGGGTCCTAGTGGTTTGGGTCCTGAGACCTCTGGCTGGGACAGAAATTATCCTCGCATCCACAGGGAAGGATTTAGCCGTAGTACTCTAGGTGTCTACGGCTTGAACGACCAGGACAGCATGCTGCCGTCAAAGTGTCCGGCTGAATTTTTCCAAGAAAGGCGACCCCTTGTAACCTCAGACTGGTGGGTTGTCCAAGAGGGGCATTTTCAAAAGGGACGTCCAAGGTTTGATTTGGACATCCTCGCAAAACGTCCCAATCCAGGAGCGGAGAAACCCATATTCTCGAAGCAAGATGGACGTCCATCTTTTGTTTCGAAAATACCATCAGGGACGTCCAAATCCTTAAATTTGGTCGTCCCTAGACATGGATGTTTCTGATTTTCGGCGATTTTCGAAACCAAGAATGTCCATCTCAGAAACCATTTGGTCATGGGAGGAGGCAGCATTTGTAGTGCACTGGTCCCTCTGACATGCCAGGACACCAACTTAGCACCCTAGGGGGCACTGCAGTGGACTTCATAAATTGCTCCCTTACCTTGTGTGTGCTGAGCCGCACAAAACCCACTACCCCCAACTGTACACCACTACCATAGCCCTTACGGGTGAAGGGGGGTACCTAGATGTGGGTACAGTGGGCTTGTGGCTGGCTTTGGAGAGTTCACTGTTTCATCCACAAACGTAAGAGGTAGGGGGGGATGGGGCTGGGTCCGCCTGTCTGAAGTGAACTGCACCCACTAAAACTGCTCCAGGGACCTGAGTATGGCATCTGAGGCTGGCACAAAATATTTTGAAAGATGTTTTTTGAGGGTGTGGGAGTAACGGGAGGTCATCCCCGATTCTCTCCAGTGGTCATCTGGTCATTTCGGGCACCTTTTTGTGCCTTAGTCGTATGAAAAATAGGTCCGGGTGAAAACGTCCAAGTGTTTGTCAGGGACGTCCTTCTTTTTTTCCATTAAGGGTCAAGGATGTCCAAGTCCCGCATTCCCTATGCCTCCGACACGCCCCCTTCAACTTTGGCCGTCCCTGCGACGGACTGCAGTTGGGGATGTCCAAAATCAGCTTTTGATTATACCGATTAGGACGTTTCTGTGAGAAGGACAGCCATCTTCCGATTTGTGTCGAAAGATGGGCGTCCTCTTTCGAAAATGAGCCCGCAAATAATCTGGATGTGATATATCCTTAATTGGCAAAAGAGACCTCCAAATTGTTCTCCATGGGCATCATTCCTCAGTGCCCTGCCTTCTCCAGGCCCATGTGGTGAAGCCTGTGGTCTTAAGGGCCATGTCAAGGTTCACAATGTCAGAGCCACGGCTGCATCAGTAGCCCACCTGGGGTCAATCTGCATTGAGGAGATATGCAAGGCTGCAATGTGATCATTCACATCTCATTGCCTTAAGCAAAATACCTGCCACGAGTTGGTTCAAGTAGATAATCCTGATAATCCAGCAAAATTTGGTGTCTAGAATCCAACTTCACCCTCCTAGAGCCCCATTTCCAGGCTGCACCACCTCCACAACCACTTTATATATCAGTTAATGTTAACTGGATTCAAGGTAGTCTTGCCATTTTCCAAATGAGGAAAATTTTAAACTTTGTCTTTGAATTTAGGAATGCTGTTCTCATGTAGCACTTTACAGATTTGGTTTATACATTTTCAGCTGAAGTGCAGTGGTTTTTTTAAGATGTTGAGTTTTTGAACTATGGGTGCTTCCATCATATTTTCAGGAGAGTGGTGGATGTAATGTCAGCCTATTATGAAAAAAGTCAGTTTGGATTTGGTCTGTTGAGTTTGTCAGCTCAGTCTGAGCAGATTTTTTTTAAGTTCTTTTTTTAAAGAATTAGTTCTTCCCTCATCTTTTACAGCTGATTGGGGAGTACAGGAAGTAATCTCATCTTATTCAGAAGACGTAAAATTTGAGCTTTGTCTTTTGAACATCTGAAAGCTGAACCCATGTAGCTCTTTACAGGTGTAGATGGATTTAATGCTCTTGTGTCATTAGGATGATGTGGCTTTCTAGAAAGATTTTGTTTGTTTTTAAACCTATGAGGCCTTCTTTCGTCATTTTCAGGTAACATTATGCAATCTCAGTCTATTCCAAAGAGGTGCATTTAGGACATTATCTTTTGAACTTATGAATGCTGTCCTTTCAGGAGTGAGAAAGCAGCAAGGCAGGCGGTCCACTAAATCCAATGTAGAAGAGAGAAAGGAGAAACAGACCTTGTGAAGAACAGTCTATTGATATTTAAAGGCTGCCAGGAATTAAAACACATATGCCTGACATGGCTATGTTTCACCAAAAACCGTCTGCATCAGGGGCAGAGTTACTAGCTGGTGTAAAACTTCAAACTTCACCACAACTGGTCCAACAGATAAAAGGTCAGAAAGCTGTGTTCCTTCTTCCTGGGTGCGTTTGTGGTGAAACATGGCCACATTGGGCATATGTGTTTGAATTCCTGGGAGCCTTTAAATATCAATAAAGATGGTTTGTTCTTCACAAGGTCTGCTTCTCCTTTCTATCTGTCACGGTCGTGCCCAGGTTTCAGGCTCTGTCATCTCACCCCCTGGTGGACAGACCTGGTGACTGCATTGGCTTGTCTGTGTGCTGTTTCCCGTTCCAGACTTCAGCCCAGTCCAGTCCGGATCTTCCGGCCTGCCAGACTTGCTTGTCTTGTTTGAGCCTGCACAGCACCCATAGCTGCCTTGTGATTGCTGCAGCTGAATCTCAGCTGCTGCTGGGCTTATTAGCCATTTGGAAACTCTCTGCTTTGCCTCGCCTAAGGTCCCTGGTATGCTGGTGTGCTCTGTGCACTTCTGCCTAGTCCAGTTTATTGTCTGAGATTCTTGCCTGATTTTAGTTTAGTCTTTGTGTAGTTTATCTTGTACTGTATTGCTTGTTTCCCAGTCTTGTTTCTTGGTTGTATGTCTTTGTCTAGTTCTAGGTTGTCTGTGTTTCTTGTTCAGTGGCTGCCTGGCAGCTTTCAGTCCTGTCCCTTATCTATCAGTATTTGTTCCCTCTTTCAGTGGCTGCTTGCAGCTTTCAGCTCTGTCCCTTGTCTGTCTGAGAGTCCTAGTCTAGTATTCTGCCTAACCTCCCTGCGTGTTCTAGTCCCTGTGTGTATCCTGCTGGTATCCAGTTCCGGCCCTGTCCGGTAAGTCCTGCCGGCCACCTGCACTCAGGGGCTCAACTCCTGAGGAACGGTGGTCAAGTGCAGGTGAAGTCTAGCTGGCCTGTCAGAGTTCTGCCTTATCCCTGTGTGGGGTGGTTCTGCCTGCCGCTGCCACTCCTCGGCAGTGGTCCAAGGGCTCACAAACCTAGTTTCTGCTTTTTGAAAACATGACACTATCTTTTTTTTTTAAGATGTTGATTTTTTTTTTTTTTTTTTTTAACTATGGGTGCTTCTATCATCATTTTCAAGAGAATAGGGAATGGAGGAAGCAATGTCAGGTTATTCTGAAGCAAATCAGTTTGGACTTTTGTGTATATTTTTCTTATGAAGGCCATTAGTATGTAGCTCTGACTTTTGTTAGCTTAGTTAGAGAAGTTCTTTTTAAACTTATTTTTTGAACAATTTAGTTCTTCCATAGTTTTTTTTTAGGTGAACATCAAGTAATTTATACAAGCTCTGCCTATTCCAAAGAGATGAATTTGGACTTTGTCCTTTGAAGTTATGAATGCTATGTGGCCATAGATCTTCACATGTTTAGATGGCTTATATGTTCACAAGCTCAATTGGGAGAGTTTTATTTTTTACCTATAAAATTGCTTCCTTCATTATTTTCAGGTAGACGGGTATGTCAACCTATTTGAAAGAGGTAAATGTTGAGGAGGAAGTGAAGTCACCTGGGAGATGGATGCATGGGCCATTGAGCTCCTCCATATCCTTTTTTTTTTTTTTTTTTTGCATGGTTGGTGGGTGAGCATGCACATGGCAAAATAGTAACCCTACATAAGGCTCTGGAGGGGGAGATTGTCAACCATGGCGCTGATTCAGGCACAGGTGGGGACGCCAGGCCAGCCAGTCAGGCTGAGCTGCGAAGGGATCGAGGATCTAAAAACCATCATTATGACTACAACAGGAACTCCACAACATGGTGAAAGACATGGGTCAGCAGCTTAACTAATTTGAGGACTACATTATTGACCATGATGAAGACATTGGGACTTTAGAAAAATGTTGTGAGACCTTGGAAAATAAGCATGAAGACCTGCTATCTACACTGGAAGATGACAAAAAAAACAGGTATGCCACAACAATTTGAGAGCCCATAGGGTTCCTGAGGGCCAAGGGGAGAAGTCTGCAGAAGTTCTGATGCTATCTATATGCCAGCAATTTGTCAAGGCCACTGACCTTGAAGCTGAACTGCCTATTATTGACTTTGTGTGAGTTCAAAGAGCTTTAGGTTCTCAAGCCTTCTGACTGGCCCTGGGATATTGTGGCCCATTTCTTGTAGTTCCCAATGAATGAGTGTACTATGTGATGCAAGGCAGGTGGACCATTGTATATCAGAGAGGCCATGGAAAGGTGCAAACCATACATATTTCTAGTATTTATTTTAATATAGCTATTTTGCTTTTTTTTCAGCTGGGAACAGACTTAAAGGTTGCAAGACATCTATAAATGAGTTTTTTTTTAATGAAAACTACCCTTCTAAGGCTGTGATTTGACATTTGGCCCATGCTAACTTGTGATAAGTTGCTGGTCAACAACTAAGAGCCAGAGACTCCTATGGCTAAGGACATCTGCAGTATCCAGATAAACAATCAAAAGGAGAAGCGGGTAACAGTTGTCTAGGGGGAGGGGTATGCCAATACTACAAGCATAGTGCATAGCTAGTCTTGCCACCAAAAACCTGGGGCAGGTTGCCAAAAAGCATGCAGATCTGTCTGCTTCAGGTAAGAAAGGAGGTGGAACTGCAAAGAAAATAGTAGGAGAGCCTGCCATTTTGCTTCAAGGCAGTGGAAGACTGCTTTTTGAAAAATCACCATGTCGTGGAAGGGTCTTTTTTCCAGGAAGGCACAGCCTCTGCAGCAAGAAAAAACAGATAAGGAAATAACAAATTTTGACTTCTTCTACCTACATAGTTTTCACTATAAGAATTCTTATATTAAATACATATAAAAAATATATATATATATATTTTTTGTTTATTAACTTTAAAACCAATCCTATTGTGTATCACGGCTCTGGAAGTTAATGAAAATAACAATAATAACAGTAATGCAATTGTATTTACTATAACACTAACACTTAAATCTCTATACTTCTATCAGATCTCTTGATCCCTAAAGTTATTTAGTTTGCACAATTTATAATACATTTCTTCCTATAGTACGAACATACATCTAGAAACGGTACATATCCATTGTGTTTCCCAAATCACCATGTCGTGGAAGGGTCTTTTTCCAGTCAGGCATAGCCTCTGCAGCAAGAAAAAACAGATAAGGAAATAACAAATTTTAACTATTCTTCTACCTACATAGTTTTCACTGTAAGAATTCTTATATTAAATATTATATATATATATATATTGTTTATTAACTTTAAAACCAATCCTATTGTGTATCATGGCTCTGGAAGTTAATGAACTTAACAATAATAACAGTAATGCAATTGTATTTACTATAACACTAACACTTAAATCTCTATACTTCTATCAGATCTCTTGATCCCTAAAGTTATTTAGTTTGCACAATTTATAATACATTTCATCCTATAGTATGAACATACATCTAGAAACTGAATCACATTCCCCCATAAACCCTACACAGTATAAACGCTTGAAGATCCATCTCAGACGGTCATGGCTACTCACAGTACATATCCATTGTGTTTCCCAAAACAAACTGTCCTTATGCAACAGAGTTCTCCTGTGGTATCATCCACTGATATTGAAATATTTAAGTTCATTTAGCATAATTCATATGAACAGCTCATTAGGAGCCGTTCACAATGCTGCTCACAAACAGCCATTGATACCTGCCAAGTATACACAGAAATGTATATATCTAACCCCTTGAATGTCAATACTATATAACTTTATTAATAAAATCACTACTTACAAATATTTGTCATCAAAACGTTTTGTGGCGATCCTCAAAAGGAACATCTGCATGGGCTATAACTTTTTAAAGAAAATATGTGCATCCTCAATGACACTGCAATGCACATTGCAAATGCTATTTCATCTATAATATAAACTATCCTGATTTAAATGACCTCTCTCTCGCCATGAATAAATAACCTTTTGCTTTAAGTGAACTAAAATTTGCAAAGCATTACTCCCTCTAGTGGATTTTGCCTGTATCAGCACTGCAAATCTCTATTCTACTAAATGTTGTTGCTCTATCACTACAAGCAATGCCTCTAAATGTTTCCTGCGAATATTGCTAAGATGTTCTGCTATGTTTAATTTTCGATATAGTTTGTCCTGCATACCACTTCTGGCGAGGACATATTACCGCATATACAACTCCTGAATTACAATCAAAACTCCCCTTCAGATAAAAAAAATTTTTTGAACAGCATGATTGTATATTCTATCCTTATTTAATGTACATTGACAATAAATGCATCCATTACAGGCCCAGAACTGTAAGAAATGTATAAAGATATGGCATTTTCATTTAATATATAATAGGCCCTAGCTAAGATGTCGTCTCTAAAAGAAAGCATTTTACTATATCATAGCTGTTTTAAATCATTGCACAAAGGAATCTGTAATAAGCAGAAGAAGGGGGGGAGGCTTGTAGACACTTCACATCTGCAAGATAACTATGAACAAAGAAACTACAGAGAGGAAGAAAGTGAGAAGTCCCAACTACTAATTTGTTAAGCAAACTTTCATAGGAGGTCAGAGATACAGACTTGTTCTATGGAAGTATGCACAGAGAAACGAAGGCGAAGGGGGGTGGGAGAAAGGTACATGCGGGGCTGGTGGTTGGGAGGCGGGGATAGTGCTGGGCAGACTTATACGGTCTGTGCCAGAGCCAGTGGTGGGAAGCGGGACTGGTGGTTAGGAGGTGGGGATAGTGCTGGGCAGACTTATACGGTCTGTGCCAGAGCCGGTGGTTGGGAGGCGGGGATAGTGCTGGGCAGACTTATACAGTCTGTGCCCTGAAGAACACAGGTACAAATCAAAGTAGGGTATACACAAAATTAGCACATATGAGTTATCTTGTTGGGCAGACTGGATGGACCGTGCAGGTCTTTTTCTGCTGTCATCTACTATGTTACTATGTGTCCAATGAGACAACTCAAAGGGTAGGCAAAGAAAGTACGCTGTATATAATCAAGCTGCTGTAGAAGTTGGGGGTGTGTGTATGTGAGCAAGCTCCCAGTTCAGAGCAGCTGGAACACAACCCATGCTTGCAAGGATGGCTCATTTTTTATTTTTAATAATAAATTGCTTAATTAAACTTTGGTTCATCAATCTGATTTTATGAGTCCTATTTTTGTATAGGTTCTCAGGTTATCTGGGGGCTATTTATAACAAGAACCCAGTATGTATGAGTTGCTGATCTAATCAAACATTTGTGACCGATACTATTTCTACTAAATTTCTACCGTGGCTATAGGCGAATTTGGGAACTTCCTGAAACTCCGAATGTACTTTCAATATATCCCAATATTTCAAGACCGCCTTACGTAGAGCCATAGCCTGTGGAGAATATGATAAAACACAAACCATGCTGTTAACATCTTTGAATATGCTTCACTCGCTTATAAGCCTTATTTATGAGTAGCTTAGGATAATTTCGTTCTAGAAATCGTTGTACCATCACCTGGCATGGTACTTAAAATCCCTGCATGTCTGAGCATAATCGTTTTAACTCTGAGAAATTGGCCAGTGGGTATACTGTCTCTAAGGCTCCTTGGGTGATAACCTGAATAATGCAAAAAGTTGGGATCAGTGGGTTTTCTAAACAATGAAGTTGTAAATTGTCCTGCCTCCAAGGAAATAAATATGTCCAACAAATGTATCTGTGATACTCAAAGATGTGATTCAATTAACATGGTTTGTGTTTTATCATATTCTCCACAGGCTATAGCCCTACGTACAGTAACTATATAACTTCTCTCTCTCTATCTATATCTATATCTATATCTATATATATATATATATATATATATATATATATATATATATATATAATTTCTGTGTATACCCAGCAGGTTTCAAGGGCTGCTTGTGAGCAGCATTATGAATGGCTCCTCATGATGCCTGTCAGTAAAACACAGTCTTATGTTGTGTTGAGCTGTTTATATGAATTACGCTAAATGGACTTCAACAAATATTTCAATATCAGTGAATGATACCATAGGAGAACTAAGTTGCATGAGGACAGTTTGTTTTGGGAAACACAATGGACATATAGTGTGTAACCAAGATAGTCTGAGATGGATCTTCAAGCATTTTTATTTGATTTTACTGTGTTGGGACACTTTATTTAGTGTTTATGGGAGAATGTGATTCCGTTTCTGGATGTATTTGCATACTATAGGAAGAAATGTATTGTAAGTTGTGTGAACTAAATAACTTTAGGGGTCAAGAGATCTGATAGAAGTATGGAGGTTTAAGTGTTACAGTGAATACAATTGCATTATTGTTATTAAGTTCATTAAATTCCAGAGACGTGATACACAACAGGAGCTTTTAAAGTTTAATATGATATTTATCTAAGTATTCTTGTAGTGAAAATTATATAGCCTCTGCAGCAACACGGTGGGAATTTTTCTGTGGAATTTATTCTTTTACACAGTTTCCTTTTGTGTCAGTTGCAAGGGTCTCTGGCTACTTCTGGGTTTGAACACCAGAACTACTTGAAATGGCAAAGTAATTGGACATCCATTCTGATACGTCCAGTGATATCTGGTTGTTGGAGTGTGATCACTGGCGTAGTAAAAGGAAGGACAAGCTCTCTCTCTGGCTGAATGGGATGATCCTACCGTAGTTTGGCTCTTCTGGAGGGAAGAACATGTGGAGATGATGTCTCAAGTGCTACAAGCATTAATTACTGAAGAACCCGACTCAAAGCTACCCTGTGGATTTTATCTTAGATTGGATGTGCAAGCCCACTAAAGCCTTCCCTATTCATCAAGTGACTCATGCCCTCATCTTGGCCAGAATCTAAGAGTGTGTGGGATGATCTGTGACTAAGCTTTACTTACTACTCTTTAAAAATAAGGAAAAATTAAAAATGATCAAAATGAATGCCTTAGTAATGGCTATCACAGAGACAATAACCACACTTTGGAAGGTTGAACAGCTCTTAAGATAGGAAGATGGAATAATTGCTTAAAAACCCTTTGGTTCTTCAATTGGAATTCGTTGCCAGAGAATGTGGTAAAGGCGGTTAGCTTAGCGGGTTGTGACCTGGATTGGCCACTGTTAGAAACAGGATGCTGGGCTTGATGGACCTTTGGTCTTTCCCAGTATGGCAATACTTATGTAGTATGTATAGCTTATATTTCTAGGTCATACTTGCTCTGGATACAGCAGGCCAGACAGGTGTCAAAGAGAATTTTAAAGATATAAACCCACCTGGATCCAGCATGGCATATGTAGTGAATGCCTCACACATTCTCATCTGAAGTTTTACCAGGTTGATGGCAAGTGTCTGTTTTGATGAGGAGGTTACTGTGGTTACATTTAACTGGTCAGCAACTAAAAGCCTCATCCTAGTAGGCTTCCCATCCAAGGGAAGCTGTTATTCAGAAATGTATAGATGATTGTGAAAGACCTTGGGGAGGCAAGCTGAGCCTCAAAGGCTACTAAGACAAGTCAAAATGTTCTGCTTGGTAAGTCCAAGGCATAAAGTTCAGGAAGAAAACGGTTACCATCAAGGTAAGGGAGTTTCTGCCAAGTATTCAAGGCTGAGCAACTTCCTTTTGGTTCAACCATAAAAAAAGGGTTACCAGGGTGAATGACCCACAGGAAATGAGAGAACGGCAATGAAAGAGGTAGGGTTTGTTTGTTTTTTGAGTGAACCCACATCACATCTTACAAAGGGGCCCTGGAGGTGGTGAGAAGAGGTTACAGACTAAAGTTTTCCCACCTCACAGATACATATATACCTTCCCTTGTGTCATACTCTGGCAAAGAGGAATGATAGTCATTCCCCACCAACAGTATATAAAAGGACAGTATTCCATGTACTTTGTATTCCCAAATAAAGAAGGTTCTTTTTCTACCCATTCTTGATTTGAATGGGGTAAACCAAACTCTCACATCCAAAACCAAACACTTCTACAGTGATATTCTGTATCAGAGGAATTGCCACAAAAATCTAAAGTAGAGAAAAAAAGACCTCAGTGGAAATGGAGTCACATCTAATTGTAAGGCAAGCCTACATTATATGGCTCACAAAAACTCCACTTACATATGAACCCCAAAATGGTCCTTCAAAAACAGAAAACAAATGGCAAAAACCCATTTTTAATGACTGATGATTATAGTTAGCCATCAATATAACGTAGGCTTGCCTTACAATTAGGTGTGTCTCCTTTTCCACTGAGGTGACTGCATCAGACAGCGCCAGCTCTGCTGCCCTTCTAGGCACTGGAATACTGCCTGACAGGCAAAGCATGGGCCTCCAGAACAGGCTGGAGCATCTCCAGAGTCAACGCAGGTGCTCTCAATATGTTGGCACCATGTGAGCCCAGGAGATGCCCCAACTCCTCCTGGAGTAAGGCCCAGATCTGTTCCTTAAGGTCAGGCACTGGTAAAGGCGAAGGGAGCACTGGTGTGGCCACAGCCTGTGAAGGTGTCTGTGTTGGATTGAGAGTGAGGTCACAGCCTCGGAGAAACTGGCAGGTCACTACCACAATGGGGGAGCAGTCCTCATGGCACCGATGCTTCTCAGGGTCAATGATCCAGATGCCCCAGAGCTCCTGCCACTGTGCATCAAGGATGACTGATGCCAATGCTTCTTCACCTTTACTCAGGGCTTGGCATCAGGGTCCTTTGGTGCAAAAGAGGACAACACTGAATCCAGGTGGGTCTGAACTCAAACTGTGGGCCCACTACTGGCGCTCGACATCAAGGTGGGCAGAGACCTGATCGATGCCGAAGTGTCACCAGTATCCAGTGCAGTTCCAGAGACTATAGGGACCGATGTGCTCGATGTTGATGTCAATGAATCAAACTTGTTGAGGGCAAACAGCCTCTCACAGACCACTTCTCTGGATTTCACGGTCCTCTTCTGCATTTAGCACAAAAAAAGGATAAGTTAATGATCCATGACCTCTCCCCAGACACTAACTTGTCATGGGGGTCAGTGACTGACATGGTCCAATTACATGGGCAATACTTCTTAAATCCACTGGCAGATTCCTTGGACAGCATGGGGAAGATAGCCAAAGCAAAATCAAACAACTCAATGATTAAAAAATAAATAAATACTGAGAAGAAAAGCACGCAACTGGGAACCCAGGCCCAAAATGGCCCTGGCAGGCAGGAAGGAACTTGCACTTGTACGATGTGGGCCTACCAAAAGCTTCTGTGATAGGAATGCTGGGTAGTGTCAGCCCAGGGGCTCAGGGATGTCACCCACATGTCCTTGTCCTCAGAAAATACCAAGATTCCTCTATTCTTCAGCTGGAAGAAGGAACAAGTGTGTCGTATGCTTTCTCCTACTTGGCCTCTGTTAGGTAGGTGACATCTCATTCAGGGTTGGTGATTCTGGTGGCTCCAAGCACTTTTAGAATGCGGACCTGGTTAGCCTGCAGGTAGGGGATAGATCTTCTTTAGCAAGGGCTGGTGAACATGAACGACCCATTTCGTTTTTGTCATATGGTCTGGCCCTTGACTGGATATGTCAGAGGCAAAACGTTATGTGGACACAGTGATTACAACTTTCGTTCAGGCAAAGATCTACCTTGTTGGCCTATGCTAGGATCTGGAGAATCTTTGAAGCATAGGGGAATTTCTCCTTCTTCAGCATTGGTAGCCCAGACTTTGTTGTTTTTGCAAGAAAGGGATTAGCTTTGGCTTCCATGATGATTCAAGAGTCTATTTGTTACCACAGTTGTTTGAAAGAAGTGATGGGTTAATTGAATTCCCATTTGGATTTGGTCATTTTCTCAGGGGTGTGGCATATTTGCATCTACCAGTTCAATATTTGGTTCTGGCATGGAATCTCAATTCGGAGGGATTTTGAGCCTCTGAAGAGAGCTTCCTTTATTTATTTATTTATTTTATTTGTTACATTTGTATCCTACAGCAATATATAAGTGAATCTAATTATATGCAATGTGCAGGAGATAAAAATTTTTTTAGAGGGGAGAAAGACCTCAGAAAGGTGACAAACAGCAAGACTGCTGGAATTTCTCAAAAAGAGTCACCGTGCTTTCTTCAATCATCGGTCTTAATACCCACCTCCTCCATTTGTGTAAAAATGTATTTTTTTACCCAAAATATAAGGGATATACTCAATCCGCTGTGTACTTTGAGTCTCTACAATTTTGGCATGCACAGCGGATGACTGAAGAAAGCATCCGCTGAAGTTAAAGTGAATCCCCCCTTTTTTGTGTTGTTACATTTGTATCCCACATTTTCCCACCTATTTGCAGGCTCAATGTGGCTTACATAGTGCTGGAGATGCGTTCGCAGACTCCGGTGTTAACAAATACAGAGTGATGTTGAGCTAAGAAAAAGCTCATGTGATACAGCCACATAAGGTCATCGTGCAGCGGGAGAATTGTGTTTTGTCCATTCCATATTTTAGTTTTGTTGTGTTGCAGAGATCATGCATTTATGTTGGGTTGGTAGGGTATGCCTTTTTAAAAAGATATGTTTTTAGTGTTCTCCGGAAGTGTAGGTGGTCATACGTAGTTTTCAAGGCTTTTGGTAATGTGTTCCACAATTGAGTGCTTATGTAGGAAAAATTGGATGCGTAAGTTGATTTGTATTTGAGTCCTTTGCAGCTTGGGTAGTGCAGGTTTAGGTACGTTTGTGTTGATTCGGATGTGTTTCTCATTTGTAGGTCGATCAAGTCTGTCATGTAACCTGGGCCTTCACCGTAGATAATCTTGTGGACCAGTGTGCATTTCTTAAAAACAATGCGTTCTTTAATTGGGAGCCAATGTAGTTTTTCGCGGAGGGGTTTTGCGCTATGAAATCAGGTTTTTCCGAAGATAAGTCTGGCTGCCGTATTCTGAGTGGTCTGAAGTTAGAAGACATTACCTTGAAGACAGTATTTTAGATAGCAGTATCTTTAATGAGAAGAGCTCTATCCTGTAAAGATCCCTTTTGCATTTCACAGAGGCAGAAGTTTAGGTTAGGACACTATCGATCCTCTGGAAGGATTCTATGGTTTCTAGATGTGCATATGGCACTTGGAAATCATTAATAGTCATTAATAGGTTGGACTGCCTTTGTTTTATTTGGCAGAACTAAGAAAGGTGAGGCAGCTACAAAGGCAACTACAGCAGGTTGATTGAAACAAACAGCCATTTCTGTTTGTTTTCTCAAGGATCAAGAGCCCCCTCTAGGGCTCATTCAACCAGGGGTATATCAGCATCTTGAGTGGAGACTCATAGAGCTGCTGCTTTTGGTGCCAGAGTCCTGATGGGACTGATCTGATGGGATGCTGCCTTTGGTGCTAGAAGTCCTGGTGGGACTGATCCGATGGGACGCAAAAAGGGGGGCGGGGAATCTGGTCCAGATTCCCATCCTGGTGGCTAAGGTCTTTTGCTTGTTACCATTTAATATTTCTTCTCAACCATGAATCTAAGCTCAGGTCGCTGCAGCTCTGAAGGGATCCTCGAGTGACTCCATCTATGGTGAAAATCCCTAGGTTTCCTACTCCGATAAGTTGAGGTTGGGAAGTACGTGGGGGGGGGGGGGGGGGGGGGGGGGAGACAATGACTCAATATTTGTTTTGTTACAGGAATATTGATGAGCTGTGGTTACACAGTGCCAGTTATAGGGAAGAGCTCTTAATTATGTCTCCATGTGCTATCTGATGGGTCATAACCCATGCATTCTGAACTGGTTTGGCTGGACTCAAGGAAACAAAATTAATCGAGACACCCAATTTTTCTATACTGTAGTCTCACATGTTCCTTTTGTAAAGTGTGTTCTATCATGTGTCACTACTCAAGTACAGTTTTGGTGGTAGTCTACATATCTAGTTTTGACAATATTCATGAGGTACAGCTGCATGTATCAATTAGGAACTAATCATATTTTCATAATTATGCTACATAAAAAACAGGCATCTGAAGAACTGGTGTCAAACTTGATACATATTGCCCTACAACTGTCTGTTTTATCATATACAGTCTGCATACATTATTGTAATAACAACTTTATTAGGTATTAAGAGATGCATCTCTGCTTAACATCTATATCCTCTACAAATCAACTTAGGAAGGAAGTCAATGTTAATAGCTTCAGAGAACTATTTTACAATGAAATAACCAGATACCAAGGATGCCTTCAGATTTGCTGAGAATTTGATTAACATTGGATCCAGTAGTTCAGATGCAGTGAGAACCTAATGAAATGGTGCTGATCCAAATGAGGCCCAGCGAGACTGATTGAAAGATGGGTGATCAGGATGAGATGTCCTAGGATGTAACCCACTCATTATGTTCTCATCTTCCAGCAGTTAGTCCATAATTGGAAAATCTTTCCTAGTAATGTAGTAAGCAAGTTTTCTAATTGGTCTTTTTATATCACAAAGCATAATGCTAGTTCATGTCTAAATGTCTCCAAATTTGGGATATTTTTCCTATCCAAACCATGGAAATGAACTTCATTCTTTAGCTGGACTCCTTCCTTGGTGGGTTTTCTGGTGCTTAGCAAGATGGGAATTCTGAGTGAAGCTCTTCTTACATGTAAGACATTGATAAGGTCTCACGCCCGAGTGTATCCTATGATGTTTGTTAAGAGCGGATTTCTCACGAAAGTCTTTTCCGCAATCGGCACATTTATATGGCTTCTCTCCTGTGTGCACTCTCTGATGCTGGACAAGTGCAGATTTACAGATAAAGGCTTTTCCACAGTCTGCACACTTGCATGGTTTTTCACCTGTGTGCAGTCGTTGGTGTAGCACAAGACCAGCCTTATGGAGCAAGTATTTTCCACATTCATGACACCTATACAGCTTCTGTACATGCGTTCCTGTGTTCCGGGTCTGTTTCTGGGGTCTGTCACTTTTGTGAGTTTGCAGATGGCCCTTGAGATGATGTGAATTTCGAAACCGCTTTTCACATTCTGTACACTGATATGGTTTCTCTCCACTGTGCGTCCTTCTGTGAACGTCAAGATCAGATACCTTCCTAAAGCTTTTATCACACTCACCACAGGCATATGGCCTTTCACCCGTATGAATCCGCTGGTGGATAGTCAAGTTCGAGACATGAGCAAAGGTCTTGCCACATGCTGCACAAGCATATGGCTTCTCTCCTGTGTGGGTTCGGTAGTGACCGGTGAGGTGGTGTAAAATTTTGAAGGCTTTCCCACACCGCAAACACTTGTATGGTCTCTCCCCAGTGTGCATTCTCTGGTGAATTGTTAGCTGTTGTGAATTTTTACAGCTCTTTCCACACTCTGCACACCGATTTAAGTTCTTCCGCTTGGCAAGTACCTTCTTCTGGAGGTTGGTTGTAGAAACAAAACTATTTTGATCTTTGCTGTGGCTCCCACTGTCTTTCTTCTGTGGAACACGCTTTGCTGGTCTGTCATATCCTCCCTTTTTTCTGGGACGCTTGCTCATTTTTTCATTTCCTTTTGTTTTGGGTATGCTTGATGCCTTTTTACACTCAGAAGACTGGATACAGCGTTGTATGTCTGGTACTTTGTTTCTGGGGGTCAGGCATCTTGCGCGTTTCATAAAGTGCTTGCGCTCTTTTAGGCCACTCTTTACTAAAATGAAACAAATAAAGAGTTTGCCATTAATCTCTGCCAAAATTGTTGTAACAAGCAATAATGGTGAGACACCCATCCAACCCAACTCACTACTTTATCCAAGGGCTGGACCAATGTGTGTATTTCCAGATGGATGTTAGAAGTGTCTGTCTGACCTCAAAGGCTTCAGCACTGGGACAATATACTTCTCCTGTGACAGACACCACCTTCCTAGATAACTTGTTGAAGTGGTTGGCTATACTCAGACTTAAAGTTCTTCCTAATATCAAACCTAAAACTCCCTGCTGTAAATTTAAGCTAGGTACAAATTCTAAGTGGAGATGGAAAAAAGACTATAAAAATATTTACATAAAAAGTGAAATTAAATCAAACCAACTCTCATTCTCCCAGCTCCTAGGGTGCAGATTTTTCTGGCTCTTCTTTTGAATTCCCCCAAACTCTCTGCTTCCTTAATATAGTGCTGGCTCCCCAACAGAATTTGTCCAGGTTTTACCTGGTGTGGAAGCACAAATTGTCTCAAGCTGAATCTTACAGGGTGATTCCTCCTCTTCCTTAATCCTGATGGTCTCAGGAGCGAATGACGGCAATCCTGAGATTAAGATATGGAGAATACGTGATGCGGTTTCTATTAAGTCACAATTGCTTATTTGGCATCTTGTTCTCCCTGTTTGTATTAAATCCCTTTTCTCAGGAACAGAATAAATTAATAGGTCTAAAAGCAGAGCAAGGACTAGGGAAGGAAAATAACTGTCATTATTGGGTCAGGAATTTGATTCATGCAGGCTTTTTTGTTTGTTTTTTAAAGACTTCAACATTTATTTAAAATGAAACTCACTGTAACTACTATATTCAAAAGCACAGACAGTAAAAATCAATTTACCTATTTTCCACTGAGAAGTAGGACTGAATCAGGCACACAAGGGGGTGATGTAATTCAATGCTGCCAGGACAGAACACATCTCCTAGAGCTCAAAGCTATTTAATATTAATGCACACATCTCTTTGTGCATGCATTCCCCTCAGATGTTTCCTGTTCTTCCAAATGGATGTGTAAACATGGCACTCCTAGAATATTTTGCTTTTCTCACCATTTATTTTGCAATATCTTTAGTTTCTTTAAAAAAGAATTCGTTTTGTGACATGGAGCCATAACACAGGCCAAACCAAGCTTCAAGCCTTAGCTGCTATTCTTGTGCAAGATGGACAATAATGCCAATAAACTCATTAGCTTAAGGCCCACTCACAAGTAGGAAAATTTATGGGTGCTACACAATGTCCACAAAAGCCAGGAAACAGCTACAGAAACACTACAAGGAGGTAAAGAAGTTCCTAAAGGCCAAGTTATCGTCTTCAGCACAGCTGGCTCTGCTCAATCCAGCAGATCTCTTCCTTCTATCCACTTCTGCAGTGCTTTTAAAAGTCTAGTTGTGAAGAAACGGGAGTGCCATACCTTCAGAGAAGGCACAGGTCTTGGCAAAGACTTTCCAACCTAACGCACAAAAGTCTTTGTCACAAACCAGATTTGAGCAGCAGCAACATCCCAAAGCTTTAAAGTTTACCTCTAAGTGAAATATAGGTCAATAGCCTTTGTGCATATCCTAAGCACAGAGAACGAGGAAGCTTCAGCATAGTGATCTGCATGTAAGAAGATTCATTATCCTTTTAGCACATTAAAGGTTAATGCTCCATCTTTGGTGCCAGACCTCTCTCAGCTATCTATAGCCTGTTTGCCTGCATAGAAATCAGTTCAGCACAGAGATTCTTCAAGTATAACCCAGGCACACAAATTTCATTTTTCTGCAGAAAGCACTATGCTTTCATTCTCTGACTGATGTAGTGTTTCGTACAGGAGAATTCCACAGTCCAAACTTCATTAAGAAGTGTCAACATCAATTTTGAATACAGTGGCAGTCACCAATATCCTCTCTTCTACTAGAATGCATATATTCACAGATTTTGTGAAAGACTACTGGAAGAAAACTCCAGAAGTTATCAAAGTCCAGCTAGCTGAGCACCTTGTGAGTGAGATTAGTTGCCAGTCCCAGGCCCAGATGAAGTGAGGAGGGGTTGGCAGGACTGCATTAAAAATGCAAAAGAAGACAAGTGGAAGGGGAGATCAAAGAAGGACACACTGGCTCGGTTGTCACCTGGGTCAACAAGCACTGTGCTTGAGCCTTGGGGACTAGGAGTTATAGTGAAAGTATATTACTGAGCCCCCAGTTAAGAAGGGGAGAAGCCAAGAATGAAAGCAAGAAAAGGAGGAATCACCATTGGAGAAAGTGAAGTTATTTACCTGTAGAAGCAGGACAGGTATCTTTACATTTGGGTGACATCATCCCAACGGAGCCCAGTGCAGATGCTGCCCAGCACTCTGTATCTTTAAGAGGCTTTTGGCAGTGGCCCCACCGCGCTTGGGTGAGTGCCTTCCCACCCAAAATTAAAGCGTGGGACCCTCAGTAACATAAAATAACTAAAAAAGAATTCAACTCCAAGGAGGAAAGGGTGTAAGGATACCCGTCCTGCTGTCCTTGGAGAACACCTGCTACAGGTAAGTAACTTTGCTTTCTCCGAGAACAAACAGGACAGTAGTATCCTTACACATGGGAATCCCTGGCTATTAGCTACCAGGCTCACTGAAAACAACGCTAGGCCAATAGGGTCTCGCAATAGCAAGACAAACAAATTTAATTAACCTTAAACTTATATACAAGCTGGTTGTGGAGGTGCAGCCTGGCCAGAATAAATGAGGCCTGAAGAGAGTGGAGCTGGATTCTAAACACCAAAAATTCTGCAGGACTGTCTGGCCATTTAATTGACTGTTGTGTTAGGCATTCTGCTCAAGGCAGTAATGAGATATGAATGTGTGAACTGAAGGCACCACAGCTTTGCACATCTCCTCAATGGCTCTAATACTGAGAGCTGTGATATGGCCATCAAGAGTCAGCTCAGCCCAAGTATAAGAACAGGAGATGCAATCTTGGCCCTGGGCTCATCCTCCACTTCCAAAGGAAATGGAATGACATCAGCAATTCCTTTACAAAAGATGGAAATGAAAGGCTCTCCGGAGGAGAATTTCTCCTTTCAGGTGGAGGGGAGGGTTCAGAGGGAATTCCATAGGACTTGTCCGAGGAAAAAATACCTTAGATCCTCCTCTGAATCCCATGTACGGAGGGGGAAAAGTCCTCCCAGCACCGACGCTTCTTGGGTGCTGAATCCATTGACGCCCAGCACCATGCATCAAGAGGGACCAACGATGGCCTTCGCCCGAAGCGGCTCCTCAGTTTCGATAAGGATGTTGAATCCACACATCGCCTCGGGTCTGACGATGGACGGTCCCAGGGGTCCTGCACAGCAGGAGGCCTCGAGGCAGGTGGAGACCCACTTGATGCTTCACTGTTCCCAGTGTCTAAGGGTCTAGCAGCAGTCATGCTTACTGATGCTTCCAATGATGGTGCAACACTATACATCGATGCCGAGAAACTGGACTTGGCACCAAAAATCCTCTCTCACTGAGCCTCTTTTTCATGCGAAGACAGAGAACACAGTTATTGGAACTATGGTCGGGCCCAAGACACTGCAGACACCAAGAATGGGTGTCTTTTCCAGAGGTTGTCCAATTGCACCGGGTACAGCATTTGAAGCCATTAGGAACATTCGTGGACATGGAAGGAAAAACTTTGTTGGCTAAATTAAACTACATTATGGTGCCTGAAAAATGGGCAAGACACGGAAAAAGAAAGGGAAAGTTCTCGACCAAAGTCAAGGCCTAAAAGCGGCTTGATGACGACAGAAAATAAAAGGGAACTTAACCGGACAAAATCACAAAAAAATTAAAGGTTCCACCAAAAGGAACACAATAACTGAAGAAAAACAGCTGAAAGGCACAAAAAAAGCTCTCTAGGACCGAGCAATGTAAGGTTAAAAAATCATGCCCTCTCCTCACCGCGGAAAAAGAACTGAGGAGACCGCTTTCTCACGGAGGGCACGGTGGAGAACATCTGGCGCTCCACAAAGCTCTCATTTAGCTTTCGTAAACTCCAGACCAGGTGACGTGAGTTGGCGTCACCCACTTGTGAGAATTATAAGCCTGCTTGTCCTTGAAGGATCTGTTTTACTCTTTTAGGATCTTGCCAGGTACTTGCAACCTGGATTGGCCACTGTTGGAAACAGGATCCTGGGCTTTATGAACCTCTGGTCTGTCCCAGTACAACAATGTTTATGTTCTTATGTTCTGATTTTTAAAAAGGGTTCTACAGGTGATCTGGGAAATTTTAGACCAGCAAGCCTGACGTCGGTGCCGGGCAAAATAGTGGAAACTATTATAAAGCATAAAATTACAGAACACAGACAAGCATGGTTTAATGGGACAGAGTAAACATGGGTTCAACCAAAGGAAGTCTCGCCTCACCAATTTGCTTCACTTCTTTGAAGGCGTGAATAAACATGTGGATAAAGGTGAGCTGGTTGATGTAGTGTACCTAGATTTTCAGAAAGCTTTCGATAAAGTTCCTCATGAGAGACTCCTGAGAAAAGTAAAGAGTCATGGGATAGAAGGCAAGGTTCTGGTGTGGATTAGGAATTGGTTATTGGACAGAAATCAGAGGGTAGGGTCAAATGGTCATTTCTCTCAATGGAGGAGGGTGAACAGTGGAGTGCTGCAGGGATCTGTACTGTATATTTAAATCTGAATGACAAGTGATGCTAGGGTCCATCTTGGGGATCAGCGCTCAAGAAACGATCTGGGTGTCGTTGAAGACATTATGCTGAAATCTTCTGCTCAGTATGCAGTGGTGGCCAAAAAAGCAAACAGGATGCTAGGAATTATTAGGAAAGGGAGGGGGAATAAGATCAAAAACACTATAAAGCCTTTGTATCATTCCATGGTGCGCCCACACCTTGAGTATTGTGTTCAATTCTGGTTGCCGTATCTCAAAAAAGAAATAGCAGAATTAGAAAAGATTCAAAGAAGAGTGACTAAAATGATAAAGGGGGTGGAACTCCTCGTACATGGAAATACTTTTAAAACAAATAGGAGGAAAATGAAGATACATATCTGTAGCAGGTATTCTCCAAGGACAGCAGGCTGAATATTATCACGTATGGGTCGTCGTCCTCGACGGCCCAGGAGACCGGAGCACTTGCAAAGCAAAAAAAAAAAAAAATCAAAGTCTTCTAGAACGCAGCGTCGCGCGGGACCAACACACCGTGCATGCACAAGCGACTTACTACTACTACTACTACTACTTAACATTTCTAAAGCGCTACTAGGGTTACGCAGCGCTGTACAAGTTAACAATAAGGACGGTCCCTGCTCGGAAGAGCTTACAATCTAAAGGACGAAATGTCAAGTTGGGGTAAATAAGTTTTCTGAGAAGAGGTGTAGTGATCAGGTGCCGAAGGCGACATTGAAGAGGTGGGCTTTGAGCATTGATTTGAAGATGGGTAGGGAGGGGGCACGGCGTATGGGCTCAGGGAGTTTGTTCCAGGCATGGGGTGAGGCGAGACAGAAGGGACGGAGCCTGGAGTTGGAGGTGGTGGAGAAGGGTACTGAAAGGAGGGATTTGTCTTGAGAGCGGAGGTTACGGGTAGGGACGTAAGGGGAGATGAGGGTAGAGAGGTACGGAGGGGCCGCAGATAGAGTGCATTTGTAGGTGAGTAGGAGAAGCTTGAACTGTATGCGGTATCTGATTGGGAGCCAGTGAAGTGACTTGAGGAGAGGGGTGATATGAGTATATCGGTTAAGGCGGAAGATAAGACGTGCGGCAGAGTTCTGGATGGACTGAAGGGGGAGTAGATGGCTATGTGGGAGGCCGGTCAGGAGTAGGTTGCAGTAGTCAAGGCGAGAGGTAATGAGAGAGTGGATGAGAGTTCGGGTGGTGTGCTCGGAGAGGAAGGGGCGAATTTTGCTGATGTTATAGAGGAAGAAGCGACAGGTCTTGGCTATATGCTGGATGTGCGCAGAAAAGGAGAGGGAGGAGTCGAAGATAACACCGAGGTTGCGGGCAGATGAGACGGGGACGATGAGGGTGTTCTCAACTGAGATAGAGAGTGAAGGGAGAGGGGAAGTGGGTTTGGGTGGGAAGACAATAAGTTCAGTCTTAGACATATTCAGTTTCAGGTGGCGGTTGGACATCCAGGCAGCAATGTCGGATAAGCAGGCCGAGACTTTGGCCTGGGTATCCGCAGTGATTTCTGGTGTGGAGAGATACAGCTGGGTGTCGTCGGCATAAAGGTGATAGTGGAAACCATGAGAAGAAATCAGGGAGCCTAAGGAAGAGGTGTAGATTGAAAAAAGAAGGGGCCCAAGGACAGATCCCTGAGGAACTCCAACAGAGAGCGGGATAGGGGAGGAGGACAACCATGAGAGTGTACTCTGAAGGTACGATGGGAGAGATAAGATGAGAACCAGGAGAGGACAGAGCCCTGGAACCCAAGGGAGGACAGTGTGTCAAGAAGTAGGTTGTGATTGACAGTGTCAAAAGCGGCGGAGAGGTCGAGGAGGATGAGGATGGAGTAGTGACCTTTGGATTTGGCGAGGAATAGGTCATTGCAGACTTTAGATAGTGCCATTTCTGTTGAGTGTAGGGGGCGAAAGCCGGATTGGAGCGGATCGAGGATGGCATGAGAGGAGAGAAAATCAATACAGCGGCTGTGAACGGCGCGTTCAAGTATCTTGGAGCGGAAGGGTAGGAGGGAAATGGGGCGGTAGTTGAAGGGACAGGTAGGGTCAAGTGATGGTTTTTTGAGGAGTGGAGTGACCACAGCATGTTTGAAGGTGTCCGGGACAGATGCAGTGAAGAGAGAGAGGTTAAGTATATGACAGATGGTGGGGGTGATGGTAGGTGTGATGGTGTTAAGTAGGTTGGTGGGGATGGGGTCAGAGGAACAGGTGGTGGCTTTCGAGGAGGAGAGGAGATGGGCGATTTCCTCTTCGGTGATAGCAGGAAAGGAGGAGGAGGAGGGCTGGGTAGGTTGGATGAGAGAGTGAGATATAGGCTGAAGAGGAGGAGAGGGAGTAGTGGTGAATTCGAGGTTGATCTTCTGGACCTTGTCACGGAAGTAGTGGGCCAGAGATTGAGGAGAGAGTGAAGGGGGGGTGGGAGCAGAGGGCACTTTGAGGAGGGAGTTGAGGGTGACGAATAGACGACGAGGGTTAGAGCTAAGGGAATTAGTCAATTGGATATAATAGTCCTGCTTAGCGAGGAATAGGGAGGATTGGAAGGAGGATAGCATGAATTTGAAGTGAATGAAGTCAGTAAGGGTGCGAGATTTCCTCCAGAGGCGTTCAGCCGAACGGGCACAGGAGCGAAGGTATCGGGTGCAAGGGGTCAGCCAGGGCTGGGGATTGGTACGTCTTGTGGGCCGGGAGGTGGACGGTGCAAGGGTGTCTAGAGAGGAAAGAGTGGCATTGTAAGTGGAGACAGCTTTGTCAACGGATGTGGAGGATAAGATGGAAGGGAGGAGATCAGAGATAGTAGAGGATAAGGTGGAGGGGTCAACAGCCTGGAGATTTCTGGACGTAGTAGTTAGTGTTGGGCGAGAGTGAGGGGGAGGGTGCTGAAGTGTGAATGTGATAAGGTGGTGGTCGGAGAGAGGAAGAGGTGAAACGCAGAAAGTGGAGGGTGAGCAAGAAGAAGAGAGGACGAGATCAAGACAGTGGCCAGATTTGTGAGTAGGGGTGGTGGGGCTCAGTTGGAGGTTGAAGGAGGAGGTAAGAGTGAGGAACTGAGCAACATATGAATCGGAAGGGTTATCAGTGTGGATGTTGAAGTCACCGAGAATGAGGGATGGGGATGAGGGCTCAAGAAAGACGGAGAGCCAGGCATCGAAGTCGGTAAGGAAGGATGGGAGGGATTTATCAGGGGGGCAGTAAATGACTGCAACTCTGAGTGGCAGTGGGTGGAATAGACGGATGGAGTGAACTTCAAAGGATGAGAAGCTGTGAGACTGAGGTAGGTGGAGAGGTTGGAAGCTGCAGGCGGGCGAAAGTAGTAGTCCGACGCCGCCACCGCGGCCGACTGGGCGGGGCGAATGGGAGAAAAGATAACCTCCGTGGCATAGGGCTGCGATTGAGGCAGAGTTGTCCGGGGTGAGCCAGGTTTCAGTTAGGGCGAGCAGATGAAGGGAATGGGAGATGAAGAGATCGTGGGTGAAGGGAAGTTTGTTGCAGATTGAGTGGGCGTTCCACAGGGCACATGAGAAGGGGAGGGAGGAGGGGGGGAGGAGGGGAATAGGGATGAGATTGGAGATATCGCGGGATCGTTTGCATAATTGAGATGAGGACGAGGACAGGTGTGGGGGACCTGGGTTGGGATTGATGTCACCCGCGGATAGCAGGAGAAGGAGCAAGAGAGTGCGGAGAAGGGTGGGTGAGGAAGGGCGACGAAGGCGACGAAGACGGGATGCGCTTAGGAGGAAAGGGGAAGGGTTCATGGCAGGAAGGAGGTGTTGAAGGTTGAGAGCTAGGAAGGAGGAGGAAGACAGTAGGGATGGAGAGGTGGGGGGGGGACAGGGGTAGGTAGGGGAGGGCGGAAGAGGACAGGGATAGGTAGTGAGATCGTGTGGAAGACAGCGGTGAGAGGGAGAAAAGATTAGGGAGGGACAGGGCAAGGAATAGGATGTGAATGGGGGCCATGGGTAGTGACTGAGGTGTTCAAAGGGAAGGTAGGTGGGCTGGGAGACAGGCAGGTGAGGGTAAGCAGTCGGGCAGGAGAGTGATGAGCTGGTAGGATGATGGGCTGGGAGGCAGGCGGGTTTCAGGGTGGGTGGTAGACAGTCAGGTGATTGGTGGTAAGTCAATGATTGGCTAGTAGTCAGGTTGAGTGGCAGGCTGGAGTGGTTTGAAGCAGGAGCTGGCGGACTAGGACAAGCTGATGCAGACAGACTGGAACAGGCTGGGACAAGCTGAAGCAGACGGACTGGAACAGGCTGTATCAGGCAGACTGGAGTAAGCTGGCTGGAGGAGAGGGCCTGGAGTAAGGGAGTAGCTGGAGCAGGCAGGCTGTAACACGCTGGATCAAGTAGACTGGAACAGGTTGAGGCAGATGGACTTCTCGCCCGCAACGCGAACGTGCTACCTCAGTTTGATAGAAAGCAAAAATATATAACAGGAACAACTCCAAAGGAGAGGAGGGTGGGTTGTGATAATATTCAGCCTGCTGTCCTCGGAGATCACCTGCAACAGGTATGTATCTTCATTTTCTCCCAGGACAAGCAGGCTGATATTACCACGTATGGGGTATCCCTAGCCCCCAGGCTCACTCAAAACAATGAGCACTGGTCAATTGGGCCTCGCAACGGCGAGGACATAACATAAATTGATCTAACAAGAAAGACAACTAAGTGAGAGTGAATCCTGGACCATAACATAAATGGGCATAGAAAGGTGGAGTTGGATTCTAAACCCCGAACAGATTCTGCAGCACTGACTGCCCAAACTGACTGTCGCGTCGGGTATTCTGCTGAAGGCAGTAGTGAGATGTGAATGTGTGGACAGATGACCACGTCGCAGCCTTGCAGATCTCCTTCAATGGAGGCTGACTTCAAGTGAGCCACTGACGCAGCCATGACTCTGACATTATGAGCCGTGACATGGCCCTCTAGAGTCAGCCCAACTTGGGCGTAAATGAAGAAAATGCAATCTGCTAGCCAACTGGAGATGCTGCGTTTTCCGATGGCGACTCCCCTCCTGTTGGGATTAAAAGAAACAAACAACTGAGCGGACTGACGATAGGGCTTTGTCCGCTCCACGTAAAAGGTCAATGCTCTCTTACAGTCCCAGGTGTGCAACTTGTCTTCACCAGGGCGGGTATGTGGACGGGGAAAAATGTTGGTAAGACAATTGACTGGTTCAGATGGAACTCCGACACCACCATTGGCAAGAACTTAGCGTGAGTGCGGAGGACTACTCTGTTATGATGAAATTTAATATAAGCTGCATGCACTACCAGGGCTTGGCGCTCATTGACTCTACGAGCTGAAGTAGCAGCCACCAAGAAAATGACCTTCCAGGTCAAGTACTTCAGATGGCAGGAATTCAGTGACTCAAAAGGAGCTTTTCATCAGCTGGGTGAGAACGACGTTGAGATCCCATGACACTGGTGGAGATCTGACATGGGGCTTTGACAAAAGCAAACCTCTCATGAATCGAACAACTAAAGGCTGTCCAGAGATAGGCTTACCCTCTACATGGTGGTGATAAGAACTAATTGCACTAAGGTGAACCCTTACAGAGTTGGTCTTGAGACCAGACTCTGATAAGTGTAGAAGCTATTCAAGCAGGGTCCGTGTAGGACAAGAAAAGGGATCTAGGGCCTTGCTGTCACACCAGACGGCAAACCTCCTCCATTCAAAAGAAAAACACTTTTTCGTGGAATCTTTCCTGGAAGCAATTAAGACTCGGGAGACACCCTCCGAAAGGCCTAAAGAGACAACTTCTAAGTTCTCAACATCCAGGCCTTGAGATCCAGAGACTGGAGGTTGGGATGTAGAAGCAACCCCTCGTTCTGGGTGATGATGGTCAGAAAACAGTCCAATCTCCACGGTTCTTCAGAGGACAACTCCAGAAGAGGAGGAAACCAGATCTGACGGGGCCAGAAAGGTGCAATCAGAATCATGGTTCAGCGGTCTTGCCTGAGTTTCAGCAGAGTTTTCCCTACTAGAGGTATGGGAGGATATGCATACAGAAGGCCTGTCCCCCAATGCAGGAGAAAAGCATCTGACGCTAGTCTGTCGTAAGCCTGGAGTCCAGAACAGAACTGAGGGACTTTGTGATTGAACTGAGTGGCAAAAAGATCCACCGAGGGGGTGCCCCATGCTCGGAAGATCTTTCGAACAACATCCATGTTTAGTGACCACTCGTGAGGTTGCATTATCCTGCTCAGTCTGTCGGCCAGATTGTTGTTTACACTTACCAGATATGTGGCCTGGAGAAACATACCGTGATGGTGGGCCCAAAGCCACATCCTGACGGCTTCCTGACAGAGAGGACGAGATCCGGTGCCCCCCTGCTTGTTGGTGTAATACATAGGAACCTGATTGTCTGTCTGAATTAGGATGATCTGGTTGGACAGCCAATCTCTGAAAGCCTTGAGAGCGCTCCAGATCGCTCGCAATTCCAGGAGGTTGAACACCCTTTTCCTGAAAGGACCAAACTCCTTGAGTGTGAAGTCCATCTACATGAGCTCCCCACCCCAGAAGGGATGCATCCGTCGTCAGCACTTTTTGTGGCTCAGGAATTTAAAATGGACGTCCCAAGGTCAGATTGGATCGAATGGTCCACCACTGAAGGGATCTACAAAACTCGGTGGAGAGATAGATTACATCCTCTAGATTCCCTGTGGCCTGGCACCACTGGGAAGCTAGGGCCCACTGAGCTGATCTCATATGTAGGCGTGCCATGGGAGTCACATGAACTGTGGAGACCATGTGCCCTAAAAGTCTCAACATCTGCCGAGCTGTGATCTGTTGACACGCTCGAGCCAAGGACACTAGGGCCAGAAGATTGTCTGCCCTTGCCTGGGGAAGATAAGCTCGAGACGTCTGTGTATCCAACAGAGCTCCAATGAACTCCAATTTCTGCACTGGAACAAGATGGGACTTGGGATAATTTATTACAAACCCCAGTAGCTCCAGCAGTTGAATAGTCATCTGCATGGACCGTAGAGCCCCGGCCTCCGAAGTGTTCTTCACCAGCCAATCGTCGAGATAAGGGAACACATGCACTCACAGTCTGCGTAGTGATGGTACAACAACTGCCAAGCACTTTATGAAGACCCTGGGCGCAGATGCTAGGCCAAAGGGCAATACACAGTACTGAATGTGCTGAGTTCCCAGTCGAAATTGAAGGTACTTCCTGTGAGTTGGGAGCACCGAGATGAGTATAGGCATCCTTTAAGTCCAGAGAGCATAGCCAATCATTTTCCTGAATCATGGGAAGAAGGGTGCCCAGGGAAACCATCCTGAACGTTTCTCGGACTAGGAATTTGTTCAGGGCCCTTGGGTCTAGGATGGGACGCATCCCCCCTTTTTTCTTTTGCACAAGGAAGTACCTGGAATAGAATCCCAGCCCTTCTTCCCCTGGTGGATCAGGTTCAACCGCACTGGCCTTTAGAAGGGCGGAGAGTTCCTCTGCAAGTACCTGCTTGTGCTGGGAGCTGAAGGATTGAGCTCCCGGTGGGCAATTTGGAGGCTTGGATGCCGGATTGAGTGTGTATCCTAACCGGACTATTTGAAGAACCCACTTGTCGGAGGTTATAGGAGGCCACCTTTGGTGAAAAAATATCAACCTCCCCGACAGGTGGCTTTTCTCCCAGTTGATGATCCACCTCAGGGAGCAATCACCCGGTCTGAAGCTCTGCCGCACTCTGCATAAGAGGGGGCTCGGATCAACCAGTCGTCCAGATAAGGATGGACTTGTACTCCTTTCTTGCGTAGGAAGGTCGCGATGACCACCATAACTTGGAGAAGGTTCACGGAGCAGTAGCCAACCCGAAAGGGAGGGCTCTGAACTGGGAGTGTCCTCAGAACTGCAAAACGCGGAAAGCGTTGATGAGGAGGCCAGATGGGAATATGCAAGTAAGCTTCCTTGATGTCCAAGGATGCCAGGAACTCCCCTGCCTGCACTGCCGCTATAACAGAGCGGAGAGTCTCCATCCGGAAGTGCAGAACTTTCAAGGCCCGATTGACCCCTTTGAGGTCGAGGATAGGCCGGACAAAACCTCCTTTCTTAGGTACCACAAAGTAAATGGAGTAGTCCCTTGCCAGGGTGATCTTCTGGCACCGGAACGATCGCACCCAGGCGGATCAGATTGTCCAAAGTCTGCTGCACTGCCACAGCTTGACCGGAGACTTGCAGGGAGAGTGCACAAACCCGATTCTTAAGGGTCGGCAGAACTCTAGCTTGTAGCCGTCTCTGATGATTTCCAGCACTCAAGCGTCTGAAGTTACCCTGGTCCACTCGCCCAGAAACGAGGATAGGCGTCCTCCAATCTGCTCTGGGCCATGGACCAGCGCCCTGTCAATGGGAACGAGACCCTGGGGGAGGACCGGAGGAGGCACCTCCGGGACGGCGGTCTCTGCGAAAGGAATGCTGCTTGGGGGAGAAATTCCTTTTGATGGAAGAGGGGGCAGAGGAGCTCGACTTGCCCAGGCAATACCGACGGGCTTCCTGAAACCGTCCTTTGGAGGAACCGGGGCGGGCACCATTGGCCCGAGCCCTGACCTCCAGTAACCTCTTGCCCTTAGACGTGCCGAGATCAGCCACAATCTTGTCCAGTTTGACCCCAAAGAGCAGCTTGCCTTTAAAAGGCAACTTAGCCACGCGAGACTTAGAGGCGTGGTCAGCAGACCAATGCTTCAGCCAAAGCCACCGCCGTGCAGAGACTGTCTGAGCCATACCTTTAGCGGAGGCTCTCAAGACATCATACAGCCAGCCTGCCAAGTAGGCCAAGCCCGATTCCAGGGCTGGCCAATCAGCCCTCAAGGAAGGATCCGAGGGGGAAGCCCGCTGCGCAAGCGACAGGCACGCCCTGGCCACTTAGGAACCACAAATTGAGGCCTGTAAACTTAAAGCAGTCGCCTCGAAGGACGACTTTAAAGCCGCCTCCAAACTCCTGTCTTGGGCGTCCTTTAGGGCCGTGCCACCTTCCACCGGCAACGCCGTTTTCTTAGTCACCGCAGTGATTAAAGAATCCACGGTAGGCCCAAGAAAGGCCTCCCGTTCACCTTCAGGCAGAGGATAGAGGCGGGACATAGCCCTAGCCACTTTAAGGCTCGCTTCTGGGAAATCCCATTGAGCCGAAATCAAGGTGTGTATTCATGCACGTGGAAGATTCTAGGCGGGCGCTTAGTCTCCCGCATAATGGCAGGGCCAACAGAGGCTGAGGGAGAGATGTCCTCCGGAGAGGAACTCTTCAAAATGCACATGGCCTGCACTAACAGGTTAGGCAAATCCTCTGAGCGAAATATCCGTGCTGCAGAGGGGTCATCCGCTCCATCCGAGCGGGAATCCGTCTCCTCCAAGGAATCCCCAAAGGACCGTTGGGAGAACTCAGATACGCTGCCCTCATCTACATCAGAGGAGACCGAGTCCTCTAGGGCCTGGAAGTCCACCCGAGGGTGTTTGCTTCCGGAGGCCTCAGCCCCTTGATCAGAGGGGGGAGCCAGGACAGCGTTTATCATAAGAAAAGCCTGATGCAGCAGCAAAATGAACTCAGGGAAGAAACCCCCTAGACTGTGCACTTCTGCCGCCTGGGCCACGGCCCTAGGCGCACCCTCAACCGGCGCTCGCAAGAGCGGGGGAGAAACATGCTGCGCATCCAAAATGGCGTCCGGCGCGAAACTCCGAGGAGCCGCGTGGGAAGAACGGCGCTTAACTTTGGCCGCTTTCTTGCCGTCGCCCGAATCAAGGGCGACCATAGCATTAACGTCGCCGAGCTCGAGGGCGGCCCAAGAAGAAGCCGTCTGAGCAGAGTGGACGGCCAACATGGAGTGGGCGAGCAGCAGGGGATGGGCGCTTATGGCGGGGAAAACCGCCACACCAGAGGAAGAACCGGGACACTGACCGGACTCCAAACTGATGCCCAACAAAGGCGATTCAGGCTTTGAAAACCCCCGCATCCCCGCTAGACGCACACACGCGGTCCGGGGAGCGAATCTTTGCGCCCTCGCCCTCCGACGCCATAAGCCACGTGGAGACAGAACGGGGAACCCCCTGCCCGCTATAAAAAGGTAAAATTACCTGCTTCTCGCTCCGAGCTGTAACGAACTGGTGTCCCAGTGAGCAGCTGCAACAAACGCTGATATAAACGTTGAAATAAACGCCCTTAAAGGACATCCAAAATTTTTTTTTTTTTTTTAATGGAGCCAGCGGTGGGGGGGGGGGGGGGGGGGAAGGAGGGACCTGGCACCACCACAAGACTGAGATGGAAAGGATAAACTACTTTTCGGCAAAAAAAAAAAAAAAAAACCACATACACAGGACCAATTTCTCCTTGGAAAAAAAGGAAAGACAACAGACATGAGAGAGCCTGCAGTTCCGAAATACACCTAGATGAAGTAATCGTGACCATTAACACTACTTTTAGGGAAACTGTATTAAATCTTAGACCACACTTCAGGAGGATTGTGCTACACTGGGCCTTGAACTTGGTATTGTCGGCCTTATTTTCATGGAAAGATCCAAAGTTTTGGCTTGCCTCAGGGGCTCAATCCTCTTGAAGGGTGGTCCGAGATGCATGACACATCAGGATGTAGCAACGGATGGCGCTGCACTGGACTGACCTTGTAATGAGATGATTGCTGACAATCACACCCTCAGGGAAAACAGCCAAACCCTTATCTATTCCATCCTGAAGATCTCCGCCACATAAGCTTGGAGCACGGCAATAGCCTTGTCAAAACACCATCCTTAATGATTTTCCAAACTCTAACATAAGCTAGGGAGATAGACATCTTTCTGGAACTCAGCAAGGTTTTAATTGGTCTGGAAAAAAAAAGAACCAAGCCATAAGAGAAAAACAAACATGACAATTGGTCCCTGAGAGAATAGGGAGGGGAAAGAGGAGAGTATGAGGATCCTCAATCTGATCCAAGCCAGGTCCTCGTACCACAGTCACCTGGGTCAATCCAAACCTATCAGAATTGCTCTAACCCGAAGGCTTTCGATCCGCTGAAACACTCAATCTATTAACAGCCACGGCGGGAAAACGTACTTCTCCTCCACAGGGGAGGGGGGCATGCTTGCAACATATCTATGCTTGTGATTAACAGCTCCCTAGTGAAACTGAAGAATTGTGGCCATGAGATCTATAACTGAGAAGCCCCATCTCTGAACAATAGTCTGGAAGGCATCCTGCGACAGATACCAGATCCAGAACATTCTTGCTGAAGAAGTCAGCTGCCATGCTGCTGGACCCTGCCATGTATGCCATGGAGAGAGAAAGAAGACATCTTTTTGCCTAGACCATGAGCTCGGCCATTTCCTGAACCAGTGGAAAGATACTTGGTGCCTCCTCACAGCTGTCACACTGTTGGACAAGATGCTGGAATGCCAGAAGAGCCAGCCGAATGGCTCTAGTCTCCAACCGATTTATCAGGATGACTCCACTGTGGACCAGAGACCCTGCGCCTCTTGACAACAGACTGGTATCTGTTGTAATTAAAATCCACTGTGGGGTCTCTAAATCTATGCCTCACTGCAAATGAGGACTGCACAACCACCAAGTCAGACTGTGGTGAACTGAGCGCTACAGCTGTAGCTAGCAAGTCTGTCCGACTGCAGGGGCGCATAAGAGCTCTCACCCAGGGTACCCCCTCAATGGTGGCTACCATGGATCCCAAAACCTACAGCACCTCCCAAACTGATGATCTGAAGAGCTTGAACGACTTGGGAAATCAGCCCAGGGAACTTGCGTCACCAAAAAATTTGGACCACGAAAGTGTTCTCACCTGAATGAAGAGCACTCATCCTGCAGGTACTTGTCCCAAAATTCTGCTCCAAGGGTGGCAGCAAACCTAGATTCCACTTCTTCCACATTCTGCAGAGTAGACAAATGGAGCCATTTGGCTTTCGAAGACCCTTCTAACTCCCAGAACCCAGAGAGCTCTGGCTGGGCAGGAACTGGCAAAAACTGCTTTAAGCAAAAACATTTATATAAGAACAAACTCCAGCGAAAAAGGAGACTGAGAAACCACTGTTCTTATCTGGAAAACCACAGGAGCTCTTCCTTCTGTGCCTGAACCAAAGCCTCCAAAATGGTAGAGTTTCCCACCACTGTAAGTGGTAAAGAACAGCCCGAGTTGGACTCCTCCACCGCTGGCTACTCATCCAGAAATGACTGCTTACCACACAAGAAGTCCAAAGGTACTCTGAAGCCCAGAATCCCTGAATGCAGACTCAGCCCAGGAGCAGCAAAGGCAGCTAACCGAAGACAAAATACACCACTGTTGCGCAACCAGCACAGCATTGCAGCTTCCCTGACCCCATGGCACTCTAATAGCTCCACATGCTTCCCATCACTCACACCCCCACCAGGTCAAACACTCTTGTCAGTGTCCCTGAGGCACCAAAGCCCCTAATTGGCTAGTTTTCTTTTTAAGTTATTTCCTTCTTTCCATAGAAGGCACTAAAGGAACCCCTCCTAAAGGGCAGGGGGTGGGGACCAACGCACAGGCACACTCTAGAGGAGGGCAGTGGGGGGAGGGAAGCGATCCAAGAAATGAAGTGTGCACCTCTTGGGGCAGAAAATCACCAAGTAGCCGGGCCTCGAATCAGTCTGTTGTCATTCCTAAGGTTTTATTTTTTTATTTATTTTAATGGCGCCAAAGTGGTGCACCCACCAGAAGGACTACTACTGGCACAGGCACTCACTCATCTCTGCTGGGAGACTGAGAAGTACTGGCTAATCCAGAGCTGCACAGTCCCTTATAGGATTACATCAATCAGTTGTTCTCAGTCTCCCTCTGCTGGTAGGGAGTACATACACTCACTCGTCAAGTCAGGAATCAGCTTTTCTGCTGCTGCATTGGATTCTTTTTATTTTTTTTTTAAAGAGAAAGTAGACTGTAGCAAAGCAGGCTATAGTCGGGGGGGGGGGGGGGGGGGGGGCTAGGTGTACCCTCAAGAGGCAGCCAAGGGAAAGGGACAGGGGATAGTGCCTTTCTGTGGTTACAATCAAAGCAGTTTACAAATTACATACAGATACTTATTTTGTACCTAGGGCAATGGAGGGTTAAGTGACAAGGAGCTGCAGTGAGAACTGAAGCTGGTTCCCTTGGTTCTCAGGCCACTGCACTTACTATTAGGCTACTCCTCCACTATAAGCCTCCCAAGCTCAACCAGGGCCACTAGCCCACGAGCAGGAATTCAGCACAGATGCTGCCAAGGGAGCCTTCTTTCACTTACTGCAGAAAGAATACTGAATTAGGATAGTGGCTTCTGTCACAGATCTCAATTCTGTGTTCTCTATCTCCACCTGCTGGTAGAGGGTCATAACTCACTTGTCTGGACTGATCTGTTAAGGAGAGCTATATACTCATTTTCATTACAAAAAGTCTTGCAATTACTCTAGAATACGGCTGCTAGATTGATATTTGGTGTACCCCGGTTCGAGCATATGTCCTCATTGTTGAGAGAGTTACATTGGTTGCTGGTGAATTGAAGAATGTGTTTTAAAATTGCATCTATAGTACAAAAGTCAATAACTGGGATGTCTCCAGAAAGTATTTCAAATCTACTGAACATCCCAATTTTTTGATCTAATTCACAGTTTTATCGGTTTTTTAAAATAAGGTTTCTCTCACTGCATAATGCAATTTCTAAATCTATGCTACAATTTACTTTTTCTTATCAAAGTGCCAAAATTTGGAACAGTCTACCATAAATCCAAGACAGATCACGGACCACCTTATATTCTATCCTATTTATTTTCAAATTAGGACAACCTGGGAAGTAACAAAATGATCTTGTGTTGTTTTATTTACTGTATTTCTTTCTTTCATTTATTTATTGCATTTATTCCCCACATTTTCCTTCCGAGTGGTAGGTTCAATGTGGCTTACAGTTATTAACAAGAATAGCAGTTTGCAGGTTCAAAGGCATAGATGGAAAAGATAAGACGTGTTTTCTTTAGGGTGATTAAGTGTTTTGATCTGTTTTTATGTATAATCTTCTAAACTGTAACCTGTACTTTGAAGTTAATTGGTAATAAGGCAGACAATAAAAATACTAATATAGTATAGTATAGTAAGTCACATACCCTTCCCTGTCAATGGAGAGACAGTGTTGCCTAATTTCTGTTCTAAGCCTCATAAGGGCCACCACAGGAAAGCTCTCCACACCATGTACTATACATGAGCTCTATAAAGAATAGAATCTATCAGGAAATTTTACAGCTTAGTCTCCTTTAATCTTAAACTTGGTGCTCCAGTAGCAATAAAATAACCCTTGCTAGCTGGCTAAATTATCTATCCATTTCTTTTACAATCAAACCAAACCAAATCAGAGCTACTGCTACCACCACAGTTCTGAAATCTGGATCTCTAGACCAGTTGCAAAACACCAACCTGGACCTTGCTCCGTATACAGATTACTGTTGGAAGAGGTCTTGCATTAAGCAGTATAAAGCAATCTGTCCATATTTAAAAATTCAACCCTTGCAAGCTTATGTGAGAAGAATACTCTTTAACAGTGGGGCACTCTCATACAATTGGAGCAACATTGAGTTTAAGGGTCACCTACTTGTGTGCCTGATATTACTCATCGACAGAAAGAACAAAACTGCTCACCTGTGACAGGTCTTCTCTGTAGGACTGAACAGGCACAAAATACCATCCATCTCTTTGAAAGCTGAATCAAAGCTTTAAAACAAATACCCGAGTGGTCTGTTGCATGGAGAAGGGAGAGATGTTCCATCCCTGTGCTGGATGATGTTACCTATTTGTGCAACTGATTTAATCCTACTTTCAATGGAGAACGTCTGTTATAGGTAAGCAGCTTTGCTGTTTACCCTAGTCATGCCATCATATACCCTCTCCTCTACTACCCATATCTGTGATTACTTTTCCATTAGCCTCCCTCAATATTACATATAAAATCTTTTACTCATTATACAGCAGTACCCACTCAGTCACCCTCCTTTTCAACAATAGAACAGCATTTCCTTACTCATGTACTCCTGCTCACCCCCCCCCCCCCCCCCCCACAACAGGCATGTAATTTTTCACTTGCCCAGGTCTATTACTCTCCACCCTGATAGCAGGTTTAGGTTTAATTAATCTGATACCACTATACATAACCATTCTAATAAATCAAAAGCATAAGAAGCACTTTTTCACTCATCCACATAGCTATTCCTCACCTTGATACTAGAGGAATTTTCAACACACTTACCTATGTTAGAATTATTTATACTGTCATTTTCATTAGAGTCAGTGTGGTCACTATAATCTGGGCCATTCACTTCTTTAATCCACAGAGAAACATCTGGGTTATAGACCACATCACCTATTATAAATGAATAACAGGTCAAAAACCATAAATATCAACTCTGTATATATGATGCAGGGAGTAAAAAGAATAATCTGACAATAGGGAAAGCAGGGCAGGCCTGTGTGGGATGCAAGTTGACATGGGACAAAAGGACTATGTAGGGAAAAATGACATAGAAGAGTGAAGCAGGTGAGCAACAGCAGGACTGGGCTGATGGAGGGGAGCAAAGCATGAAGGAAATGGTGGGGCAACAGGAGAAAGGAATGACAGGGCCACAGGAGGCAATAGGGGAAAAGCAAAAGCCAAAGGGAAATAACAGTCACTCGAGTAATGAAGGGTAAGGGCAGTGGCAGTCATGAGGGGAGCACAATGACAGAGAAGCAATTAATGGCAGAGACCCTCTGCTCTAAGATCCTGGGGCCACAGACACACTGCTCCAAGACTCCTTGGCCATGCATACTCGTCTGCTCTGCCTCCAAATTTCAATCTGACTTTCCTTCATGGTGCAGCCACTCATCCTCCCACTTCCAACTTTGAAAATGACCCATAGCCCCACTGCTCCTCTTCTTCTCAAGAGCAATAATGGTCCTACTGGGACAAGAGTGGAGCACATACCCACCTTATATAAGAACATAAGAGCTGCCATACTGGTACAGACAAAATGGTCAATCAAGCCCAGCATCCTATTTCCAACAGTGTCCAATCTAGGTTACAAGTACCTGGCAAGATCCCAAAACAGTACATTTTATGCTGCTTATCCTAGAAATAAGCAGATTTTCCCCAAGTCCATTTTAATAACAGCTTATAGACTTTTCTATTAGGAAGTTATCCAAACCTTTTTTTAAACCCCACTAAGCTAACTGCTTTTACCACATTCTCTGGCAACAAATTCCAGAGTTTAATTACACAGAGTGAAGAAATATTTTCTCCAATTTGTTTTAAATTTACTACTTTGTAGCTTTATTGTATGCCCCCTAGTCCTTTACATTTTCCACGTTTAGAAACAGTAAACAAGCGATTCACCTCTACCCCTTTCACTCCACTCACATTATTTTATAGATCTCTATGATATTTCTCCTCATAGGGAAGTCGTCCCATCCTCTTGATCATTTTCATCTCCCTTCTCTGTATCTTTTCTAATTCCACTATATCTTTTTTCAGATGCAGTTACCAGAAATGCACACAGTATTTGAGGTGCGGTTTAGCGATACAAAGGCATTATTATGTCCTCATTTTTGTTTTCAGTTCATTTCCTAATAATACCTAACGTTGTATTTGCTTTCTTAGCCGCCACCGCATACTGAGCAGAGGTGTTTCAATGTATCATCAACGATGACACCTAGATCCCTTTCCTGGAGCACAAAGTTTAAGATCAAAGGAGACTAAAAGCTGTAAAAATTTCCTGACAAGATTCTATCCTTTATAGAGCTCATGTACAGTACATGGTATGGACAGCTTTCCTGTGACAGCGCTTATGAGGCTTAGAATAGAAATTCTGGTCCTCTTGTAAATTTTCACAAACCTCTCGCGATTTAACAACCTTAAATAACTTTGTGTCATCAGTAAATTTAATTACCTCACTACCATCTCTAGATCACTTATAAACAGACTCCTGGGGAACCCCACTATCTACCCTTCTCCACTGAGAATATTGACCCTATTAACCCTACTCTCTGTTTTCTATCTTTTAACCACTTTTTAATCCACAATAGAATATTATCTTCTATCCCTTGACTCTCCAATTTCCTCTGGAGTCCATCATGAGGGACTTTGGAAATGCCTTTTGAAAATCCAGATGCACAATACCAACTGGCTCTCTTTTACCCATGTTTGTTCACCCCTTCAAGGAAATGTAGTAGACTGGTAAGGCAAGATTTCCCTTCACTAAATCCATGTTGACTTTGTCTCATTGAACCTTGCTTACAATTATGCTCTGTAATTCTGTTCTTTATAATAGTCTCTACCATTTTGCCCGGCACCAACAACAGGCTCACCGGTCTATAATTTCCCGGATCACCTCTGGAACCTTTTCTATAAAATCGGCGTTACATTGGCCACCCTCCATGCTTGATTTTAAAGATAAATTACATATTACTAACAACAGTTCTGTAAGTTCATTTTTCAATTCTACCAGTACTCTAGGATGAATACCATCTAGTCCAGGCGATTTGCTACTCTTTAATTTGTCAAATTTCTCCATTACATCTTCCAGGTTTACAGAGATTTGATTCAGTTTCTCTGACTTGTCAGCTTTGAATACCATTTCTGGCACCTGTATATTTCCCAAATCTTCCTCAGTGAAGACCAAAGCAAAGAATTCATTTAATCTCTCCGCTATGGCTTTGTCTTCCTTGAGTGCCCCTTTTACTCCTTGGTCATCTAGCAGTCCAACTGATTCTTTTGCCGGCTTCTTGCATCTAATATACCTTAAAAAGTTTTTGCCATGTATTTGCCTCTAATGCAATCATTTTTTTCAAAGTCTCTCTTTGCCTTCCTTATCAGCGCTTTGCATTTGACTTGACATTCCTTATGCTGTTTCTTATTATTTTCAGTTGGATCCTTCTTCCATTTTCTGAAGGATTTTCTTTTCCTTCACTTTAACCATGCCAGCTCAGGGTCACGTCACATCACGTCATGACCGAAGGAAGACGCTAGGCAGAGCTCCTCCAGACCCTTAAGCTTTTTCCAGCAATTTTACATAGACACCCGACGAGGTTAACCTCAAATTCGATTACAAGAGGCACCCAGGATACCCCTAGCTTACCTTGAATAAGTCGCGAGAGGGAAATGGCGGTGAAAACAGCGCATAGAGAGAAGGCACGAGATAAAGAAAGTGGAGACAAAATGGTGGCGTCTTCCAGTCCCGCGGGCCCTTCAGTTTCATCACAGTGGGTCGTGGAGATAATGGCAGAAATGAGGACGTCCTGGAGGACTTGCTGGAACAACACCTCTCTCCTACAGTTGCTAAGTTAGAACGCCTGCAATCTCAGTTGGAGGAAATCTCCCGCGACTGTGTATCTTTCCAGACCTGCTCGAGTGCAATGGAGGATAGGGTCACGGAGGTGGAGGGGTCGCAAACTCTAATGCACAAAAAGGTGACAGCACTAGAAGCAAAACTGGAGGACCTTGAGAACAGATCAAGAAGGAATAATCTGCAACTAGTGGGCCTGCCGGAGACCATGGCTTACTAAAGAACTGCAGTTGTCAGGGCGCAGGAGCCTGCTACGCATAGAACGTGCGCACCGAGTAGGCCCTCGTCAGGGCTACTACTACTACTTATCATTTCTATAGCGCTATTAGACGTACCCAGCGCTGTACACTCTTCAAATAGACCAAAGGTGGTCATCCTGCGGGTACTGGATTTCATGCACAAGCAAGCTTGTGCATACGGGGAAATCGCTGACTTGCGTATGACACTCGAATTGAGCGACCACTCGCGAGGTTGCATTATCCTGCTCAGTCTGTCGGCCAGACTGTTGTTTACGCCTGCCAGATAAGTGGCTTGGAAAAACATGCCATAACAGCGAGCCCAAAGCCACATCTGGACGGCTTCCCGACACAGGGGGCGAGATCCGGTGCCCCCCTGCTTGTTGATGCAGAACATGGCAACCTGATTGTCTGTCTGAATTTGGATAATTTGATTGGACAGCCAATCTCTGAAAGCCTTTAGAGCATTCCAGACCGCTCGCAACTCCAGGAGATTGATCTGAAGACTTGTTTCCTGGAGGGACCAAACTCTTTGAGTGTGAAACCCATCGACATGAGCTCCCCACCCCAGGAGGGATGCATCCGTTGTCAGCACTTTTTGAGGCTGAGGAATTTGAAAGGGACGTCCCAAGGTCAAATTGGATCAAATTGTCCACCACAGAAGAGAACTGTGAGAATCAGTGGACAGCTAGATTGCATCCTCTAGATCCCCTGCAGCTTGATACCACTGAGAAGCTAGGGTCCATTGAGCTGATCTCATGTGAAGACGGGCCATGGGTGTCACATGAACTGTGGAGGCCTAGAAGTCTCAACATCTGTGATCTGCTGAGACGTTCTGGCCATGGAAACTAGAGATAGAAGATTGTCCGCTCTCGCTTCTGGAAGATAGGCACGAGCCGTCCTTGAGTCCAGCAGAGCTCCTATAAATTCCAGTTTCTGAACAGGGAAAAGATGGGACTTAGGGTAATTTATAACAAACCCGAGTAGCTCCAGCAGTTGAATAGACATCTACGTGGACTGTAGAGCTCCTGCCTCTGAGGTGTTCTTCACCAGCCAATCGTCGAGATAAGGGAACACATGCACTCCCAGTCTGCGTAGCGACGCTGCAACTACTGCCAGGCATTTCTTAAAGACTCTGGGCGCAGATGCCAGACCAAAGGGCAGCACACAATACTGGAAGTGCTGCGCTTCCAGACAGAATCAAAGATACCTCCTGTGAGCTGGAAGTATCGGGATGTGTGTATAAGTATCCTTTAAGTCCAGAGAGTATTGCCAATCGTTTTCCTGAATCATGAGAAGAAGGGTGCCCAGGGAAACCATCCTGAACTTTTCTCAGACTAGGAATTTGTTCAGGGCCCTTAGGTCTAGGATGGGACACATCCCTCCTGTTTTCTTTTGCACAAGAAAGTACCTGGAATAGAATCCCAGCCCTTCTTGCCCTGATGGAACGGGCTCGACCGCATTGGCGCTGAGAAGGGCGCAGAGTTCCTCTGCAAGTACCTGCCTGTGCTGGAAGCTGAAGGATTGAGCTTCTGGTGGGCAATTTGGAGGTCTGGATTTCAAATTGAGGGAGTATCCTAACTGGACTATTTGAAGAACCCACCGATCGGAGGTTGTAAGAGGTCACCTTTGGTGAAAACGTTTTAAACCTCCCTCCGACCGGTAAGTCGTCCGGCACGGACACTTTTACAGCGGCTATGCTCAACTGGAGCCAGTCAAAAGCCTGTCCTTTGCTTTTGCTGGAGAGCCACAGGGGCCTGCCTTGGCGCACACTGTTCACGAGAACAAGTGCACTGGAGATGAGCCTGAGAAGGCTGTAGAGAAGGAGGATTGTACCTGCACTTGTTATAAGCATAGGGAGCATTCTTCCTTCCCCGGAAAAATTGTCTACCTGATGAGGTAGTAGCAGAAGGCGCCCAGTGGGAGTGATTGTCCATAGCGGTTTCCCGCTGAGTGATCTGAACAACCGGGCCGTCTCGACGCCGATGGCGATGTCGAGAAGTTGACTCCCATGCCGGCAGCGATGAAGCTCCCTTCAGCGATGTCGACGGGGAGTCAACCTGGGTGGCAGCCGACGTCAATGCCACAGGCGGCACTGGCGTCGGAGACCTCACCATAGGCATAGAGCCAGCTGCCACTTCCATCGACGGTACAGAGGGCGCAAGCACCCCCGGTACTGGAGCAGACTGACGCAACCCCTCCAGAAGAATGGCTCGGATGCGCTCGTCTAGAGTCACTGTCGAGCAAGGCTGCAGGGTCGGTGCAAGAATCGGCGTCAGAATCTGTGGAGGTCGAGGAGGTGGTACCGGGCTGTCCCAAGACCGACACGTTTTGAATGGAGGGTGAGCGGTCCTCCCGGCGTCGGCGCTTCACAGGTGCCGAATCCTTCGATGCCGCAGAGCTCCCGGTACTGTCCTTGGAAGGAGACTGATGACAATGCTTCTTCGCCTTCGCTCAATGCACGTCATCGATACTCCTCGATACCGACGAGAATGTGGAATCCACACGCCTCCTTGGGGTTGGGTCCGAGAGAGGTTGGTCCCGGGGGGGCCTGCACAGCAGGAGACTTCGAGGTAGGTGGAGACCCACTCGACAGCTCACTGCTCCCAGCGTGTGGTGGTCTCCGGACAGCTCCTGAAGTCCATGCCTTCTTCAGTGCCGATATCAACGACGCCAACCTCGGTACCACTGTCGACATCGAAGAACCGGTCGAAGCTCCAAAAATATGGTCCTGAAAAGCTTTTCTCGACACTTGTGTCCGCCTTTTAAGGCTAAGACACAATTTACATGCGTCTGGGCGATGGTCGGGCCCAAGGCACTGAAGACACCACGCGTGGGGATCGGTACCTGAGATCAACCGGTTGCACCGAGTACACTTCTTGAAGCCGCTGGGAGTCTTCGATGACATAGATGGAAAAATAGCGGAGGCGAAGTCAAAATTCTCAATTGTGCCAATTAAAAAGGCACAAAAATGAGAAGCGCTTACGCACGGCCTAAGAGAGCCGCAACGAAAATGAAAGGAAACTTAAAGGGGCCAAACTAAGAAATAAGTGCCTTTTTTTTTTTCCTTTTAAGTTTTGTATACAGGGTAAAGAAAATAAAACTAAAGAGGGCGAAAAACTCTGAAAAAGTCGACAAAAACGAAGGCTCTTTCTCTGGGCTGAAGAGAGAGACCGACGAAGCAGCCACTCTCCACCGCGGAAAAAGAAAAAACTGAGCGGGACTCTCGCGCGACAGACAGAGGAGTGATTAGGGTGGTGGACTCTGGTCCTGGGGAACTGAGTTCGATTCCCACTTTAGGCACGGGCGGCTCCTTGTGACTCTGGGCAAGTCACTTAACCCTCCATTGCCCCAGGTACAAATAAGTACCTGTATATGTAAGCCGCATTGAGCCTGCCATGAGTGGGAAAGTGCAGGGTACAAATGTAACAAAAATAAAAAAATAAATAAAATACTATCCTCATTTCCAACAGAAGGTTGTCCCATGCATCAACCGCCCTTTCTGTAAACAAATATTTCCTTAGATTATTCCAGAGTCTCATCCTCATTTTACAAACCCTCATCCCAAAGCTCCTTTACCATTTACAGAGGTCCATGTCCTGTGATTCACAACTTAAGGCATTTAAACATCTCTATCGTATCTCACTTATCCTGCTTTTTCTCCAGGGTATACATATTTAGGGTTAAGGCTGGAGTAGATAGCTGGCTATGAGGGGTATGACCAGGATATGAAGCAGGCTATGCTGCGGTTCACTCACTAGTGTGCCTAATATTGCTTGCTGAAGGAAAAAGTAAAGCTCTCTGAAGACTGCAGAATTAAACATGCACAAAAATCCACCCAACTCCCTGAAAGTTGACTGAATTTTAAATTAAAACTGATGGGATTGCTCTGCACGGAGAGAGTTCTCACTCACCGGTTATTAGCTTGTCTCGATTCTCCCTCTCAGAGTGAGCGGGTTCCATTTTCAGACAGTGTTGAACCTTCAGCAGGACATCAGGTTCAGTTAGGGAACTCTCTGTAAAATAAAAGGAATAATATCTAGTAAATTAAGCCTAGTTACAAATGTGCCATATTACTTCTGATACTTGGTCTCTGGCAAAGTTGCCCTGACCAATTGTGTATGACCCAGATTTTTTGATAACCAGTATTACAGCCTGCTAATCAACAAAGATTATCTATTTATAATGATAGATATTAAGTTTCTGGACATCTAAAGAAGGTTTTCTTAAGATCGCATGCACGAAAATGTCTGTATACAATTTTTATGTAGATTTGATAGCAGGTATCACAATCTGCATAAAATCTAACTCTGCGCTATAACCTAACAAATGTCAGCTTTAGCTACCTCAAAATGTAACCACTGGTAATTGGTGATTAAACAAGCCACTTCTATCGTGCCTCAGTGCTCCTATTTACCCCCTTCTAATACAGAGCACATTGTATTGCTACGTATCTGATGATAATTATTAAATGTGATGATGGATAAGTAATGAACAGTATCCAGAAAGTAGATAGATTCAGAAAACCAAAGCATCAGAATCTGCCCATGTTTCTGCTAACCCAGTGATGAACACGCCATCTCTCCCTTACAATACAGGTTCCTCATGGGACCCAGCAGGTCTCGAGCCTTTTGTCATGCAGCAGTTGTATCTAGCTGTGAAGAACAGTGCTCCAGCCTCAAGTCTATCTGGGTTACTGTCCTTTCCTAAGTATTCATAGATGTCTCAGACCAAGAACGAATCCCATCCCTTTAACTAAAATCTGAACAAACTGAAAAAGCACTTTATTTAAATAGTGGACAATGTTCAGTGAAAGGGAAAGTCCTGGCAAAGTAAGAAGCCTTAATATACAAATGGAGTTTTGACGCAGCCTCACCCCACTCATTTGAAGCTCCTCTACCAGTTACACTCATTATACAGCTTTTATCTCCCATACCCTCTTTTCATGTCCTATCACAGGTTGGTAGATCTTCTGATATGTAGCTAGATCAATAATAGCTGAGCTTATAAATATTAAGAACTACTGGGGAACCAACAGTGTTAAACATACACAGCAAAAACAAAAACCTAAGAGTGCGTGTGTAGGGGGAGGGGGTGAGAGCAATTACCATCCTTATCGTGGCAGAACTAGGAGGATTAGAGAATGTGTGCAAGAAGTAGAAATACACATCCAACTTGCAGTTGGGAGCTCAAGGCAAAAGGACGTGGGTGAGCGGAGCCTCGCATTCCTTTTCTCCCAAAAACACTGACCATTGATTTACCTTTGCTCCCGGAGTATCTAGTTTACAACTGAAGCCTTGGACAATGCCAAAGATGGTGAAGGGGAAAGCCCTGAAAACAATTAAAGACAAGTACTACTACTACTACTACTTAACATTTCTAGAGCGCTACTAGGGTTACGCTGCGCTGTACAAATTAACAATTAAGGACGGTCCCTGCTCGGAAGAGCTTACAATCTAAAGGACGAAATGTCAAGTTGGGGTAGATAAGTTTTCTGAGAAGAGGTGTAGTGATTAGGAGCCAAAGGCGACATTGAAGAGGTGGGCTTTGAGCATTGATTTGAAGATGGGTAGGGAGGGGGCACGGCAAGTACGCTGTAAAAACTAATCAGAGTGGTGGCAGGCGACTAGGCCAGAGAGCCTGGGATCTTGAGGGAGACAGAAAGGATATAGAGAACAGGTCCAAATGTGAAGATGGATTCAGCATTGTACTAAAGGAGATCAGAGAGTTGAAGGAGGAGCTACTGCAAAAGGTGCTGGAGAAATTCAGCAAAATCTTTTGAGTGTCTGGTTGTCCGTTGCAGAGGCAGAATAGCAGGTCTACGTGCTTGAAGACTGGATGAAAACAGAGTTCCTCAATCCAAATCCTGCACACGCAAGTACGATTGCTGACAGGAGCAACAGAACCATAGTCGGCTCTTAAACCTCAAGGTATTTGGTGCGACTATAGGTCTGGAGGGGAATGATCCCTGGAAGTTTGTGAGAGAAAGTTTGAAAGAGTGAAAGCTGGAGGAAGCTTACAGTTGAGGGCAAAACCAGGTCCAAATGCTCCCCTGAGAGCACTTATAATTAAACTGCTTAGATATGAGGAAGTTTAGCATGTGCTTCAGGCCACCCGTCACCATCATGTGGTGGAATACAGAAGCATGAAAATAAGATTATTCCCTGATTTGGTACGTGGAAATATAAGGAGATGTTGAAGTGGAAGGAAGCCGTGCAAAAACCGGGCTTCAGAGCTGGTATCCTGCCAAGCTATTATTATCAATATATATAAAAGGCGAGTGTCGTACTCACTCGCAAATGCGCAGTAGAGACCTTCTCTGCCCCGCCCCCGCGTCAATACGTGATGACGGGGGGCAGAACAGAGAGGGTCTGTACTGCGCATTTCTGAGGGAGGGACACCGCCGTCTAACGCTCCCCCCACCCGAGTCGCCGCCGCCACCCACCTTCTACGCGGTCAGGCCCTCGCTCCACTATTGAAACAGCGAGGGTCCGGGAACGCAGCACTGAGCTCTGCTGAGCTGCCGACATCGTCCTTCCTTCTTCTTCTCTGCCTCTGTCCCGCCCTCGACGACGTTACGTCACACGAGGATGGGACAGGCAGAGAAGAAGAACGAAGGCCGACGTCGGCAGCTCAGCAGAGCTCAGTGCTGCGTTCCTGGACCCTCGCTGTTTCAATAGCGGCGCGAGGGCCCGGCCGGGTGGAAGGTGGGTGGTGATGGCTCGGGGGGGGGGGGGGGGGCGCGAATTCGGAGGGGGAGGGGCAGCGGCGAACTCGGCGGCAGGCCTTTCAACCCCCCCCCCTCCTAAAATAGCCCGTTTTTACGGGCTCAAAGGCTAGTTAACTAGTATAAAAGGCCCGTTTCGGTAGGCAATAAAACGGGCGCTAGCAAGGTAATTCCCCCCCCCCCCCGCAGCGTTCCTCCTGCCTCCCCTGCAGCCACCCATCTAGGCTCAGGGCCCTCCCCTCCCCCCTCAGCGCATCACCCAAGCCCCTACCCCCTCCCCTCGGGCACATCAACCCCCTCGCCACCCGCAGCCGCCAATACTAACGTTGTCTGGCCACTGCTGCGTCTCCTGTTGAGCAGCAGCGGCCGGTAGAAAAAGAAAAAAGCCAAAAAAAGATTTTAAACCTGAAACACGGCTCCGTAGACAGCCATCTGGCATTGGCTGTCATCTCTGCAGCCGCTCCTCCTCTCCCCTCTGACGTCGCTGCGCTCCTCCAGGGTCTTCCTGCAGGGGCAGTGACGTGGAGGGGAGAGGAGGAGCGGCTGCAGTGACGACAGCCAATGCCAGATGGCTGTCTACGGAGCCACGTTTCAGGTTAAAAATCTTTTTTTGGCTTTTTTCTTTTTGTACCGGCCGCTGCTGCTCCAAGGAGAAGCAGCAGCGGCTGGACAGCGTTAGTATTGGCGGCTGCAGGTGGCGAGGGAGTTGATGTGCCCGAGAGGGGGGGGGGGGGGGATAGGGGCTTTGGTGATGCGCCAGGGGAAGGGTCCTGGGTGATGCGTCGAGGGGGGATAGGGGCTTGGGTGCTGTGCCGAGGGGGGGGCACTGAGAGCTGATTGGAAGGCAGGGGGAGGAGTCCTCCCCTTGCCTTGGAATCAACTGTCAGTGACATCACTGACGTCACTGCATTCTAAGCTGCCTAGCAGACCACCTCCGAGGGAGCCACGGTCCCAAGCACATTAGAACGTTGGAGGTGAGAATTTTTATATAGGATAGGGTTAGAAGTTTTTCAATATCCCTGGACTGGCAGTAAAGTTTGTGAATAGCACCAACAGTCTGGAATGGCATCGGAGACATTTGGGGAAGTCAGCAGTGCCCCATGGAGACTACTAAAGCACAGGATGCTCCAATGGCCAACCCCACCAGGGCTGCACAAGATGCCGGTGGAGATGGCCTGATGGAACAAGAACAGTCATACCCGGGCAGTGGCAGGCAAGAGAGTAACCTGGAGCCTTAATGTCAAGCAGAACGCTCCAGTGGTGGCTGCACAAGTTTCAGGATGGACAAAATTAATGTCTGCAGGACTGGAATATTCAGTCGTTAAGAAGATTGTGATAGACCCTTTTTGTTAATGTTTGTGATGGGGATTTTGGATGAAGGGGAGGGTAGGGTGGGCCATATGTGTTTGGTGACTAGAAGTGTGCTGTGTGAGGGTGGGAGTGGGTTCAAGTTTATACAACACTGTAATAAGAGGATTTATTTGGATGGATGCAGGGTTTTATTGTGAGATGCATGCAAAAGTGGGAGCGGAGGGGAGTTTCTCTAATGCAGCACTCAACTTGGAGGGGGGGAGGGGAGGGTTTAGTTTGCATGCTCATGTGCGTTCAGGAATAGGTGATGTATGCAGATGATATGATTGTTATGAGACGGCCAGAGGGTTCTTTGCCTTACTTATTGCAGAAAATTTACCCTAAGTTGTCAGGTGAATATTAACAAGACAAAGGCCATCAGATTGGAAGAGCAGCTTTTAAACTAGAAACAGGGGGAAGGCCGACAGTCGCTCAAAAGCACGTTTCGGGATAAGGTATCTTCCAAAGATATCACCAAAACAGGGAAGATAGGGTATCCTGATAGTGAGGTTGCAAAAGAGACCATAGTAGATCAGGTGTCCTTAAATAAAAATCAGATAAAAGATTGCAAATTAATACTGCCAAGTACTGAGCATGATGTAAATAGGAACAACATAGTTTGAAATGTCTATATGCGAATGCCAGGAGCCTAAGAAATAAGATGGGAGAGTTAGAATATATTGCACTAAATGAAAAATTAGATATAATAGGCATCTCTGAAACCTGGTGGAAGGAGGATAACCAGTAGGACGCTGTCATACCGGGATACAAATTATATTGTAGTGATAGGGTGCATCGAATTGGTGGAGGGGTAGCCTTGTATATTAAGGAGAGCCTTGAATCAAATAGACTGAAAATTCTGCAGGAAACAAAACACTTCTTGGAATCACTGTGGATTGAAATTCCATGTGTATTTTTAAATGTTTTTATTAGGCAATAATGCTGTCAAGCAAACAAAACATATTTCACATAGGTAATAGAGTGATCAGATATAATTGCCATTTTTAACTATTCCTAACTTCTGCAGGCAAATTCTAGAAAATGCGATCTATGTTCAAATAACCACTTCAAACTCCCTCACCTAATACAAAACAGCCTCTCTATCTTTGATGTCTTAAGTCTGCTATGACTAAACAATTCCAAACTTCAGAAATTCCATGTGTAAAGGGGAAAAGGATAGTGATAGGAGTGTACTACCGTCCGACTGGCCAGGATGAACAGACGGATGCAGAAATGTAAAAGGAAATTAGGGATGCAAACAAACTGGGCAACACAATAATAATGGGTGATTTCAATTACCCAAAAAATAAAGGAAAGTAGAAACTATATCACTAATAGTACTTATACTTAATTTTCTACTCTAGACAACCCTGTATTGCAGGTGCCAGTGCACATGTATGTATGAAAAAATACGTGGAGAAAAAAAGACTTCAGAGCCCTCAGGAATAATTCTCTTTACAATGATGTGTTTCAAACCAAGAGAACTCCTTACTTCAATCATTAGTCTTCACAAAAAAAACTCCACTCTTCTAATTCACAAAATACTAGTGCATGCACTTCAAACAATACAAAAGGTAGAGGCCGTTTTTCCCGCCATAAAGCCGGTGAACACTATCAAAAATATAACTTAGCTTGTGTCTTTCAAATGTCCATTCTCTTCCAGAATATCAGCTACAAAAACGCCCAACAGGAGAACCCTGTTTCGCCGCCACCGGGCTATTTCAAGGGCTAGTATTCGCTTTCTTCACACAATATTATTCCACCACTGCTTTGCCCCTTAATGGCGTCTTTAAACTTCGAATGGCTTCCTTACTCATTATATAGCTGATTATCCCCCGTCACTTCCTCTGACGTCATATCCTTCTTGACATCCAATGCTTACCAGGATCCCCTTAACCCGTCACAACAGGTCAGGAGTGCATCATAAAAAGGCTTTCCATTCTATCGATATATTTAATCCCTTAGGGATCACAGTTTGTAAAGAAAAAATCCATCGTTGTTCTTTTTGTCTAAGCATTTTTCTCACATCTCCTCTCCTCTCAGTCACAACAATCTGTTCCAACACAATACAACGTAATTCTGAAAATTCATGATTTTTCAGTAAACAATGAGAAACCAAGGGTTCATATGTTTTTCTGGCTTGTATGCAGTGACGATGTTCAATCAACCTTGTCTTCAACATTCGAGACGTTTGCCCCACATAATACAATTCACAAGGACATTTCAATAGATAAATCACATTTTTTGATTGACAATCTGTGATAGCTTTCAGCATGATTTTCCTGCTGGTATGAATGTCTTCAAAATCATGCTCCTTCAACATATTTGAACATACTGAACAATGGCCACACTCCCCATGATAGCCTATAATTCTGTCCCTCCCACTCTGTCTGTTCCATGTATCCGCTCGACACAAAACATCTTTTAAATTACTCTGTCTTTGATATGAAAACATAACCTGAAGATCCTGAAAACAAGGGTAAATCCTCAATATATGCATGTGTTTCTTAATTAATTTCACCATCTGGTTAGAATGTATGTTATATTTCATAACACATGTGACAACTTCTTCTTGCTCGTTATCCTGTCTCTTAGGTTGCAATAACCACTCTCTATGATTAAACAAGGCACGTTTCCTTGCCTTGCTAACCAGTTTATCAGGATATCCTCTGTCCATCAATTTTTGTTGAAGATGAAATGTCTGATGATGATACATGTCAGTGGAGGAACAAATTCTACGGTACCTCAAAAATTGAGCAAAAGGAATGTTAGTTTTGCAGTGACTCGGGTGCATGCTTCGAAAATGCAACGTGGTGTTACGATCAGTAGCTTTAACATGTACAGATGTTTGCCATTGATTTTCTATCTTCGTCAATTGTACATCTAAAAAAGAAATAGCTACAGCACTACTACAATGTTCAAATTTAATGTTGGCATGACACCCATTTAAATATGCCACAAAAGCTTGTAATTGCAAAATTGTACCGTCCCATAACATAAAAATATCATCTATGTACCTCCACCAACTTTTAATGTATCTCTTCCAAATAGATTCATATACCCATTGAGTTTCATAGGCTTCCATAAATAAATTAGCTATCGTGGGTGAACATGCTGCACCCATTGAAATCCCCGTTTTTTGTATGTAGTATTTTTTGTTAAACGTGAAATAATTTCTTGTTAATGTGATCTGAATCAGATCCAATATGAACCTAGTGGGGATCATATGAGGACGTGCCCTACTTTCTAAAATCTGTTCCAATATTTGAATGGCCTCGTTCTGGGGAATTGACGTATATAGCGCCACCACATCTAAAGTCACTATCAATGTGGTACTACTTATTTCTGTTTTTTTCTGTTCAAATAGCCTTAAAAAATGAGAACCATCTTGGATGTAAGATCGAATGTTCTGCAAAAATGGTTGCAATATCTTATCTATGTACTGTGCGGGACGCTCCAACAATGAGCCTCTTGCTGCCACAATGGGTCGCCCAGGATTTCAATTACCCCAATACTGACTGGATAAATGTAACATCGGGGCACACTAGGGAGGTAAAATTCCTTGATGAAATCAAGGACAGCTTTATGGAGCAGCCGGTACAGGAGCAGACAAGAGAAGGAAAAATTCTAGACCTAGTCCTTAGTGGAGCACATCATCTGGTGCGGGAGGTAATGGTGCTGGGGCCACTTGATAACAGTGATCATAATATGATCGGATTTGATATTAGCTTTGAAGTAAGTATACAAAGGAAATCAAATACGTTAACGTTTAACTTTAAAAAAGGAGACTATGATAAAATGAGAAGAACGGTGAAAAAAAACCCTAGAGGAATGACTGCGAGGGTCAAAAATTTACATCAAGCGTGGATGCTGTTCAAAAACACCATCCTGGAAGCCCAGGCCAAATATATTCCGCGTATTAAAAAAGGAGGATGGAAGACCAAACGACAGCCGGCGTGGTTAAAAAGTGAGGTGAAGGAAGCTATAAGAGCTAAAAGAAAATCCTTCAGAAAATGGAAGAAGGAACCGACTGAAAATAATAAGAAACAGCATAAGGAATGTCAAGTCAAATGCAAAGCGCTGATAAGGAAGGCTAAGAGGGACTTGGAAAAAAAGATTGCGTTGGAGGCAAAAACACATAGTAAAAATTTTTTTTAGGTATATTAAAAGCAGAAAGCCAGCAAAAGAATCGGTTGGACCGCTAGATGACCGAAGAGTAAAAGGGACGATCAGGAAAGACAAAGCCGTAGCGGAGAGGTTAAATGAATTCTTTGCTTCGGTCTTCACCGAGGAAGATTTGGGTCAAATACCGGGGCCGGAAATAGTATTCGAAGCTGACGAGTCGGAAAAACTTAATAAATTCTCTCTAAACCTGGAGGATGTAATGGGGCAGTACAAATTGAAGAGTAGCAAATCTCCTGGACTGGATGGTATTCATCCCAGAGTACTGATAGAACTGAAAAATGAGCTTGCGGAGCTACTGTTAGAAATATGTAATTTATCCTTAAAATCAAGCATGGTACCGGAAGATTGGAGGGTGGCCAATGTAATGCCGATTTTTAAAAAAGAATCCAGAGGAGACCAGTGAGTCTGATGTCGGTGCCGGACAAAATGGTAGAGACTATTATTAAGAACAAAATTACAGAGCATATTCAAAAGCATGGAGACAAAGTCAACATGGATTTAGTGAAGGGAAATCTTGCCTCACCAATCTACTACATTTCTTGGAAGGGGTGAACAAACATGTGGATAAAGGTGAGCTGGTTGTGTAAAGTGATGCATGTGGGAAAGAGGAACCCAAATTATAGCTACGTCATGCAAGGTTCCACATTAGGAGTCACGGACCAAGAAAGGGATCTAGGTGTCGTCGTTGATGATACGTTGAAACCTTCTGCTCAGTGTGCTGCTGCGACTAAGAAAGCAAATAGAATGTTAGGTATTATTAGGAAAAGAATGGAAAACAAAAATGAGGATGTTATAATGCCTTTGTATCGCTCTATGGTGTGACCGCACCTCGAATATTGTGTTCAATTCTGGTCGCCGCATCTCAAAAAAGATATAGTGGAATTAGAAAAGGTGCAGAGAAGGGTGACAAAAATGATAAAGGGGATGGGACGACTTTTTTTTTTTGTTACATTTGTACCCCGCGCTTTCCCACTCATGGCAGGGGAGGAAAGGCTAAAGCAGCTAGGGCTCTTCAGCTTGGAGAAAAGGCGGCTGAGGTGAGATATGATAGAGGTCTATAAAATAATGAGTGGAGTTGAACGGGTAGATGTGAAGCGTCTGTTTATGATTTCCAAAAATACTTGGACCAGGGGGCATGCGATGAAGCTACAATGTAGTAAATTTAAAATGAATCGGAGAAAATGTTTCTTCACTCAACGTGTAATTAAACTCTGGAATTCGTTGCCAGAGAATGTGGTAAAGGTGGTTAGCTTAGCAGAGTTTTAAAAAGGTTTGGACGGCTTCCTAAAGGAAAAGTCTATAGACCATTATTAAATGGAGTTGGGGAAAACCCACTATTTCTGGGGTAATCAGTATTAAATGTTTTGTACTTTTTTGGGATCTTGCCAAGTATTTGTAACCTGGATTGGCCACTGTTGGAAACAGGATGCTGGGCTTGATGGACCTTTGGTCTTTCCCAGTATGGCAATACTTATGTACTTATGAGAGTCTGCGCATTGCTATACTTTGAGCAGAGATCCTGGATGCCACATCAAAAGTGTTGACACGCCTTCTGCTCCTTGACCAACTGGCAAAAAGGCTTGGTCTGCTCCGGAGGGAGTGTACAGTCCACGTCTGACAGCTGTTGTACCATGTTCTACATGTAAATGCTCATCTCCCGTATATTGAGACCTGATACATCTTTCTCCCAGAAGAATCCTGGGTTCTACCTTCTCTGCCTGGGGGAGCCGAGGCATAGTCCCTAGTGATCCTGGATCTTTTGAGAGTGGAGGCCTCACAAACCCAGGTTCACCGTGGATCCAATACTGGGTGTCAACCTTCTTGGGTTCAACAGGGACTGACAGAGGGGATGCCCAGTTTCTGAGTACTGCCTTGAATACCTTGTGGAGAGGAGCCGTCACAGCCTCTTTAGGAAAAGATGTATAGTCCAGAATCTCGAGCCATCTTGGCCCTGGGCTCATCCTCCACTTCTACAGGAATGGAATGGCATCAGCCATTTCCGTCACAAAAGATGAAAAGGAGAGGCTCTCCGTCTCCTCTCAGGTAGTAGGGAGGGCTCAAAAGGAATCCCATAAGACTCGTCTGAGGAAAAGTATCTAGCATCCTCCTCCGATTCCCATGAGTGCTCCTCCCCGGTGTTGGACAGGATCTCCCTATAGGATGTCTACTAAATGAGATTGACTAGGTTTTAGAGGTTACCAAATATTTGCTATGTCCACCATAAAGTAACCACTATTTCAGTATTATAATCAAAAATATTATGTTTTTTATTTTCTCATATGCTTTTAACACATCTTATAAATTTTCACCATGAGCAATATCAACTCTTATTTCTCTCTAATATATTAACATTCATACACTCAATCATACTATACCTATCCACAGTTTACCACACCACACTTATTCACTCCAAATACAAGACCATAGCATAGACATGAAATAACAATCTGTTCCTTCATTATAACCAGATGGTATCATGGTCTCTTTATCAATGATGAAATATATTCCCTTGGCCACTATGGTTATTTCCAATAATTATTTTTCTTATAAACAAAAATTTTACTTACAAGTAAAGGGTGTGGCTACAGTCGCACCTACAGTAGCATGCCTCTATATGGCCGCATTTGAGTCTGCATATATAGCAAATAGTATATACAGCCCCTATATAATAGCATGGCGTAGATATATTGGCAATGTTTTGTTGATCTGGAAGGGAGATCAAATCAAGTTACAAGAATTCATATCTTATTTAAATCAAGTAGACAATAATGTATCGTTCACAGGTCATGTAGGGGGTAATGAGGTACACTTCCTGGATTTACAAAATAATTGCACACATGGTAGGTTTTTTTACTAAAACTTATAGGAAACCTACAGATCAGAATTCCTTACTTCATTATGAGAGTTCTCATCCGCAAGCGTTAAAAAACAGCTTCTCGGGTGCCAAATCCCTCGGCGCCCTGGAACTCATGGCACTATGTATCGAGGACAATTGACGACGATACTTCTTGGCCTTCACCCGAAGCACATCACCCTTGCTCCTCGGTGCCAATGAGGACAACATCAAATCCTCACATTGCCTCAAGGTCAGATCCGATGATGGACGGTCCTGGAAGGCCGCACAGCAAGAGGCCTCGAGACAGGTGGAGACATACTCGATGCCTCACTGCTCCCAGTGTCTTCAGGTCTCTAAGCAGCCATGCTTACGGATGCCAGTCTGACACTCGACATCGAGGATCCAGACCTGGCTCGAACAATCTTTTCACGTTAAGACTCCCTAGAAACCTGGGTCCTCTTTTTAATACGAAGACAGAGAATGCAGTTAGCAGGGCTAGGGTCGGGCCTAAGATACTGCAGACACCAAGAATGGGTGTCCTTTCCTGAAATGGTCCAGTTGCACTGGGTACAATGCTTGAAGCCACTGGGAATCTTCGTGAACATGAATGGGAAGACCTCACCAGCCAAATCAAATGACTCGATGGTGCTGAACCGTGTGAAGAGAGATCAAAAAGCGCAGTTTCTCTTCAAGCAGAAAAAAATGAAACCGAGACTGTGTTCTTGCGGCGGGTGGAAAGGCACTCGCATATGCGCAGTGGAGCACAACTCACGCTTCACAAAGCTCCATTTTTTCTTTTTTTTTTACTTTGGCAGCAGATTGACGTCTACCCATGTGTGACAATATGCAAGCCTGCTTTTCCTCGAGGAAGTAAAAAATACATAGATTCCTATAGAAGTATATACCTGTATAAGTGTTTACTGTTCTGTGAGACTTGTTAAGAACAGTAAGAAATTTGCACTTCGATTATTATTGCAAACACCTCTGAATGCCTATAGTTTTCCTACAATGATAGTGAGTGTGTGTATACACACACACACACATATATATATATATATATATATATATATATATATACACACACACACACACACACCATGTGGTGATGGATCTTCCACCTTAGCTCTGATTTCTGTTTGGCTGTGCCAAGCGTGGTTGCTGTTTTAAATATGCTCAATAAAAACTGAATGTACCAATCCAACGGCAACCCTTTTTCCTTACTTCTGCCAGCAGCGTTCTGGTGTTTGTTGCCCCTAGAAGCTCCAGCAACTTTCCAACATGGTTCCTCTTCTGCAATCTTCACTAACACAGAAGGGTTTGTGATTCTATGCCCTGTAATTGGAAAAACAAATGAGACATTTTACACCCATCATGTGGTTATTATACACTTTAACATGCTCACAAGACTTCAGCGTACAGCAAGACCACTCTAGCAGAGTTAATGGTAAGGATAAAAATAAAAGCAATGCCATAATGGTTCAGACCAATGGTCTATCAAACCCAGCATTCTGTCTTCTATAGTAACCAATCCGAGTCACATGGAAGATCATTAATATCTCATAAACGACAAAACTAGGCTATCTTATACCTTGTGGGTATGTGGGTTCCTACAATAGAAGAAAGAGAGCTAAAGATTCCCAAAGCCCTTGAGAGTTCTAGACTCCCACACTAATGCAGAAAGGTATCGTGGGTTGCAGTGCACAGTTATTAATGAGTGGTTTACTGACTCAAAAATGGCTGCTGTATGTAACAAACAAAAAAAAAAAGTTTCTACGCGGAAGATAAATTCTCATGCTAGACATCAGTGCACTGTAAGAGATACAATGATGACACCCGAAAAGGATGGACTGGATTTATTGACTTTATATACCACACTTTACAATAAGTAACTAACACAATAGACATGTAGATGACACAACTTCTAAGGAGAGACACAAATAACTCCCAAGATCCAAAAATCCCTTGTTACGGTAAAAGTATGCCTTACCTGATAATTTTCTTTCCTTTAGTTGCAGCAGATGAATCCAGAAACCAGTGGGTTTTATACATCTACCAGCAAGTGGCGATAGAGACCTAAATTGAAGGGAGGCATACTATAGCCAGCCAGCCCCTTATCTCTCTAGTATATGTCCCAGCACAAAGCCATAAACAGGCAATAAATGCAAACAAAACTGCCAACTTCCTCACAAACCACGAACCATAACAGTGTAGTCCGTCCAAATATATAACTATAACAAGACGTCTCAAGTCTAAGAGACACAAGGTGCCCAAAGCGCACCTTCCACTGTTCGTAGCTGTACTGAAAAACAATCTTCTCTTCTTTCTGTTTTGTTTGTTTTTTTTAAAAACAGGAATTCCAATCTGAAAGGAAATCACGTGGCAATCCCGACACCGGGAGCCATAGCAGAAAAGTTTGCGACTGAAAATAAGGGTGGGATCCTGGATTCATCTGCTGCTGACACTATGGAAGGTAAAATTATGCCTTACCTGATAATTTTCTTTCCTTTAGTCACAGCAGATGAATCCAGAAACCAGTGGGATGTACAAAAGCACTCCCTACATAGGATGGGAAGCCGCGGCTCCCTGCGTCAACACAAGTCGTACCAAACCTCGCATCCGCGCGAGCAGCAATGTCTCTTCTGTAATGCTTAGAAAAACAATGCAAGGACGCCCACGTAGCTGCCCTACAAATTTCTTCCAACAACAAAGTACCCGCCTCAGCCCATGAGGTAGCCTGAGCTCAGGTTGAATGAGCATGAAGACCCGTCGGAGGAGAACGACCTACCAAGATATATGCTGATGAAATGGTATCCTTGATCCATCTAGCAATAGTGGGCTTTGAGGCGGCCTCCCCGCAGCAAGGGCCCGCTAGAAGAATAAACAGGACACTTGCAAGTACCGGATCAGAACCCTTCAAAGATCCAGAAACCGGAGAGAAGCAAACTGAGTTGGATAGTCTTCCTGACGAAAGGAAGACAAAAAAAAAAAAAAGATCCTGATTAATATGGAATGCTGATACCACTTTAGATAGAAAAGAAGGGACCAGTCGCAAAGTAACACCGGCCTCCGAAAACCAAAGAAATGGCTCCCGACACGACAAAGCCTGTATCTCTGAGACCCTGCGAGCAGACACCAGGGCCACCAAAAACTCCGCCTTAAGTGTTAAGTCCTTCTCTGACGCCTTGTGCAGCGGCTCAAAAGGGGCTTGGCCCAGTACCCGGAGTACCAAATTTAGGCTCCAGTTAGGACACGGATGGAGACAAGGGGGCCTAAGATGGAGATCCCCCCGCAAGAAACGGGAGACATCCGGATGGGCCGCAAAGGAACACCCGGAAATAAGACCTCTGCAGCAGGAAAGCGCTGCCAGCTGAACTCTGAGGGAATTATAAGCCAAACCCTTCTGAAGTCCCTCCTGCAAAAAATCTAGCATTTGGGAAATGGAAGTCCGAGCGGGTTCCCCTCCCCGAAGGGCGCACCAACAAAGGTGTGCCATTCTCGAGCATAAGCCGTCGTCGTGGACCACTTACAGGCCCACAACTAAGTAGCTATCACAGTGTCCGAATAGCCTTTCTTCCTCAATTTCGACATCTCAAAGGCCAGGCCGTAAGACCAAAGTGGGAGGGATCCTCCATTCGCACTGGACCCTAATGAAGGAGGTCCGGCAACGGAGGAAGGCGAAGAGGAGTCTCCGCCAACAACCAGATCAAGTCCGCATACCACGGACGTCAAGGCCAGTCCAAAGCCACCAGAATCACTAACCTTTGGTGACTGCTGACCCTGCGCCGCACTCGGCCGAAAAGAGGCCAAGTAGGAAATGCATAGAGCAGACTCACCTGCGGCCACGGCTGGAGAAGCATGTCAATATCTTTGGAGCCGACCTTCTTGCAACTGCTGAAGAACCTCGCTACCTTGGCATTCTGACGTGACACCATAAGGTCGACTTCCGGCAAGCCCTAGCGACAATAAATCTGTCAAAACGCACTGCTTGACAGCTCCCATTCCGCTACATCGAGCAGCTGCCGACTGAGGAAATCCGCTTGAACATTGTCTTGACCTGCAATGTGGACCGCCGACAGAAGTCGAACATAATTCTCTGCCCAAGCTAGAATCCTGCTTGCCTCGGCTTGCAAAGCTCGACTCTCAGTTCTGCCTTGCCGATTGATATAGGCCACTGCTGTCGTGTTATCCAAGAAAACTCTCACTGGAGACCCTTTCAGAAAGCTCTGAAACGTCACCAGGGCGTTCATCACCGCTCTCAGCTCCAACAGATTGATGGGCCAGGTGGCTTCCTCCATCAACCAGCACCCCTGCGCCACACGAGAGAGGCAGTGAGCTCCCCATCCGTACAGACTTGCGTATGTCACCACAACCACCCACTGCGGGGATGCCAAAGGCATCCCCTTTCTCAAGTGGGGGGGAAGAAGCCACCAGGCTATACTGCCTTGAGCCTGCGGTAACCAAGGGAGATGCCTCGAGTAATCCTGAGACATGGGAGCCAGCGGCTCAAAAGGGCCAGCTGTAACGGTCGCATGTGCGCTCTGGCGCATAGCACCACTTCGAGCATGGCTGCCATCGACCCTAGCACTTGAACTTAGTCCCACACTCAGGGGCTCGGTAGTCACAGGAGACTCCTCACCTAAGCGAGCAACTTGCGCCTCCTGCCCTCCGACAGAAAGACCAACCTTTGGGATGTATCGAACCGGACCCCCAGGTATTCCAGCGTCTGGGACGGGATCAGATGACTCTTGGAGAAGTTGATTATCCAGTCAAGGGATTGAAGAACCCTGAGCTGCCAAGTGGCTTTTGGATTCAGAAAATGCCCGAATGAGCCAGTCGTCCAGATAGGAATGAACTCGAATCCCCTCCTTGTGCAGATAAGCTGCCACTACCACCATCGCCTTGGAAAAGGTGCGTGGCACCATGGCCAGCCCAAAGGGCAACGCTCAAAATTGAAAATGCTGACCCAACACTGCGAATCGCAAGAATCTCTGATGAGGCCAGGTCGGAATGTGCAGATAAGCCTCCTTAAGGTCCAGCACTGTTAGAAACTCCTGAGGTTGGACTGCCTTGATCACCACCCTTAGAGTTTCCATGCAGAAATGGCAAACCCTGAGAAACTGGTTCTCTTTCCGGAGGTCGAGAATGGGCCTGAAGGAACCTCCGGGACCACGAAAAATATGGAATAGCAACCTGTGCGAGTTTCTGGAGTCGGCACCTGCACAACAGCTCCGATGTCCAGAAGATTTCTTAAAGCAGTTAACACCACTTCTCGCCTGACAGAAGTAGCGCACCGGGACTCCAAGAAAGAATCTCCGACCTGTGCTGCAAACTATTTTGTAGCCTTCTCTGATTACCTCGAGAACCCACTGATCTGAGGTGATCTTGGCCCATTCCTGGAAATAATGGGTCAGCCGACCCCCTATTTTGAACTCCAAAGAGTGGACCGGTGCCCCATCATTGGGTAGGGCGAGCGGCTGCTCCTTGCTGGGAAGCAGTCCCTGAACCTCTTCTGTTGCCACGAAAGGAAGCTCGCTGCTGAAATCGAAGATGTTGAAAGGACGAAGGTCTACCCAGTCGATAGCGTCTAGCCTCTCGAAACAGAGGTCTTGCAGTGCCGGCCCGAGGCGAAGATTTGGGCCTGTCTTCCGGCAGCCACTGAGATCTGGAATCTCCCAAGTCCTTGACAATCTTCTCCAAATAAGTTTACCCCAAAAGGGCAATTTGGTAATGCGTTGCTTAGACGCCATACCCGCAGCCCAACGTCGAAGCCACAGCAATCTCCGAGAAGTGACTGCCAAGGCTTAGTCAAAGTACGCACCAAATCATACGATGCGTCCGCTAGGTATGCCACAGCCGGCTCCATCTTAGGGATGGCCACTAAGGGACCGGAAGCCGTCTCCTCTTCCTGATCTGCAGACAGTTGAAGCCAATCCATAGAAGCCAGAGCTGCATAACAGCTGCAAATGGAAGCTTTAAGGGCCAACGCTGAAACCTCAAAGGCGCGCTTCAACGTGGCTTCCAGCCAGCAATCCTGCATATCCTTTAATGTGACTCCCCCTTCTATAGGAAGGGTAGTTTTCTTGGTGACCGCCGTCACCAAGGAATCAACGTGGCAAGTTCAAACTTCTCTGCTTGACTGCCTTGTACTGGGTAAATATGGCCCATAGCCTTGGCCACCCTAAGGGGCGCGCCCGGCTCCGATAACTGCGCCATGATCATCTCCTGGATGGCCTTGTGTATCGGAAAGGCTTTAGAAGGCCTCCTCAGGCTCCTCAATGTGCAAAACTTCCAAGGCACAAGAAATGAGAGATCAGCTCTTCCCTGTGGAAAATACAGACCGCAGAAGGATCATCTGGTTCCTCCGAGCCCGTGGTCCTAAATGAACCCCCGGAGCACCCAGGCAGAGAAGGGGCGAGAGACATCGGCCCAACTGAAAGTCTGTTGGACCCAGAATCCAGGCGCCTGCGCTTGTGAGCCTGAGTTAGAGGGACTGGCAATAAAATTTTACCCATCCCCTGCGGGGCAGCCCTGGAATCCCCCTGCAGAGAAGAAGTGGGGAGGGAGCACTTCATCAGAAAAGCCTGATTAAGGAGCAAAATAAACTCAGGGGAGAATCCTTCCCCTGCATCTGCTAGGCCCGCACACAGTAGTGCTGGAAGAGCAGCCGACATCCCCGTCCCCCTAGAAGCCTCGGGGGGGGGGGGTCAAATCCAGCCAAGTATCGCCGTTTGGACACAGCGGGGGAAGGATTCAGAAGCCGCGAGTCTGACAGCGGAGCCCCGGCGAAATCCAAGATGGGTGCCTGTCTCAGTGGTCCCCGCACAGGAAACCACCGCACCAGAAAAAGTACTCCCCTCATCCCCTCCCGATTCAGCGCAGCCCACGCTACAGAGCCCCACTGCCGACCTGCGCTTCCCACAACGGGAACAGCGCTTCACTGTTTCAGCTGCCATACCAGAAACGTGCCCAGAAATGAACGGGGGGGGGGGGGGGGGGGGGGGGAGAAACACTTCACTCACCAGAGCACTGAGGAGACAAAACTCCCTATCACATGCAGTCACTGACTCCCCGGTCCAGAAAACTGCTACCACCTTTCTCAGAAGGGAACTCCCGTCCTACAAAGGCTTGCTTAATCAAGCACTGCCTGGCTGAACTCAGTGTTTGATTTTTTTTTTTTTTTTTTTTACAGGAAGTTAGCAGCAGAGCAGCAAAGGAACAGGGAGAAAAATCTTCGTAGGGTGACGCAGGGACAGCCAAGCAGTATACTTCTAAAGGGGGTCAGAGACCACACACACACCCCTAGCCTCAACTGGCCAACAGCCCAAAAGACTCCAAAGGCCCTGTGAATCCAGGAGCTGGGACAGATCCGTCCACCACCTGCTGGAGATAGAGATATACTACAGAGATAAGGGGCTGGCAGGCTAGTATGCCTCCCTTCAATTTAGTTCTCTATCTCCACCTGCTGGTAGACGGATAAAACCCACTGGTTTCTGGATTCATCTGCTGCTGACGCTATGGAACTACTGATAAGAACCCGATGCAAAGAGCTCCTAGCTCTCAGAAAACAGATCTAGAGTAACTAGACTTGGGCTACAGTAGCAAACTTGGAGGATCTGAGGGAGACAGAAAGGGTTCATAGAGGAGACCTACAGGGACGTTGTAGAGAAGTCCCACCTCCAGTTTGGCAGCCCCTGTGCTGCCTTGGAGGTTTCCTAGGAGAGCATTACCCTGGTGAAGTAGAAATACTCCTGTAGCTAGGACCTGCCCACTAGGGGATGCATTATCCTCTCACACCGAGGATGTCTCTCCAAGAACTTCTGCCCAGCTGCTGTAGTTCGCGATTCGATCATTAGGCATGTAGATAGTTGAGTGGCTGGTGAGCGTGAGGATCGCCTGGTCACTGCCCTGCAGACCTCAAGCATCACCAAGACAGGATCTTAGATAGTGCTGGGAAGGAACCGGCTGTCTTGGTACATGTTAGCTGCGCGGGAACAGGGATAGCAGGAATCCCCTGGGGATCCGCTCCAGAACTGCAGGGATGGACCGAAGTCCACGGGGATCTCACGGGATGGATCCGGGTCTGGCGGGGTTTCCACCGAACCATAAAACTAACAAAGCTTTGCCATCCCTCCCCGCACGTACCTCAGATTACCCATCCTTTCCTGCCCACTACCACTGACACTCTCGCCGCAGTTTGTTTAAAATGGCCACAGATACTTCCGTTTATCCAGTCCTTACATGCACATGGCTTTGCTTTTTAATCCCAAAGGAGAGTCCTAAGGGTGGTTGAAAAATTTAAGTATAAACTGTGTGTTGTTTCTGACTTTACTTGCTCAAGCATGAAATTGCTGATCTGATGCTAATAATATGGAACCTGTCTTTAAATCATCTTTAGAACCTGAAGATTGGAGGATGGCCAATGTGACATCGATTTTTAAAAAGGGTACCAGGGGTGATCCAGGAACTTACAGATCGGTAAGCCTGACATCAGTCAGAGAATGAGACTGGGTGAAGACACAGGGGGCTGGGAGAGAGAGAGAGAGAGAGACTGGGTGAAGACACAGGGGGCTGGGAGAGAGAGAGAGAGAGAGACTGGGTGAAGATACAGGGGGCTGGGAGAGAGAGAGAGAGAGAGAGACTGGGTGAAGATACAGGGGGCTCAGAGAGAGAGAGAGAGAGACTGGGTGAAGATACAGGGGGCTCAGAGAGAGAGAGAGAGACTGGGTGAAGATACAGGGGGCTCAGAGAGAGAGAGAGAGAGACTGGGTGAAGATACAGGGGGCTCAGAGAGAGAGAGAGAGACTGGGTGAAGATACAGGGGGCTCAGAGAGAGAGAGAGACTGGGTGAAGATACAGGGGGCTCAGAGAGAGAGAGAGAGACTGGGTGAAGATACAGGGGGCTCAGAGAGAGAGAGAGACTGGGTGAAGATACAGGGGGCTCAGAGAGAGAGAGAGAGACTGGGTGAAGATACAGGGGGCTCAGAGAGAGAGAGAGAGACTGGGTGAAGATACAGGGGGCTCAGAGAGAGAGAGAGAGACTGGGTGAAGATACAGGGGGCTCAGAGAGAGAGAGAGAGACTGGGTGAAGATACAGGGGGCTCAGAGAGAGAGAGAGAGACAGGGTGAAGATACAGGGGGCTCAGAGAGAGAGAGAGAGACAGGGTGAAGATACAGGGGGCTCAGAGAGAGAGAGAGAGACAGGGTGAAGATACAGGGGGCTGAGAGAGAGAGAGAGACAGGGTGAAGATACAGGGGGCTGAGAGAGAGAGAGAGACAGGGTGAAGATACAGGGGGCTGAGAGAGAGAGAGAGACAGGGTGAAGATACAGGGGGCTGAGAGAGAGAGAGAGACAGGGTGAAGATACAGGGGGCTGAGAGAGAGAGAGAGACAGGGTGAAGATACAGGGGGCTGAGAGAGAGAGAGAGAGACAGGGTGAAGATACAGGGGGCTGAGAGAGAGAGAGAGACAGGGTGAAGATACAGGGGGCTGAGAGAGAGAGAGAGACAGGGTGAAGATACAGGGGGCTGAGAGAGAGAGAGAGACAGGGTGAAGATACAGGGGGCTGAGAGAGAGAGAGACAGGGTGAAGATACAGGGGGCTGAGAGAGAGAGACTGGGTGAAGATACAGGGGGCTGAGAGAGAGAGAGAGACTGGGTGAAGATACAGGGGGCTGAGAGAGAGAGAGAGACTGGGTGAAGATACAGGGGGCTGAGAGAGAGAGAGAGACTGGGTGAAGATACAGGGGGCTGAGAGAGAGAGAGAGACTGGGTGAAGATACAGGGGGCTGAGAGAGAAAGAGAGAGAGAGAGACTGGGTGAAGATACAGGGGGCTGAGAGAGAGAGAGAGACTGGGTGAAGATACAGGGGGCTGAGAGAGAAAGAGAGAGAGAGAGACTGGGTGAAGATACAGGGGGCTGAGAGACAGAGAGAGACTGGGTGAAGATACATGGGGCTGAGAGAGAAAGAGAGAGAGAGAGACTGGGTGAAGATACAGGGGGCTGAGAGACAGAGAGAGACTGGGTGAAGATACATGGGGCTGAGAGACAGAGAGAGACTGGGTGAAGATACAGGGGGCTGAGAGACAGAGAGAGACTGGGTGAAGATACAGGGGGCTGAGAGAGAGAGACTGGGTGAAGATACAGGGGGCTGAGAGAGAGAGAGAGAGACTGGGTGAAGATACAGGGGGCTGAGAGAGAGACTGGGTGAAGATACAGGGGGCTGAGAGAGAGAGAGAGAGACTGGGTGAAGATACAGGGGGCTGAGAGAGAGAGAGAGAGAGAGACTGGGTGAAGATACAGGGGGCTGAGAGAGAGAGAGAGACTGGGTGAAGATACAGGGGGCTGAGAGAGAAAGAGAGAGAGAGAGACTGGGTGAAGATACATGGGGCTGAGAGACAGAGAGAGACTGGGTGAAGATACAGGGGGCTGAGAGACAGAGAGAGACTGGGTGAAGATACAGGGGGCTGAGAGACAGAGAGAGACTGGGTGAAGATACAGGGGGCTGAGAGACAGAGAGAGACTGGGTGAAGATACAGGGGGCTGAGAGACAGAGAGAGACTGGGTGAAGATACAGGGGGCTGAGAGACAGAGAAAGAGACTAGGTGAAGATACAGGGGGCTGAGAGAGAGAGAGAGAGAGAGAGAGAGAGAGAGAGAGAGAGAGAGAGAGAGACTGGGTGAAGATACAGGGGGCTAAAGAAATTTTCTTAAGAAATGGAATTATAGTCCACTAATGTAAAATGGTGGATTCAAGACGGTATAAAGCCAAAGGAAGTTAGCATAAAAAATAAGTGAATTGAAGTATACTAGCAGCGGTTCTTTAAATATTTTTGGGACTTGATATTTGGGTTAAGGCCTGGTTCCTCTTCATATCAAGGAAAGACCGCAATTGTTCAGGTTCAAAAAATATATATTTTTTCTCCTTAAATATCAACATGCATTTACACGGAAATCGTAACTGGAATATCGCCCCAATTGTAAGAGATTCCTGTTTCATGTCCAGAAATTTTTTTCGCCTCTGTTGTATCCATCGTGCAATATCTGGAAATATAGAGACCTTGCTTCCTTTAAAATCCGGATGAATATTTTTAAAGTAAAGTCTCATTAAAGATTCTTTATCCTGTAGGAAAACAAATGTTACAATTAAGGTTGCTCTAGTCTCTGTATTGTCCATTGATTGCTCTAGAAAATTTGTTAAGTCCAATTTCTCAGGTAAATCAGGTTTAGGAATATCTTTTTGTGGGGAAATCTTCATTTCCAGATAATAGATTTTTTGAAGTGGAGGTAATGATTGTTCGGGGTATTTGAATACCTCTTTCAAAAATTTTTCAAACATATCCTTGGGAGTGACAAACTTAGTTTTTGGAAAATTTAACAATCTTAAGTTCAGGTTTCTTGATTGATTTTCAAGATTCTCTAATTTCCTGTGAGTTAGTATTTGGTCCCCTGAAATCGATGATTGTTGAGAAATTTTTTCTAATTGTCCTTCCAAGTCCGTTTGTTTTTTCAACAACCCTTCAGACTGGCTTTTTAAGAAGTTTATCTGCGTTGAATTATTCAAGGAGACAGTAATGAATGAGGTACAAACCTTGTGGAGAGATTCTAAAGCCGTCCAAATCGTCTCCAGCGAGACCTCGTGGGGTTTTACCAGGGGCTGCATCGCCAAGACACGGGAGGTAATTTCCTCCTGTGTTGCTGTTGTCGGCGGTTCCTCCATGGTCTCCCCCACCGTTATCCCGGGCGATCGCTGGGCTCCCTGCGCCGATCCTGGAGTCGAATTTGGCGTCGCTGTTGCCTCCGGAGCGCGCCACTCCTTCGACCCCGTACTGTCTTCGGCGGTCGGTACAACGCTTCCGGGTGCACGCGGCGTCGGCGTCGGGGTCAATGGTCCCAACAGGCTGAGCGATAGATCGCTCTCCTGAGCAGGGCTCTTCCTTTCCCCGCTAGTGGAAACGCCCGATACCGGAGTAGAAACCAGAAATGCAGACAAAGACTGCTGCCCAGGCAAGGAAGGGATCTGCTTCAGGAGAGGTGGGCCCCTCGGCTTCCCTTTCCTTTTTGGCATGGTTGAACAGGAAAAAGTCCGTTGTAGAGGTAATTTTTGGGAGCGTCTTAGTCGCATGTCCTGCTATATCGCCATCTTTGATCCTGACCAGACCAGGGTGTTTCAGTCCATTTAATATCTGTTATTATTAAGTTTTGGTCTGTTGAGAGTTTCTAAGAGATGAGATCCAGTGTGTGCCCTTTGATGTGGGTTGTTTGCATTTGTGACCAATTGAGATCACATAGGTAAAGGAAATCCTTACATTCTCATGTGTTGATTGAGTTTGGGTCTTCTAAGTGAAGGTTGATGTCTCCTAGTACTAGTACATTGGAGTCAGATACACATGTGTTTGAAATGAAGTCCATGAAGTTGGTCTGGCCTGGAGGGCACAGGTCTGGGATTATGGGGTCCTTTTGGTCGTGGATCCAGGTTTCGTTGATGAAGAGTAGGTCCAGGTTTTCTGTCGTGATCCAGACTGTCAGTATTGCTGTTTTGTTTACCGCAGATCTGGCGTTGATGTAGCCCACTTGGATTGCTTCGAATGGGACTTCTGCGTTTGGTGTTGTGTGGACTTTTATTAGTTGTCATTTCTTTGTTGTGGTGAGTTTATTTGGACCCTTCTTTGCATTCTGTAGAGGTTGTCCGTATGTTGTTGTTTTTCCTTTAAGTTGTTGTTAGTTTGATGAGGTGTGGTGTATCTGGTCAGTCTTTGGTGATTGTACAGTATGCGTATAGTGTTGCTTTCTGTGAGAGGGGTGGTTAGTGTGAAGTGGATCAGCGTTAAGAAGTAGATTATTAGGAGTAGTTTGAAGGTATTCATTTTGGTTTCTATTTACTGTGGGCTACTAATAAGACTGTGTTCTGATGACTGGATGTGTGATACGGCTTTTGTTTTTTGGGGTGATGTGTGATAGGCTTTTCTTCTTTGGGTTAGTTGGTCTGGTGTTGTGGTCTTGTGTATTATTTCAGCTTGTCTTTCAAGTTGTTGAGGTCCCAAGCAGAGACACTTGATACCCTTTCCCTTCTGTTTTGCTCTGTTCACACTGATCTGCCTCCTCACCAGTCCAATTTTCAGGTTTGATCAGATGCAGTGCAGAGGACTCCTCCAAGGCATGCTTGTTCTGCTGAAGGTAACCCTCCTCTCCCTCAGTACCTATTTAGACTCTGCATTGGTTTTTTACTGTCAGGTCTCTCAAGACCCGCCAATGCAACGTCTTGATATCTTGGGGTATTACCCTGTGGCACCAGCAGACAACCGAAGTCTCCCTATTCTTTGACGTTACCATCGCTGAGCGGCCACCTGTGACCCTGTCACAGTTAGGTGTTCCTAGGGCACAGAGCCTCGGGCCGCTCCCCGAGTGGACGTGGCTGCTCCTACCACGGCGGATGGCATGTGGGAAGCGGGACAGCTTGGTCTGGCCACAAGCTGCTCAGATCCCACGCGACACGCCCCAGGGACGCTGCCAAAGGTTGCTCCTCGCCTGTCCTCCTCAGCTCCGTAGCCATGTGAGCGGCACTCTCCTCTCTCTTCCTCTCCCTGCTGCCCTGGGCGGGCATCCGGTCAGCCGGCGCTCCCCACGGTGTGCGGCTGAGGTTGCTCCCTATCTGACCTCCTCAGTTCTATAGCCGCGTGAGCAGCGCTTCCTGCTCTCCTCCTCTCCCTGCCGCCCTGGGCGGGCGATCAGCCAGCCGGCGCTCCTCACAGTATGCCGCGGAGGGTGGGGGCGCCGCTGTCCAGTTGGCAATGCAGAGGTGCAGATGGGTGCTGAGGCCCCACAGGGCAGTGTTGCCTTTTCCAGACAGAGAGGAAGCCGCGGTCGGCTCTCAGTGGCCCGTCCAGAGAGGATGTACCCGAGATAGGTCAGCTCAGCAGCTCTTTCCACTCTGCTTCCCGGTGAGTCCGTCAGTTCCTAGCTGATTCCCAGCCAGGGTCACTGGATTTCCAGCCAGAGTTGTTGGAGCTAGCTGCTCTCTTGACAGACACATACAGGGCCTCCCACACTGCCAACATCAAGCGAACATCTCTCTATATAAAACACACCTCCAACGTTCTACTGAAGCCTCCACAAGTCCCAACATTCTAACTGCATGGTGGTGAAACCACAATTTGCCCAGCCCTCACGTCAAATGTGATGACGTTGAGGGTGGAGCAAATACACTCAACAAGAGTACACCCAATCTAAATTCAATTTAAGACCCACCTCCTGCTCACAGTGCCTCTCCTTTCACCAGCCATTCAAAGCCCTCACCGAGTCATCTTCCCTCCCACTTTTGGCGTGAGTCAAATTCACAAGTCAACCAAAAGCCAAAGGGTAGAGGTTCGGGCGACGCGATGCTCTCTTTAGCGGAAAAAAGTTGCCAATCACTCCTGACCCTATCTCTCTCTTTGCTCTTTAACGATCTCCGCCAGCTGGCTCACATTACTCACACACACGATATCCATATCATTTAAAAACCCTCTACCTCCCCCCCCCCTCACACACACACACTGTCCCCAACCACCAACAAAAAACATAAGCCAAGGTCGCCTACATTATTAGATTGACAGCAACAAAAATCGGCGGGGGACTTTATAAAAAAAAAAAAAAAAAAAAAAAACTATGAGATGGAGGCAGTCTTACCAGCAACAGCACACAATGCAGATCACCAGGTTCCCCGACTTTCTCCTCCCCCCCCACCCAACAAATAACACAACTTTAATAGAAATAAAGAGAACTGCTAGCGAGTTGCAACATTAATGCCCTCTGCCAAGAGTAAAGCATTTTCAAGAAGCTGTCCAGACCAGTGCTTCAAGGAAAAAGGCACAGCTCAGGTTTCGTTTTCTGGCGGGGAGAGGTGAATGCAGGGAGGACTGGAGGTGCTATGTTATGTATGTTAGCTGAGGCAGGCACTAGGACCTAGAGGGCAGTGTTTGAGACCCGCGGTCGAGACCAGAAAATTGCATATGGAGGGAGGGAGCTGGGAGGGGGGGAGGGGAGGGAAGACAGGGGGGAGGTGGAAGGAGGGCGGGAGACGGAGGGGGGGCCCCTGCCACACACTCTCACACAGACAGCCTCACTCTATGTCACACACACACTCGCACATTCACTCTGTCTCTCTCTCTCACACAGTCAGTCACTCTCATACACACTCTCTCAAACATACACACTACGATGAAAACCTTGCTAGCGCCCGTTTCATTGGTCTCAGAAACGGGCCTTCTTTACTAGTAAGAACATAAGCATTGCCATACTTGAACAGGCCAAAGGTCCATCAAGCTCAGCATACTGTTACCAACATTGGCCAATCCAGGTCACAAGTACCTGGCAAGATCCCAGAACAGCAAAACAGATTTTATGCTGCTTATCCTAGAATATACAATGGATTTTCCCAAGTCCATCTTAATAATGGCCTATGGATTTTTCTTTTAGGAAACTATCCAAACCTTTTTTTTTAAACCCTGCTTTACCACATTCTCTGGCAAAATTCCACAGTTTAATTACTCGTTGAGTGAAGAAATATTTTCTCCAATTGGTTTTAAATTTACTACTTAGTAGCTTCTTTGTTTGTCCCCTAATCCTAGTATTTTTGGGAACAGTCAACAAGCAATTCACATCTACCTGTTCCACTCCACTCAATATTTTATAAACCTCTATCATATCCCCCCTCAGCTGTCTCTTCTCCAAGCTGAAGAGCACTAGCCGCTTTAGCCTTTCCTCATAGGGAAGTTGTCCCATCCCCTTTATCATTTTTGTTGCCCTTCTCTGCACCTTTTCTAATTCCACTATATCTTTGTTGAGATGCAGTGACCATTATAATATTCTCGGTTTTGTTTTCCGTTCTTTTCCTAATAATTCTTAACATTCTATTTGCTTTCTTAACCACCACTGCACACTGAGCAGAGGGTTTCAACGTATCATCAACGATGACACCTAGATCCTTTTCCTAAGCGGTGACTCCTAATATGGAACTTTGCATCACATAACTATAGTTTAGGTTCCTCTTTCCCACATGCATCACCTGTGTGCATCGCTTTGCACTTGCTCACATTAAAAGTCATCTGCCATTTGGATGCCCAGTCTCCCAGTCTCATAAGGTCCTCTTGCAATTTTTCACAATCCTCTTGCGATTTAACAACTTTGAATAACTTTGTATCATCAGCAAATTTAATTTTATCAGCAAATTTAAACTTTATTCCCATTTCTAGATCATTTATAAATATGTTAAAATGCAGTGGTCGCAGCACAGACCCCTGGGGAACCCCACTACCTAAACTTCTACATTGAGAATACCAACCATTTAATCCTACTCTGCTTTCTGTCTTTTAACCATGACTTTCTAATTTCCTCAGGAGTATTTCTTGAGGTACTTTGTCAAATGCCTCTTGAAAATCCAGATACACAATATCAGCTCACCTTTAAACACATGCTTACTCACCCTTCAAAGAAATGTAGTAGATTGGTGAGGCAAGATTTCCCTTGACTAAATATCATTAATCCAGAGGTGATACAGGAAATTGACTGGTGAGCCTGACATTGGTACAGGGCAAAATGGTAGAGACTATTATAAAGAATAAAATTACAGAACAGGTAGACAAGCATGGTTTAGTGGGATAGAGTAAGCATCGATTCAGCCAAGGGAGGTCTTGCCTCACCAATCTGGTTCAATTCTTTGAAGGTGTGAACATACATGTTGATAAAGCTTTTGACAAAACGTTCCTCATGAGAGACTCCTGAGAAAATCATGGGACAGGAGGCAATGTTTTTCTGTGGATTAAGAACTGGCTAATGGACAGAAAACAGATAGGAGGCAATGTTTTTCTATGGATTAAGAACTGTCTAATGGACAGAAAACAGAGGGTAGGGTTAAAAGGCCATTTTTCTCAATGGAGGAGGGTGAATAGTGGAGTGTCGCAGGGATCTGTACTGGGACTGGTGCTATTTAAGATTTATAAACGATCTGAAAATCGGAACGAGTGGAGGCAATTAAATTTGCAGATAACACAAAACTATTCAAAGTTGTCAAAATGCATGCGGATTGTGAAAAATTGCAGAAGGACCTTAGGAAACTGGAAGGATGGGCATCCAAATGGCAGATGAAATTTAATGTGGACAAATGCAAAGTGATGCACATTGGGAAGACTAATTCGAATCATAGCTATCTGATGCTAGGGTCCACTTTAGGAGTCAGAACTCAAGAAAAAGACCTAGGTGTCATTGTAGACAATATAATGAAATCTTCTGCCCAGTGTGTGGTGGCGACCAAAAAAAACCAAACAGGATGCTAAGAATAATTAGGAGAGGGATGCAAAATAAGACCAAAAATATATATAATGCCTATGTATCACTCCATGTGCAAACCTCACCTGAGTATTGCATTCAATTCTGGTCACCATATCTCAGAAAAGATATAGTGGAATTAGAAAAGTTTCAAAGAAGAGCAACCAAAACGATAGAGGGGATGGAACTGCTCCCATACAAAAGGCTAAAGCAGGTAGGGCTCTTCAGCTTGGAAAAGAGATGGCTGAGGGGGAATATGATTGAGGGCTACAAAATACTGAGTGGTGTGAAGCAGGTGGAGGTGAATATGCATGGAAATACTTTTAAAACAAATAAGATGAAATATTTTTTCATTAAAAGAATAAAGCTCTGAAACTCATTGCCGGATGATGTGGTAATGGCGATTAGAGTATCTGGTTTAAAAAAAAAAAAAAAAAAAAAGGTTTGGACAAGTTCCTGGAGGAAAAGTCCATAGTTTGTTACCGAGATGGACATGGGAGAAGCCACTGCTTGCCCTGGGATTGGTAGCATGGAATGTTACTAATTGGGTTTCTGCCAGGTACTTGTGATTTGGATTGGCCACTGCTGGAAGCAGGATACTGGGCTAGGTGAATCATTGGTCTGACCCAGTATGGCTTAGGATAAGCGGGCAAGGCGGAGTGGGGTCCCATAGGACCAAGCCAGAAGCCTCCTCTGATGAACGCTAAGAGATATAACCAGGGGGAAGGGGAGCAGTGAAGCCCAGCTCTGTGCTCAATCAGGTCCAGTCCAGGTACTGGATAACCTGGGATCGGCCCTGAGGCTCAACCAAGTTGTGTGGCTGCAGTCAGCAGTGCAGGGAGCTAAGCCACAGACCAGGAGCACCAGACAGCATGACCTACCATCTGCTAAGGTAGAGAAAATATTGGATCTTTGCAGGGAGCACCATCAACTAATACCAGTGGTCACTGGTAAAGCTCAGCTTTTTTTTTTTTTTCTCTACCGCATCTGCTGGTCTTTAGAGAAATTTGGAATGGTAAAATTATGTTCTTTCCTTTAGCTGCAGCAGATGAATCCATCAACTGGTGGGTTGTATCCATCTACCAGCAGGTGGAGATAGAGATCACTGACTTCAGTGAGTGGTATTGGACAACCAGCCCCTCTGCCCGTTAGTATGTCTCATCACAAAGCAAAAATAACTCCCCATGAATAGGAAAAACCATCTTCCTCACCAGAAGGAAACTTTTAACAGAACAATAGCATTATAAATTGAAAATGCAACTCTGTCAAATACATTGAAATCCCTGTGTTAAACTGCAAGAAACAAAACAGAACAACAAACTGACAGATTGAATAGAATCAAAAGGCGACGGTAAGCTAGGGAGGGATGCTGGATTCATCTGCTGCAGCTAAAGGAAAGAAAATTATCAGGTGAGAACATAATTTTACCTTCCTTAGCGCAGGTAGCAGATGAATCCATCAACTGGTGGGATGTACCAAAGCAGTCTCTAAACAGGGAGGGAACCCGTTGCCCCTACTACTACTACTTATCATTTCTATAGCGCTACAAGGCATACGCAGCGCTGTACATCATACACAAAAGACAGTCCCTGCTTAAAGAGCGTACAATCTAGATAAGACAGGTAAACAGACAGAACAATTAAGGGTAAGGGAATGAAGAGGCTGTCGACCCTCCCACCTTATCCTCTAGTATCTCTAATCTCCTCCCGTCCATCATGTCCTCCGAGTCTGTTGACAAGGCTGTCTCTACTTACAATGCCACTCTCTCCTTGCTCTGGACAACCCTTGCACCATCCATCTCCGTCCCACAAGGCGTACTAATCCCAGCCCTGGCTGACCCCTTGCATCCGATACCTTCGCTCCTGCGCTCGATTTGCTGAACGCCTCTGGAGGAAATCTGGCACCCATAGCGACTTCATTCATTACAAATTCATGCTATCCTCCTTCCAGTCCTCCCTATTCCTTGTCAAACAGGACTATTACACCCAATTGACTAATTCTCTCGGCTCCAACCCTCGTCGTCTCTTCGCCACCCTTAACTCCCTCCTCAAAGTGCTCTCCGCTCCCACCCCACCCCACCCCCACTCTCTCCTCAATCACTGTCTGACTACTTCCGTGACAAGGTGCAGAAGATCAACCTCGAATTCACTACCAAGCCACCTCTTCCTCTTCACCCTTAACCCACTCCCTCAACCAACCAACCCAGGCCTCCTTCTCCTCTTTTCCTGATATCACCAAGGAGGAAACCGCCCACCTTCTTTCCTCCTCGAAATGCACCACCTGTTCCTCTGATCCCATCCCCACTAACTTACTAAACACCATCTCTCCTACTGTCACTCCCCCCCATCTGTCATATCCTCTCTCTCCACTGCAACTGTCCCTGACTCCTTCAAGCATGCTGTAGTCACACCACTCCTCAAAAAACCATCACTAGACCCTACCTGCCCTTCCAACTACTGCCCCATCTCCCTCCTACCCTTCCTCTCCAAGATACTTGAACGTGCCGTTCACAACCGCTGCCTTGATTTTCTCGCCTCATGCCATCCTCAATCCGCTTCAATCCAGTTTTTGCCCTCTACACTCGACAGAAACGGCACTCACTAAAGTCTGTAATGACCTGTTCCTTGCCAAATCCAAAGGTCACTACTCCATCCTCATCCTCCTTGACCTATCCGCCGCTTTTGACACTGTCAATCATAATTTACTTCTTGCTACACTATCCTCATTTGCGTTCCAGGGCTCTGTCCTCTCCTGGTTCTCCTCTTCTCTCTCTCACCGTACCTTCAGAGTACATTCTCATGGATCTTCCTCCACCCCCATCCCGCTCTCTGTTGGAGTTCCTCAGGGATCTGTCCTTGGACCCCTTCTTTTTTCAATCTACACCTCTTCCCTGGGCTCGCTGACCTCATCTCATGGTTTCCAATATCATCTTTATGCTGACGACACCCAGCTTTATCTCTTCACACCAGACATCACTGCGGAAACACAGGCCAAAGTATCGGCCTGCTTATCCGACATTGCTGCCTGGATGTCCAACCACCACCTGAAACTGAACATGGCCAAAACAGAGCTCATTGTCTTTCCACCCAAACCCACTTCTCCTCTCCCTCCACTCTCTATTTCAGTCGATAACACTCTCATCCTCCCCGTCTCATCTGCCCACAACCTTGGAGTCATCTTCAACTCCTCCCTCTCCTTCTCTGCCCATATCCAGCAGACAGCCAAGACCTGTCGTTTCTCTCTCTATAACATCAGCAAAATTCGCCCTTTTCTCTCTGAGCACACCACCGGAACTCTTATCCACTCTCTCATTACCTCTCGCCTTGACTACTGCAACCTACTCCTCACTGGCCTTCCACTTAACCATCTATCCCCCCTTCAATCCGTTCAGAATTCTGCTGTGCGTCTTATCTTCCGCCTAGACCGATATGCTCATATCACCCCTCTCCTCAAGTCACTTCACTGGCTTCCGATCAGGTACCGCATACAGTTCAAGCTTCTCCTACTAACCTACAAATGCACTCAATCTGCAGCCCCTCACTACCTCACGCTCCTACCTATAACCTCCGCTCACAGGACAAAACCCTCCTCTCAGTACCTTTCTCCACCATCGCCAACTCCAGACTTCACCCTTTCTGCCTCGCCTCACCCTATGCTTGGAATAAACTCTCTGAGCCCATACGCCAAGCCCCCTCCCTACCCATCTTCAAATCCTTGCTCAAAGCCCACCTCTTCAATGTCGCTTTCGGCACCTAACCATTGTACCTCTATCCAGGAAATCTAGACTGCCTCAATCCTGATTGACTGCACTTTTTGTCCTTTAGATTGTAAGCTCCTTTGAGCAGGGACTGTCCTTCTTTGTTAATTGTACAGTGCTGCGCAACCCTGATAGCACTTTAGAAATGTTAAATACTAGTAGTAGTAAGTGAGTTAGGAGTCAAATGCAGTGGTAAAGAGGTGGGTTTTGAGTTTGGACATGAAAACGGCTAAAGACAGGGCTAGACGTATATGCTCGGGAAGTCTATTCCAGGCGTGAAGTGCAGCGAGATAAAAGAAACGGAGTCTTGAATTAGCAGTAGAGGAGAAAGGGACAGATAAGAGAGATTTATCTACAGAACGGAGTACTCAAGGGGGGGGCGTAGGGAGAGACAAGAGTGGAGAGGTACTGGGGAGCGGCAGAGTGAATGCACTTATAGGTCAGTAGGAGAAGTTTGAATTGAATACGGAAACAGATAGGGAGCCAGTGAAGTGACATAAGGAGAGGGCTAATGTGGGCATAGCGACTTTGGTGGAAGATGAGTCGCGCAGCAGAGTTTTGGATTGATTGAAGAGGAGAAAGATGGCTAAGAGGGAGGCCGGCGAAAAGTAGGTTACAATAATCAAGACGAGAGGTGATAGGAGTGTGGATAAGGGTTCTGGTGGAATACTCAGAGATGAAGGGACGGATTTTGCAAATGTTGTAGAGAAAGAAAACGACAGGTTTTGGCAATCTGCTGAATGTGAGTAGAGAAGGAGAGAGAGGAGTCAAAGATGACCCCCCTCTAGTCAAGACCGCCGTACCAAAAGAAGCATCAGATCTGGCTGCAACGTCCACTCTATAATGTTTGGAAAAAGAGTGTACGGAAGCCCAAGTAGCCGCTGAACAAATCTCTTGCAAGGACAAAACTGAAGACTCCGCCCACAATGTCGATTGTGCCCTAGTGGAATGAGCACGCAACGGTTCCGGAGCTACTCGACCAGCCAATAAATACGCTGCAGAAATAGTCTCTTTAATCCATCTCGCAATTGTCGGTTTAGAAGCAGCCTGACCACAACGAGAACCTGAAAAAAGTACAAATAAGTGGACTGTCTGACGAAAGTCATTCGACATCTCCAAATAGCGAAAGAGGACACGACGTACATCTAAAAGGTGAAGACCACGAAAAGTCTCAGGAAAATCCTGCTTCCAAAAAGACGGAAGAAACAATGGCTGATTAAGATGAAAAAACGAAATCATCTTTGGTAGAAAGGATGGAACTGTGCGCAACGTGACCCCCACTTCCGAGAACTGCAAAAAAGGGATCCCGACAAGAAAGGGCTTGAATCTGAGATTCTACGCACTGAAGCAATAGCCACCAAAAATACAGTGTTCAGAGTGAGATCTTTTTCCGAAGCCTCTAGTAAAGGCTCAAAAGGAGTAGCTTGCAACGCCTTAAGAACCAGATTAAGATTCCAAGACGGACAAGGTCGCTGAAAAGGAGGACGAAGATGAAGCGCCACCCGCAAAAACTGGACTATGTCTGGATGTGCCGCCAAAGGAGATCCTGACACTCTTCCCCGAAAGCACGCCAGGGCTGCTACCTGGACTCGAAGAGACTTATAGGCCAAACCCTTCTGCAAGCCGTCCTGCAGAAAAGCCAACAACTGAGCCACAGAAGCCTGAAAAGGAGACCATGCATGGGCATCACACCAAACCACAAACGTACGCCAAACCCGGGCGTACGCAGTCAAAGTAGATTGCTTACACGCATGCAAAAGAGTAGCTATAACAACATCAGAATAGCCTTTCTTTCTCAAATGTAACTTCTCAATAGCCAGGCCATAAGACCAAAGAGGGAGGGATCTTCCATATTTACCGGACCCTGATGAAGGAGATTGACCTGAACAGGTAGCCGAAAGGGCGACTCCACTAGAAGACGCAGTAGATCCGCATACCAGGGCCGCCGAGGCCAATCTGGAGCCACCAGAATGACTCGACCCGGATGCCGAGCAATCCTGAGAAGAACCCGCCCTATCAAGGGCCAGGGAGGAAACACATAAAGAAGAGCGTTTACCTGCCACAGCTGAAGAAGAGCGTCTAGACCTGCCGACTTTGGCTCCTTTCTTCTGCTAAAGAACACGGACACCTTGGCGTTTCTTTGGTTTACCATGAGATCCATCTTCGGACTTCCCCACTTCTGACAGATCAAATGAAATACCTCCTCAGACAACTCCCACTCGGCCGGGTCTAAAGTGTGTCGATTGAGATAGTCCTCTTGGATATTGTTGGTACCCGCAATGAACGCCGCCGACAGGGATTCCAGATGAAGTTCCGCCCACCGAAGGAGATGATTCGCTTCCTTCGCCAGGACTGAACTCCGAGTGCCGCCCTGACGGTTGATATAGGCTGCTGCCGTCGTGTTGTCCGAGAAAACACGTATCTCTTTCCCCTCCAACAGAGACTGAAACTGAAGGAGGGCACTGAACACCGCTCTGAGCTCGAGACGATTGATCGGCCAACTGGCTTCGGACGCCGACCAAGTTCCTTGGGCATACCGTTGCATACAATGAGCTCCCCAACCTGACAGGCTGGCATTTGTTACAAGAACTAGCCACTGTGGAATCGCCAGAGAAATTCCAATCCGTAAGTGGGGACCGTGAAGCCACCAAGACAGGCTGCGCTTCGCCGTGGCAATCCAAGGAAGCCTGCGTTGATAATCCTGAGAGATCAGAGACCATCTGCATAGAAGCGACAACTGCAGAGGTCTCATGTGAGCTCTGGCCCAAGGCACCACCTCCAAAGTCGCTGCCATTGAACCTAGAACTTGCACATAGTCCCAAGCTCGAGAACTGGACATCCGACGAAGATGGGAAATCTGAGCCTGAAGCTTCAGCACCCGCTCTTCTGGAAGAAAAACTCGTCCCCTCGCACTGTCGAATCGAACTCCCAGGTAATCCACCTGCTGAGACGGAACCAGATGACTCTTGGACAAATTGACCACCCATCCCAACGACTGAAGCAGACAAATGACTGGGTCGGTCACCCGACGGCTCTCCAGAACCAAACCTGCCCGAATCAACCAGTCATCGAGGTAGGGATGAACTCTGATTCCTTCCTTCTGCAAAAACGCTGCCACCACCACCATGATCTTTGAAAACATCCGAGGAGCTGTAGCGAGACCAAAGGGAAGCACCCGAAATTGGAAATGACGCCCAAGAACGGCAAAACGTAGAAAACGCTGATGTGGCTGCCAAATGGGAATATGAAGATATGCCTCTTTGAGATCTAAAGTGGTGAGGAACTCTCCTGGGTGAACCGCCGTCACCACGGACCACAAAGTCTCCATATGAAAATGCCGAACTCTCAGGAACTGATTTACCTTGCGTAGATCGAGAATGGGCCGAAAGGAGCCTCCTTTTCGAGGTACCACAAAATAAATGGAATACTGGCCCTTCCATATTTCTGCAGGAGGAAGAGGCACCACAGCTCCGATCTGCACGAGGGACCGCACAGTAGTCTGGACAACTACCCTCTTGGCGGGAGAACCACAGCGAGATTCCAAAAAGATGTCGCCTACGGGCGAAGAAAACTCTAGCTTGTAACCTTCTCTGATAATATCCAGTACCCATTGGTCTGAAATAATGTTGGCCCACTCTTCAAAAAACAGGTCAGCCGACCACCAATTTCGGGCACAGAAGAGTGGACCTGCGCCCCATCATTGCGAAGAACGTCCTGAAGCCCCAGGGCGAGAGAGGGGGCTGCAGAACGTTTATCGTTCCGAAAGGAAGCTCACTGCTGGAAGCGGTTGCGCTGAAAGTTAGGAACAGAGCGGCCCGGGCGATAACGCCGTGCCTCTCTGAAATGGGGACGAGAAAAAGAAACCGCAGAAGCCCTCTGCATCGGCCGACTCCTGTCTTGTGGAAGGCGTTGACCCTTAGAGTCACCCAAATCCTTGACAATTCTTTCCAAATCTTCCCCAAAGAAAAGTCTGCCTCGGAAAGGAAGCCGAGTGAATCTCTGCTTGGAGGCCAAATCTGCCACCCAATGGCGCAACCACAACAAACGACGAGAAGAAACCGAGAGGGCCATAAGCTTAGCAGAAGAGCGCACAAGATCACAAAGAGCATCAGCTAAATAAGCTAAGCCTGATTCCAGAAAAACGGAGACAGATTGCAAGCGGAGACCATCATCCGGATCTTGCTCCTGTGCTTGATGAAGCCAACTAAGACACGCTCTAGCCAAGTAGGAACTACAAATGGACGCTTGCAAAGCCAAGGCTGAAACTTCAAATGAACGCTTCAGAGAGGCCTCTAGGCGACAATCTTGCATGTCTTTGAGTGCTACTCCACCTTCTACAGGGAGAGTAGTCTTTTTGGTAACCGCCGTTACCAATGCATCCGCAGTGGGGAAAGTATGCTTGTCCGCTTGATCCAAACCTACTGGATAAAGCCGCGACATTGCCTTGGCAACCTTAAAACTCCCCTCGGGATCAGATCACTGAGCCGAAATGAGCTCTTGAATGGCTTCATGCACAGGAAAAGCCTTAGAAGGCTTTCTTGTACTGGTCATCTTAAGATTGACCAAGGCAACCTGAGGCTCTGGATCTGAAATGTCCAAAGCTGCCAAAGCATTAGAAATCAAAGAAGCAAGTTCTTCTTTGTGGAAAACCCTCACCGCAGTAGGGTCATCTGGCTCTTCCTGCTTAACATCCCCGTCGTCAAAATTCTCAGTCCTAGAAAACCGGAGAGAATCTCCTGAGAAACCAGCCAAGGAAGGCAAGTGAGACCTATGGCCCAAAGAAACGCCCTCAGAAAATGAGGCAATTCTCCTTCTTTTAGGAACATCAGAAGCAGTAGAAAAATTCTGATCTCCTTCTGGCAAATTAGAAGAGGAAGGCAGCAAAGGGCCCTGAAAAGCCTGCTGAGGAGACTTTTTCAAAAGAAACGCCTGGTGTAGTAAAAGAATAAATTCTGGGGATAATGCAGCCTCAGAATCCCCAGGCAGCAAGAGAGGGTCTCCTGACAGGCGAACTGATGCGGCAGACAAGCGGTCCGAATCTGCTACAGTTAAAGGCTCCTAAACCGCCATCAGCTGACTGGCGGGAGCCAACTCGGGGGAGGTCAAAATGGCACAGGGAGAAATGCCCAGAGCGCGGGAAACCGCAGATTCCTCAGCTTAGTGCAGCCCGCTACACATACTCCCGCTGCAGATCTCTTCTTATCGCAGCGGGAGCAACGCTTTACTAATTCCGCCGCCATCACAAACGAGCCCCGCCAAAAGAAACAAATGAGCTACTCACCCCGCAGCCAACTTCAACAAAACAAATCCCCACAATAGCGAGTCTGAAGGCTTGCTCCCAGAAGGACAGCTGACTGCCCTGTGTCTGCTTCGTTTCTCTGTTTCCTTTTTTTTTTTTTTTTTTTTTTAAATAGACAAGCTGGAAATAAAAAACCTGAAACTGTGTCTTCTTTTTTTTTTTTTTTTTTTTTTTACAACTGGTGAGGAAGGAGACAGCTACCAGGAAAGGAAACTAGAGGGGGACACAGGGTGAGGCAGGGACCCCTGAGGAAGTATGCCTCTAAGGATGGCAAACAAGCCAAACGCCTCCACACTCAACTGGCTAGCCAAAACTAGCCCAGGAGGAGTCCCAGGGAGCTGAATGCAGGAGCTGGTAAGGATATGTCCATCACCTGCTAGAGATAGAGATATACTAACGTGCAGAGGAGCTGGTTGTCCAATACCACTCACTAAAGTCAATGATCTCTATCTCCACCTGCTGGTAGATGGATACAACCCACCAGTTGATGGATTCATCTGCTGCCTGCGCTAAGGAAACATTACTTCTAATACTACGGAAATAAAGAAACGACATGTGATTTTTTTTGCCATTTATTAAAAACTTGGTTATTCCAGAAGTACCATCAAGATAATTGATCATGGTACCATCTGCTTATTGTTCTGCATATTTAGTGCTGTTGGCACTTCTCTGCACTTTGTAATTTTTTTTTAGGATGTATTAATATGATTATCAACCTTGAGCTATCACATTAGTTAAGTGGAATATAAATGTAAGATTAAATTAAAAATAATTAGAACAAAGTTTTGACCATAAACAGTAGTTGATGACTGATCAGCTCCACAGAAAAACCAAAGGTTAAGGTGATCCCCACAGCAACAAGTCAAACTGATATGCATGGGTGGTTGAGGCCTCTCAAAAACTTCTAAAGAACGTGGAAGCCTTTTCCTGCTCTAGGCTATCCTGCTTGTGCTTGGAAAATGGTGCTTGTAGACCACCTAGTATAGCCATGGTCCTAAGACTGGCCAAATATCTGGTTATACTACTATCATCTCAAAGTGTGCAACAGCACAATGCCCCTACCGAGAGAGATGAGGGCTGCATGGATCTCCTTCATCACCTTCTGGTAATTCTTCTTCTGCCATTCTTCTAAAACCTTCCATTCTTCCTCCAAGAAACAGGCCGCCACATCACTAAATGTCACTGGTACCTGCAACAAAAAAATAAATGATACACTTGGTATCTTCTTCTGCACCCTGGCTGGAAAGGATTTAGGGCCTCTCATTACTCTTTATAAGGGTAATTTTATAAGCTATTTGAGCATGTAGAACAGGGTTTACATACTCAAGTAGGAGGCTTATAAAATTACCTTGAGCTTAACTGCTGCTGAACAGGGTGGAACAGAATTCCAGAACTTCGTAAGGCTCAAGAAGGAAGCAGCATAATGATTCCCCGTCCCCTAAAAGGCAGGGCAGAGCCTATAGATTTCTGTTTCGTCAGCTGGGTCTCCTGCTACAGCCACCACCAGAGTAGAAAGTGAATTTATGTTACCTCCCCCTCTCCTCCCCTGCACAACCGTGACCACAGCAACTAGCCATTTTTACCAGGGCTTCAAATGCTATGTCCCCACTGCAACAGTTGGTGTCGGTATTGGCTGCCACACACAAACTGGGGCTGCTAGTTCTGCTGGGAGCTAAACTGCAGGGCCTGAGGAGAGAGGTATAGGCGGAGTGATTACTAAGCCAGCCAGGTTTGGAGAGGTGGGGGAGAAGAGAAGTGGAAAGAAAATGAATGTGTTAGGAGGGCAAAAGCAGGGAAAAGAGAAATGTGTGTGCTGGGAGGGGCAAGGAGAAATACTGCTTGTGGAGGGAGGGGCATTTTTTGTGCACAGCTCACCCCCCCCCCCCCCCCCCCCCCCCCGCATAAGACCTGGCTTTTTACTGCCTCAGGCCTGACATCTTCCCAGCTTTTTCCCTTGTTCGGCTATCTTTTCTCAAACTTCAGCTTAATTTCCCTCCTCCTGCAAGCTAAAGCCTCCTGCTTTTTCTGCCTCCTCCCCACTTTCAGGCTAATCATTCCACACTTACTCTCTCCCCACGCCATGTTCTCTCTGCCCTCCATCCCCATCCCCTGAAAGATGACCATTTGTTTTCTCCACCCTCCCATCAAGACCCTAGCTCTTTATGCTCTCCAAGCCTTTTCCCTCAATGCACACATACACCCGGAACAGAGCAGGTCTGGCTGCCTTCTGGTAACTTCTAGGTTAGCAAATTACAGTTATTTGGAAAAATTACCTAATTTTCTTTCCTTTAGTGCCAAAGGATCAGTCCACACAAATGGATTGTGACCATCCGCTAGCAGGTGGAGAGAGAACACGCTAATGAGTTATGCCTCATAAGCTCCTGCACTTAGCAACTAAGCCAGTATTTAATAACAAAGCAGTGAAAGAGATTGACTTCCAGAGAAAAAAAAACTCCAGCCTCTAGATAGAAAAAGAACTATGAAATAAAGAAAACTCATGCCTTAGAAATAATGGAACCAGAATACAAACACCCAAAATTACATAGAACCCTGAAAAACCGAAACCAAAGAAGGGTGGGCTCTGGACTGATCCTTCGGGACTAAAGGAAAGAAAATTATTAAGTAATTAATTTTACAATCTATTACATCCCAAAGCAGTCCAGATAAACGGGATGTACAAAACCAAGAGGGGACGGACTGATATCCCTGCAGCGAGAACAGTGCTCTCGGACAATGTCGGAGCCTTGCAAATCTCCTCTATAGTGGCTGACTTCAAGTGGGCCACTGACGCTGCCATGGCTCGAACACTATGAGCCGTGACATGACCCTCAAGAGTCAGCCCAGCTTGGGCGTAAGTGAAGGATATGCAATCTGCTAGCCAATTTGAAATGGTGTGTTTCCCGACAGCCACTCCCCTTCTGTTGGGATCAAAAGAAACAAACATTTGGGCGGACTGTCTGAAGGGGCTTGTCCGCTCCAGATAGAAGGCCAATGCTCTTTTGCAGTCCAATGTGTGCAACTGACATTCAGCGGGGCGGGTATGAGGATGGGGAAAGAATGTTGGCAAGACAATTGACTGGTTCAGATGGAACGCCGACAACACCTTGGGCAAGAACTTAGGATGAGTGCGGAGGACTACTCTGATGATGAAATTTAGTATATGGAGCATGGGCTACCAAGGCTTGGAGCTCACTGACTCTACGAGCTGAAGTAACAGCCACCAAGAAAATGACCTTCCAGGTCAAGTACTGCAGATGGCAGGAATTCAGTGGCTCCAAAGGAGGTTTCATCAGCTGGGTGAGAACGACATTGAGATCCCATGATACTGTAGGAGGTTTGACAGGGGGCTTTGACCAAAGCAAACCTCTCATGAAGAGAACAACTAAAGGCTGTCCAGAGATAGGTTTACCTTCTACACGGTAATGATAAGCACTAATTGCACTAAGATGAACTCTTATGGAGTTGGTCTTAAGACCAGACTCAGACAAGGGCAGAAGGTATTCAAGCAGGATCTGTATAGGACAAGAGCGAGGGTCTAGGGCCCTGCTGTCACACCAGATTGCAAACCTCCTCCATTTAAAAGAGGATCTCTTTTTAGTGGAATCTTTCCTGGAAGCAAGCAGGAGTCTCGGGAGACACCCTCCGACAGACCCAAGGAGGCAAAGTGTATGCTCTCAACATCCAGGCCACGAGAGCCAGGAACCGGAGGTTCGGATGCAGAAGCACCTCCTCATTACTACTACTACTTAACATTTCTAGAGCGCTACTAGGGTTACGCAGCGCTGTACAGTTTAACAAAGGACAGTCCCTGCTCGAAGGAGCTTACAATCTAAAGGACGAAATGTCAAGTTGGGGCAGTCAAGATTTTCTGAATAGAGGTGTAGTGGTTAGGTGCCGAAGGCAACATTGAAGAGGTGGGCATTGAGCAAGGATTTGAAGATGGGTAGGGAGGGGGCCTGGCGTATGGGCTCAGGGAGTTTATTCCAAGCATGGGGTGAGGCGAGGCAGAAAGTGCGGAGCCTGGAGTTGGCGGTGGTGGAGAAGGGTACTGAGAGGAGGGATTTGTCTTGAGAGCGGAGGTTACGGGTAGGAACGTAAGGGGAGATGAGGGTAGAGAGGTAAGGAGGGGCTGCAGATTGAGTGCATTTGTAGGTTAGTAGGAGAAGCTTGAACTGTATGCGGTACCTGATCGGAAGCCAGTGAAGTGACTTGAGGAGAGGGGTGATATATCGGTCCAGGCGGAAGATAAGACGTACAGCCGAGTTCTGAACGGACTGAAGGCTGGAAAACACTCCAATCTCCACGGTTCTTCGGAGGACAACTCCAGAAGCAGCGGGAACCAAATCTGACGCAGCCAGAAAGGAGCGATCAGAATCATGGTTCCATGATCCTGCTTGAGTTTCAGCAAAGTCTTCCCCACCAAAGGTATGGGAGGATATGCATACAGGAGGACCTTGTGGAACACAAACAAGCAGATCAGTATAATATCCAAAAAAAAACTTTATTGAAGATACAGTGTTTTTTTTGGCTATTATACTGATCTGCTTGTTTGTTTTCCACGTTGGATTTTGCAGATCGGTTGCCTTACTGTTTTCTGGGATACAGGAGGCCCTTGCCCCAATGTAGGAGAAAGGCATCCGACGCTAGCCTGCCATGGGCCTGAAGTCTGGAACAGAACTGAGGGGCCTTGTGATTGATCTGAGTGGCAAAAAGATCCACCGAGGGGGTGCCCCACGCTCGGAAGATCTTGCGTACCACACCCGAGCTGAGTGACCACTCATGAGGTTGCATTATCCTGCTCAATCGGTCGGCCAGACTGTTGTTTACGCCTGCCAGATAAGTGGCTTGGAGAAACATGCCATGCCAGCGAGCCCAAAGCCACATCTGAACGGTTTCCTGACACAGGGGGCGAGATCCGGTGCCCCCCTGCTTGTTGATGTAGTACATGGCAACCTGATTGTCTGTCTGAATTTGAATGATTTGATTGGACATCCGATCTCTGAAAGCCTTTAGCACGTTCCAGACCGCTCTCAACTCCAGGAGGTTGATCTGAAGACCGGTTTCCTGGAGGGACCAAACTCCTTGAGTGTGGAGCCCATCGACATGAGCTCCCCACCCCAGAAGAGATGCATCCGTCGTCAGCACCTTTTGTGGCTGAGGAATTTGAAAGGGACGTCCCACGGTCAAATTGGATCGAATTATCCACCAATAGAGGGAATTGAGAAACTCTGTGGACAGCTGGATAACATCCTCTAGATCCCCCGCAGCCTGATACCACTGGGAAGCTAGGGTCCATTGAGCTGATCTCATGAGAAGGCGGGCCATGGGAGTCACATGAACTGTGGAGGCCAGATGGCCCAACAATCTCAACATCTGCCGAGCTGTGATCTGCTGAGATGCTCTGACCCAAGAAACGAGGGACAGAAGATTGTCTGCCCTTGCTTCGGGGAGGTAGGCGTGAGACGTCTTGGAGTCCAGCAGAGCTCCTATGAATTCTAGTTGTTGGACTGGAAGAAGATGGGACTTTGGATAATTGATAACAAACCCGAGTAGCTCCAGGAGTTTGAGAGTCATCTGCATGGACTGCTGAGCTCATGCCTCGGAAGTGCTCTTCACCAGCCAATCATCGAGATAAGGGAAGACAGGCACTCCCAGCTTGCGTAGAGACAGGCTTGCGTAGAGACGCTGCCACTACCGCCAGGCATTTGGTGAACACCCGGGGCGTGGAGGCGAGACCAAAGGGCGGTACACAATACTGAAAGAGCTGTGTTCCCAGACGGAATCGAACATACTGCCTGTGAGCTGGCAGTATCGGAATATGTATATAAGCATCCTTCAAGTCCAGAGAGCATAGCCAATCGTTTTCCTGAATCATGGGAAGAAGGGTGCCCAAGGAAAGCATCCTGAACTTTACTCAAATCAGATATTTGTTCAGGGCCCTTAGGTCTAGGATGGGACGCATCCCCCCTGTTTTCTTTTGCACAAGGAAGTACCTGGAATAGAATCCCAGCCCTTCTTGCCCTGGTGGAACGGGCTCGACTACATTGGCGCTGAGAAGGGCGGAGAGTTCCTCTGCAAGTACCTGCCTGTGCTGGAAGCTGAAGGACTGAGCTCCCGGTGGGCAATTTGGAGGTTTGGACATCAAATTGAGGGAATATCCTAGCTGGACTATTTGGAGAACCCGCTGATCGGAGGTTACAAGAGGCCACCTCTGGTGAAAAAATTTTAACCTCCCTCCGACCGGTAGATCATCCGGCACAGACACTTTTAAGTCGGCTATGCTCGCCTGGAGCCAGTCAAAAGTCCGTCCCTTGCTTTTGCTGGGGAGCTGCAGGGGCCTGTTGAGGCGCACGCAGTTGACGTGAACGAGCGCACTGGTGCTTAGCCTGAGCAGGCTGGCGGGAAGGAGGATTGTACCTGCGCTTATTGTAAGCATATGGGAGTATTCCTCTGACCCCCATAAAAACGTCTACCTGAAGAGGTAGATGCTGAAAGCGTCCGGTGGGAGAGTTTGTCGAATGCGGTTTCCAGCTGATTGAGCTGTTCTACCACCTGTTCGACCTTCTCGGCAAAAATATTATCCCCCCGGCAAGGAGCGTCTGCAATCCGCTGCTGGACATGACTGTCCAGGTCAGAGGCACGCAGCCATGAGAGTCTGCGCATCACTATACCTTGAGCAGCGGCCCTAGACGCAACATCAAAAGTGTCACAAGCACCCCTGGACAGGAATTCACAACACGCCTTCAGCTGCCTGACCACCTCCTGAAAAGCTCCCTTCGGAGCAGGCCAAGTCCGCCAGTTGCTTCACATTATTCCACATATGGATGCTCGTGTACTGCTGGCAGGACTGGATCTTGGCCGCGAGCATAAAGAAATGATAGGCCTTCCTCCTAAAAGAGTCCAGAGTTCTAGACTCCCGCCCCGGGGGCGCCGAGGCATAATCCCTAGAACTCCTGGCTCTCTTGAGAGCGGAATCCACAACTCCAGAGTCATGAGCCAACTGGGTCTTCATCAACTCCGGGTCCCCGTGAATCCGGTACTGGGACTCAATTTTCTTAGGGATGGTGGGATTAGTTAGTGGTTTCATCCAGTTTGCCATCAATGTCTGCTTAAGGACATTATGTAGGGGAACAGTGGATGACTCCTTAGGTGGTGAAGGATAGTCCAGGACCTCGAACATCTCAGCCCTGGGCTCATCCTCAGTGACCACTGGGAAGGGAATGGCAGTAGATATTTCCCGGACAAAAGATGAGAAAGACAAACTCTCGAGAGGAGAAAGCTTTCTCTCTGGTGAAGAAGTAGGATCAGAAGGAAGACCACAAGACTCCTCATCCGAGAAATATCTTGGATCCTTCTCTGCCTCCCACGAGGCCTCTCCCTCAGTATCAGACACAATCTCTCTGACCGCAGTCTGAAGCCGGGCCCGTCTCGACGCCGAGGAGCGATATCCTCGATGACAGTGTCGAGAAGTAGACTCCCGTGCCAACGGCAATGAAGCTCCCTCCACCGACGTCGACGGGGAAACCACTTGGGTGGCAGCCGACGCCTGCACCGCAAGTGGCACCGACACCAAAGGCGCACCACGGACGGGGAGCCAGCCGGCACATCTATCGACAGTACCGTAAGCGCAAGCACCGCCGGTACCGGAACAGACGATCACAGCAGCCTTTCCAGGATCCCTGGAACAATAGCCTCGAGGCGCTCGTCAAGAGTGGCTGTAGAAAAAGGTTGGGGAGTCGGTGCAGGAGTCAAAGCCCGAATCTGCTGAGGAGGCAGAGGCGGTACCGGGCTGTCCGGAGAAGTGCGCATCGACACCTCCTGAATGGAGGGTGAGCGGTCTTCCCGGTGTCGACGCTTCACGGGTGCCGAATCCCTCGGCGTCCCGGAGCTCTCGGTACCGTGACGGGAGGGCGACCGATGACAGTGCTTCTTCGCCTTCGCTCGCACGGTCTCGGTACCCCCCCCCCCCCCCGGTACCAACGAGACAGACGTGGAATCCAAACATCTCCTCGGGGTCGGGTCCAAAGAGGGTCGGTCTCGATGGGCCTGCACCGCAGGAGCCCTCGAGGCAGGTGGAGACCCACTCAATGGCCCACTGCTGCCAGCGTGAGATGGTCTCTGGACAGCCATTACCAGCACTCCGGCCGTCGATGAACTCTCCAGTGCCGACATCAACACCGCCACCGACGATCTCGGTACCGCTGCCAACGTCGAAGAACCGGGCGAAGCGTGGAACAGGCGCTCCCACTGAGCTAATTTCGACGCTTGAGTCCACAGCAAAGTACAAGCGTCGGGGCGATGACTCACCCCAAGACACTGAATACATGAAGCGTGTGGATCAGTGACCGAGATTGCCCGGCTGCACCGAGTGCACTTCTTGAAGCCGCTGGCAATCTTCGATGACATCAACGGAAAAATCGCGGCGGCAAAATCAAAAGACGCAATGGCACCAAAAAAGGGGAAAAAAACAAAACCCCGTACGGGCGGCTAACAGGGCCGCACACAAAACGAAAACAAAAAAAAACTTCCGACAAACTAGAAAAGGAAGGAAAGTTGACTAACTTTTTTATTTTTTTTTTTTGAAAGAACAAGTGAGCGTACTCGCAAAAACAAGAGAAACGATGGCGAAAAATCGCAAGAGCTCTCTCCTGAGGCGCAGAGCGACCATAAAACAGCCGCCCTGACCGCAGAAAAAAAAAAGAGACTGAGGGGCATGTTCACACGACGGGCGGGAAGATGGCCACGCATATGCGGTGTGCGCACTCGTGCACACCAGGGCTCTAGCAAACTTTGTTGCTAGGAAGAATTCCGGTCCTGCGGCTGCCGTTGGACGTCAACCCATCAGTGACAACAAGCAGCCTGCTTGTCCTTGGAGAAACTGGAGACCGCTCTATCACCCTGCTCCGGGGCTCCCCAGAGAACCCGCTGGGCCAAGTGCGGACGCTTCCCCTCCTAAAAAAGTTTGAAACAAGAAGAGCAACCGTGGTAACACATTCATCTTCACCACCGCAATATGTCCCCACCAAGACAGCCTTTCCAGCGCCCCAAGTCTGTATGAATAGAAGATAAAATCTTATCATAATTAAGAGCATATAACTACCACAAGTCACAGGGCATACAAATACTGAGATATCAAAAAAGCTTGGCATAACTGATCCTCGTCCGCTCTCAAGGTAGAGATGCCCAACAGCTCACTTTTATCCATATTGACCTTCAAACCCACAACACATTCATACTTCTGAAATATCTCCAGAACAATAGAAGAGTCAAAATCAGAGTCCCTAATATACAATAGAACATCATCCACATATAGAGCAATATGGTGTTCCACACCACCCACCCAGACCCCATGAAAGTCCAGATGAGCACGTAGCTAAGGGTTCAATATAAAGTGCAGAGAGAAAAGAGGCGACAGAGGGCACTTCTGTCACATCTTCCGTCCAACACAAAAAAAAAAAAAAAAAAGAAGATGTGGAAGACCAATTAATGCAGAGACATGTCATACGGGCCACATAGAAAGTCGCTACCCACGCACAAAAATTAGCACCGAATCCCATTCTTTCCATCACCACGCGCAAAAAGGTCCCACTTACCCTATCAAATGCCTTCTTGGCACCCAGGAACGCAACCTACTCAGGAGATTGCTGGGTCTCCTAAATCAAGTGAAGGGTCCACTAAATACTGTCACTCACCTGCTGGCTGGGTATGAACCCCATTTGATGCAGCAGAACCCTAAGCATCCACATTAAGGGAGACAGGTCTAAATGCCGCGAATGTGGAGAAATCTTACTTGGTTTCGGCAACACGGTCACACCTGCCTCAGCCATAGAAGGGGGCAGCAATTGCTCTTCCAGCACCCAATTACCCACCCATACAAGCAATTCTCAACACCTCCCCCAGCCCAAGAGGCTCCCCGAGTTAAGTATGCTTGGCCTAAGTCGAAGGAGTGTAACAGAATCCAAATACTGCTCTATAACAGAGGCTCTCCACTAGCCCCTCTATATGACTTGATAATATTGAAGAAAACAATTTGAATGCCAGAATCTATATAGCGCCAGTTCCCATCACGTCCCTTAATCTTTTGAATATTAGTACTAACTCGCTTAGCCCTAAGATAGTGTGCTATTGGCCTAGATTTATTAGCAAACAAAAAAACACCGATGAAGGTTAGTGCAAAAAAAGTCTACCTCTGCCATCTGAAGTTGAGAGAGCTCCCAGTGAACATCCCAGAGCTCCCACAAAAGCTGGGGATCAAGAGATCTCTTATGCTGGTGCTCCAGGTCTAGCAAACATCGCCACGACCGTAAGGAGTGCTCACCCCTCCTCCATTACCAAATAGCCACACTCCCACCCCAAGTACCCCTCCAACACAAAGTTCAAGTTGCAGAGAAAAAGAGCAAATATAACTAAGAACATCTTTTGCAACTTCTTTCCACAGCCCACTACCACCTGCTACGCCGAATCCATGCGGGGTTTAGTCTCCGAAGGCGCAGATTTCTTAGAGGCAGGGATGTTGTTGCAGCCAAGTGCCTGCGATGCTATCTATGCTTCCTTGACGGTCTTCACTCTCCAAGATTTCCCCTCTACAGTAAGCCAGACAGCAAAAGAAAAGAGCCAGCAATAACAGTATCCACGAGCTCGCAGAAACTGGGTTACTTCCCAGAAGAAGTGGTACTTCAATCTCAGGAATTCCCTTAAACCGCAGGCTGCAACACCTGGACCTATTTTCAAGTTTCTCCAGTTGTTCCTGCTCCTCCTGAATAGCCACACTTTCCTTAGAGAGGGAGCCTTTAACAGTAGTCACTTCACCCTGCAGCGACTCCACAGACTCCTCCATCATTGATACATAGGTGTCCAACTCTCCGATTTCTACCTCAATGTCCTTCAAGGTGTCCTGCACATCACTATGGACTCCCGCTATATCAGCTTTTAATTCCTGAAAACCCACGATATCATTCTTGGTAATATCCACCAGTTTTGCAGGGGCTGGCATTTGGTCATCTTCCTCTGAATCAGAAGGGCTTGTCGCCATCTTCTTCGGGCTTGCCACTGGTTCTGCCGACTCCAACCTCTGTTTTTCACTCTGCTCTGCCCAACAGGCTTTTTCTGGGCGACATACCACTCCCTACAGACACACCGAAAAGGCACTATCTTGTAGTGTAAAAAGACAAGAATTGCTCTTGTATGCTGAAGTCCCAGTGGAGCTTCCAAATTATGCTGCCATTCTATAAAATGATGACACTGCCGCTACCTATTTCTGAAACTTTCAGGTGTAGACAGTGCATGATAAATAAGGACCCACAACTCATCATTGTGGAATATGTGTCCCACTGTGATAGCTTCTCCTGGGAGTACTTCATCTTCTGGCACTCATCCCATCTTGCCTCAGGATCCATCTGGCTATCCCCATGGTCCCCTTCTTCAAGCTGAGGAAGCCCCCACTCCCCCCCACACACTAAATCTAGCTCTCCCTGATCCACCGCCAAGCTAACCTTGAGCACAGGTGTCGCTATGGAGTGGCAAGTGCCACCACCCAAAAATGTTTTGCCACCCCAGTTTCAGTACGAAATGTACTTTGGAAAGGGGGGAGAAGCAGAAGGGGACATTACCTCTGCCCCCTTCCCCATATGAGGTCCAGTATCTTTCTTGCCCTTCCCTTCTCCCCCTCAGCAGTCCTTCACTGTTCCTGAGGCTGCTGGCAGCATTAGCAAGAAAAGCAGGCTGCCTCTCGTTGGCTCTGGAAATGGTCCCTCTACTGTGCTCCACAGAAAGTTGTGTCAGAGGAGGCGGAGCACAGCAGAGGGAGAACTTATGGGGCCAACCAGAGCAGCCTGCTTTTCTCACTGGTGGCCAAAGGAACAGTGAAGGACCACTGAGGGGGAGGATGGAAGAGCGAGAGATACCGGACAGGAGAAAGAGGAAGAAATACTGGACCACATGGGCTGGTGGGGGAGAGGAAGAAAATATGTCAGACCACAGGGAAAAGGAGAGAGATTCCAGAATTCAGGGAAGATGGGAGAGGGACAGAGATGGCAGAACATTGGGGGGGGGGGGGGGGGGGTACTGATGCTGGACTGAAGAGGGAGTGGAAGGAAGAGAAAACTTCAAAGCAGTGGGAAAGGGGGTATGCAGTACCATGAGGGAAGAGAGAGGAAAAGATGTTTGTTGGCTATGGAGTTTGGAATGTAGCAAAAAGGGGGGAAAAAAAAGAAGCTATACATGGGGAGGAACTGGGTCAAGAAGAGGTCATGCTGGGGATGAGGATACAAGATGCTAAACAGGGGGAAGGCATAGAGAGGGGAAACAATGTCAAATGAACAGGAAACCCTACAAAAACCACAAGACAGATGGGACTAGGGATGGGGGGAAGGGAATTTAGCATAAAATGGATGGGATTAGAGGGGGTAGAAGGGGGAACAGAGCACAAGATGGATGGGACTGGGAGGGGGAGAACAGAGCAGATCGCCAGGACTTGATATTCAAGTGGGAAAGCGTTGGGGGTAGAACAGGGAATTATGGACAAGAGAAATGGAATGGGAATTTTGAGGGGATACTGAGGACTTGGCAATTGATAGGTATGTGTGGGTAGGGTGTTGATGGATTAGGGGAATGATTAAGGGTATAAAATGGGGGGGGGGGTTAAGAGAGATAAGTTAGGGGAAAGGTTGAGACATGATGCAAATGACTTGGAAGACTGGACAAGATTGAAAAGGAATGGGGTACTAGGGAGGGGTATGAGAGGAAGGGGATGTATCTCTGAAGGGGTTAAGCGAGGATGAAAATGGTGAAAGAGGCAATAAGATGGGATAGAGGGTTAAGAGATGGAAAAATAGTCTGGAGGCAAAGGGAAAGAAGGAGAAACAGGAATGGAACTAGACCTGCTGAGAAGCAGTAGAGAACAGCTGAGGGCTGTGAAGGCGAGTACAGAGGAGGCGAGTTAAAGATAAGGGGGGGGATAAGACATTGGGCAAGGACAGAGGCATCAATGGGAATATTGAAGAGGGACTAGAAGGAGATGGGAAAGTTGGTGAGTTAGATGAGAGGTGAAAAGTAAACTAAGGACTAGAGGGTGAGAAAAAGTAGGAGAGTAAAAGCAAATAGATATAAACGCTGAGAAAGTGGGAAAAAAACAAAAAGGAAAGATCAGTGGTAGACATGTGGAGAAGGAAAGGAAGAACAAGAGTAGTAAAAAGAAATGGAAACAGGCCAAAGCAACAACCTTAAATTTTGCCAATCCTTTAAGGCTTGCCTGGAGAAACACTAGGATGTGCGCGATCTGAGCAAAGAAGGGAGACAGTCTACACTCAGAACACTAGCCCTCAAACGTCCTCCAACCCTCACATACACCATGCATGTAGAGCTTTTCCAGCCAGAAGCAAGATAGGAAAGACCAAAACAGAATAAAACCTTTTTTGTCTCAACCAAGCCCTTTCAATGACCAAGCATTAAGACCAAAGGGATACAGCCAGCTTCAATAATAAACCAGATAAAGATTTTAAAGATTGAAAAACCTTGCACTTATCATATAAGCTCGGCGTCGGTTACCACAGATGCTGAGGGCTCCATAGACGTAATCTCTTGACGCTCATGCAGAAAGACTGCTCTCCCCTGGATATCAAAATTCACCTGACACCACAGGTTTCAGACCAACTTTCCTCAGGGTTAGGGCTGTCTCTTCCCCGGATTTGCCACCAGCTGATAAAAACTTTATTGCTATAGTACTTATAACAGCTCCAATGGAGGTGAGCTACCACAATAGTGGTCTTGAAAGACTACCACATGGGTGCTTATTTATCTGAGAGTGCTCCTCTTAAATCAATAGTGATTTTTGCATTAGTACATTTTCCTGGTTTTTTGTTTATTCCATTTAGGTTTCTACCAGTGAAATTAGGGATTTGTTGTTTTAATTCCACGAGAGCAAAAGACATATTGTGGACCGCAACCCTAACACATCATAAATAGCATCTGCCAAGTAGGCCAACCCCACTTCCAGCTGGGTTGCAGACTGCTGATGCCACTTCAGGCAAGCTCCTGCCACAAACAAGCTGAACACCATCACTTCAAGGCCCAAAGAGGCCACTTCAAAAGGCTTGTTTCCGTGAGCCTTCTAGCTTCCTATCTTGTAAGTCTTTTGGGGAAATGCCCCCTTCCGCCAGCAAGGTGGTCATTTTATTTCCCGCAGTTACCATGGAGTCCACTCTGGGAAGCTGCAATTTATCTTTCTCCTAGTCCATTGGTCTGACCCACTATAGCTATTCTTATGTTCTTTAAAAATACCATCATGGAAGCCCAGACCAGATGCATTCCATGTATTAAAAAAAGGTGGAAAGAGGAGCAAACAGAATAGTTAAAAGGTGAAGTGAAAGAGGCTATTAGAGCTAAAAGAACATCCTTCAAAGAAAGGAAAAAAGGATCCAAATGAAGAAAATAAGAAGCAACATAAGCAGTATCAAGATAGATAAAAAGCACCAGTAAAGAAGACTAAAAGAGAATATGAAAGCATGCCATAGAGACAAAAAAAAAACTCACATTAACACCTTTTTTCAGGTATATTAGAAGCAGAGAACCTTGAGGTTCAGTGCTGTGGAAAAGTGAATGATACATACCTGTAGCAGGTGTTCTCCGAGGACAGCAGGCTGATTTTTCTCACGACTGGGTGACGTCCGCGTCAGCCCCCACCAACCGGAACAAAACTTTGCGGGCGGTCCCGCATGCAGGGCACACCCACCGCGCATGCGCAGCCGTCTTCCTGCCCGTGCGCGACCGTTCCGCCAGTTGAATGACAAGCAAAAATGATGAAACGCAACTCCAAAGGGGAGGAGGGAGGGTAGGTGAGAACAATCAGCCTGCTGTCCTCGGAGAACACCTGCTACAGGTATGTATCATTCACTTTCTCCAAGGACAAGCAGGCTGCTTGTTCTCACAACTGGGGTATCCCTAGCTCTCAGGCTCACTCAAAACAAGAACCCAGGTCAATTGAACCTCGCAACGGCGAGGGTACAACAGAAAATTGACCTACGAAGAACAACTAACTGAGAGTGCAGCCTGACCAGAATAAATTCGGGTCCTGGAGGGTGGAGTTGGATTTACACCCCAAACAGATTCTGCAGCACCGACTGCCCGAACTGACTGTCGCGTTGGGTATCCTGCTGGAGGCAGTAATGTGATGTGAATGTGTGGACAGATGACCACGTCGCAGCCTTGCAAATCTCTTCAATAGTAGCTGACATCAAGTGAGCCACTGACGCTACCATGGCTCTGACACTATGAGCCGTGACATGACCCTCTAGAGTCAGCCCAGCCTGGGCATAAGTGAAGGAAATGCAATCTGCTAGCCAATTGGAGATGGTGCGTTTCCCGACAGCGACCCCTAGCCTGTTAGGGTCGAAAGAAACAAACAATTGGGCGGACTGTCTGTGGGGCTGTGTCCGCTCCAAGTAGAAGGCCAATGCTCTCTTGCAGTCCAATGTGTGCAACTGACGTTCAGCAGGGCGGGTATGCGGTCTGGGGAAGAATGTTGGCAAGACAATTGACTGGTTAAGATGGAACTCCGACACCACCTTCGGCAGGAACTTTGGGTGGGTGCGGAGCACTACTCTGTTGTGATGAAATTTGGTATACGGAGCATGAGCTACCAGGGCCTGAAGCTCACTGACCCTATGAGCTGAAGTAACTGCCACCAAGAAAATGACCTTCCAGGTCAAGTACTTCAGATGGCAAGAATTCAGTGGCTCAAAAGGAGGTTTCATCAGCTGGGTGAGGACGACGTTGAGATCCCATGACACCGCAGGAGGCTTGATAGGGGGCTTTGACAAAAGCAGGCCTCTCATGAATCGAACGACTAAAGGCTCTCCAGAGATGGCTTTACCTTCCACATGATAATGGTAAGCACTAATCGCACTAAGGTGATTCCTTACTGAGTTGGTCTTGAGGCCAGACTCTGATAAGTGCAGAAGGTACTCAAGCAGGTTCCGTGCAGGGCAAGAACGAGGTTCTAGGGCCTTGCTCTCACACCAAACGACAAACCTCCTCCACTTGAAAAAGTAACTCTTTTTAGTGGAATCCTTCCTAGAGGCAAGCAAGACACGGGAGACACCCTCAGACAGACCCAACGCAGTGAAGTCTACGCCCTCAACATCCAGGCCGTGAGAGCCAGAGACTGAAGGTTGGGGTGCAGCAACGCTCCGTCGTTCTGCGAAATGAGAGTCGGGAAAACACTCCAATCTCCACGGTTCTTCGGAGGACAACTCCAGAAGAAGAGGGAACCAGATCTGACGGGGCCAAAAGGGCACGATCAGAATCATGGTGCCGCGGTCTTGCTTGAGCTTCAGTAAGGTCTTCCCCACCAAAGGTATGGGAGGATAAGCATACAGGAGGCCGGTCCCCCAATGAAGGAGAAAGGCATCCGACGCTAGCCTGCCGTGTGTCTGAAGTCTGGAACAGAACAGAGGCAGCTTGTGGTTGGTCTGAGAGGCGAAAAGGTCCACCGAGAGGGTGCCCCACTCTCGGAAGACCTTGCGTACCACTCTGGAATGGAGCGACCACTCGTGCGGTTGCATGACTCTGCTCAGTCTGTCGGCCAGACTGTTGTTTACGCCTGCCAGGTATGTGGCTTGGAGGAGCATGCCGAGCTGGCAAGCCCAACGCCACATCCAGACGGCTTCCTGACACAGGGGGCGAGATCCGGTGCCCCCCTGCTTGTTGATGTAATACATTGCAACCTGATTGTCTGTCCGAATTTGGATAATTTGACAGGACAGCCGATCTCTGAAAGCCTTCAGTGCGTTCCAGATCGCTCGGAGCTCCAGGAGGTTGATCTGAAGATCCTTTTCCTGGAGGGACCACAGTCCCTGGGTGTGAAGCCATCAACATGAGCTCCCCACCCCAGGCGAGATGCATCCGTCGTCAGCACTTTCGTGGCCTGTGGAATTTGGAATGGACGCCCCAAGGTCAAATTGGTCCGAATGGTCCACCAGTGCAGTGAAGTGCAGCAACTGGTGGAGAGGCGGATGACATCTGCTAGATTCCCGGTGGCTTGAAACCACTGGGAAGCTAGGGTCCATTGAGCAGATCTCATGTGAAGACGAGCCATGGGAGTCACATGAACTGTGGAGGCCATATGACCCAAAAGTCTCAACATCTGCCGAGCTGTGATCTGCTGAGACGCTCTGGTCTGGGAAGCCAGGGACAGGAGGTTGTTGGCCCTCGTTTCGGGAAGGAAGGCCTGAGCCATCTGGGTATTCAGCAGAGCTCCTATGAATTCCAGAGACTGGGTTGGCTGGAGATGGGACTTTGGGTAATTTATCACAAACCCCAGCAGCTCCAGGAGTTGAATAGTGCACTGCATGGACCGGAGAGCTCCTGCCTCCGAGGTGTTCTTGACCAGCCAATCGTCGAGATATGGGAACACGTGCACTCCCAGCTTGCGGAGATACGCCGCTACCACCACGAGGCACTTTGTAAACACCCGTGGGGCAGAGGCGAGGCCAAAGGGCAGCACACAATATTGAAAGTGCCGTGCGCCCAGGCGGAATCTGAGATACTGTCTGTGAGCTGGCAGTATCGGGATGTGAGTGTAAGCGTCCTTTAAATCCAGGGAACCTAGCCAATCGTTTTTCTGAATCATTGGCAGAAGGGTGCCCAAGGAAAGCATCCTGAACTTTTCTTTGACCAGGAATTTGTTCAGGCCTCTCAGGTCTAGGATGGGACGCATCCCCCCTGTTTTCTTTTCCACAAGGAAGTACCTGGAATAGAATCCCTGCCCTTCCTGCCCGGGTGGTACGGGCTCGACCGCATTGGCGCTGAGAAGGGCGGAGAGTTCCTCTGCAAGTACCTGCTTGTGATGGGAGCTGAAGGATTGAGCTCCCGGAGGACAATTTGGTGGCAGGGAGGCCAAATTCAGGGCGTATCCGCACCGCACTATTTGGAGAACCCACTGGTCGGAGGTTATGAGAGGCCGCCTTTGGTGAAAAAATTTTAACCTCCCTCCGACCGGCAGACCGTCCGGGTATGGACACTTTGAGGGCGGCTATGTTCCCGTGGATCCAGTCAAAAGCCCGTCCCCGGCTTCTGCTGTGGAGGCGCAGGGGGCTGCTTAGGCGCACGCTGTTGACGAGAACGAGCGCGCTGGGGCTGTCCCTGTGCCTGACGAGGCCTTCGGGCCGGCTGGTTGTACCTACGCTTGGTAAAGGCATAGGGTGCAGCCTGCCGGGCCCGGGAAAAACGTCCACCAGCTGAGGTGGATGCTGAAGGCGCCCGGTGGGAGAGCTTGTCGAGGGCGGTTTCCCGCTGATGCAGTTGGTCCACCAGCTGCTCGACCTTCTCACCAAAAATATTATCCCCCCGGCAAGGGACGTCGGCCAGTCTCTGCTGGGTGCGGTTGTCCAGGTCAGAGGCACGCAGCCATGAGAGCCTGCGCATCACTATACCTTGGGCCGCAGCACGAGATGCCACGTCACAGGTGTCATATATACCCCTGGACAGGAACTTTCTGCACGCCTTCAGCTGCCTGACCACCTCCTGAAAAGGCCTGGACTGCTCCGGCGGGAGCTTGTCAACCAGGTCCGCCAATTGCTTCACATTATTCCGCATGTGTTTGCTCGTGTAGAGCTGGTAAGACTGGATGCGGGTCACGAGCATGGAAGATTGGTAGGCCTTCCTCCCAAACGAGTCCAGAGTGCGAGACTCCCGCCCCGGGGGCGCCGAGGCGGTATCCCTCGAACTCCGTGCCCTCTTGAGAGCAGAGTCCACGACCGCTGAGCCATGAGGCAATTGGGGCCGCATTAACTCTGGATCCGAGTGGATTCTGTATTGGGACTCTGCTTTCTTAGGGATGGTGGGATTAGATAATGGTCTCATCCAGTTCCGAAGCAGTGTCTCTTTAAGGACATTGTGCAACGGTACCGTGGAGGACTCTCTAGGTGGTGATGGATAAATCGAGGACCTCGAGCATCTCAGCCATCGGCTCATCCACAGAGACCACGGGGAAGGGAATGCAGATAGACATATCCCTGACAAAGGAGGCAAAGGAGAGGCTCTCAAGAGGGGAGAGCTTTCTCTCTGGTGAAGGCGTGGGGTCGGAGGGAAGGCCCACAGACTCCTCTGAGGAGAAATATCTGGGGTCCTCCTCCTCCCCCCACGAGGCCTCTTCCTCGAGTGTCGGACATAAGCTCATGCTAGCTGAGTCCTCAACCGGGCCCGGCTCGACGTCGAGGCACCGAGGGCCTCGGTGTCGTAGAGCGGTGGACTCCCTCGCCGGCGGGGACGAAGCTCCCTCCATCGACGCGACGGGGACTCCACCTGCGTGGCCGGTCGAGACCGGCGCCGCAAGCCGGCGTCGGCGGCCTCGGCACCGGGCTAGAGCTCGCCGGCGCCACGGGTCAACGGCGCCGAGGGCGCAAGCACCCCCGGCGCCGGCACAGTCTGGCGCATCAGCCCTTCCAGGATCCCCGGAAGGATGGCTCGGAGGCACTCATCCAGGCCCGCTGCCGGGAAAGACGGGGGGGGACCGGTAGAGGCATCGGTGCCAGAAGCTGCTCAGGTCCAGGAGACTGCACCGAAGTGCTGGGACCCTGACGCAGTGGTACCTCTACTACAGAGGGGGACCTCTCCTCTCGACGAGGACGCTTCCTCGGCGTCGACTCCTCTCCGGCACCGAGGGCCGGATGCATCGATGGCGACCGATGACGGTGCTTCTTGGATTTCTTGCGATGCCCGTCATCAGCGCTAGGTGGGATGGAGGAGGAGGAGGTCGATCCCCCTCGGCCTCGAGGGACCGGGTCCAACAGGGTTCGGTCCCGAGGGCCCTGGGTAGAGGGAGTGACCGGGGCCGACTGCCCACGGGCCTCTCACCCCTGCCGTCACCAGAGGACCGGCGGGCCCTTTGCTCTTGGGGTCGATGCCATCGGTGCCGATTTCGTCGACATCGATACCGGTACCGAAGAACCGGCCGTCGATACCGATGCCGTCGAAGTCGACATCGAGGGGCCGGCGCAAGTTCCAAAAAGACGGTCCCGAAGAACTTGCCTCGCTACCTGAGTCCGTTTCCAGAGACCAAGACACAAAGTACACGACTTGGAATCGTGCTCCGGCCCGAGGCACTGGAGGCACCAAGCGTAAGTGTCGGTCTGCGAGATAGGCCGGCCGCACCGACCACACTTCTTAAATCCACTCGGGACCGCCCGCGAAGTTTTGTTCCGGTTGGTGGGGGCTGACGCAGACGTCACCCAGTCGTGAGAACAAGCAGCCTGCTTGTCCTCGGAGAACTAAATATAAAGAATAAACTTACGAACACAGAAACATGGTTTAATGGGACAGAGTCAGCATGGTTTCAGCCAAGGGAAGTCTTGCCTCACCAATCTGATTCATTTCTTTGAAGGCGTAAATAACAGGTGGATGACGGTGAGCCGGTTGATGTAGAGTAGCTGGATTTTCAGAAAGCTTTGACAAAGTTCCTCATGAGATATTCCTGAGAAAATTAAAGTCATGGGATAGGAGGTAATGTCCTTCTGTGGATTAAGAATGGGTTATTAGACAGAAAACAGAGGGTAGGGTTAAAATGTCCATTTTTCTCAATGGAGGAGGGTGAATACTGGAGTGCTGCAGGGATCTGTACTGGGACCAGTGCTATTTAACATACTTATAAATGATCTGGAAAACAGAACGATGAGTGAGTTGATTAAGTTTGCAGATAACACAAAAACTATTCAAAGTTGTCAAAACACATAATTGATTGTGAAAAATTGAAGGGAAGACCATAGCAAACTGAAAGATTGGGCATCCAAACGACAAATTAAATTTAATGTGGACAAATGCAAGGTGATGCACATTGGGAATAATTACCTGATGCTAGGGTCCACCTTGGGGGTTAGCACCAAGAAAAAGATCTAGGTGTCATTATAGACAATATATGATGAAATCTTCTGCCCAGAATGTGGTGGCAACCAAAAAGCAAACAGGATGCTAAGAATAATTAGGAGAGGGATGCAAAATAAGACTAAAAATATTATAATGCCTCTGTATCACTCCATGGTGTGACCTCACCTTGAGGAAATATTTTTTCACTCAAAGAAGTTAAACTCTGGAACTCGCTGCTGGAGGAAAGTCCGTAGTCTGTTATTGAGTTGGACATGGGGGAAGCCACTGCTTGCCCCAGTATTTGTAGCATGGAATGTTGCTACTAATCGGGTTTCTGCCAGGTAATTGTGACCTGGATTGGCCACTGTTGGAAGGAGGATACTGAGATAGATGGACCATTGATCTGGCACAGTAAGGCTATTCTTATGTTTTTAACTAACAGGTAGAGGCGAACCAACGCTCTTTCTGCTTTCAGCCCTGCATCTGATGAGACCCATTCTGCTGTAATCAGGTCCTGAATATCTGGATCATCGAGAATGCCTTAGAAGTACTTAAGTCCCCTCATGATCGACGAAGATGGAACTCCTGACGCAGAAGCAGAAGGTTCCTCAATGGAAAGGACCTCAGTACTTTCGGATCATCTCCCTCCTCCTCCTTCAACGATGGCTCCTCTGAATTGACTGAGGCCACATTCGACGAGGAAGAACAGAGATAGCCTTATCTGCCCACTCCTGGAGGAACTCTTAAGAATGGGCCTTCATGGTCTCTTAGTGCTTCACACAGCAGCACTAGCTGGCCCATAACCAATTGTTTGGAGAATAGTTGCCTTTCAGTAGGAACCCAATATTGAAAAGAACTAGATATAAAACTTGAGAGTCAAATAGATCTTCCAAAAGAAAATTTTTCCCCTGCCGAGCACCTAAATTTAGGTTCCTAGAAAGAGGGCAGTGCAAGATGAAGTTAAACACAAATTTAGAGGCCTTAGTTTTAAGCACATAAACATACATTTACATGCTTATTTTCAGACCATGATCAGCTGAAACAGGCTCCCAATTTAGGTATCTAAAGTGGCATGTTCCACATCTTTGCATAGTGCTCTAAATAAACAAATTCTGAGTCACTAAAACAAGAAGTGGTACAACCCAATGGATCACCTACTTGTCTGAAGCAGTGGCATAGCCACAGGTGGGTATAGGCCCACTCACTTTAGACTCAAACCCACCCAGCATGTGGCTGGCAGGGATCCCGAAGCTCTGCCAGATGAAGAAGCCTCGCATCTCTCCCTCCAGAAGAGTCACTTAACTCTACTCCTCCTCCAATCCTCCCCCCCCCCCCCCCCCCCAAGGTATCTGCAACATTCATTCAAGTACTTATATACCACTTAGATCTAAGCGATTTACAGGGTAGGTTTTTTTTTTTTTTTTTTTTGCTTAGTTTTTTTTACACAGGTACTGAGTCTGTCCCTAGTGGGATCACAATCTAAGTAGTACATTTACTGTTGTACCTGGGTCAAGGGAGGGTTAAGTGACATGCTCATGGTCACACGGAGCTGGAGAGGAAATTGAACCTGGTTCCACAAGATCTCAAACCCAATGTGATCTAAGTGGAGGAGTGGCCTAGTGGTTAGGGTGGTGGACTTTGGTCCTGGGGAACTGAGTTTGATTCCCGGCACAGGCAGCTCCTTGTGACTCTGGGCAAGTCACTTAACCCTCCATTGCCTGCCGCATTGAGCCTGCCATGAGTGGGAAAGCGCGGGGTACAAATGTAACAAAAAAAAAAAAATGCCAACCATCAGGCAGTATCGGGAATCAAATCTAGTTCCCCAAGTCCGAACCCACTACACTAACCATTAGGCCACTCCTCCCTCCATATTCCCCCTGCTCACGTCAGCCCGAGCCTTCCCTCTGAGGCAACTTCCTGTTCACAAGACCAGGAAGTTGCATCAAAGGGAAGGCTGGGAACTTGTGAGAGCAAGGGGAATGAGTTGTTGCTCGCTGCTGGTTAAGATCTAAAGGATTCAGAGGTGCTGAGAGAGTCGTGAGACTGGAGTTGTGACCCCCCCCCCCCCCAATCACCGGGGGGGAGGGGGGAGAAGGCGGGGAGAGAGAGATGCCAGGCAAGGGGAAGTCGTGCCCACCCACTTTGGGCTCAACCACCCAAAATGGGTGTCTTGCTACGCCCCTGGAAGTGGAGGATCTCCAGCAGAAAAATGCTTGCTCACCACTGTATATTCCTCCGAGTATGTGTTCTGGTTTGAAATCCAGGCCAGTGTTGTTGGAGGAAGCAAACCAGTCTCTGGCATCTCGGTTTCTGAAGCAGGAAACCTGAAGGGAAGTATTCAGAATAAAATGTATTTAGACAAAAGGATATGACACATTGATAAACACACAAAAAAATACATAGTCATGACATAAACTGCAGATTTATTAAGAGATTTATAAAACAGCCTTCCCAGCCCCAAAAAAGGTCACCCAAGCAGTGTACAGGACAAACAAAATAAAACAAAGAGCTTAAAATAAATTCAGTACAATAAAAAAAAATTATACAAAAGTTTGTTGTGGTCAAAAAACAGATAGCCATCTAATGATGTACACATTTATCCCAATTCCATTCCATTTATATTCCGCAACTATGGAATCAAAATGGGTTACATAAAAAAAAAAAAGGATATATATCATTTAAACAGAGCCTAGATATTTGCCAAACAAATAAAACTTCAGAGCTTTTCTAAACATAGGAATAATCTGGACAGAAACTGCTACTATGTTCTAGATCTTACAAGACTGATAAGCAAACGAACTGTCATGAACAAGCTTAAGAAATACATTCTTAACTGAAGGAAAACCTAGCCTCAACAAAGAACTAAATCAGGCCATTGCTCTACTAGAAGGGAAAGTTAATATTTGAGCATGAGGAACAGGGCAGCTGCTGGTATGCCATCGTAAAAGTCCACCCAAGTTCTAACAGGCAACCGATGAAGTTCCTTCAATGGGGGGGGGGGGGGGGGGGGGGAGGGGTGCCTGATTAAACTCCCTACATCTATATATCAATTTTGCTGCAGTGTTCTGCATCAGCTGGAGCCTATTCAAAAGCTTTTGAAATATACCAACATACAGAACACTGCAATAATCAATCTGAGAGAGGATTATCATTTGGGCAATTATACAAAACTGTTCTGGCAAGAAACATGACCATACTGCCCTCAATTGATGTAGTTTGAAAAATACATTCTTACTCAAGCTATCTGATGTTCCATGGTCAATTGGGAATCAAGAATACCCTTGATGAAGTTTCAAAATTAAGTGCCTCTCCAGAACTTAAAGAAATTGATCTGGGAATATCCACCAGAGAATCACAGAAATAAAAGTAATTTAGTTTTAGCTCTATTAAGCTTTAAATAATTGTTGTATGCCCAGTTATGAGTCCTATTAATACAGTTCAGTATTAACCTATAACCCTCTTCACATCCAGAAGTAATTGAAACCAATATAAAAATGTCATCCGTATAGGAAGAAATATGATGTATGGATTCACCTTTGCAGGACCCAAAGAACTCAAAAATGTTAAACAAAAATAGAGAAAATGGTGACCCCTGAGGAGCACCATAACAGGGTGAACAGCCCTTTGAAAAATCTTTATTTACCCCACCACCACCACCACACATATTCAAAAGGTGAAATATGGTCTTACCTGATAATTTCTTTTCCTCGATTGCTCTAGTCCAGTTCAGATCTATGGGTTATGTACCCTTTCCAGCAGATGGGGGCAGAGCCATTGAAGATTCTAGTGATACCACCAACATAAGAAGCGGTGCAGAGCTATGTATAGACAGGCAACAGTCCCAAGTATCCTCCAAATCCTTCAGGAGTCAAGGAAAGGACACGAAAATTATCACATAAAAACAAATTTCTGTCTAGATCCATGGGATGTACCAAAGTTTTAATCTCAGAGCACGGGAGAAAATTGGAGATACTACCCTTTATGCAGCCTGCAACCTGGTTGCAGTGGACCTGAAGGCCTTGAGGAACCTCTTTCTTCTTGAGAACATTTAGCCAACTCAATCAACAACCCACTATGCAAAGATTCTGAGGATGCCTGTCTTTTGCGTGGACCACAAAATAGCACAAAGATTATCTGAAATCTGAACAGGGTCAGTAGCCTTCAAGTAATATAGCAGCATTGTAAATATCCAACTTATAAAGTACCTGGGACCTACCCTACACCATGGATTCTCAAAAAGGCTGGAAGAGAAACCACCTGGTTCATATGAATGCTAAAGACCACCTTCAGTAAAAAAGGAAGGAACAGTGCTGTCTGAAATCCTCCAAGCTGAATAGCCAGACACAAGGAACACTAACTTCAGAATAAGACCTCTCAAGCAGGAGCACAGACTTGGCTCTCTCCATCTACAGCTTTTTCAGTTCCCTTCAAAATACATTTTTTGGGAACCAAGACATCCTTCCAGCTACGCTTCCTGGGTCAGGCCGTCTTCCAGTCCCACACTCAAAGAAAAAAGGGCTCCATCCAAATTGTATTACTGATACTGATGTCCCTCCCGACACAGGCGTTCTGCCGAAACACAGCCCGTGTCAGGTCCCTCATTAAAAGTTGGATACAAACCCACTCTTGGAGGCCCATTGTGCTTTTTTTTTTTGTTTGTTTTACTTAGCATCAGGGGTGTGCTGGTAAATTGTTAACAGGGGGCTCTCTCTCGCCAGCAAAGTAAAAGAGAATTCAGGAGGGGTCCAAGCCCACATTTTGGGATCCATTTGTTAAAGTAGCCATGGAGAACCGGCTCCCAAAATTCTTAAAAACTTAACAAACGGCTCTCGAGAGCCTGTGAGAGCCTGCTCCAGCACATCACTGCTTAGCATCATCATCATCTGTGCTTTGCATTCCCTTTCCTTTGTTATCTATGCTGCTATGCACAAAAATAACCTATTTAGAGACATTGCCCCAGACACTTTCTTAAGTAAGACAAAATCCTGCAAATTTCTCAGAACCTATACAGCAAACCTTAACAGCACCAGCTCCCAAGACACAAATGTCAACCATACTTTTTTTATGTTTAAATCTTTTTATTAATTGGAACCATACAATGCAAAAAACCAACTGCAATGTAATCCATAATCTGTGATACTTTCAGGGGCATTTTCGAAAGAGAAGGGCGCCCATCTTCCAACACAAATCGGGAGACAGGCGTCCTTCTCTCAGGGTTGCCCAAATCGGTATAATCGAAAGCCGATTTTGGGTACCTTCAACTGCATTCCGTCGCGGGGACGACCAAAGTTCCCGGGGGCATGTCGGCAGCGTACCGAAGGCGGGACGGGGGCATGCTTAAGAGATGGGCATCCTTGGCCGATAATGGAAAAAAGAAGGGCGTCCCTGACGAGCATTTGGTTGATTTCACTTGGTCCATTTTTTTTTCACGACCAAGCCTCAAAAAGGTGCCCGAACTGACCAGATGACCAGGAGGGAATCGGGGATCACCTCCCCTTACTCCCCCAGTGGTCACCAACCCCCTCCCACCCCCCCCCCCCCCCCCCAAAAAAAAAAAAAATTAAAAAACATTTTTTCCAGCCTCTATGCCAGCCTCAAATGTCATACCCAGCTACATCACAGCAGTATGCAGGTCCCTGGAGCAGTTTTTAGTGGGTGCAGTGCACTTCAGGCAGGCGGACCCAGACCCCCCCCCTACCTGTTACACTTGTGGTGGTAAATGGGAGCCCTCCAAAACCCACCACTAACCCACTGTACCCACATGTAGGTGCCCCCCTTCATCCCTAAGGGCTATGGTAGTGGTTGTGGGTTTTGGGGGGCTCAGAACCCAAGATAAGGGAGCTATGCACCTGGAAGCAATGTCTGAAGTCCACTGCAGTGCCCCCTAGGGTGCCCGGCTGGTGTCCTGGCATGCCAGGGGGACCAGCGCACTATGAATACAGGCTCCTCCCATGCCCAAATGCCTTGGATTTGGTAGTTTTTGAGATGGGCGTCCTCGGTTTCCATTATCAGTGAAAACAGAGGTCGCCGATTTCTAAGGTCGACCTAAATGTGGAGATTTGGGCGTCCCCAACCATATTATCGAAACGAAAGATGGACACCCATCTTGTTTCGATAATACGGGATTCCCCGCCCCTTCGTCGGGACGTCCTTAGAGGTGGGCGCCCTTGTTCGATTATGCCCCTCCACATTGACTAGAAAAGAATGTATCAAGGAATACAAACTGCTATGGCTCAAATGCATGTTTGAACCATGATAATATGCAAAGGACTGATTTGATGTCTATGTATAAAATTTAACATATATAAAAAAAATATCACATCAGCAAAGAAGAAAGCAAATAGAATGTTAGGTATTATTAGAAAAGGAATGAAAAACAGAAACAATGACGTTATAATGCTTTTATATTGCTCCATGGTGCGACCAAACCTTGAATATTGTGTTCAATTCTGGTCATCACATCTGATATAGTGGAATTATTTGGGGGTTTTTTGTTTGTTACATTTATATCCCACATATTCCCACCTGTTTGCAGGCTCAATGTGGCTTACGTAGTACCGGAGAGGTGTTACAGACTCTGGTGTAAACAAATACAAAGTGATGCTGTGGTAACAAAGTTCCACACTAGGGAATCGTACAACGGAAGAATTGTATTATGTCTATTACGTTCTTTAGTTTTGTTGTGTTGCAGAGATCAGGCATTTAAGTTGGATCGGTAGGGTATGCCTTTTTAAACATGTTAGTGTTTAGCGTTTTCTGGAAGTTTAGGTGGTTGTTCGTAGTTTTCAAGGCTTTTGGTAATGCGTTCCACAGTTGTGTGCTTATGTAGGAAAAACTGGACGCGTAAGTTGATTTGTATTTGAGTCCTTTGCAGCTTGGGTAGTGCAGATTTAGGTACGTTCGTGTTGATTTGGATATGTTTCTAGTTGGTAGGTCAATCAAGCTTCACCGTAGATAATTTTGTGAACCAGAGTGCAGATTTTGAAAGCAATGCGTTCTTTGATTGGGAGCCAGTGTAGTTTTTCACGAAGGGGCTTTGCACTTTCAAATCGCGTTTTTCCTAAGACAAGCCTGGCTGCCGTGTTTTGAGCGGTCTGAAGTTTAAGGTTTGTTCTTTGCATCCTTCATAAATTCCATTGCAATAGTCTACATGGCTTAGTACCATTGATTATATCATGTTGCAAAATATTACCCTCTGGAAGAATTGTTTCACACGTTTGAGATTCCACATTGAGTGGAACATTTTCTTTGTTGTGGATATCACTTTGCTCTCTAGTGTTAAGTTGTGGTCCACTGTAACGCCGAGGATTTTCAGACTGTCTGAGATAGGGAGGGTGTAATCTGGGGTTATCCGTGCTGTATAGGGATGAGAGGATGAGACTGATTTTTCTTTATTTAGTTTTAGTTGAAATGCATTTGCCCAAGAGTCCATGATGTTCAAGCTGATCTTGATTTCGTTGGTGATTTGTCAGTTTAGATTTGTAAGGAATGAATATTGTGACATCATTTGCATAAATGAAAGGGTTCAGGCCTTGGTTGGATAAGGACTTGGCTAGTGGGGTCATCATTAGGTTGAAGAGTATCAGTGATAGTGGTGATCTTTGAGGTACTCCGCAGTCTGCTTTCCATGGTGATGATAGTTTTGAGTTTGATTTTACTTGATATGTTCTTGAGGTTAGGAAACCCTTGATCCAGCTAAGTATGTTTCCCCCAATCCCGAACTTATCTAGTAGTCTTATTTATATTTATTGGTTTACCATGTTGCATGCACTAGACATGTCGAATTGGAGGAGAATGCTTTTGCCTATTGCCATTTCCTGCTTGAATTTGGCTAGGAGAGTGAGTAGTACTGTTTCTGTGCTGTGGAGTGGGCAAAAACCCGACTGTGATTCGTGTAATATTGAGAAGTTGTGTATATAATCTGTAAGTTGTTTGGCTGCCATATTTTCCATCAGTTTGACTGACAACGGAATGGATGCTACTGGACGGTAGTTAGTGATTTCATTTGGGATTTTTTCTTGGTGTCTTTTGTTATCGGAGTGTGTAGGATATTGCCATTTTCCTTAGGGAAGAGACCTTGCTGAAGCATGTAGTTTAGGTGGGATGTGAGATCTACTATGAAGCTGTCGGGGGTGGACTTCATTAGGTAGTTGGAACAGGTATCTAGTTTACAGTGAGTGTTTGATCGCCTGTGCAACTGCATTGACGGTAAGGAGGACGAATTTTAACCAGGTTCGGTCGGCCGGATATTCTCCAGTGGTTGGGTCCAACTCATTAAGGAAGATTTCGATGTCAGTGTTGTCCTGAGGTAGTGTGTTGCGTGGGTTTGCAATTGTTTCATTGAAATACTTAGCAAGTTTGTCTGCAGATGGGATGTCTGTATTCGATGTAGTGACCAAGTTGGTGTCTAGGAGTTTGTTCACAAGTTAGTTTAATTTCTTCGTGTCTTTGTAATCTGTCCCTATTTTAGTTTCATAGTATGATCTTTTGGTTTATTGCGTATTTGTATTTTCTTTGTGATTGTTTCCACGTGTTCAGTATGTGTTCATCTTTTGTTTTTCTCCATGCTCATTCGAGTTTCCTGGATTGTGTTTTTAGCTTTTTCAGTTCATCATTGAACCATGTTATCAAGTTATGCTTACGTGAAGTTCTTGTTCGTAAGGGTGCTATTTCATCTAGTATGCTTTTGCATCTTTTATCCCATTCCTCAAGGTAATATATGGAGTCTGTTTGTGCTGTCCATTCATTGTTGTATATCTGTTGCCAGAATGTTTTTGTGTCTACTTGACCTCTTGTGCTGTAGGATGTGTGTTCTTGTATTTGGTGTAATCCCTTCTTCTGCCAGTGTAGGGATAAGTTTAATTTGTAGTGATCAGACCAGGGTGTTTCTGTCCACTATTATTAGGTTCTGGTCTGTTGACAGTTTGTGTGAGATAAGATCAAGTGTGCGCTCTTTGGCGTGGGTTGCTTGCATTTGTGGCCATTTGAGATCCCATAGGTGGAGGAATTCCTTACATTCACATTCGTTGGGTTTGGGTCTTCTAGGTGAAGGTTGATGTCTCCTAATACTAATACATTGGAGTTGGTTACACATGTTTGAAATGAAGTCCATGAAGTTAGTCTGGCCTTTGTTCCAATTACCTGGAGCTCTGTAAAACAAGACACAATTCAAGTGATCACACAGAGTTTTGTTGTGGATTCTGATTGAGGCAATTTCAAGTTGAGGTGTCATGGACTCGGCAATGGTTTCAGTAGTAAAGTGGGATTGATAGATTAGTGCTATGCCTCCGCCTCTCTTTTCCTTTCTGGTCCAGTGGGTGATTTTGTAGCCTGGAGGGCACTGGTCTAGGATTATGGGGTCCTTTTGGTCGTGGATCCAGGTTTCAGTGATGAAGAGTAGGTCAAGGTCTTCTGCCATGATACAGTCTTAGTATTGCTGTTTTGTTTACTACGGATCTGACGTTGATTTAGCCCACTTGGATTGTTTGGAATGGGTCTTCAGCATCTGGTGTTGTGTGGACTTTTATTAGTTGTCATTTATTTGTTGAGGTGAGTTTGTTTGGACCCTTCTTTGCATTCTGTGGTGGTTGTCCGCATGTTGGTGTTCTTCCTTCGTTTACGTTGTTGTCAGTTTGATGAGGTGTGGTGTATCTGATCAATCTTTGATGATTGTATAGTATGCGTATAACGTTACTTTTTGCAAGAGGGGTGGTTAGTGTTAAGCGGATCAGTGTTAAGGAGTAGATTATTAGGAGTAGTTTGAAGGTATTCATTTTTTTTTTTGTTACATTTGTACCCCGCACTTCCTCACTCATGGCAGGCTCAATGCGGCTTACATGGGGCAATGGAGGGTTAAGTGACTTGCCCAGAGTCAAAAGGAGCTGCCTGTGCCTGAAGTGGGAATCGAACTCAGTTCCTCAGTTCCCCAGGACCAAAGTCCACCACCCTAACCACTAGGTCACTCCTCCTCTTTTCGCTGTGGGCTACTAATAAGACCGAGTTCTGATGACTGGATGCATGATAAGGCTTTTTTTCTTTGGTGTGGAGTCTGGTGTTCTGGTCTTGTGTGTTATTTCAGGCTTCCCTCTCTTACTGACTTAAGAAGAGGGTCTGCCTTTCAGCTGTTGAGATCAGTACTGGATCAGGTTTCAGTGATGAGATAATGAGCAGAGGAGGAGGGAGAGTAGATCTGAGTCAGGGTCCTCCCTCAATCAGTCTCTTAGCAACTAATTGCTTCCCACCCTCCTTGCCCAGGAGATCTTCAGGGCTCAGATTTCTGACTTTGGCTGGAGGAAGAGGGAGGGGAACTTCAGAGCACCTTCAAGATAATTAGCACAGAGATGTGACAAATGCAACACAAGGAACTCAAGTTGGAAGATTATGTCTCACTCTGATATCCTGCTTCAAAGTTTCTGATCCATTAACACTTTAAGCTAATTTCATTTCTTAATCCTTTTTATGCTTGCTTAAAATGTTAAAATCTTCATAGATTTGCCAATTTAAAAAAAAAACAGTTTTCCTCCTGACTTCTCTGGCTGCCTTTGACTACTAAGGACCCAGAGGGGAGGGGTTGCTCTTGAGCAGGGAAAGGTGCCTGAAAGACAAAAGGAAGGTACTTGACTTAATTGCTCTTAGGAATGTGATCAGTGCTAGCACAGTCTCTCAGAGATTCTGGTGTTGAACTTCCACAAATCTGTTTTTTCATAATCTTAACATTTCTGATAAATGCACTTAAACAATCCTGAACATTGCTTTTCTTAGCTACAAGTTCACTTGAATGCAGATCAGTTACCATCCAGAATAATACAAGCAAAGTTACTTGATTCACTTTTCCTTTCTGGTTTGATTAACTCACACAAATCTGCCTCTTCACAAACTTAACTCTTCTGACAAATGCACTTAGACCGCTCCAAACATCGCTTGTGTGCAGACCGGTTAACATCCAGAACATTTGGTTTATATGTGATTCACCCTTTCATTTCTGGTTTGATTAACTTACATGAATCTGCCTCTTCACAAGCTTAACTTTCCTGGGTTAGATTAAATGCAGTACAGATGGCTCTTTTAAAGGCACGCTTGTGACTTGTCTGCAAAGATTCAGTTCTAACCTCAGTTGAAAATGGAAAGTTTTACCTGCGTGCAGGACTTTGTGCTGGTCAGGAACAATCAACAACCATCTACCATTCATAAAAATGTTGAAGACCCATCTCTTCAAGAAAGCTTACCCAACTTAACTTTTTAAGCCCACCCACATGATTCCTGCCCCGATTATTATACCTTTGACCATGTCTCACAATCTCCTTATGCTCATTCCTCAATCTCTTCCTCTCCATCCTTCCTACTCCTTACCCCCTCCCAATCTCTTCTCCTTTTGCTCATCCTATCTTTGTTTAGCTCTCCATGCTCAATTTACATATCCTCAAAACCCCACTACTACTACGTTTACTACAACTTGTAACATTCTCCTTCAAGACTTTGTAATTCTATTTACTATGTAAGCTGCATTGAACCTGCTATGTGTGGGAAAGCGCGGGGTACAAATGTAATTAATAATAATAAGACAGAGTCTGAGGAAAGCGAGGTTTTTGAGCGGAAGCACTACCTCGTCTACACCCTCACGCTTCTCGAAAATGAGACTCAGCTGCCCAGAGATGAGACTTAGGCTTGTCCTCAGGTAGCCGCTGCACCCTAGAATCTTCCAGGTCTTTAAAAATTGGGAAGAGATGTGAATCAGGTCATCCATTACGGCTGCCACAAAGGCAGCTCCCAAACACCAGGGGTGCTACTTTGAATGATGGAGGAAGCTGTCCAGGCCATGTAACCACTACAAACTGCTGCTTGTACTACCAAAGCCAAATATGCAAAGAGCTGCTTAAGAATCAAATCAACCTTATCCTTGTGGGCTTTCTTTAAAGAGCTGAACTGCCTTCCACTAGAAAGGTAACCAGCCCCTCCCCCCAGGATCCAATAGCTGAGTAAGCTCCCCCCCCCCCCCATTCAACGTGCCCCTGGAACCCTGACAAGGCCAGTCAGAGGCATTCTGTGAGGACTATGGAAAATGACGCCATAAAGGCCCATCCACCTTACAATCCCAAGTCTTGTGAAGGGGGAGGAACACTAGCTGCCCCACCCACACCCAAGGAGGAGGGAGCATGATCATCTGAGACCATGTCTAAAGTATGGTCCAGGAACAAAATGGCTGCCATGGTGTGAACAGAGGCCTCAATCTCTTGCTCTGGCCCCCGGGTCACTATCCCAAGCTTCCCCTGCATCCTTTTGAGCTCCCTATCACATATGGGGCAAAAAGAGCCTGCTGCCATTTTCTAGCTTGAGGACAAACAGGCCCCACAGAGCCAGCCAGCATGCGAAGAACACCAGACTATACCAGCCATGGCATGCAAACCATTCTCCCCAACCAGACTGGATGTCCTGTGTCCTGCTCAGACTGTCCAGCCATTAGCTATAAATAAGGATGGACAAAACTCCTTACCCTCAGCCTGCTTCTCTGTCCCTGATAGCTATTTCCTCTTTTTTTAATTTGGTAAAGCTGCACTCCCTCCGCAGGGAGAAGCTGTTTTCTCTTTTCTTGACTCCTCTCTAGAAGCTGGGGGAGGGGATGACTTAAACCTGCTGATGTGGCCTCACTGCAGAAAGTCTCTCGCAATGAAGGCCCAAGGATAACGCTCCAGATGACAAAACAAAAAGATGGCCACCAACAACCCTCCACCTCAATCAGGAACTGAATCATGACTCAGACAATGGGAGGGAGTCCTCTAGTGAGGCTGTGATCACAAGACCAAAGGGCCATAACCTTAGGCTTGAGGAATGAGGCCTACTACATAAGAATAGTCATACTAGGTCAGATCAATGGTCCATCTAGCTCAGTATCCTGCTTCCGACAGTGACCAATCCAGGTCACAAGTTCCTGGCAGAAACCCAATTAGTAGCAACATTCCCCCTGTCCATCTCAATAACAGACTATGGACTTTTCCTCCAAGAACTTGTCCAAACATTTTTTAAACCCAGATATGCTAACCACATCCTCCGGCAGCGAGTTCCAGATCTGAATTATTTGTTGAATGAAAATATTTCCTCTTATTTATTTTAAAAGTATTAACAATGTAATTTCATTCAGTGTTCCCTGGTCTTTGTACTTTTTTAAAAGAGTGAAAAATTGATTCACTTCTACCCTTTCTACTCCACTCAGGATTTTATAGACCTCAATCATATCCCCCTTCAGCCATCTCTTTTCCAAGTTGAAGAGCCCTAACCTCTTTAGCCTTTTCTCATACGGGAAGTGTTCCACCTTCTTTATCATTCTGGTTACTCTTTGATCCTTTTCTAATTCCACTATATCTCTTTTGAGATATGGTGACCAGAATTGAGTACATTACTCAAGGTGAGGTCGCACCATGGAGCGATACAAAGGCATTATAATATTCTTGGTCTTATTTTGCATCCCTTTCCTAATAATTCCTAGCATCCTGTTTGCTTTTTTGGCCCCCGCCACACACTGGGCAGAAGATTTCAGTGTATTGTTTACAATGACACCTAGATCTTCTTGATGGAGATGGACCCCAGCATCAGTTAACTATGATTCAGATTATTCTTTCTAATGTACATCACATTTGTATAGAGCTGTTTGGTTTTTCAGATCAGTCAGCTTTGTATAACATTCCCTTTTTTTTTTTTTTTATCTAATAGGGCGATTAGCTAGTTTGTGTCTTGGTTTTCTCACAGACCACAGACAGGCTTGCTTAGGCCTAGTAATGGGCCACAAACTTTAACAAGTGTCTGTTTGTTTGCTTCAAACAGACTCTGAATTAACAGAGCCATTTTCAATGAAGGACCAGAATGAGTGATAGGTATTCAAGGGAGAAAGATTACAAACGGCAAATGATGAATATTTGAGAAAAATACCAAAGAAACAGAATTATGTGAAGGTGACCTTAGAGGTCAGAGTTGAAGAATACCAGATAAGTAAGAGAGAAAATATAAGGCATTGTGTTTGGACAAAATTAAGCTTCAGTATTCAGTCTGAGTACATCTTGTTCTAGAACAGAATCTGACAGCTTCCAAAGGAAAGAGAGAGAATTTTATTTTCCTTAGACTGAAATTTGGACTGATATAAATAAGAATTCAATTTTCTGTACTACTGGGATAAAATAATTTTTATTGTAACCATTTATTTACTCTAATAAATGTTAGCATTATTATAAAAGAGAAAAACTGTACTCAAATGTTTTTCCTTTGCCAGAAGGGCTTGCTTTTTTTTTAGACTCTTCTGTTCAGCTCCCTTTTCGAGGCAAAAAGGGAGTGCCCTATATACACTTTGCATTTGTAATGTGCATCACTTTGCATTTGTCCACATTAAATTTCTACTTCCATTTGGATGCCCAGTCTTTCAATTTCCTAGGGTCTTCCTGCAATTTTTCACAATCAATAATGCGTTTTGACAACTTTGAACAGTTTTGGGTCATCTGCAAATATCACCTCACTCATCAAGAAGAGGAACACAGAGAGGAATACTGTATGAAACTGAAAGAAGCCAAGAGAGAGATACGTCTGGCAGAAGAACAAATGGCTAGAAACATAAGGAGGGGTGACAAACATTTCTTCGGGTATTATTAGTGAAAGGAGGAAGACTAAAAATGGAATTGTGAGATTGAAAGATGTTGCAAACCGCTATGTGGATAATGATGAAGAAAAAGCATTAGCTAAACAAATACTTCTGTTCTGTTTTTGTTTTGTTTTTTTACATTTTCTTTATTGTTTTTTTTTACAATAAACTGGGTACATCCATGACCAATCGGTCTGAAAAGCCTTAATTGCAACAACATTGCTTAACTTATCATAACAATGCAAACACTATAGTTTTCCACTCTTACGTCCCTTCTAACCTTCCCATCCCATCTCCCCCACTCCCACCCTTTCCACCCCCTGACGGCAGCCAGATTACCTCCCGTTTCTGTTCGTATGGCTCCCAGATTTTCTGGAATACCACAAGTAAACCTTTCCTCATCGCAGTCAGCTTGGACATCTGATATCTATATTCTACTTTGTATCCTACTCTTTGTATAGAAGGTGCTTCTACTCTGCATTTTGGCCGCAGCAAAAATTTGGATCACTAACTTATGTTCCTGTACCCGGGTCTTTTTGGGGCGGACATGAAGTAGGCAATATTCTATCTGTCGTGTGTAACCCCCCCTTACCCAGGCTGTTGACCACTGTCACAATCTGTTCCCAGAATGTGCACACCTTGGGACATTCCCACCATCTAATATAATAAAACGCACCGTGAACGTTCTAATGAGGACAACGTTCTGAAGCCATCTGACGTCACTCCCTGAGTCCCTGGTTCGTGGGGTTCGTGGCGTTCGTGGTGTGAAGCCATCCAGCCGTCTCTGCCCCGCCCTCGCGCCTAAACAAACAAATACGGAAGCGAAGCGTCAGGGAAGGAGGCGGCGCTCCCGACGTCTAGCCTTCCCTTCGCTGTGTTCCGCCTTCAAAACAAGGCGGAACACAGCGAAGGGAAAGCTAGACGTCGGGAGCGCCGCCTCCTTCCCTGACGCTTCGCTGCACGAACCGCCACGGAGGTAAAGTTAAAAAGAATAAAAAAAAAAAAAAAGGGATGCATGGATGCGAAGGGGGGGGGCATGGATGCGAAGGGGGGGGGGGAGAAGAGGGTGGGCCAGGCTGGGACATGGGAGAGAGAGTAGCATGGATGCGAGGGGGGGGGTCATGGAAGGGCGAGAGGGGACTTGCTGGAAAAGGATGAATGGAGGCGGCAGGGGACAGAGGAGCATGGATGGGTATGGATTAGGAGGGCAGGGCACAGGGAGAGAGGGGAATTACTGGAAATGGATGAATGGAGGGGGCAGGGGACAGAGGAGCATGGATGGGCATGGATTGGGAGGGCAGGACTCAGGGAGAGAGGGAAATTGCTGGATAGGGAAAAATGGAGGGGCCAGGTGACAGATGAGCATGGATGGGCATGGATTGGAAGGGCAGGACTCAGGGAGAGAGGGAAATTGCTGGATAGGGAAAAATGGAGGGGCCAGGTGACAGATGAGCATGGATGGGCATGGATTGGAAGGGCAGGACTCAGGGAGAGGGGAATTGCTGGATAGGGATGAATGGAGGGGACAGATGGGCATGGATGGATATGGATTGCAGAGCAGGCCTCAGGCAGAGAGGGGAAATGCTGGATAGGGAAAAATGGAGGGGCCAGGTGACAGATGAGCATGGATGGGCATGGATTGGAAGGGCAGGACTCAGGGAGAGGGGAATTGCTGGATAGGGATGAATGGAGGGGACAGATGGGCATGGATGGATATGGATTGCAGAGCAGGCCTCAGGCAGAGAGGGGAAATGCTGGATAGGGAAAAATGGAGGGGCCAGGTGACAGAGGAGCATGGATGGGCATGGATTGGAATGGCAGGACTCAGGGAGAGGGGAATTGCTGCATAGGGATGAATGGCGGGGACAGATGGGCATGGATGGATATGGATTGCAGGGCAGGCCTCAGGCAGAGAGGGGAAATACTGGATAGGGATGAATGGAGGGGGCAGGTGACAGACAAACATGGATGGCCATGGATTGGGAGGGCAGGGCTCAGGGACAGAGGGGAATTGCTGGAAAAGGATGAATGGAGGGGGCAGGGGACAGATGGCCATGGATTGGGAGGGCACGGCTCACACTGTCTCTCTCATATACAATGTCTTTCTGACTCTCACTCTCACACACTGTCTCACACAGTATCACATTCACTCTCTATGTGCCACACAGTCACTCACACACTCGCTTGGTGTCATACACTCACTCTCACAGAGAATCTGTGTCTCACACACACTCTGTCTCTTGCCCACACACACACACTCTCTCTCACACTGTGTCTCACAAACACACTTGCACACACTCTCATTCTCACACACACTCTCTCACAAACACACTCACACCCAGAGTCACTCTCTCTCTCACACACTCACACTTTCACTCTGACTCTCAAACACTCACTCTCACATACACTCTCCCAAACATACACACTCCAAGGAAAACCTTGCTAGCGCCCGTTTCATTTGTGTCAGAAACGGGCCTTTTTTACTAGTATATGCATAAAAGTTCCTCTCCCCCCACATTCTCTCCAACAGTTCATTGAGACATTCAAATAGATCTTATGAAGTCGCACTGGCGTATAATACCACCAATACAGAATCTTATATCCGTTTTCAACCAGTGGCTGGGTGATTGATGATTTTAACAAAAACCGAAAACTATTGGCCCACCATCTCGTGGAGAAATTCTTTTGTACTGCTTTTTCCCATCTATCTGTATAAAATTCTAGTGGTGAGGTCAGGAGCAATAGTGCTCTATATATTCTTGTTATACATCCTTTTCCCCCACCTTCTCTTAGTGCCCATTCTATGCCCATCTCCACTAGATTGAGCTCATCCCTTGCCCTCCTCTGAATAAAATTCCTCAAACACTGATAAAAAACGAGGTCCTTGTCATCCAGATCATAATCCTCTTTCACTGTCTCAAAACCTTTGATTTCTCCCTCTTCCCATAGTTGTCCCAGCATATATAGCCCTTTATTAGCCCATATCTGGAAGGGTTTTTTCCTCTGCCCCTAGTGGGAAGCCTGGAGCCCCGCATATGTCTGTTTGTAAAAAATAGTCGCTCACGGAACACTTTAGATCTAATTTGTAGCCTTGTGGTAAGTAGATGGGCCATCCCCACAGGCAATCTACGTGCTGCCGCCAGAATCTGCGTTTTCGGCTGCCATAGTACATTGCCCAAGTACCTAGTGCCCATCCAAACCCTTTCCCAATGAAGCCACTTCTTGTTATTACTTGGCGCCCATTCAGCCAATATTTTTAGCTGGACCGCTTGATAGTATAAGTAAAAGTCCGGGACTCCCATCCCCCCCCCCACTGCTGATGACTGATGCATCGCTCCCCTGCGGACCCTCGGCGGTTTCTTTTTCCAAATATAGGCAAACACTTTTCTGTGTAGGTGCTGGAAGAAGGAGTGTGGTATCAGCACCGGAAGGGCCATAAACAGATATAAGAGCTTGGGCAATATTATCATTTTTATTGCATTAATTCTACCTGTCCACGACACCGTCATGCTTCCCATCTGTCCAGTTCTATAAAAGGTTCTTTAACTTTATGGGGATAGTTACTACTACTACTACTATTTAGCATTTCTATAGTGCTACAAGGCATACGCAGCGCTGCACAAACATAGAAGAAAGACAGTCCCTGCTCAAAGAGCTTACAATCTAATAGTTAGCCTAATAGAGCTGCTCCACTTTGGTAGTTATCTGAACCCCCAGATATTTGATAGATTTTTGTGCCCAGAGAAATGGATATCGTACTTGTATCTCCTGTACTTCTCCCTGGGAAACTGACAGGTTAAGGATTTCCGATTTTGCTAGATTGATTTTGAAGCCTGACATCTGCCCATACTGTGCAAGCACTTTCATCACCCCTTGTAATGATTGGATCGGATGTGAGAAAGTCAGTAAAATATCATCAGCAAAAAGCATTATCTTGTGTTCGCGTTTGCCCCTAGTCACTCCTCTAATACCTGAATGTTCCCTCATTTTCCGGGCTAGGGGTTCTATAGTCAGCGCAAAAAACAAGGGGGAAGAGAGCACAGCCCTGTCTCGTGCCTCTACAAAGTCTGACCGGCCTAGACTGTCCTCCATTAATTTTTATTCTGTTCTGTTTTCACTGAAGAAAATCCTACAGAAGGACCACGATTGACTGGCAAAAGTACATATGAGAATGAAGCGGATGTAGCACCGTTCACAGAAGAGAGTGTGTATGAACAATTTAAAAATCTAAAGGTGGACAAAGCCATGGGACTGGACAGGATCCACCCCAGGATATTGAGGGAGCTCAGAGAGGTTCTGGCGGGTCCTCTTAAAGATTTAATAAATCCATGGAGACGGGAGTGGTTCCGTGGGATTGGAGAACAGCGGACGTGGTCCCTCTTCACAAAAGTGGTGATAAGGAAGAAGCTGGAAACAACAGGCCAGTAAGCCTCACGTCAGTTATTGGAAAAGTAATGGAAGCGATGCTGAAGGAAAGGATAGTGAATTTCCTGGAAGCCAATAAGTTGCAAGATCTGAGACAACATGGTTTTACCAAAGGTAAATCGTGCCAAACGAATCTCATTGAACTCTATCTGGGTGACCAGAGAACTGAATCAAGGATGTGCTATAGATGTAATCTACTTAGATTTTAGCAAAGCTTTTGACACGGTTCCCCACAGGAGGCTCTTAAATAAACTTGACAGGCTGAAGATAGGACCCAATGTGGTGAACAGGAACTAGTGGTTAATAGAATTCACTCGGATGAGGAAAACGTGAGTAGTGGAGTGCCTCAGGGATCGGTGCTGGGGCCGATTCTGTTCAATATATTTGTGAGTGACATTGCCGAAGGGTTAGAAGGTAAAGTTTACCTTTTTGCGGATTATACCAAGATTTGTAACAGAGTGGACACCCCGAAAAAGGATCTGCAGAAGCAAGAAGAATGGTCTAATTCAATGCAAAGGAATGCAAAGTGATGCACTTAGGGAGTAGAATGCGGTGAGAGTGATACATACATAGAGGGAGAGAGATCTTGGGGTTGATAGTATCTGAGGATGTGAAGGCGATGAAACAGTGTGAGAAGGCGGTGGCCATAGCCAGGTTGCTAGGCAGTAGAGAGAGAGGTGTGACCAGCAAAAGAAAGGTAAAATTATGTCTTACCTGATAATTTTCTTTCCTTTAACGCAGCAGATGAATCCAGCAACTAGGGTTAAGTCCGCCTCAGCAGGTGGAGATAGAGATAAACAAAGTAAAGGCAGTGATGCCAAACGGCCAGCTCCTTCTTTAGTTATGTCATTCGTAAGCATTTGCCAAGGCCAAAAATATTAAACCAACAACAACTAGAAACCATCCTCACTATGAAAAACAGAGAACCAAATAAGAACTTCGAAATAACTGCAACTTGATCCAGAAATCGGAATCCTTTCAGTGTTCCCATATCTGTCTGAACTCTGCGAAAGAGAACCCGGAAGGAAAAAATAGCCACACTGCGCGGAAAATGAAAAAAACATTGGCTGAACTAGGGAGGGATCCTGGATTCATCTGCTGAGTTAAAGGAAAGAAAATTAATCAGCTAAGACATAATTTTACCTTCCTTGTCACTTGCTGCAGATGAATCCAAGAACTAGTGGGATGTACCAAAGCATTTCTTAAGTAGGGCTGGAAGCCGACGCTCCCCACGCCAAAACTCCCGCCCCAAAACTCACATCCTCCCGAGCAGACACGTCTACCTGTAATGCTTCGCAAAACTATGACTGGACGCCCAAGAAGTCACCCAATAAATCTCTTCCAGAGGTAAGGCCGACGCCTCCGCCGAAGAAGCTGCCTGTGCCCGAGTAGAATGCGCCTTCAGGGCCACTAAAGACGCCCACCCTTGTAGCAGATACACCGCTCCAATGGCTTCCCTAATCCAGCGAGCAATGGAAGTCTTAGAAGCCGTCTCACCTCTTTTCGATCCCAACAAGAGCACCAAGAGATGATCCGAGTGTTGGTACTCGTTAGAGATCTGCAAGTACCGAAATAAGGCTCTCCGCACGTCCAGGAAACGTAGTAAGGCAAACTCCCCCGGATAATCCTCTCTTCAAAAAGACGGAAGATGGAAAGCAGAAACCACTTTAGGTAGAAACGACGGCACTGTCCGGATCGACACCCCTGCTTCAGAAAACTGCAAAAAAAAGGATCTCTACAAGACAAAGTCTAAATGTCAGAAATCCTCCTAGCCGAAGCAATGGCCAACAAAAACACTGTCTTAAGTGTTAGATCCTTCTCAGAAACCTTATTCAATGGCTCAAACGGTGGGGCCTGGAGGGCTCGCAGTACCACATTCAAATGCTACTCCGGGCACGGCTGCCACAGAGAAAGCCGAAGCCAAAGAGCCCCGCGTAGGAAACAGACCACATCAGAGTGAGCTGCTAAAGAGGAACCGTCCAGTTTGCCCCTAAAACAAGCTAGCATGGCCACCTGCACTCGAAGGGAATTATATGCCAATCCCTTGCTGAAGGAACTCCAGAATAACCGGAATGTCCACCCGAAAAGGTGATTCAGCACGAAAAGTACACCACGACGAGAAAGCTTTCCACACTCGCGCGTATGCTGCTGAAGTAGACTGTTTCCGTGCCCCCAAAAGAGTGGCAATGACTGGTCCTGAAAATCCCTTCTTCCTCAACCGCTGCCTCAATAGCCAGGCCGTAAAACCAAAGCGGGAGAGATTTTCCATCTGAGCTGGCCCTTATGGAAAATCCTCACGGCGGAAGAGCCCTCCGGTTGGGCAGCGAGGTCACCATCCTCCACGTCCTCTACCCCCGTCTGCTCCGAGAGAGCCACCACGGAGGGAGCTGTAGGCGACTGTATGCAGGACCCCTCCTCAGACCCCCAAAAAAGCCTGGGCTTTTTAAAGGAGGAGAACTCCTCTGGGGAAAAACCCAAAATCTCTTGGTTACCCCCAGACCACCTGAGAGGATCAAAGGCCGAAGCTGTCGCTGCCGCATGAGGGGGGGGGGGGGCAAGGCCCTTTTCAATAAAAACGCCTGATAGCAAAATAAACTCTGGTGAAAACCCCTCCCCCACAACAGAGGCGGTCGTAGCCATGGCACCTGCAACACCGCCCACAGTGCCTGACGCCCCCCCAGAGTGTACACTAAATGTGCGAAACGAGGGGTAGAAGGAGAACCATGAAAGAACAGAGCCCTGGAATCCAAATGAAGACAGCGTATCAAGGAGTAGACTATAATCAACAGTGTCAAAAGCGGCGGATAGATCAAGAAGGATGAGGATAGAGACCTTTGGATTTGGCCAGGAACAGGTCATTGGAAACTTTTGTAAGTGCAGTTTCAATTGAATGAAGAGGGCGAAAGCCAGATTGGAGTGGATCAAGAACAGCTTGAGATGAGAGAAAGTCAAGAAAGCGGCGGTGAACAGCGCGTTCAAGTAATTTGAAAAGGAAGGGGAGGAGGGAGATAGGTCGATAGTTGGAAGGACAGGTAGGATCAAGTGAAGGCTTCTTCAGGAGCGGAGTGACCACAGCATGTTTGAAGGCATCAGGAACGGTCGCAGTGGAAAGAGAGAGATTGAGGATATGACAAATAGAAGGGGTGAGAGTAGGAGAGATGGTGTTAAGAAGGTGGGTAGGAATGGGATCAGAGGAACAGGTAGTTCGTTTTGAGGAGGAGAGAAGATGTGATGTTTCTTCATCAGTGACTTCAGGAAAGGAGGAAAAGGACGGAGGGGTTGAGGAAATAGGGGAACAAACAAGGGGAGGAGCAAGGGGAGGGAGAGGTGGGGGTGGTTTTGTGGAGAATTTGAGGTTTATCTTCTGAACCTTGTCATGGAAGAACTCAGCTAGGTTCTGGGGAGATAGTGAGGGGGGAGTTAGGGGTGGAGGCACCTTGAGGAGAGAGTTTAGCATGGCGAAGAGAAGTCGAGGGTTTGAGCTCCCAAACCGAACCTGCAAAAGAAAATGTAGATGCCAAGGCATAAGCAAGTCTTTGCTCCCATTTGCTTTGTGTAAATTGATTGGGGCCTAATATCCACTCCCTAAGATGTCACAACAAGCATGCATAATTATACCATTTAAGGGAAAGCTAACCCAAATTTCCCTAAGACCAATGACCATACAGATACTCCACCCTCATGTTGAATTCCCCACCCCCTCCCTCCAGTAAAATCGTCTGCACACCCTGTCTGTCCAAGAGTTGCAGATATTTTCTTAAAAAGACGTGGTAGCATCTGCAAATCATATAGAGGCGTATTTTCAAAGCACTTAGCCTTACATAGGTTACTATGGAACTTTGTAAGGCTAAGTGCTTTGAAAATGAGCCAGACAGCCAACCAGGAAACAATTCCATTTTAAAGAGACTAATTCTGCCCGTGAGAGGTAACGGTAAATATCTCTACTTTTCCAGATGAAGTTTAGTGTCTTAAAAGCTTGTCAACATTCAACCAGTATAAACGATGTACATCCATGAATAACAGAGCCCCCAGATATCTGAAAGAATTTCCTGTCCATTTCAGTCTCTACTCTGTTCCAACCATAGCTTTTGATTTCTCCAGGTTCAATTTAAACCCGGAGCAATCTCTATATTTAGTCATACTTTCCAATGGAAAAACAAAAAAAGAAATCCTGAAGTGCCAGATTACTTGCACCATCTGCTGAGGGCAGAGACATAATGGAAGTTTTCCAGCTGTATCACTCCTAATGTCTCCAGAATACATGCTTGACCTGATAAATCGCCAAGAAACACATGCCCCGAAACTAGAGCTTACCTACTTCTCCACCTACCCAAATGCAGAAACACAATCTACAAAACCATCAAATGGCAGGATTTAGCTACCTGGGCTCCAGATGGTGGAATTCAATACCCAAAGCCATAAGAACCATCACTATCTCCGGTTCAGAAAAGAGCTGAAGACCTACCTATACAAAAAGTTCTAACACTAACCACACAAACTACAGATGTTCTACAATACATCCTAACCGAAAAACACTACTGTGATCTACCCCTAACTGCAAACTGTAAGCCACTTTGAACCAAAACTCATTTATGGAAAATAGTGGGATATAAGAATGCATAAATAAAATACATCTGGACTTGTCTAGCAAGATAAAAAAAATTCCATTTTCTTGAATTCTGACAAGTGTGTCATGTGAGCCAACCAGCAAACAGAGGCAGAGAAAGCAAAGTTACTCACCATAGCATAAGAATGCATAAATAAAATACATCTGGATTTGTCTGGCAAGATAAGACATTCCATTTTCTTGAATTCTGCTAGACTAGTCCAGACAAGTGTGTCATGTGACCCAACCAGCAGATGGAGGCAGAGAAAGCAAAGTTACTTACCATAGCAAGTGTTCTCCGAGGACAACAGGGCACATTACCACATATGGGTGGTGTCATCTGACAGCCCCAGCACGAACACTACCCAGTGTTCAAAAATTATAGAAGCCTTTGGCAGCGCTGATAGTGCATGCACGCCCACCTTCTAGACACCTGCATGGGAACGGGGTTCCCGCAGGGATGGAAGCAGCTTTGTGGAGTTCCCGCAGGGATGGAAGCAGTTCCTGCAGGATTCCCACAGGGGTGTAAGCTGCACCCATGTCAGCCTCTCACCTACCGAGTACCAAGTTCTTTGAGTGCTGTCTCCTCCTCCTTGCTTTAACAGCACAGATGTGGAAAGTCTTCCATTAAGGAGGTGATAAGCGACACAAATAGTGATGGAATTCAAAAAACTGCACGAGATGAACACAGAGGATCTCCAATTAGAAAATGGAAGTTATAAAAAAACCTAAGCTTAAATGGCTGCATGCGTGTGGGTGTGTCGAGTGACGCTTAGATGGCGATTCCAGCTGTGATGAACAAGGGCCGATACCAGACACCCTCGTATGGTCTGTGTCTCATATATGGCAATCTGGTTTAGGACGGGCTGGAAAGGTCTTAGACAGCAACTTGAGAGGCTGGAACATGAGGACAATGCTGAACAGACTTTTACGGTCTGTATCCTGCAAATTAGAAGACGAATAGGAATGGAGTGGGCTTTGACAGCAACTCCAGCAGTTGGAACTTAAGGATAGGGCCAGGCGGACTTCTATGGTCTATGTCTCAGAAATGCCAAAGAGACCATAATCACGTATATATCACGTTCACTGTTGATTTAATCATGAATTGATAACGAGTGTGACTATTGGGCAGAATAGATGGACCATTCAAGTCTTTATCTGCCATCACTTACTATGTTACTATTAATCCTCTCTGCTCCCAGGCTGATATGCAGACCTCAACTCTCACACAAGTACAAGCATCCAATGTCACCTGACCTACTAGCATATGTATGTGGCAACCTCTCAGCACACAGCTGAAGTGAATCAGAGACGAGCCTTACCTGTTCACACCAGAGTGTTTCAAGTTCCAACTTCTGTTCTTTCTTTGCCTGCAGTGCTGCAGCTCGAACCCAGAGAGAGACCAAGAGAACCAACTGGAATTTTTTTTTTTATGTACCATTAAATTCTTGCAGGACTGGATGAGGACAGGTTAAATTCTTGCGGGGATGGGTGGGAACGGGTAAGATTTCAGTCCCCGTGCAACTACCACCTTCCCACCAATCTCAGGCCCAGATGCATCAACCAAACGTTAAAAAATAAGAATCGTAAAAGTGCTTAACGATTTTTGAAAAACGAGGCATGCACTACAAAAACACTCCAGAAATGTTCGGATCGGTAATGCAAAGTAGGATGTATCACAGAATCGTTAAACTCGTCGTTAATCAGCACCTAAAGCATGCGCAGAGCAGCCCAAGAGTTATGCTGGCTGCTCTGCGCATGCCACAAAGGCCCAGCTGTCAAAACAAACAAAAAAAAAAACCCCACAAACACGTGTGTTTCGGGAGGGGGCAAAGGCACTCGTCATGAACGTCCTGCATGGACGCCTTGCCCCCCCCCCCCCCGCTGCTCCCCGCTTCCCCCACCGCACGAAAAATCTCCAATTTTAGCAGCCCCGGGCCGGCCCTCCTCTCTTCCTGTATTCTCCCACACTAGCTCCGCCTCCTGCCATGCTCCGGTCCCGTGCCCCGCCCCTTTGGTCGTGGCTGCCGCTCGCCCCGTCCAACGACCCCCCCCCCCTTTGCCTTACCGGCCCATGCAGCGCCTGTCACCTCTGCTGCACGGGCAAGAACAGCTGATCAGCGCGTCAGAAGGCCTCCTCAGACGTCCCTTCTTTCTTCCTGGGCCCGCCCTCCTCTGACGTATATTTCTTCAGGTATATTAGTGAAAGGAGAATGACTAAAAAGGGAATTGTGAGACTAAAAGATACTGCAAACTGCTATGTAGATAGTGATGAAGAAAAAGCAAATTTGCTAAATAGATACTTTTGTTCTGTTTTCACAGAAGAAAATCCTGGAGCAGGACCGCGATGGACTGGAAAAAGTACAAATGAAAATGGAGCGGATACAGCATCATTTACAGAAGAGAGTGTGTATGAACAACTTGTAAAGCTAAAAGTGGACAAAGCCATGGGACCGGACGGGATCCACCCCAGGATATTGAGGGAGCTCAGAGAGGTTCTGGCGGGTCCTCTTAAAGATTTGTTTAATAAATCCTTGGAAACGGGAGAGGTTCCGAGGAATTGGAGAACGGCGGAGGTGGTCCCTCTTCACAAAAGTGGTGATAAGGAAGAAGCTGGAAACTACAGGCCGGTAAGCCTCACTTCGGTTATTGGAAAAGTAATGGAAGCGATGCTGAAGGGATAGTGAATTTCTTGGAAGCCAACATGGTTTCACCAAAGGAAAATCATGCCAAACGAATCTCATTGAGTTCTTTGATTGGGTGACAGGAGAATTGAATCAGGGACGAGTTATAGACGTAATCTACTTAGATTTCAGCAAAGCTTTTGACACGGTTCCCCACAGGAGGCTCTTAAATAAACTGGATGGGCTGAAGATAGGACCCAAAGTGGTGAACTGGATTAGGAACTGGTTGACGGACAGAAGCCAGAGGGTGGTGGTAAATGGAGTTCGCTCGGAGGACGGAAAGGTGAGTAGTGGAGTGCCTCAAGGATCGGTGCTGGGGCCGATTCTGTTCAATATATTTGTGAGTGACCTTGCCGAAGGGTTAGAAGGTAAAGTTTGCCTATTTGCGGATGATACTAAGATCTGTAACAGAGTGGACACCCCGGAGGGAGTGGAAAACATGAAAAAGGATCTGAAGAAGCTAGAAGAATGGTCTAAGGTTTGGCAATTAAAATTCAATGCGAAGAAATGCAAAGTGATGCACTTAGGGAATAGAAATCCACGGGAGACATATGTGTTAGGCGGCGAGAGTCTGATAGGTACGGACGGGGAGAGAGATCTTGGAGTGATAGTATCTGAGGATTTGAAGGCGACGAAACAGTGTGACAAGGCGGTGGCTGTATCTAGAAGGTTGTTGGGCTGTATAGAGAGAGGTGTGACCAGCAGAAGAAAGGGAGTGTTGATGCCCCTGTATAAGTCGTTGGTGAGGCCCCATCTAGAGTATTGTGTTCAGTTTTGGAGGCCGTATCTTGCTAAGGATGTAAAAAGAATCGAAGCGGTGCAAATAAAAGCTACGAGAATGATATGAGATTTGAGTTACAAGACGTACGAGGAGAGACTTGCTGACCTAAACATGTATACCCTGAAGGAAAGGAGAAACAGGGGTGATATGATACAGACGTTCAAATATCTGAAAGGTATTAATCCGCAAACGAAACTTTTCCGGAGATACGAAGGCGGTAGAACCAGAGGACATGAAATGAGATTGAAGGGGGGCAGACTCAAGAAAAATGTCAGAAAGTATTTTTTCACGGAGAGAGTGGTGGATACTTGGAATGCCTTCCAGCGGGAGGTGGTGGAGATGAAAACGGTAACGGAATTCAAACATACGTGGGATAAACAAAGGAATCCTGTTCAGAAGAAATGGATCCTCAGGAGCTTAGCCGAGATTGGATAACAGAGCCGGTGGTGGGAGGCGGGGATAGTGCTGGGCAGACTTATACGGTCTGTGCCAGAGCCGATGGTGGGAGGCAGGGATAGTGCTGGGCAGACTTGTACGGTCTGTGCCCTGAAAAAGACAGGTACAAATCAAGGTAAGGTATACACAAAAAAGTGGCACAGTGGGAGGCGGGGCTGGTGGTTAGGAGGCGGGGATAGTGCTGGGCAGACTTATGCGGTCTGTGCCAGAGCCGATGGTGGGAGGCGGGGATAGTGCTGGGCAGACTTGTACGGTCTGAGCCCTGAAAAAGACAGGTACAAAACTAGGTAAGGTATACACAAAAAAGTGGCACATTTCTTGGGCAGACTGGATGGAGCGTGCAAGTCTTTTTCTGCCGTCATCTACTATGTTACTATGTAAGTCGACCATTGGGCTGGGGAGGCTAAGCCTCTTATACGGGGCACCTATGATCCCGACGAATGTAAGAAAACATTACAAAGAATAGGAGACAACGGCAATCTGAATGTGTGGACTGATGACCACATTATAGCATTGCAAATCTCCTCAATGAAGGCTGATCTCAAGTGGTCTACTGACACAACCACAGCTCTCACACTGAGTCATGACATGACCCTCCAGAGTCAGCCCAGTCTGGGCATAAGGAGATGCAGTCTGCTACCCAACTTAGGATGTATGCAGAGAACTACTCGGTTATAATAAACTAGTAAAAAATACCCGTTTCCCACACAAATGAAACAGACGCTAGCAGAGTTATCCTCCGAGTTCCAGCTTGGCCCTTCCCAGAGTCCCACCCACCCACCTACCTACCTACCTCTCCTCGAGTTCCAGGCCAGGCTCTCTCCCACCGAGTTCCAGCTCCTCCCCCTCCCTCCCAGTTCCAAGCCTCATCTCCTCCCCTCCGAGTTCCAGGCCCTCCCCCTCCGTCTGAGGGATGCGCAGGGATCTGGAATTCGGAGGAGAAAAAGGGAAGAGAGCGATTCTATACTCACCTCTAAGCTCTAACGTTTTGTGGCTGGCTGGATGGCTGGTACTGCTGGCTTCCCTTCTTGCTCACTGATCCGCCCTCTGACGTCATCACGTTTAGACGCGAGGGCGGACCAATGAGAAAAAGGCTAACAAATTATTTCCATTTGTAAGTTTCTTATTAAATTAAAATTTAATAAAGAGAATCAAGATTTTAAAAGTTAACAAATGAATCAAACTGATAAAAGACGTGTTAACACCCAAAACCTATTACTCAGATTTTACCAAGAGAATTACAAGTCCTAGAATGCTAAGGAATCCCACCCCACCGGTCATGACATCAGGACGAGAAAAGTCCCACCCACCCATCACAACACGCGCCTGCGCGTTTTCTTCCTGGCCATCCCATTCCTGCTCTTGCGTCATGACTCATTGCCCATTCAACCACTATTTCGAGCGGGACCGTACCAAGTGCTAAGCCAAGGCTAGGGGACGACGGACACCGGCAGCGATTTTTTTCCCAACTTCCTTTCATACTTACTCTGCCCCTCCGGAATTTTAAAAAATTCGCTCGTTCCGTTTCTTTTTTTATTTACAATCACTCAATTGCAGCCAGCGGGCGTGTATCTGTTTTGCCGTCACCCTCTCCTCCCCCGCCCCGTCTGCGCCCTCTCTCCATTGGTAGAGCCCAAGCCCCATCCTTCCTCCCGTAACAATAACAGTTAAAAGAAAGAGAAAAAGAAAAGAGCGCCGGGTTTCTTTACTTTGCACCGGCGATTCCGGCGAATTGCCTCGACGTTATCGTCCAGTGTAGCTAGTCTCCCCCACGCACGCGCGTCGAGCTCGCTCTCCTCCGTCTTCCCGCCCTTATGTCGTCCCCTCCGCGGGTATTATAAATTATTATTCTTGATGCCACTCTCCCCTCCCCGTCGCCAGCATGGTGCTCTTGTCAGCGTTACCCGAGAACGTCAGGAAACTGTAAAGCGGGGTTTAAGGAAATAAAGGACAATTTATCTGACTCGTTTTAAAAGGCTTAGCCAGACTTACGAGTGAGCGCTCTGGTTCCCGTCTCCGCCGGTTTAAGACTGTGGTGGTGTGGCGGCGGTGACGTTTCTCGCTCTCCGTTTGTGTAATAACAGCAGTGGTATTGGGGAGGGGGAGCTGTTTTTTAATTGGTATTTTATGGGGAAAGGACGTGTGGAACCAAGAGGGCGGCGCGACTCAGCTCTGACCGTTGCCGCCTCCCTGTGACGGAGGAGGTGGTGCCGCCGCTGCTCCTGGTTTGGAGTAGTGGATGCGATGCGACATCTCCTTTCTCTCGGGTTCTGTTGCTGATCTGAGCGTCTAATAGAAAACTTTTTTCCTAAAAATAACTTCTTGATCACCTTTCTGTGTTTTGGAGGTGTTGGCTAGGTGTATCCGCAGCGCTTCCTGATTCTGCTAGTCGCGCTAGAAATTGGGGGAGGGGTTGTATGGTGACAATCAACCTGGTGCCTTTTTCTGCCTTAATATATTTGTAACTAGCTTTTGGGTGTTTATTTTTTTTTACTGTTGCTACTACTTATCATTTCTAGGTAGTTTGTCCCTAACGGGCTCGTAGTCTAAGGTGTTTTTCTCTGGTTCATGTTAAGTAACTTTTTGCAGTTAAGATGTTTAAAGAAGAAGAAAAATGCAACAAAGCTAAGGGCCTGTTGACCCCCTCCTCTTCTTTGTATATTAGATTTGTTCAGCAAACTTTTTTTTTTTGCCCCATTTATTTTGCTTACTAGTTAAAAAAAAAAAAAAGTCCCGTTTCTCACACAAACGAAATGGGCGTTAGCAAGGCTATCCTGTGAGAGTGAGAGAGCAGCAGTGGCGTTCCTAGGGTGGCTGACACCTGGGGCAATGCGTGACCCCCCCCCCCCCCCCCCCCGGCGAACCGATGGACACCCCCCAAAAGGGGGCTTTACCTGCTGGGGGGGGGGGGGTGCCGCGCGTCTGTTGCGACGCTCGTTCCCTGCTCCTTCAGCCCCAGAACAGGAAGTAACCCGTTCCGGGGCAGAGGGAGCAGGGAACGAGCGTTGCCAACAGACGCGTGGCACCCTCCCAGCGGCGTGCACCCGGGGTGGACCACTCCCCCCCCCCCCCCCCCCTTGGTACACCACTGAAGGGCAGGGCCACCGAGAGACTGGTCCGGGACAAGGCTGCCCCCCCCCCCCAGGTCGCTGCTGCTCCCCCGTCCGCCTTCGGGCCCCTGCACTATATGTAGATCTTTCAAGAGGTAGTGTCATGATTTAGGCTCTACGCCTTTTCTGATATTTTGGTGCCACCTTAGTTAGGCCAAAACACTACACAAACTTGTGCAAAAACCCACTCATAACCTTACCAAACCATAACAGCACTAGAATTCCAAGGACAGGACGAGCTACAACCTTATGCGTGGAAAGGCAGCGCTATAATTACACCGGGATCTAAAACACCAGTACACAACCTAGTGAAACAAAACGGGCTGCAAATACTGCACCTTGATCACACATGAAAAACGCATGACAACAGATATGACACAAGGAACTAGAAATGAAAAAAAATATGAAGGCAAAATACTGAACTGGAAAGTTACCTCAAGAAGTCAGACTCAGCATGCGGCAATACTAGAACAATGGAAACTTACATGAAAAATATCACATGCACATTTCCAAAGCTGACACATTCCAATTAATAAATTCTAAATAAAATATTTTTTCTACCTTTGTTGTCTGATCATTTAGTTTTTCTATTCGCTTTGGTCTCAGTGTCTTCTTTCCATTTGATATTTTTTCTCTCACCACTTCCACCATCCTCCTGTGTCATGCGTCCTGTCTAGCATCTGTAGCCCTGCCCTATCCTTTCTCCAGTTTCAGCATCTGCCCCAAAAGTGTTCCAATCCAGCCCTTAAATTCAGCAATTTCCCCTCCATCCATGTCCAGCATTTCTCCTCACTCCCCTCCCCTCCATCCATGTGCATCTACTTCCTCTGTCTTCCATCCCCTCCATCCATGTCCAGCATTTCTCCTCTCTCCCTTTCCCTCCATCCATGTGCATCTCCTTCCTTCTATCCTTGTCCAACATTTCTCCTTTCTTAACTGCCCTCCACTCCATCCATGTCCAGCATTTCTCCTATCTTCCCTCCCCTCCATCCATGTGCATCTCCTTCCTGACTTCCATCCATCCATATCCAACAACTCTCCAGTCTCCCCTGGCCTCTCCATCCACCCATATCCAGTAAATTTCCTCTCTCCCCTGCCCCCTCCATCCATCCATATTCAGCAATTCTCTCTCCCCTGCCCTCCCCTCATCTCCTGTCCAGCAATCTGTTCGCCCTCCTGTCCAGTGATCTCTCCCCCTGCCCTCCCCTCCTGTCCAGTGATCTCTCTCCCCCCTGCCCTCCCCTCCTCTCCCCTCCTCTCCATGTCTAGTGATATCTCTCCCCCTGCCCTCCCCTCCTGTCCAGTGATATCTTCTCTCCCCCCTGCCCTCCCCTCCTGTCCAGCAATCTCTTCTCTCTCCCCCTGCCTTCCTCTACATGTCCAGCTAGCGATCTCTCTCCCCCTGCCCTCCTCGTCCAGCGATTTCCTCACCCCCTGCCCTCCCATCCATTGTCCAGCGATTCTCCCTGCCCTCAGCTCCCCGACAGCCCTCGCTCGCCATTCCTACCCCCCCCCCCCCCCCCCGCACGTGTTTAACCGTTTTACTTTTTTTCTTCACCGGCAGCACTGCCATTCATTCTCACAGGCAGCTCCGCTCCCCTCTGCCGCGTCCATCTGGCCCTACGTTATATAAACAGGAAGTGCATCAGAGAGGGCCGGATAGACGTGGCAGAGGAGAGCGGAGCTGCCTGTGAGAATGAATGGCAGCGCTGCCAGCAACGGATGAAGAAAAAAATGCTGCATGCAAGGGACATGCGGCGCCGGGCCCTAGGAATTTTGTCCCCCCTGTCCCCCCCTCTCAGTAGCCGAGTGAGTGTGTGAGAGAGTGAGAGTGAGATCGAGAGAGTCCTCCTAATTCCATGCCCCTCTCCTCCCTCCCCACTCTCCGAGTTCCAGGCCCCCGCGCCTCTCCGAGTGGCAGCCCAACCTGCGTTCGCTGCCCTCTTCTCCCAGTCCTACACTTGCCCCTCGCCTTCCTGCATGCACAGAATGTAAAAGTTCTTAATTCGGGGTCTGGCGGCAGCAGTGAAAGGCGAGCAGGCACAGTGCTTCAGCATGCCTTCCCTTCTGTCTTAGCTCTGCCTGTGGTCCCGCCCTTCCTGAAACAGGAAATGAGGGCGGGACCAGAGGCAGAGCTGAGACAGAGAAGGGAAGGCATGCTGAAGCACTGTGCCTGCTCACCTTTCACTGCTGCCGCCAGACCCCGAATTAAGAACTTTTACATTCTGTGCATGCAGGAAGGTGAGGGGCAAGTGTAGGACTGGGAGAAGAGGGCGGCGAACGCAGGTCGGGCTGCCACTCGGAGGGGAGAGAAGGAGGGAGGCGCGGGGGTCTGGAACTCGGAGGACAGGGGGGAGGGAGGGGGTGATTCTCCCTCGATTCTGTCCTCGCCTCCCAGTGTTCTGTGGCTGGCTGTTGCTGGCTTCCCTTCCCTCTCACTGATCCGCCCTCTGACATCATCACGTTTAGATGCGAGGGGGGACCAGTGGGAATTGTGTTACGAACCCAGGCATCCAGATGTAAAACGTTGGAGGTGCAAATTATTATATATATATATAATTATATATATATATATATATTTATATATATATAGGATATTATGTAGGATATTTGTGAAAGGTGGATCTACTACGAGGGTCTGAAGCTCATCAACCTCAAGTGCTGAAGTTACCATCACCAAAATAAAACCTTCCATATCATCAAGCTGATCAATCCATAGACTGGTGGGTTGTGTCCATCTACCAGCAGGTGGAGATAGAGAGCAAACTTTTGCC